>NC_054740.1:77961039-78634164 GCF_018143015.1 Lytechinus variegatus | reverse complement strand
TATGACTTAATGTAGGCCTACATGCAATAAATTATTTTAGCAAGGCCAAGGGGAAGAATTATTGAAATTTCTTCCATTTTTGTTGATGTACATGTAGATGTATGAGAGGAATCAGTTTTACATGGTTCAAGTCAATCGCAAAGCCTGTATCTTTCATGAAAGGAAGAATCAATTGATGCTGGGCAAATGCATACATGTATGTCATTGACATACTGGTCTCATGGGGATAACATTATCAAGGCTTTTGAACTCTCTCTACACTTCAGACTTTGGGATTGATATAACAGGATGATGCATTGGGAATCTTGCACCGTTACATTAGGACACATGATAGTGACTTTGCTATATTCGCAGGCGCAGGCGAGCCAATAGCTGCTACTGCAAGCAGCGCGGCTTCTGCTTGGATGTATCAACAAAGCTAGATGTTCAGGACATCTGGAAGCAGATATCAGTTGAGCTTGATTGATAGAGACATATTGGTGTGAGAGGAGGAAAGTGACATTATTTGGGCCTTCCAGCATCACCTCAATCATAGGCTTTCTTCAAGGCAATTAGATTTATTCAGGAAGTGGGTTTTCATTTCCACCACTCCCACTATTTTCTAGCGTAGCCCCCGCATCACTTTTTTTCCCCAGTCTGTAGAAGGAAAAAATCTTTTAAAAAGTTTTACTTTTTCATGTAAAAGTAAATATAAATAAATTGCATAAAACTAAAAAGAAGTTTAATTTAGACAAAAATACTGATAAAAACAAATTGTGACAAAATTGTTACTAAATGTAAGTAACTCATTCTCTCATGCTTAAAGCAAAGGGGCTATATGAACTTCTCAGACCGAAAGCAAAAAAAAGTAGTATTGATCCGTAACTGATGAAAAATAGTTTAATTTGCCTGGAATATTTTGTGCTCCACATTTCACTTATGATTTCAGGTTGAATTTCTGTATATTTTGGGAAATCTCTGTAGGAGAAAAGGTACTACTATTCATTTCACATTTGGAGGCCAATAATAAAACCAAAGAAATATTGACTTTGCAAACTTAAGGTTTATTATTTATTTATAATAAACTTGAGATATAGAGTTATTGTATAAAATGTTTCCCCATGTTGTCTTGCTCCGATTGACGATAATTGCAATAATTAGGATAGCTTTTGATGATGATAATCTAGCTGTGAAAGATAATTTGATTGATACTAATGAGGACAAATGATCATTCTATTTCTAATTAGAAAAATAAGGAATGGTGTTATTGATGAGAATAATTAGGATCCTTTCCTTAAATCACCATCAATATTGGATCGATTCAAGCAAAACTTGAAGACCTTTATAGTAATATCCTGATCATGTGCATAAGAACGATACTGTAAACAATTTGTAAATATTTTATCTCCTATGCTGAGAATGAATGGCATCTCAAAGCATGCTGTATCTTGTGGTAAAGGTGCTGTGAATATGAATTATTATCAATGAAAATTTTGTTTGGTGCAGCTGAGCCGGTAGTCTGAATGCAAGACCACGTCACCACAGTAATCCAATATACCATGGAACATTCAAACTGATCTTCCTTGCACTTTTTTTAAGATACATGATGTGAGATCTTTCCGTTTTAGCAAGGCTATCTTCCTAAAAAGAGTTCCTTACCGGTTTATTACATTTGACCACACTGACATCGTACTTCCATGCAATTACGCAAAGCATGATGTTTGAAGCTTCCATCTAAATTGGATCTTCCCATTTGAGTACAATGACTTTTGCACGAGCAGTATTTATTTGAAAACAAAATCATGTTCCCGAAAAGCAGGAGATTTCTTATTACCTCATTATGCAATATAATAGTAACAAATATCTACATGTTTGTGTTACAACCAACCTTTAAATGAGTCCAAAATCTATTTAAAAAAATCCTCATCAGTAATTCTTCATGTTTCATGTCAAGATTTACTTATATAAGATTATCAATTTGAGGAATTGTAATAAGAGGAGATTATAAATTTAAGGGTTCATAGTGTCATGAGTATGCTTTTGCCTCATATGAAATAAATTGTTACTAATGGGCTTATAAATATCCTGATTCCATACATACACATGTATAGATTTTTTACATGTACATACATGCTTCTCTGTCTGTCCGGGGTCTGTCTGTCATGAGAATTGGATATAATAGAAGGGGGAGGGGGAAACACTCTGAGAAAGAATTTCTTTTTTTCTTTGTCCATCACCATATACCTTCTGTTGCCTCCTCAGTCCTTATAAGGTGGAGGGAGCTAACTTTTTGAAAGGCTGATTTGGGTTTATCCATCACTTACTGTATGGTGGCATCCATTGTAAATAGTTCTTTAAAATTATTTTTCTTCAAAATTTGTCATTATTTGGAATAGGAGGAAGGGGCAATTATATTCAGATTTCAATTAAAACAAATCAATCTAGTTGCCTTTTGTGGCCTCATTGTGTACATGTAGGTCTATTCCCAGATTTTTCAGTTTCATTGGCTTCAGATAGTCTCCACCCAACCTACATGTACAGTAGATCTATAATCCTATAGTGTGGGGACACAACATTCGCTTCTGTGACATTTGATCTGGTCTTAATATATCATAGGGCATACAATGAGAGTTAAGATTGTAAACAAGTTTTGGTTCAGAATAATGTGTGGATCAGGATTAGGTTTTTTTTTTTAGTTTTTGAGGACAATTGGAGCAAATGTCATGGAACCCATAGAATTTTCCCTACCCACATTTATGAATTTTGAAGACAAGATATATTTTGTGGTATTTGGGCTTATAAAAGTGAGAAAGCCAGGAAGTGGGTGTATCTTGCAAAAAGAAAATCTGAAGTTACATGTCCACATGCTGTACACTGGTCATCAGTAGGCCTATCCATGAATCAAGAAATTTTATTGTTATACATTTTGTAGTTAATTAGGGCTTTTCATTTTATTCTTTATTAGCTTCTAGTCTCTGAGGAGTCACATTGTGTTGAGTTATTAGACTTAAAAAAGATACCTTTCCAATTTTTGTGATGTCTTAGAGGCTGTTATCACTACTTTCCTAAAACAAGTTTACTGGAAACTAGTTTAGTGAAAACTAGTTAAACGTGTAGTGAGAACGGTAAAAGCGGTCTTGGAAGCGATCTTCCAAACCAGTTTGGAAAACCACCTCGCGATGTAGTTTTCAAGATCGCTTTGCCCCATTAAACTGGTTTTAGCGTAAGCGAGGACACAACCGTTCTTCGGGAAGCGATCTTCGCACATTTTGAGCGCGCTACTCCACACGACAGGTGTAGAATGCCTACGCTGCGGTTTCAAATTTCACTCGAAACATGTCACCCCACTGAGAGCGTTTCCATAGGAACAAGAGCGCTTTACGTGAAGTGATTTACAAAACCACTTTCGTGTGATCAAGTAGGAACGCTAGCAAAGCGATCTTCCAAACTGGTTTCCTGAAACGGCTTCCAGTAAACTATAGTTTTAGAAAGCATAATGAGAACGGCCTCTTGGTGACATCTTTGAGACATCTCCATCAGTCGCATAGACTTCATAGATACTAACTCCATCCCCAACTGCTGAAACGTCTTCGTGATGGCTCTGCGAAGTCTCAGGATTTCAGAGATGTCGCAGAGACCTGTAGGAGACCAGAAAGTATATTAAGAAAAGTCTCTGAGACGTGGGCTACTTGGAAACTTTGCAGCAACATACACTGTATATACCTGTAACCCGGGGGGGCCACTTACATTGACGAGTGGATACCATGCGCGACCAAAAAACACGTAAAAGGATGTCCTTTTCGCGATAGGGCACGTTACGTACGTAACGTGATAGGGGTTCAAAAACACAAATAATGAAAAAGGGTATCTATTTCGCTAGGAAAATTACGTGTTTAGGGTCGAATTTGCGGGGATGATAAAACAAAATTAAAATGTTTTATAAAGGATGTCCTTTTTGCCCCCAACACTACGTGTTTAGAGTAGCTATTTGCGCGAGGTGTAGAAGGTGGGTTCGTACTAAACCAAATAAGGTAAAGTTGACGACCGAAGGACCCGTAACAATAAAATATTCCTGTACTTGTTTAGGGGCCATTTCAGGGAATATTTGCCAAGAGTATCGTTTTGTTTCCAATACTTGTAAAGGGTAAGGTTTCACACGCCAATACTTGTTAAGGGGTGCATTTTCAGAATATGGAAATTACGTGTTTAGGGTGCTTTTCGAGACCACATGGTCGCGCATGTATCCACTCGTGAATGGAAGTGGCCCCCCCCGGGACCTGTAACTGTTTGGCAAAGTGCTTGTCACCTTGTCTGGAGTCTCCTGGGTTAGACAGAAAAAAATATGTAGTCTGTTTGTTTTTCTTATAAAGTCTTTATTTTGTTGGATTCCCCATGAATTGACAAATACAAAAACCTGGGGATTAATTCCCTGCTTCATCTTCTGACTTCATTATCCCTGGAAATTAGATTCTCTATCAATTCTTTTCGTGAATGTTCAAGTATAAATTGTTTTATGTACCTTCATATGCCAAAGCAACATTTCATAATTCATGAAATGAAACATATCACAATCCAGTAGCACATGACACATATTGTGCATAAAATTATTTTTTATGACTCCCATAGAACCAAGCTGTGAGCATTAATGCAAGGATTAATGTCAAAGTGTGGTCAGTATTTATTATAGCATGTATAGGGGGTAGTATCATATTTGAAAGAGGATATTCAGAGTGGGGGAAAGGGGGAAAGAGGGAGGAAGGAGAGAGACTTCCAGACTCCTTCATTTCTCCCATGGAACTTGACTTGGCCCCGTAGAAAAACAGGTATTGTGCATGTCTGGAATGCTTTGAAGCAGATAGTCTTCCATCACAGACAAGATGTACATGTACTAGACTTATATGAACTATGATGAAAAACTGCTAAAACAAAGCAAGTGAGTGGGTTTTGATGCCAAATATTGCTAGACCTTTTAGCAATTTAGATCCAAAAGCAGGAATATGCATGTTTTATAGAGTCAAAGTTGTAAGTGATTTTATATATTTACAATATGATTTTGTAATCATTTCATAAATAATCAACAAGTGGGTCTTGAGAGAAGTCTATCAAAAGTTCTGACTTTTTGTTCATTTGAAAAAGCTGTTTCACACCAATCACATATTAAGTCTGGAAATACAAAACATATTTGTATGATTCAACAAACTGGTGGTTCATGCAGGCCCACAAACTCGCTCCACTCAGTGACACCTGGTTGCCTCCTGATGATGCTCCATTCATTGACAATTTGAAGAAACTTGCAGTTCTAGTTTTCAATATCAGTATTGGTATTTATCACCACCATCATCCTTTTCCTCCTCACCTCACTGATCTCTCATTCATCATCATCATCATTGCTAATTTTGCTCTCATTGTTATCATCACATCACCACCACCATAATCACTATCATCACCATTATCATCATCATCATCACCAGCACCATCATCACCATCATTACTTTTATCATCACTGTCATCATCATCATCACTTTGTCATCATTATTATCATCATCATCATCACTATCCTCAGTTTCCTCACCATCTTCATTGTAATTTTCATCAGTATTCAGCTTGGAAAAGAGAAATTCTTAGACTTCTTCACATATCAAAGTTGAATCTCAATATTTTCATCAATTTAATACGTTGTTGGTCACATCCAACCCGCAACAAGGGATTATTCAAGCAATACGTTACATTACCTCTCAGGCAAGTGTCAGTGTCCCTCGTTTTCCTCCAAACAACTAAGCCATTAAGCCTACATTGTCTTGGGTTATTTATGCGATGATGTCATTACTTGCCTGAACACTGTAGGAAGTAGAAAAACCACACTTTGTGACATGATTGATCTAGTATCTTGAAGGAAAGATTGTCTCTCAAATGAGTTTCCATCTCGGATAATGTGGCCAACCACTGAATGGCTGATGATGACACTAAAGCTAGCCTACTTTCAGCCCTCTGGGATTTATGCCTGTCCTTCTGTGGTATTAAACACAAGAAAACTAGGACCATTTCTGGTTGTGTGGCTCTCTTTTTTAAATACTTAAGATATGAAGGTCTGTGGTTCAGTGCCAACCTTGCCACTCTGTATTCTTTTCACTTTATAATAGATTAGGCATTTTGCCTTATTTGCATCTCTGTACCCAGGTGTATGCAAGTGCTTTTTAGCAAACTGGTGCATGACAACACAAATGGAATATCCAGCACTGTATCAAAAGTTTTCATTACTATATGAACAGATAAGATTGCAGAAATATGAAGGTCTTTGTTTATGGAAATGTGATTATCATTCCTAATAAGAAAACAAATGAATTCTACAAGCGCAAGTGTTTGAATGAGAGTTTTATTTTGTATTTTTCATATACTTTTCAATTTTGACCTATTCTTTATTTAATGCTATTAAGAATGTTGCCTGTGATTTTGCAAGTATTGTGCATCGCAAAATTTAACTTGGTAATGTTTAATAGCATTGAAACAGAAATTGATACAAACATATTTTACACAAGCTAGCCTACACAAAATGTTAAAAGGTAATTTCCAAAGTGTACACTACTGTCTTTTGGCAATTACCTTTGTCTTCTTTAATCCTTAAAAGACAGTCCAAATACCATTGTTCCTGTTTACAAAGAAATGTGTTCTGTTTATTCTCTCTCTTCACAAAGGTGGTTTCTTGGGTTTTAGCCTTTCTCTTCCTCTTGAGACCACATTCTTTGAATATGACTCATTCATTTTCTTGGAAGTACTATTGCTGCTTTCTTAGTAAGATCCTCCCCTTTCTCCTCATCTTTGATTTCTCTCTCATTTTCTTTTTATCTCTCTGACTCCCACCCCTCTATCATTCTGCCTCCCCCTCAACCCCCTCTCTTTCTTTCTCTCACTCTTCCTCTCTCCTATTTATCTTTAACCTCTTCTTTTTTGTCATTTAATATATTTGAATGTTATACATGTAAAAAGAAAAAAAAACATTTTGGATCCAGTACAATTAGTGGACAATACTGACATTCTATAAAAACTAGCATGATAATGCATTTGTATAGGATCTCTTGCTTATCAAATATGATGTACGTGTTAGCTGCCATGTATGATATGATTAGCACTGGATTGGTTGGATCATGTAGGCCTATTGTATGCCATATGATATAAGACACACTTTTTGATTTCAGCGCTTTGAATACATTTTTCCATTCATTTCTTCACACTTTGTGTATCTCTATTTGTTCTTGAGTTTTAATACGGGGTACACATATCCGTGTTTGGAATGAAGATCAGACAACATTCGATGATGATGCGTTACCATGGTAATTGAGTATCATGTGCTTTATGTCACATGACTGCATTATGATGCATAATTTACAAAATATGTAAGGGGTTTGTTTGTGGAGAGAATTCAGCTGCTCTTTATTATATTTACTTTTGATGTTTTCGAACTCTTGTCTACAGTCTTCTGTAGTAGGCCTACATGTAACCTATTATTTGATGTTGATGTTAAAAGACTGTTATTTGATGTTGCTCTGTGATGTTTCAGTTGAATTTGATACAAAATATGGTATTCCCCCTGGAAAATCACTCAACAATTTCCAAAGGCAGACTTAATTGTTCCTGTTTTGTTATGTGGTTTACTGAGGTAAGTGAGGCTTTTGTTACACCCTACATCAGAGCACTGAACTCACCACCCCTACCCCTATGTGGTTTTTAGGTGGTAGAAGACTTCTCCCCCTACTACACACAATTCTCACTAGTAAGGTTCCTATGAATGATGTTGAGTAACGTACAGTTAGATCAAAGTTTTATATTTGTAATGCAATGAACTTGTGTAGGTTATTTGTGGGCATACAATGTACATGTAATTTGTACTCATTTTGAGGAGGAGTATGTTATTTGTGGCCATATATGTAATCTGTACTCATTTGAAGAGTAGTGCTATCGAGTGGGAAATATAGCACAGGCCTACACATAGAGATACCTTCATGTCTAATAATTTTGCAAGAGCCGATGTCATTGGTCTCACACATTGTGACAATAAATTGATGATGATACATTTGTTACTTCAAATTGTGATCGCTATTGCTCATATATCCACTATTAACATACTCAACCCACTCTGAATTATCTCTTTAGTGCTGGGCTACCTACATGAATTTCAGTGCCTATTGGCTTCAAGGAATTACTTCCTGGGTAAAGAGTGGCAAAATTAGATCAGTGTTTTTTCAAAGGATACTAATGCTATTTGGTGCATTTGAACCTCGAGCCTCGTGATTGAAAGTCTGAGGCCTTATTATCCACTTATTTATAGAATCTCTGACTGTAAAGCATAATACCTTCCTCAGCGTATAAAATGCATGATCCCCCGTCCCTACCCCCCCCTTCCAACATTGAGAAGACGATTCTCCTCAACATCCCTGCACCATTTAAACTACAATATTTCCATGTGAACGTATCTATTCTGGTTGATGCTGCTCTCTCCATCATCACCTTCTTGAACATGTAATCAAACATGAGTGGATTATGAACAGAGGGGCATTGACACCAAGCTTTTCTATTACACAGATGCACTCAATGTTACTGCAGGTGCTGATGTATGTTCCTTTAGAAAAGGGCCAAGTGTTATTGACTTCTAATGTGATTGCTTCCCCTGTGGAAGAGAACATCAAATATTTAAGTATGAGTGTACAGTCCATGTAGCCTACATGGATATGTGAGTTATGTAGCCTAGCTTTCCTGTGCTTTATGCTTGGGAGATGGGCCCTGATAGATATTTAAAACTGAATTTAGTGCAATTTGTACCAAAACCTGAAAATTCTTTGTCAAGAAATATGGGAAAGCGACTCATTTTTTAATGAGTTTGTTTGATGCACAGAGGTACGTGGAGTTTAGATAATACATCCCTTTTTTTGCCCTATCCCCCTCCCTAAACCACTTGTAAACATATGAGCTTTGCAATTTACCTTTGATCTGAAAACCCATATATTATCACCACTGCATCATCTATGATGCAAACCACAGTCACCATACCAGTGGTTACCACAGCCAGGGGTGGAGGAACGATTCACAGGGCGTTGACTCCTAATGTCTGGTGTTAACGTATCATTGGTCAATGCACTTAGAAAGCTTTGCCCTCCTCAGGGCCATTATACCTCCATGTTTCATTTTTGATATGGGAGTAATATATAGCCAGTCGTCATCCATCCTAGTGTGTATTAAGATTAATGCGATACATGCATTGACACATCCTGAATTAGCTGGGGTGTGGAATGTGACTGCTAATACTGTGTACTCACTCATCTTAATTAGCGACAGTCTCCATCAGATATCATGTGTATTATTCATGTTACACCCACTGGTTGTATGTATGTATGTTCCAGCTGGAAGACTTAATGCACCTCTGTGCTATCATTAATATCAATTCAATTAGTCCTCTATTGTTTTCATTAGTGTGTGTCATGATTAGCATTGATTGGGTTTAGGCCTATATGTAATACAACATACAGTTAACAGTCAATGTGGGAAAATCCACATTTCAAGTGTTTGAGCTTGTTTTGTAAAAAGAGCAACCAAATCTTTGTTTTACCATACAGGTATGACCATATAAATTTGCCAGTAATTTTACTAATATAACGTAACTTGACATTTTACTTAGGATAGGCAATGCCTAGTCATATCAAAATATAGTACATAGGCCTGCTGTATTATGATCATGGTTTGAGTCTTTGAGATTGATTTACCAAAGAACAATCATAAATTATCATTGGTTTCTAAAACAAATAGCTCTTATTATTTATCTGCAGGGACACTGTGCAATGGACTTCAATACATAACTGTTCCAAGTGCATCCGTTTTACTCACTTCACTCGCTTGCATCTTGATTTTGCCCCATGAGATTATGTTCTGCCCCTTCATTACAATTCTCTGCCTACATGTATGTGTATTTCTACTACAATCAAGTTTAGAAGTTTGATACGTAAAAGTAACTTGTATAATTATTAAAAAAAGCAGTTGTGGTTAAATTGATTGGCTATTTTTGGCTGATCATATACTTTAATGATTATAGAAATGGATAAGACTCGTTACATAGCTTGCACTTATATATATAAATATTTAATATATATATGCATCATGCAGTGCATGCATTCATTCATACATACTCACTTGATTTATTAAAAGAATACCGGTAGACTGGAATTATCCAGGCCTTATAATTAGTTTTTGTTCGCCTATCAAACTGGATTATGTATCAGTATTATGCTCAGTGTCCGTATGTCTGTCCATTATTCCTTGTAAATGCAATAACTTCAGTTTACCTTAACCTCAGCTCATATAATTTGGTGTGTGTGATGTCAGCATGGATCCCAGGAAATCTTTTGATTTTGAGGTCAAAAGGTCAAAGGTCAAGATCACAGTGACATGTTTTCATCTTACCCTTCTGAAGTCCTTGTAAACGTGATAACTTCAGTTTGACTTAACTTACGCTCATATAATTTGGTGTGTAAGATACTAGCGTAGATCCCAGGAATTCTATTGATTTTGAGGTCAGAAGGTCAAATGTGAAGTCGCCACCTTCCACTTTTCTTGCTTGACCAATAAGTCTATTTTCCGTGTTACAGGCTGGCATATTATGAGATATTCATGTAGTTCCCATCTCACATGTACATGTAAAATTTCCTTAATTCCTTCACACTGCAAAAAATTCTGCATCATTTTCAAATTCCTGTGAAGTTCTCGTATTTTAAACTGGCAGGTTTTTCTTTCGGGGATATTACATGTAATTCACTTTCACCTACACTGGCAAATTACCTAGTTTTCTGATGTAGGTATAATTTCATTTCAGAAAATAACAATATTTTCTGGTCTTGGCAGAATTCCCAATCAGAAAATAAATCCTCACTCTGGTGTCTCACTAAAAATGCTCTACAAAATTGAGAAATGCAAATGGCTCTCATCAAGTTGTTGTGTGTGTGTACTGTTTTAGTGTGGTTTTTTTAGGGGGAGGGGGTAACAATAAGTAATAAAAGATGGCAAAATAAACTCAAGCATTTTTATGTTTTTCTTTATTTTTGGAGACCAGTAAATTTTAGGTTCGGACCAGTAAACAACAATGGTTGAACTGACTATCTACTGGTCTGACATGATCAGGTTGGGCCAGTAGAAAAAAAGGGTTAGTGTGGAGTCCTGGATATTTTCTAATCTTGGTAGAATTCCCGATCAGAAAATACCAGGAATTTTCTTTGACAGAGAGGGTATGAAAGCAGTTAGTGTAAAAGATGAAAAAAGGTAAATGGTTCGTTTCATGACATATTCCATACTCGGTCTTATTACTTTGGATAATACAAAAAATGAAATAAATGTCCTCTTCCATGCGGCTTGCTAAATGTAATCAAATTACACAAAGCGAGCTAAATAAATCTTCCTTGAATGTGTGACACAGCTAAGCTAAGACAATGCCTTTTACATTAATGTCAGTTCAGGGCGTTGGCCTCTGGCGGTGTAAATATATTTTTGGTTGACTAAGCTGCTTCCATCATTCACTAATTATCTTTCACTCTACTGTGTAGCAGACTTTAGTTGGAAATTTAACCAGTGCGTGACAAGGAATAGAAAGATCCTGTCTCCATTTCGTGTCTTCATCATATCATCTTCTGGGTTTTATGTTTACATTGTTTGACCTGCTCTCTCAACATGTATTTATTATGTCTGTGGCAATGCATTATGGAAGGTATGACACAGATGGGGGGGGGGGGGAGCCAAGGGTCGGAGAGTAAGACAACAATCCAGATCAATAGAAAGAAATAGGAAGAGGGTATCAAAGGAGAGAGATACAGGTAGAGAGAGGGAGAGAGTGAAGACATGATGCTGCACATAGACTCTTTTCAAGCTTGATAGAAGAGAAAATCAGAGTATTCTTCTATTTGATATAATTCAATCTGCGTTGTTGATTTCATTTTAAGGAGAATAGATAAATTGTCAAAGATCTATGCATAATATTCTGATTTAGACATAGAATTCTCTTATGGAAGAACACACAATCCCTCTATCTTTCTCTGTCCAGACTTCCCCCTTTTCTATATTTGACATTTTAATATAGATATACATTTTTGTGCTTGGGGCGGGGGGGGGTTCTCCATCATCTTTCTTGATTTTCAGAATTGTTTTCTTGCTGTCTTGAAATATGACCAGATCTGTCGCTTGATATCTCTACTAATTTAGTTCTCATCATTACTTCGATACACAGTATCCTAGGACAGTTTAGCCTTGAGCCATATATATGAATATATGTTGTTTGCGACCACTTTATCTTGATATGAATTTATTCATAAGGTTTATGTGTGAGACAGTCTATTATCTACTACTAGTATCTATTTCTCTGGAGGTGTGTTAATCCCCTTCTGGGTGTTGTTTCTTCATACTTGCTATCAATAACAAGTGCGAGAATTCATGACATATTTGTTCTCGACCAATCAATTTACATTTAATACATCAGCGCAAGTAACAGTAGCTTGTAACTTGCAAGGGGTAAAATGTTTTATGATAGGGCTGTGTCTGTGAATTAAAAAAAAACATTTGTGGTGGTTATTGATATATATGTGTAGTCATGTTGAATGGAAATGCATTTTTAACTTTTTCATTGTGACTGGGTGAATAATACAGTTATCTGAATCTGAATAAAAGTCTTGCTATTTTGGGGCTAAAACTTTAAAATGAATGTTTTTCATATTAATTTTTAGTCCATATAAAAAAAAACTGGCAGTACATAAAATAATAACAAAGTTTTTCCTTTCTATTTTGGAATTGGTGCATTTTGCTTAAATCTATAATTCATGCTTATGTGTACGTCTATTTTTATATCAGGGAATGGAGCTTTGATTAGTGACATTTGACAATCAACTTTTCTTTCCAAACCATATTATATGTACAAGAAACAGCTCTACACCTTTTTCACTTTGTCGTCTATTTTCAATCTTCATGTTTTCGTGGAATTTTATAGGGGCTCTACAAAAATGTGAGGTGGGCTTTAAAAAAAATCTTTGAAAATGTGTGAGAGAGAGCTGATTCTTTTACTTCCTGTGATACAAGAGACGTTGAGAGGTGTTATGGTATCTCTGTGTTTCATATTGCCTTCCATCAGTGGCTTCGCCTCAAGGGTAATATACAAATTCATACAGTTATCTTTAAAGATGAGGGAGGTCAGATTCCTGCAAGTTAACACGCCATACAGGTTAATGAATTCATAGACCCTATGAAGAAGTTTTGATATGGATCAGTACTATTCATCATATGCATTTTCATCTACTCCCGGTGCGGTGTAGGAGAGGACTTTTTACTGTCAAGCAAGATTTCTTTTACTTCTGCAAGATGTAGGTGTCTTGAAAAACATTTCACAATGATAACAAGAGTGGGCGCCTATGTATGTTTTTCACAGAAATATGGCGCAATATAAATGGTGTGGATCATCATTGAGCATGTGAAATATAATCATTCATTTGAATTTTTGAAATTTATTGATGTTGAAATTACTTGGAAAGGTTTTTTTTTCTATCAGTTAATTTGATCACAAAATTTCAAGACACTTTCTTATTGTAAGGCAGCTACTGGAATTAATGTGTCCCTACTTCAAATCTGTCTGTCCTTTTATATGACAGAAAAATCCCTGTAAAACTGAAACTTCAAAACAAAAAGTTGCAACCTTTTTATTTCATACATCATTCTTTCATATATTGTATGCAAAAATTTGCATGATAAATAACTGTGGAAGTCTATCCAGAAAGCTACTACATGTACATGTACCCCTCTTATCAGCAACAAATCCAAATGTTTGATTATTCATAAGCTTTTATGATTTGTACAGTGTATATCATCATGCCATCACAAAATGGACAATTAGCTGAATGCACAAAGATGTTGACAAATGACAATAACATCTGTGGTGAGAGTGTATTTGCTTCCAATTTACATTCTGTGATCAATAAGCTTACTAGTTACTATGCTAACCAGCACCAATCAACAGATTACTCTTGTCTATCATTGATAGATGACCAATGCTATCTGAGACTTTACAAAATTCAGTTGTCAACAAAGCCATGCTGTAGTTTGGACTTCTTTCCTCTATCTTAAATCATATTGATAACCTTATTATTATTTTTTCTTTTGCGCAGACTTATTGAAGACAGACTGAGAGAAATGGGTCAGCAGAACTCAAGGGAGGGAAGCCCATCACCCATCCCTTCAGACTCAGGAGTATCGATGAAGGGATCCTCCTCATTGCAGCTCACCCACAGGGTCCTCTCTCCATCCCCAAAGACACCTGCTTCAAATCCCACCGCTGCCACTAAACCTGACTCTGGATCAGAAGACAAACTCCAACAAGGAACCCCTGTTGCTTACCAAACCTCAACACACTCCTCAGATTTTGCAGAGTACAAGCACAAGCTTGAAAGAAGGAAACGCAAACCTGCTGTAAGTTCTTCAAGTTCTATTCACATGATGAGGGTGTTTGTTTTACCTTCTTTTTCTGTTCCTGATTTTCTAAGGTGTCGAACAAATTATCTATTTATAATATAATATTGAAGTTTTGATGGAGTACATGTTTATTTTTAAGAAAAAATAGACTAGCAGTGAGACAATAAAAGGGTTTGCAAGTGCAGCAAATATATTTTGTAGAATGCACAAAGTAATGTTACACTAGACAATCCTTTTATGACTTCGGCAATACAATTCAAATCTATTATTAAACCTTCTGTTTGTAATAAATGAAATACAGCTGTGGGCAAAATGTTGGAAAGCTAGTATTTTGTTCTATTTTTCTGATATGATTTGTGGCTTCTGTGGCTGAAATATAGAATCATTTTTCATCTATTGCCATGAGGTAGCATTCATTTCGAATATGGTGCCTTCCAACTTTCTTATTATTGAAGTGTCCATAGCTCTCATATAAATCATCATAAATAGCAGGCTAAATATGTGCCTACAAGTTTTGTCCATTGCTGTCTGTGCTTTTGCATTGTCAAAATTGATAACGTGCAGGAATGGCCTGAATTTGTGTTTCTATCAAATCAATAAAACCTAATATAAGTGAGTTAGATTTTTCCATTGTGTTCCTCATTCAAATTTTTTTATCATTAATGTGATATTGTATTCATAGAATATAGCTTCAAAGCAAAACTTTTCTTTTTTCATCCTAGATTGAGAATCAGGACACATCTATCAAGGTAGCAAAGACAGCCAGTGAGAGTGAGGGAAGGTTTGACTCTGATAGCTCCAAGCAGACTTCCTCGGGAAACTCCTCAGCAAATGAACCCGTGGCTACTGAAATTAGTCATACTGCAAGTGTGCCAGTTTCAACTGACCAAAAAGATAGTAGAAAGCAAGATGTAATCATCCAACACCGGGATGTGATTGTCACACCTCGCAGTCAGTCTCAGCGTTCTTCAGAAGCCTTTCATGGGGCCTGTGGAGAAGAAGCAATGGACTTATCAGTTCGACCTACAAAAGACTCTTTATGGAAGGACTTGGGCATGAGCATGTAGGTCAGAGAAAAATGTCTTTAGCTAATGATAGGGATCCTTCACATCCAACTTATCAATCCACCTTGAGAAGGGAAAGAGGTACTGGTTATGTAGGTGTGTACGACAGTTCAGACCTCTCTGATGGAAGTCAACAATGTGTATCCCCACAGCCTAGTTTGAACAATAACAAAGTACCCTCAAATGACTCTGGGTCAGACTTTGATAGCTGTTCAGGGTCCCCAATGGGGACCTTGCAGCAGGATGGGCAAGGCAGGGAAGATATGGAGAATGCAATGAACTCTCCCAGGTCTGGAACCAACATGGGTGGAATAGAGTCCATTGTCCAGAGGCTGCATCAGGTAAAGTCAGAGACGCCCTCAAGATCTGATAGTGAGGATGAAAGCGACTACTATGCCGTCACCTTCAAGGATCTCATTGCCCGTACAATCTCAAGATGTGACCGGTATGGTAAGGCACAGCAACGTGGTAAACGGAAGCGAACACCAAGGACATCTTCAGAGCTCAGTGCGGCAAGAAAAGAGGAAATTATGGCAACCAAGAAACTTCTTGAGAGAGTCAGTAAAAACAAAAGGGACAAATTTAAGTTAACTATTAATTGCAGTACTGATGGAAGTGAACATGTCAGGAATGCTGCTGCTTCAGAAGCAATTGCAACCTTGGTGCGCAGTGTTTGGCACAAGGAAAATCCAAAGCCAATAGGACAGGTGATAAAAGAAATGGTTGCAAAGCGATTAGCAGACCAAGAAGGAGAAGAGAATGACCCTAGAACCCTTGGACAATCTAAGCGAAAAGGACCTATGACAATCAAGGATATCTTGAATAGTAGGAGCGATAATGTAGTGGAAGAATATAATAGAAGTGCTAAAATTGATGAAGATGGTGATGAACTACTAGTAGTTTCTGATGGCGGTGATGAGAAAGAAGGAAGGGAGGATGAAGCAGACCTTGCCATGTCTGCTGCAGAGACTCTCAGAAAAATGGCCAAGAGCAATGAGCAATGTGATGAAAACTGTGCAGAACCTGTGCCAGATGGCCAACAGATTCGCCGGGAATCTGCAGTCTCTGAGAAAGCCATTGACATTAAAACCAAAGCATCCAAGGAAAGAGATGGTCATGATGTTGAATCTGATGAAGAGGATCTATCCCTGGATCATGAGCAACGAAAAAGGGCAAAGAGAAGAAGCCGGAAGAAGAAGCGTAGATGGGCGAGGATGTTTGAGAAAGGAGTAAAGATTAATGAAGACGAGACTATGTCTAGTGTTCCTGGACAAAAGATGCTTAGCCAGATGCATGTAGGTCAGAAAGTGGGTGTCACTGACAGCAGAGAAAGTATGGGTCTACCTGTTACCGAGAAAGACACAGAGACTCAAGCACCTGCACCTAAACATGAGGTAACACAGTGGCCTGCAGAAGCTGTTAAGATGAAGGGTTCTGTTGCGCAGAATGTAGTTCAGATGTCAGGCGATGTGGGAATGGGAACAATGAGAGCCCTTGTGGAAAATATTCATGATGAGGATGAAGAGGTAGGGGGTGTCATGGAAACCAAGGAAATTCCTCGCCCCTGTAAAGAACGTGCAGCCAGTCCCAAGAGGACGCTGCCAGAGGGTATTCCAGCTCCAAAGAAGGAGCCTCCAAAACCTGTAGTAATTTCTCATAGCATTTCTCAAATCCTTGAACAGAAAGGTTCCTCCAGCTCTGTAGATAATAGAAGCAGGTGTATAAGTAGAAGCAACAGTGTGATATCAGCAACGCACAGTCCAGTTCAGTTAGAACCAAACACAGCCTATGAATCCTCAAGTAGCGACCAGGGAGCGATGGGTCCAAGAGGGCCGGGTAATTCAAGTCCTGTCGTAGGGCTGACAAGAAGAGATGAAAAGATGGGCGAAGATAGTGCAGGAGAAGGAGGGCAAGGTGAGGTGAAGTCAATGAGTACCGCTACCGAGTTCCTTATCCGGATTGCCCTGATGCAGAATGATGGAAATAGACAAGGTGCTGTAGAAACTAAATAACAACATACCTTCTTGGTATCGCAAGACTCTTATTGTTTGATGTAATATCGCTTTATCTGATTACACTTAGGATCCTTCTACCTGGGTTAGGGAGAAATAGCCAAGTTTTGGCATTCATTCAGTCATGCTTCCCTTTGTGCTAAGATATTTTGTGAAATGTATTTTGAAAAATATTAATATAAAGTTAATAAAATCATGTTTACCAAGAAATTGGGCGCTACATCAGTTTGATAATGACTTTTAAAATCTGTGTGACGACAGATTGGAATATTATTCTTTACATAGAGAACAGCTAAATGTTCGTGGGATATATCTTAAAAGTTAGTTCCCTTTTTCCTAGATACTGAGGAATTCTTTTTCCCACCATTGGAAACCAGCTTTGGTTTCAGTCATTTTCAAGAAAAATGACTTGTATGAAAACAGAGTAACAGAAAACTTGATTAGGAGTTTTGCTAAGTGACATACACTGTGCTGAGGACTCAAGATTGGAGAATAACATATTTTCACATGACAAAGGATGCCTATCAAACCTTTTTTGAAACCAGAACAAAGTAAAATGCTCTATCTAGAGTGGATGACATATTGTAAGTGCTTCATTTGTTCTGAATCTAGGATGACACTTTTATTCAATAGAAATGTTCTCAATTTTCAGTGAAGACTTGGTAGGTGTCCTTTGTTATGTGACCTTACATTACTCTCTTTTCTTGAATCTGCCATAAGCTGTTCAGCAATAACTCCCTCTTATGGAAAGAGAAACAGTAACTCATAGATGACATTTGATATCCATAATATTGCTGTATTTGAGAATCTTTACTATTGGATGTCAAGAAAAAAACTTTAACCGTCCTGGTTTTCAGTTTAGCTCTACATATTGTGACTGTGGAAGAAGATTTTTTTCTAAATTGAAACAATTCGAATATTTATTTTGATGGTAAATTCATTGCAGAAGTTCAGGAGCCTTAGAAAAAATATCATCTGTATAAAGTATAAAAATTTCAATGCTCATGCTTTCTTGTGGCTTTAGTAAGGTAAATAAATACAATTAGAAGTGTGTACTTAAAATATCAGGATGAATCTCAAATCCAAAGAAAAAAAGAAGCCTTTGACCTTTTTTTAGCAAGTCAAATGGAAAAGAATGCAGGAGAAAAGGAGGTGAATTTTGTAAATTATGTAATATTTTTTCTTGAAAGTTTGACTTGCTGATGATTGCATTAGTTGATGAAGATAAGATGAATGAATGCCTTATATGGTTGTGGTTTATTTCAATCATGACTTTACCTTATTAAGTATTTTGTAAATAATTAATAAAAAACAAACAAAAGAAATCACTGTAGTGTACAAAGTGTATCTTAAGAAAAATCACACAGATATACCAAAGAGATTGTGTATGCAGAATGTCACATGATCAAGTATTGTCATATAATTGGTAGGTGTCACATGTAGTATTTTGTAATGTGATTCATCATATGATCAAGTTGTCTTGTTTGATTAGATTGCCATGGGTTATGCATTGTTATTAAAAATGATTGAGGTTATTTCTATATCAAATTTGTCACATCAATATTTCATGTAAGTCACACAATCATAATAGATGTCCAGTCTCCACTTATAATTTTCTTTGACATTGGAAACATACCTTTCTGTTCATGTGATTGACATTAAATTGATTTTTTCATTCATATGTCATCAGTAGTGGACGTATACCATATGCTTTTGTAAAGCGATACGTTTTTAATATTTTGCAAGATTTGTATTTTGTTGCTAAACAGTATTATTTGTTGCTCTTATTGGACTTTCAGAGGGTGCTTTCTATGTCCCATTATGCTCACAATGCTGTCCAAATGTCTCGTAGATCAAGGGGAGTTCTTTTTGTCAGATTTCATGCCTTTTATTCCATCATCTTATCACAGCACTATGCACGCCATATGTAATTACATTGTTAGGAGTTCATGTGGGTTGACAATTCAAAACGAACAGCAGATTCAATAAGACATCAGGGGTTTGTTGCAGAAAGAGTTGCGTTTAAACGCAAGTCCCGAATGCGGGTGCTTCATTGGCTGAAAATCAAGTTGCGCAAGATTATTTGAGTTGCGTTTAATTGCAACCCTTTCTGCAATGGGCCCCTGGACCCTGTTGCATAAAACTGCTGTTATGGTAAGTTTGCAATCCAAAGGTAACTTCCATGGTAAAAGTGCTCATCAGCCAATCAACATCAAGGATTCCTTTAAAGATACCATTGGATAGCCAAATACCATGATAACAGTATTCCAGTAACTCTTATGCAATGGGGTCCAGGTGGAATATTTACTGTTAATGTTTATTATTCCACTGATTCCCTTAAGTCACAATTAGTTGGTAAGGATAAGGACTGTGCTAGCTCAAGGTGTTACACCACTTTCCTATGGTCGAGATTGAATGTGGTTTTCATTTTTAGATTGGCTATATTTTTTTTTTGTATCAACACTGTTACATAGTTTTGGGAAAAATATGCAAGTTTGAATTAATTATTACAAGGTTTGATAAAAAAATTGCTGATTTGCAGTTTAAGATGTTTTTTTCACCCCCCCCCCCCATTGCATTGCTTACAATAAGGAGTGAGTGATGACAAGCTTAAGGCCTGGGGCCATTTCATAAAGCTGTTCGTAAGTTAAGAGCGACTTTAAGAACGACTGGTGATCCTTTCTTACGCGCTAAACCATTGCTAATAAGTATACCATTGATCATAAAAAAAGGATCACCAGTCGTTCTTAAAGTCGCTCTTAACTTACGAACAGCTTTATGAAACACCTACCAGGTCACACCGCCTGAGTGTTATTGGAGCGGTTGTGAGGCGGTATGGAGAGAGGGTCTCATTTCGCTCACAAAATTGGGGGAAAATTTGAGAAATTATGTTTTTTTTTTCTCTCCGCTCCACGACCACTCCAACAACACTCGGGCGGTGTGACCAGGCCTTTAGGTTTGATTAAGGAATGTCCTAACTGATTGCACTGTGAATATTATTGATGTCTTCAGTACAATATTCTCTTTAACCATGTAACATGCGTAGTAGCTGCTAAGCCAGCTTCTAGGATAAGCGAAAATGATTTTAAAAATCTCCATGGGGATGGGGGACACACTTTACTTTTATTGGTTCAGGGCAATGTTGTATCAAGTTACTCTTTGGACTAAATTTCTAGTCTGGTGTTCTAGTCTGAGTGCTATGTTATGGAGTAGTCCTTTATGCAAGTGATATGATCATGTAGCCATGTTATTGATGAATACATTCTATATATGTATGTACAGTTGAAAGTGGAAATATTGTTGAAGGAAGGAATCATCTTGTACAGTGCACATTGTAAACATTTGGTGCTGTTTCAGACTTTGAATCAATGCAAAGTTAGTATGGAGAATTTTTGATGCTGTGAATTCTTTAATAGTCTTGTACCAATTTAGAGATGCTTTTTTTTGGTTTCATTCAAATGATGCCAATTAGACATGTAAATTATAATCTTGGTTTTCGTCATCAGCAGGCAGGGATTCATTTTTTTTTCTAGACCATCTTATTTTATTGGCTATTTGTGCACTTGTTCTTAATTATGTACTGAATTTTCTCCATAGAAGCCAGTTTTCATTATTCTTAAATCATTCTTCACCATTTCATTACTTTATGTGGTGTTTCACATGGAATTAAATGTAATTGAATTAGAATTCAGGCTAAAGATACAATGCGGACATGGTATTCAACATGCAATCTCGTTGATTACTGGGCAGTTTTTGTGCTCATTCGTTACCAATGTGGCGATACTCCCAGATCTGCATTTGAAAGTTATGTTTTAAGAATAATTTCCATTCAAATATTTTTGAACAAATTACTTGGGTGGCACAGGCCACCTCGACAAGGATGTAAGTTTTAACATGTCTGATCATGGACCTATCATGGTCTGATACAACTACAAAAGAACCCCTTTTTTACATCAAAGTATTTGACGACCATTTACTTCATAGGATGTAAAGAGTTGAAAGTAATATTTCATCCAATTGATAGGGCTCTTTTAACAATTACCTCTAATCAATTGATTTGAATTAATTGATTGCAAAGCTGGATAGCATATTAGATTTTAACAGATATTGCAAGATCATCGTTCCCAACCAGTCTTGAATTACACTGGCTTCATTTTAATTAAAGAATGATTTTTAAATTTTGTATGGGCCTTTTCACACATGAATCTTGAATGATGATTGCAATTCGTCTTTAGAATCATCAGAACTTTCACACGGGAATTTTGTACTGTAACTTGAGTGAAACTTAACTGGAATTCAACTCCAGAGTAGAATTTGAATTCGTGATTGAGATTAGCATTCGTGATTTTAATTTGGTTTCACACATGCATGCTTAAACTTTGTCATTAGCCTTATTTTTCATTGGAATCATTCAAATTACAATTTTTTTACTGTGTGAAAGGGCGGTACAAAACCCTAACATGTCATAACTTGGCTCCGAGGTATAATCTGGCTCATGTAATTGTGTCAGTTTGTCTTTTTGTGCCTGGTTTTCTCCACGGCAGGTCCTGAATCACTGAAATTTAGGACATGAAAAAAATTGATTCATTTAAGTGCTTATGCCCTAATGGGAAAAGCATACTATAAGTAACACAAATATGATAAGAACAATTGTATCTTTTATGTTGCAGACCTTGGTTGCCTTTGCTCTTAGTTGTAATATTCCTAAATTGTCTTGTTCAGGAGCTTTTGATTTAACAACTCCATTCATGTTGGAGTGATTTCTTCAAACAATATTTTATTTGAAAATAAAGTATATCACAGTCTTGTTGGTAAATATTAATTACAACTAGGGCTTGGATAGTAATGATTCTGAAGATGAAAATAATTTGTATAGCACCATTTATCTGTGAGTCATTCAAAGGTGCAGGCCCCCACAGTATGTCATTCTATTCACAAAAGGCGGTTTCAAACCGCCTCGATCACAAGAATCCCCGTTAAATTACGAGAACTTTTTAAGGCTAAAAAATACCCGTTAATTATTCCTGCATTCACACCGCCCCGAAACACATCCTTCGGGATAAGTTCCCGAAGTTACGAGCATGCGCAGTGTGGTCTGATAAGCAGGCAAGGCGGGAGATTCAAAATCACTAGCCCAGCAGCCACCCACGCCGCGCCCAACGACACGCTGGGATAAAAGTTCCCGTAATTTGCTTTCACATCGCCAAAATACCTGCGACCTTGGAAAAATCCCCACGAAAGTTCTCGTAATTTCGCCAAGTACCTACTATTTAGCGGGTATTTTCTTTCGGGGAGATTACGCGTAGTTTGCTTTCACATTACCAAAATACCTGGTATTTTCTGATTGGGGTAAATTTCCCGATCAGAGAATACCTGGAACTGGCGAACTTCGAGGCGGTCTGAAACCACCTACTGATGAAGATAGATCCTTAGTTTAGAATTTAGCACATGGACATTATTCAGGTCACAGTACATGTATACACAGTATTTTTGCTATTTCTTGCATCAGGATCGAGAAATTTATTTATTTGATATGCCATTCAGTGATAAATTATGTAAGAAGAGATAGGAATTCATGCAATATAGGAATTTAGTTAGACTTTTACCCATTATAAAGAATTGCTTTTGTTGGATAATCTTCCACTTATTTTGGTGCTTATGTTCCATCTCTGTTCCTTATCAAGCATTAATAAGATAATGAGGTCAAAGATCGACATATTTGAGAATTTCATGTACTTGGAATTAAAGGAATGCATTCTTGGCAATTTGTCTCAGAAATTTATTTATAACTTTGTAACTTGCATTAGAAGTGCACTGTACCTACATTTTCTGAAATATGTTATGCAGGAAATAAGCTCTCTTTTCTATTTATTGTATATTTATGTTTAATATGGAAGATGTGTATGAAGAATAATTTGTTTTCTCCTTATGTGCCCACATTTCTTTACAAGTTGAACTGTCTGATTTTGACATTTAAGACATTGGTTTAGAATATTACTTTATGTATTTTCGTTCCATTTCTTAACTTGCTATTCTCTATATCTTTGTATCTAATTCCCTCTATCTTCTTCTTTTCTTTTTCCATCCTTCTCAGCCATTCCACTTCTCTCTTTTCATTTGTTCACAATCTTCATCTGTCTTTCTTCTTTTAATAATTAGATGTGTTCTATTCATTTAACAGTATTGAAGCTCTCAGAGTCATTGCAAAGTACAAACTTAAGTTAAAATTGAAACTTACCATGCATAAGACTGTGACCAGTTAAAAAAACCTTTTTTACCAAACATTGAGGGGGAAATAACAGTAGTTATTCAAACAGAAAATTTGTAAATTTAAGTCTATTGAGAGTAATGAACATGTATGAATATAAACATGTACATGTAATTTAGCTATGTATACAATACTACCATGTTTATAATTGGCTGCCACTAGTCAATGTGAAGAGTGCCACCTGTGTAGGATCTTACTTGGCTATGACTAATCAATGTGACTAGTGTCACCCATTATACAGGTCGTGACCTGGCTATGACTAATCATTGTGACCAGTGTTACTCATTATACAGGTTGTGACTTGCCTGACTAGTCAAAGTGAGCAGTGCCACTGTGTATTACAGAAATTTGGCTGCCATCTTTTACTTGGTTGTGACTAATCAATTTGAATGGTGCCACCCATGTACAGGTTGTGACTTGTCTGCCACTAGTCAACATGATCATGTGATTTGTTACATGGCTGTGACTAGCTAGTCAATGTGACCAGTGCCACTGTGTATTACTTACAAATACTTGGTTGTTCCTGCTTCTTGGCTGTGGCTTATTAATCTGAATGGTACCACCCATTATACAGGTGGTGACTTGGCTGCCACGAGTCAAAGTGAGCCGTGCCACTTACATGCATGTTGGTTTTGACTAGTCGATATGATTGGTGCCATCTTGTATCACTATTGTTGAGTATAAGAATTGAGCTTCATGATGGTATTGATAGTATATAGTGTACAATCATTATGTAAAAGTTGTGGATGTTGTCTACCATATGGTCCCTCTAGCTTCAACTTTGTCAATCAAATTCTACTTATTAGTAATTCATTACTTTATTTGACATTCAAATCAATCAAAACAAAGGAATACAATCATAAAAGAAAAAAGACACAGACTTTATAAGAAGAGGTCCTGAAGGGGTACATTGCAGAAAGAGATGTATTAATCTCAACGTTGTCTATTACCTTTTATTTTTGAAGAGTGGGGTTGTATTATACAACATGCACAATATTAATTGTGCACTATCAGTGCTGATTGTGCATGTTCAGTAGGCCCTAGTTTTCAAATAGTAAAATCTTCTTTAAGAAATTATTATTAAAATTGCTAAGTTCAGCTCACAAGATATGTGAAGTGTGAATGAAATTCTGTTATTTTGATGGTAAGGTCACTTAAGAAAAATTAAGAGCAACCTAATGATTTTCAACGTTCGTATATATGACGATGATCATTTTAAAGATTGATAAAGTTATAAATGTTGTACTACATTGGTGTTCAATTTCTATTTGGATCATTATCATTACAAAATATCCATACTGATTCTAGGCAGATTGTTGAAGATGATCAGCCGGTTGATTGTTACCTGATATGGCAACAGGTCATGCTGTTACATATACATCGGTATATATTCTAATTTTGGACATCAGTCTGGCTGGTTTCATTACATACTCAGAGGAGGACTATGAAGCCAGTATCCAGTAAAAACTCCCCATGTTCCTTGTCAGAATTGGACGATTTTAAGAAAAGTGATCTATATTATTTATCTTAAATATTCACATAACCAGTATTATTTGGGGGATATCACCCACCCACCTTCTCTATTGCTTTGCTTCACATTTGTGTAACAATAACATGATTTGGGGTCAGTGATAACCATAGTACTCATGTTGACTTTATATAGACATGGGCACTGTACAGAGAAATTAATGTATGCGACCAGTGTGTCGGCCTGACAATATCAGCTGTTTTTTTTTTTTATTAAAGAATCATAATTATATATGAGGGCATTTGAAGAGCGATCTTTTGTAGTGGACCAATCTTCTAAACTCTATCTGTACCATGACAAACATTTGAAAACTCAACGAATTTTCTTCATCTTAATACAATGGCACATTGCCCCAATGAAATTTTATCACATTTTGAAGAGCTCTTCCTTTTCCAGCTCTTTTGAAATTTCAGGACATTTCTGCCGATGTTGAGTGGAAAAGATAAGATACCTTGAAATTCGCCGTGAACAGGTGTCATTTGTCCTGTATCCTCTTTTTATCAGAAAGATGCGGAAGAGCTGGCATGTGAATCCTAGAAAGATGAGGTCTAATCACGTTTGGAACCCATTGATAACTGAAGTCTGTGATTCCCATAGACTTTGTACAGGAACTCACCTGGTTCCAGTATGCAACAGTCGATTTCTGTGATGTATTTTAACCTACGATGTCACCAGTTTCTTTCAAATGGTATTTTTCTAGTCCAGATATCATGGAAGTTGTTTGTAATTTTGAGTTCTATAAGTGTAGGGTATTATGTACATAATGTGACGGCAAGAATTCAGAACGATAGATCAAACACCCATACACCATGAAAAGACATATGTGGGACTACATCGCGTGTCCTTTACAACATCTAAATTCATGGGTCATTGGTGAGATATTCATGATGGTAAACAAAAACAAAAAATGAGTATTATGTTGTCTTCTGTTTCAATTTTTGCCATCTTGCCTTTAAAGATTTATGATCGTTACTAATAAATGAGACAGAATCTTGTTCTGCTAAGTCTCTTGAACTGTGCTTGGATACGTGTGTTTTGGAGCATTTGTTGTTGGTTTTATTGACAGGTGGAAGACTTCTTGGAGGGGGTGTGTTGAGAAACTAGAGGCGCAAGTGCAGGATAACCTAGGTCACAGTGATGTTCCGGGTGACCTTAACATTTAAGTGGAATCTTGATGAAATTTAAAGGAGCTGAAAGGAGATTGACATTACATCAATTTTGCAATAGTTGAGATAGAAGAGTGGGGAAGAGAAAGCAAGATGGAAGGACAGAGAGAGAGAGAAATAGGGATAGAGAAAGAAAGAGCAAGATGAATCAATGAGACAGAGACAGATGGAGGGGGGGGGGATCTATTTTCAATACAAGAAGAAATATGTGTGAGGAATTAGACAAACTAAGATTATAGCATGTCAGAGCACCCATAGATTTCCTACAGATGAAATTACAGCAGTTATCCAAATTTCATTTAAAAAATGTTCACAAAGAAACGATGCTTAAAGGACAAGTCCACCCCAACAAAAACTTGATTTGAATAAAAAGAGAAAAATTCAACAAGCATAACACTGAAAATTTCATCAAAATCGGATGTAAAATAAGAAAGTTGTGACATTTTAAAGTTTCGCTTATTTTTAAAAACATAGTTATATGAACGAGCCAGTTACATCCAAATGAGAGAGTCGATGATGTCACTCACTCACTATTTCTTTTGTTTTTTATTGTTTGAATTATGAAATATTTAGATTTTCTTGTCATTGTCATGTGAAATGAAGTTTCATTCCACCCTGAACACGTGGAATTCCATTATTTTAACATTTTGTGCTTCAGGCAAGGAGATCCTAATCGTCAAATTCGTAAAAATTGAAATATTGTATAATGCAAACAATAAAAAACAAAAGAAAAAGTGAGTGAGTGACATCATCGACTCTCTCATTTGGATGTAACTGGCTCGTTCACA
Organism: Lytechinus variegatus; assembly: GCF_018143015.1. Classification (NCBI taxonomy): domain Eukaryota; kingdom Metazoa; phylum Echinodermata; class Echinoidea; order Temnopleuroida; family Toxopneustidae; genus Lytechinus; species Lytechinus variegatus. The sequence continues at coordinate 78,606,878 of NC_054740.1, read as the reverse complement.
TAACTATTTTGTTAGAAATAAGCGAAAGTTTGAAATGTTATAACTTTCTTATTTTACATCCGATTTTGATGAAATTTTCAGCATTGTGCTAGTTTGATTTTTCTTTTTTTATTCAAATCAACATTTTTCCCGGGTGGACTTGACCTTTAATTGAATTGCTACCTCATGTTATGTCACCAAACACATACTATTCAATATCAGGAAATAAAGCACTATCAAAAAATCACCAGTCTGTTGCAGAAATTAAATAATTTTATTGGAAGGACTTGCATTTTTCATATAAAGTTGGAGCTTTAGCCTTGTCTAGTTACACTAGGTCCAGTCACTAACGTTTTCATTCATTGACTGCAATACAAAGCATTACAAACTGATTGAATCAACTGATTACATGACTCAGATATGTTGCATGAGTCAATAAAGGCAAGAACAGACATAATTGAATATATCATGGGACAGTCTCTAAAGAGGTCATTATGAGATACGTTTGATAATCACTGTAATTATCAACGAGTTGATTTTAATAATGTCATCAATGATGTTTACTGTTATGACAAAGATTACTTTCACAGGGCAGTGGTAAATGTTTGTGCAAAAATGGCACTATTATAATGCTTTTCACATTGCATTTCCTTAACCCTATACTACCTTTTTTTTTATTCACACTGTCTTTCTTAACCCCATACTATCCGCTTAGCCGAGGGTAACGCCTGAACCAACGGACTATCCCACAGCTCATGAATATCGATGATTTTACCATACAGAGCGTGATTAACATGCAATTTCGACTTGGCTATTGCTTAGCCTCACTTTTCCTTAGCCCAGTTTCGTTTCACACTGCATCTCTTAGCACCACAATTGTGGTGCTAGCATCACAATAAGCCGGCTAACCTTGCTTTTTTGCAGGGCCAGATAGTACTGTACTATTTACCATGCTAGCCCACTTTGCTAAAACGAAGTGGGCTAAGCTTAACCCTGGGAAATTGGTGGGGCTAAGGGGGGGGGGGAGGGCTTAGCCCCACCAATTTCCCAGGGTTGAGGAAGAAAAGTACAATGTGAAAAGCATATTAAAAAAATCCATTAATATTACTTTTCCAATAGCACATTTATATCTTAGTATTATCAAACTACTAGTACTCATAAGACATGACTTTTAAAATCATGCTAAATTTAAATTTACAATAGAAACAAATTGGATTTATCTTATCAATAAACATATTGATTACAATTAATAAATTATTTCATATTAATTTGATTAATAAATTATTTCATATAAATTATCAAAGAAGACATAGTTTATCAAATACTGCAGGTCTGTGGAGGGGGTTCTTGAAAACTCTATGCATGGTTACCATAGAGAGATGGCGATTGACTGGACAGCAGCTACATGCAAATATCCTTTAAGTATGCAGACCTGTACAAGATATACGTAGGTATATAGATAGTATGTGACTTTAAGTAGACTGCATGTGGCTCTGTCATTTGGAATTCATGTACACAAATAAAATGACATAATGTACATGTTCATCTTATATGATGTATACATATACATTTTGCCAAGTATACAGACATGCAGTACAGAGATGTTTGCTGTTGAGGAGCATCATTTAACATGATTTAATCAACAAGAAACACAAAAACTTCATTCAATGTAGACTCAAATATTCAAATATGATTGTGCATGTATCATGAGCAGCATTCGTCAAAGCCGGATAGAATTGATTTCATTTACAAATTTGTACAGGCATGTTTGATCTTTTTTTTTGTCTATACAGCAGATTGAACAAGGATATATCTGTTAATTTTAGTGCAGTATGCATACATGTCACTTCAATGATCACAGATGTTTACCATTCAAAGTGTACATATCATACTTGTATAATTTTTAATGCACTGTGAAAGTAGAATGTATTTGCAATAGTAAACTACCATAATGCATTTTCTTTTCTTGTTAACATTATATATTTTGCAATTCATGCTCATGCATGTATACATATGTAATGGAATACCTAATAATTATGTCAAAGTGAGTTATAATAATATTCCGATGTCAAAAACAATATATTCCCATAAACACACTTTCTGCAACAAATAGTCTAGCGCAATTGGATGGTCAAGTTGCAAATGCATATGCAAAAGTGACTGAAGTACAAATATTTGCAAAGAATCGTGTCTTGTTTAGACAAAATACCTCCACCATCCTCATGCTTGTAACAGAATACATTATCATAACATGCAATGAGTTGTCCATATTCTGGGATGTCACAAAGTCTATCCAAAACTACATGTATGCATTTTTTTTCTGAAAAAAACATTCTATAGAAATTGGCTTTTGAAGTTGCAAAATATGTTAAGAAAATTATGTCAGCAAGGATGAAGTACTCCTCTTTGTCCCCAGATCTGATAAACCTTTGCAGAATTAACAAGAGGCATGTGCGACCTCTACTGTAACGAACATTTCACATTTGTATGGAATCTCTGAAAGTAAGATATTTTACAGAATTATGAAAAAAACATTGAACTCATTTACAGTACCCAGAATCTGTTGTTTGTGTAATGGTAACATTTCAAGTTTGCTCCTATTTCTTTTTATGTTGAACAAAATATATAATGAAGCATTCTCAAACCAATGATTTAAATTCAATTTTCAACTTGGTTATACATTGTGAATACTATATATCTATGTGAAGAGATGACAAATACAATAATTTGGTCAAGTCAATCTTGATGTTCATATGCCATAATAATCAATATGACAGAGAGACAAGACAATTCATAATTGAATTTGTATTCTCTTATCATTTCATTAGTATTCAATTTGAATATAAAGATACAAACTTTATTTCATTAATTTCAATCATTGTTTCATGTTACCATCTTTAATTGCCCTTAATCATTTCAGATTGTTATCTAATTTGCCCTCAGGCTAAACTTTCACCAGTCTTCTGAGCGCATCAGTTGGTTGGGGAGGGGGAAAAATCAGGGAAGCATTTCATCAACATCTCATGTCCGACAATTTGTCAGATCTAACGTTCCTTGATTTTGATTAGCTAAGAACCACTGTTACTACAGTAACTATCGGATAAATTGGTAATTTATCCAGAATAAATGTATACCTAAAGAAGAAGAAATGACAAGTCCTTTCATGAAACGGTCCCTAGATTCTTCCCTGGCTTACAGCTGAAGCTCTGAGTAGACTGCTTCTAACATCACATTACATTTTTGTTTTATTTGTATTCAAATTGATTTATCATTGAATACTTGTATGTCTTTTGAAGTACCAAATAAATAATAAATGAATTAAAAATCAATAAAAGGACATCACTTTAACCATTAGGAATGATTAAACATCAAATAACTTGATATAGAGAAAAAAACATAAGGGAAGAAAATACTGTCAATTCCTAAAAATATTTCATCAAAACGTACAAAATATTGTGAAGTTTGAAATTGTCATCAATGAAAACAAACAGAAGATACTGTAGTATTTCTTGTGAATTTCTAATATGCTTTCATGATTACATCAATGGAACATTCCCTTATTTGCGGTAGAGTACATAGAAGCCTTTTAATACACCACAGATATTTTGAACACAATTTCATTGATCACACTTTCAAATTTTTATGATTTCTATCACAATGGATCTAAGTTGTTCAAATTTCAATGACTTGTTTCTACATGATGTCAGCTTTAAAAGCAAACAAATACTCAATATCAAAATGGACTTGACTTTACATTAGCTGTCTCGTCACAAAGTATCAATAATTTGAAGTACACACCACAATGACTAAATTATATTTGATCACTGACATAATGACATGGTACATGTACATGCATTCATGAGTATTGCTTTATTGTTCTAAGGCTACAAATGTTTGAAAGTATAATTTATTCATAACAAGGCTAGAACATCACAAAATACTGAAGTTTTGAAATGAATTGCAAAATTGAAAGGAAAAAAAAAATAGGAAGAAAAAAGGTTAGCACCATATACCACAATACATGTTACTGTGAAGTTGATTTGTAATACATACCATTCCGATTTAAGACACATTTGATCAATCTCATATTACCACCATCATGAATACTAAAATATTCATAGCTTGGTTCTAGCCATTTACGAAATAATCAAACTGAAAATATTTTGATAAAGGACTGTAAAGCAGAAAAAGTTGAAAAGCTTGCATAGTAGGTAGGCCGAGTAGGCAAGGAGAGAGGCTTAATAGAGGGCTGGCTTGTGTTGATAAAAGAAAGCTGGATTGAGTTGTAGAGTGGAGTTGTAGAGATGGAGAGTCAACCTAATCTGGTCCAGCTCTACAACTCCACTCACAGACTCCAGCGAGCCTTCTCTCATCTTTCTAACTCAAGCCAGCCTTTTCCTCAAGCCTCTCACCTTACCCACGACTCACACTTTTCTACTCTTTCTGACTTACAGTCCTTTACCTCTACTTTCTCCTAGTCCTTTCCAGGACTTTACACGTGGTGTATCATAAAAAATTTCAGTGACTCTTAACCTTATCTAGGGGGGGGGGCCTCGGAGGCCCCCCTCAACAAATCGCACAATATTTTCGCCATGCGAAATTTTTTGACCACGCCGCCCGCTGACTTTTTACTTTCAAGTCTTGTGCAACTTTTGAGACCAATTTTGCATCTCCAGGGTACGTGGTTCCGAAATTACGCAACATTATGTAAGTGCATGTCAGACCAAAAATTGCTAAAAAATGTGATTTTGTGTTTTCAACCAAAATTCAATGCGAATTGTGTTTTCAACCAAAATTCATAAATGCATGATTATTTTTGGTTTTGCTGGTCTAAATATATTTATTTTAAGCTTCTTATGATCACAGAAGAGTCCCCAACAAAGTTCATTGACAAAACAATGAAAACAACAGGTCAAAAAAACAAAGAAATACAATCTTGTAGATTATGTCCAAGGCAACCCACGTGCCAATTTTCGGCACGATCACGTGGTCGACGGCCGAGATCTTAAGGGGGGGCCTCTCAGGCCCCCCGGCCATATGAACTCCCAAAATACCCCGGCCTAGATAGGGTTAAATCCAAAATATAACTTTAAAAATGTTCTGACATGTAACATTTTCTGATCTAACGTCGTGGATTTTAGCGTTGGAGAGTTCATAGCCAATGAATGCTAAACTGGTTCTATAGATGTTCCATACAACTTTCCATGTACAAAATACAAGTCAAAACTTCTATAATGTGATCACGCAATGTACATAAAAATCATCAATTTTTGTATAGCACCATACATGCACATTATTTTAAAAATCATGTTACATTTGAAGGTGACTTAGAGATAGAGCAGACTTTACAGTGCCGCATACAGCCCATGATAAGGAATATATCACAAGCTTTATTACAAACAGTGAAGAGATCTTGACTACATGTATATTTAGAATATGGCAGCGAGTTGGAGGGGGCAATATAATGTCATAAGGATCATGTACAACTTGGTTTTATAATTATATTTCACTTGCTCAATTCATTCTAAAAATAATTTTTCCATGAAGAGTACATATTCTGCATACAAGTAATCATCGTATTTAGAAGGGGAGAAACTTCAGAGAAAAGATCCAAATTACATCTCTGGAATTTGCTCCAATGATACATATCACCAAGAAAGCAAGTAAAACAGGGCAGATGTGTCCTATACGTACATGTAGTTCATGATTTTATTCATTGATGAAGTTAAAAATAGTACCAACTTCACATCCAATACACCAAGATCAAAATCGGCAGATTAAACATGAAGCATCCATCCAATAACAAAAGGTAATTTCTTATTTTGTGTTCAGAATTTCAGATATTTTTGTGAGATTAATGAGTGGCTTCTGGTTCATGTGCACGTCAATCATTCGCTGAGTTCAAAATAACAGAATTAACAAACACAAACAAAGCACAAATCTGCATGGCACATGCAGAGTTCACATGTTAAGTCTATGCATTTTTGGAACATGTATGTAACTAAAAATATTTTGCGTTATGTAGCATTTGACTTTAGGTTCATTTGCTAAAGTCACTTAAATAAAACCCTCTGCAGCTTCAATTTACAGTATTTTTTAATAGTGAAGCATCGACACACACTTCTTGAATGTGCATATTTTCTGAAGATCACTGATATTTCCTTAAACGTACAGGCAAGACTTTAGCATGAATTTACATGTAATTATATAATGATTGAATAAAAAAAAAATTGACATCTCACAAATCCCCAATTTAAAGAAAAAAAATGTCATGAACCCAAAATTATTATAAATAGCTTAAAAAATTATTTTCTCCCAAATAATCTGATACCATATTTATGTGGTGTATGTTTACACTTGGATAATCAGGATGTAATATAAAGTTTGATTTGCGCTAAAAAATAAGGCACGGTTGCAATGAATGAATCCAAATGCTAATGATGTCATAATCTTTCATAAGGTGCCGTAAACGTCATTGCAAACCTCTTTTCAATGAAACTTACTTGAGAGTTGATACTTTTTTAACAATTGTGTTAATAATTGAAAAACAGTGTTTTGTAATGGATGAAATCATTGACATCTGGATTCATTAATTGGAATCATGCCTTAATTTGGCAAAAAATTGACATCATAGCAAAGAATACCTTCTGATTATCCAATATCAAGTTATTTGGGAGAAAATACTATTCCAGGTCATATGTAATAATTACCAGTATGTGTTTATGGCACATTGTCCCCTTAAATTGGGGATTTATGATGTATCAATTTTTTTTTACTCACCAGATAATATCAGTTGACTTCTTGGACTCACATTGACACTACAATAGCACATAACTATGTTCAGTGAACCATATCTATTGTTCTGGGCCTTTTCAGTATAAGTGTGAGTCAAAATTGCCAGCTTGTACCAAACAATATTGAAATTTTAATGTGCGATAACTCAGTCGGTAAGGCAGGGGTTTCGGATGCTGGTGACCCCGGTTAGATTCCCACTTGGTGAGCTAGTGCCATTTGGTAAGGCATTACTCCTCATTACAAGGTCCCTCAGAGAGAACCTTAAGCCGCCAGTTCTCTGGTTGCTTGCTTACAAGCACTCATGCTTTCTTAGTAATCAGGTAAAACATCACTACCATTTATACCATTTCACATTGACTTCAGTTGTTGCCACAAAACCTTTTAAAACTACAATGCTGTATTTCAGATACTAGATTCTAAAAAGCATTGTAAATCAAAATTCAATATAAACTGTAATACAATGCTTGGAATCTGTTGCTAAGACTCAAGTCAATGATAAACACAATCAGAGCAGAATTATTTGCGATAGTCACAGACCATGCTACACAAGTAGATTAGTAGAAGACATGTTTTGTTAATCTGCATGAATATATCGAAATAAGCATAATAAATAAATATAAAAAATGGCGAGTAAAGATAAGTTAGTAATGCCCATAATCAAGGGTGGGCATCATGTTATAGAGCTGTGTAGGGTCTAATGTATGCATTAACTCTCTTTCACTTGGCACTGATGGCTTTGGCTGTGAAGGTGGCTGTTGGGGTACAGGAGGACTGACAGGAACTGTATTAGCACTTTTTGTTGACTTGGACCGCTGACGACTCGAGGATGGTGGTTTACCACCAGATCCTGCCCATAGGTCCACCCCATGCTCCTTCTTCTTGTGATTCTTCAGACTGACATTGTGAGTGAATGAACGATCGCAGAAGTTACAGCGGTAGGGTTTCTCGCCGGTGTGTTGTCTCCGATGGGCAAGCATGTTATGATACTGGGTGAAGCCACGCCCACAATCGGGGCACATGTGGGGCTTCACTTTACGATGGACCAGTTCGTGTTTCTCCAGCCCATGGGTTGAGAGGAACTTCTTACCACATATCTTACATTCAAATTCCCGCTCTCCTGTGTGGCAGCGCATGTGAGAGCTCAAGCTGCACTTGAAGCGGTAGCCTTTGCCACAGACTTCACAGATGTGCTTGAGGACTTCCCCCAGTTTCTTAGCCTGGTGAACTCGGACATGAGCTCTGAAAGCCTCTTTGGTAAACATCTTCCCACACTCTTGGCACAGACGACGCTCTGCATGCACAGCAAAATGGAAGTTCTTCTGCCCAGGACGAAAGCGAATATAGTCATCACATTGTGGACAGTGAACAAATGTGTTTGCCCACCTGTCTATTTCTTCCCACTCTTTGAAAGGTTTTGTTTTCTTTCTCTTCTTTTTCATTCCAGGCTCATCTTCATCTTCCTTCTGGTCATCATCACCTTGTTGTTCATTAGTCCCATCTTCAACCTCTTTGATGCCTTCATTTGATCTTGAATCCGTATCATGTGCAGTTTCCTTTTCTGGTCTTTGGTCATTTACACCTTCTTCAACCCTCTCTGTCCTCTCCTGCGACACACCCTCATCATTCCGATTTGTATTTTCTTCACTGTGCCTCAAATTCATATCAACATAAGTGTTGTCCTGGGAGGGGGCAGGGTCCATTCCCATCAGATTACCTTCAGGCATGTTATACCCTTCCCCATGTTGCTCCTGTCTGTGCCCACCCCCTCCTCCTCCATCAATTCCCATTTGCATATTCTGTCCAAGAGATGTAATAACATGGGGGTACTGCCCCCCACTCTTACCCCACTCCCGCCCATCCTCATAATGCTTCCGGTAGCCAGGGATGGCATCATACCCTCGGTTAGGCCCCCAGGACTGTTCCCCAGGCATCATCTGGCCTGATGCCAAGGTCTACTGTACATATTTCCTTGCATTTTACCCCACTCATTGGAATAGCTCTCATGAAGATGCCTCTTGAACGGCGGCATCATCTCAAAGCGTCTCGCATCCACCATATCTGGCCCATAAGCCATTGTCCGATACATCTCACTCTCTGCCATTCTGCGTTGCTCACTCTCCTGCATAGATGAATGTTGGTCAGGCAGATGGCCCAGGTCTTCGTAATGTTTCCCAGGGTCATGGAACTGCTTTTCTGAACCATGGAAGTGTTTCTCGGCCTCCTGCCCATCATTTGAATTATCCTCTCCAGCAGGATTGGTTGGTTCCTTGGATTTCAGATATTCAGCACCATGCACTGATTCTAGGTGAGACCTGAAGGCATCGATTCCATCCAAGCGAAGGCAACAGATCTTGCATTCGTAACGCCTTGGAAGAGCATTCCAGTCAAGGTTTTTTAAAGTACTCATCACAGAAGGCCTCCTGAAACATTAAGTTTTTAAAAAATGCAGTTACAGTGGAGTGGATAGTACACACACACACAAAGTCAGTTGTACTCTAATGACTATGCACTCTCTATGATTGTGATGTCAACCCCCAAGTAAAAAATTGACCTGTCCATTGCAACCGATAGATGGCACATCATATTGTAAATCCACAGAATTCTCATGGACTAAAACAGACCTTGAGTTATGTCACAAAGACTCTAGATTTCCTACTCACCTTCCACCAGTGTGTATCCTGGGAGCTCTTCTCTTCTTCTTTTCAGTCTTGATGATAATCGGTTTTGGTTTTGGTTTCCGTCCCCTCTTCTTTGGCTGTACAACAGGTGCTTCTCCACTTTCTTGCTCCCTATTCTTCTGGACCTTGAGGGATCTCTTCGGCTGGCGTGTAGTAGATTTGGTCATCCTGGATTGTCGAGGGCTAGAGTTCACATCCATCAACTTCCGAGGTCTCTGGGATTTCCTCTTATTTCTCACTGGATTTGATGGCTAGGAGAACAATGTGATATCAGGCTTGAGAGTAACTATTATAGATTTAGAGAGCAATGCATGTCATGGTCCCAAATTCATTTCAGGGAGGGGGGGGGGTGTTTTACAAAGTGTAATTAAAATTCACATTTATTATTATTTAGTTAACTGTGGTAAATAGCACATCATTTTATTGGTAAGATCATGATCATGAGATGCGTTTTACGGTCAGTCAAATAAATTGCATACAAAGCCTGGCGCACACTACACGAGCCTATGCTATCCAATTTTCACAGAAACTACAATACTAATATGGACATTCCAACCAATAAAATCTTAACAATGTAAGTTCAAAATAAAGTTATAAATACTGAAATTGAATTTAAAGTGTATTTCAAATCTCCATGTTGGAATAAAAGTTATTCAATTCCAAATCATAATGACGTCATCATCGGCTGCGACTTTAACCCACTTTGGACTTCGCTCTGGCATTATTGCCTGCAGTTCTTGGAACTTACACATTTAATATAAAATGTGGTTTGTTCATATATTATGTTGTATTGGATCATGTAATGTGCACCTTTAAATCTCATGAGTGTGCTGGTACTTCTGCATGACTTCTAGTCAGATTTAAACCTTTGTAAAACACACCCAGATGATATTGAGAACGACGCCATATAAAAGCCTGGCAAAATGAACAGTCGATACAATCAGGCTGGACTCTTTCAAGTTTTAGAATCATATTAAAGTAGCATCATTTGACGAAACAAATGCAAAACCATGTGGTTTACGTATGTGGTCTAGTGGTTAGAGCATTAGATTAACTACTGTAAAGTTGTGAGGTTGAGCACCGGCTCTGCCATTGCCTCCACTTTGATAAAAAGACCCGAGAGCAATTTCTGTCGTCTATAAGGTCAGCCACTATGTCTGATTAACTTAGATGTAAAATGTGTCTTCTGTAATTGGTTATATACAAGCTTGGCACTATACCAGGAAAAATTTTGTCTGCAGCTAACACTATGTACTACTTTTATATCATGGATGACTGCTCATCTCTGTAATTTGAAAGAACTTTGCCCTTTGCTTGTAAAAAAGGGGCTAATGATGCCGCAATTCACAATTTTTATTATCATAATATGATTTCAGTCTAGTCTACATTCCTTTTAAGAGTTACAACTATGGTAACGATGCCATCATGGTAACAAAGCACAGCAGCCAATCATAATAAAGGTTTCCATGGTAGTTTGCAACATTGACAGAGTTACCATAGTTTTATGAAAAGGTCCCCAGAATCTACACAATTATAATATGTGATCTGTGTGTCATAATGGTACATTAATTGCATTACAATGTGTGAGGCTACCTTATAGGCTCCAAAGGCTTCAGAATCGCGAGCTGGATCATAGTCATAGTCATCCTTCTCTTCAACTGGATCATATAAATCATCAATATCATCGTCATCAAGATAACCATCGGCCCATTCTTCAGGTTTCTCGACTTTCACTTGCTTAGGTTTTTTTGTCTTCCTCTGATGTTTGAGGCTCTCTTTCTTTTTCCTTTTCAGGCCTTTCTCTGGTTTTGGAGGAGCCATGAATTGCTGAAAATAGGACTTGTCCATGCTGAAATGATAAAAAAAGAGTTAAAGGAAGAAAAGTATTTTATAAATTTTTGGTTTAAATACTAGGACATCATTGACCCAACAGTTGTTTCTGTAACAGCCTTAAAATTGCTTTTGAGAGTACAAGTCTTTATTTGCTCCATTCAATACTCTTGATTACAAATGTTTTCAAGTCTCTATTGTTCAGTTTTTCCTCAAAATATTGTGTAGCAAAGTTGCATGAAATTTCCTAACCTTTATAATGGTATCCACATCATATAGATTATTATTTCCTCACTAAATTATGAGCTGTATAAAAAAAAAATCAATTTTCTGGAGGGTTTTTGTATGCATCATAGTGATACTCCCTTGCTATTACATGTACTGCCACTTCCTGTTCTTTGTTATCCAGTGATACCTCACAAACTTGCTTTAGTGTGTGTGTGTGTATTTGAGTTTTGTCAGACGTGTATCAATCAGATATGATTATTTACGTCTGGGACCGACCTTTAACGTCACCATCCGAAAGACGTGACCAGGGCTCGAACCTCGAACCTCTGCATCAATTCGTAACTTCCCTACAGCTTGGATTACAGGCGCGCGTCAAGTAAAAGCTTGCTTCCAAGTATCAGGCTTTTGTACCCTCTTTTTTATACTCAAACTTCCTGTTTTTTTGTTATGAATTGATTTTCAAATACAGTCCGACCTCTCTTATCCGGACACGTTGGGACCAGCACCAAACCGGATAAGGGATTTATCCGGATCTGAGAGACCCAATATTAAATACACGCAGCTGCGCTGCCGGCTGCCTCCCCAGGCCACCGGCGGTAGCTACACTATTGTAGTGGGCGTACGGTACAGACAATATTCACTGCAGAGTCAGTGCAAATTATAGGCAGTGTTTTCATGGAAATGAAATCGATCGATGGCCAAAACTCTTGGATAATTTACCTGCTAAAATGACTGAGGTATACATCGAGCATACCTCGAAAGAAAGAGAATGACTTGATGAAACCAAGTTTTTAAAAAAGATCATCGCGGCGGGTATCGCAGCTTCGCAATGTCAGCCATTGTTACACTAACTGTAGGCTCAAACATGATAGATGGCGCTGTCCTTATTGAGGCCTAAAGTTAGCTAGCAAGACATGTGTTGTTTTTCCCGCGAAGCAAAAAGAGAAACGTGATGAAATATTTGCGCTGCACCCTGATTTACAGGAAATTATCATTCCTAAAGTTCTTTTGGTGATTTGGGTGAGATATTTTCATGAAAAATATGTTTGGTGTAGGGTGACTATGTTGGGAAATATAATGTAATCAAAGTGAGTATACGTATAGGATTGAGTTTAGATTGAAATCTCATTTCCTAACGTACCAGTACTAGATTGAATAAAAAAAAAATTTCGGCAAGTGTGCGTCCGGATAATAGAGAGATCCGGATAAGGGGAGGCCGGATAAGAGGGGTCGGACTGTATATTGGTTCTCATTAAGTTTGTAGAAGCTGTTTGATGAAATGTCTTATATTGTGGAAGTTTCTGTAGCTTTAGATGCATACCATGAATCTTCTCAAGCATGTAGAAATACAGGTACTTGAATGCAAACAATGTGAGTAAAGTTATCTGTCAAAAAGCTGATTTCACACTGCACACAATAGTGCTAATTATGGCTAATTATGGGTGCGATGCGCAATACATGTACATTAAAAAACACTGTAACAATGATTGTTATTCCAAATGTGCGCAGTCATGCATGTAGCAGGCGAGGAAAGGGAACAATGCAAGCACAAAGCAATCAATAGTAGGCATGTTAGGCATTTTATAGTAGGCTATGCAGCATGCATTCCAGACTCAAGGAGTTAAACAAAAGATTAGATCATTAGGATAAAGATTAGGCTTGGGGGCTAATGTTTGGCATAACGGACAAACTGTCATTTACTGAAGAAACTGGAATCTGCCAATACAACCGACTGATATACTTACTGGTCCATCATGATCTTTGCCAGTTCACAATCTGTTTTAACAGCTAAGCTCTCCTTCCATGCATCCCATCGACCAAGCTGCTTTCCTATTCTCAAAACACGCTTTATCACTTTTCCTGGTTTAGCCTTCACAACCGGGGGTAAGGCATACTGCTCCTGCTGTGTCTTAGGGGATGTGCTCCGAGTTCTAAGGCGCAGTTTGATGGATACTGGCCTTTCAATTATCTTGCCTTCGTCGCTGGGCTTTGGTTGTGGTGTTGTCCTGTGAGGGTTGCTTGTTGGTTCCTTAGAAGACTGCTTCATATATTCTTGTTCCTTTCTTCGCTGCTGGTTTTGTGCACCGTACCTGTGTAGATCTGAAAGAAGATGCCCGCGTTGTTTTGCCTGGAAACGCAGGCCCTGGATATCATGCTCGATCTTAGCAACAAGTTTTTGTGTCTCTTTTATTCTATCTTCCTCATCATTCTCATCCTCATATTCCCCTTCATCTTCTTCATCATCTTCCTCCTCTATGTCCCCTTGGTTCATCTCTCTCCGAGTGCCCTCGAGATCATCATGGACATCATGAGCTGTGTGACTTTCTTCGTGTATAGCAACATCCTCATCAACCTCTCTATTCCTAGTACCTATTTGTTCACCAAGACCATAGTTTATTTGTTCTCTTGAAGATTCTGGATCTTCACTCTCTGATTCATCTGAATGACTACCTCTTCTCAGAGACTGCTCATGTGACAAACTCTGAAAAGAAAAAAAAAGCTACATAGTAACTATATTCATATTGTGCATTATTAATCTTTCAGTTTCACAGTAAAGTGGCATAATGTAAGTTAGAAAAACAACAACTACTTGACAGAACGTTTAACAAAAATTTTAATGTTTTATAAGCAGAGAGATTTCCTCTCTACGAAACTCAGTTCTGAATACAGGCCATTTCAAATGAAAATATTTGAAATACTTGCTTATTAGGAACAAATTATCTGCAACTACCTGTACACTTGTTGACGATCTGAAACACGAAGAATGTTATGACAATGAAAAGAAAATACTTGTAAAAGCACTGATCTGTTACAAAAATGGTTCAATGTCAAATACACACAGAAAGGTATAATCACTCTCATTTTCAAAAGAGGAGATATGAAATATTCAAGTAACTGGAGGCAGATTACTATTCTAACTTATGACTACAAGATAATTGCAGCAGTTTTGGCGACATGTTTGCAGAAAGTAATTAGTAACATTCAGTTATCAATGAAAATGAAAATGAAACTGGGTACATTAAAGTCCGTTTCACTGCATGCAATGTTCGGCACACTAAAGATGTTATTCTTCTGTCACAGCCTGTGCATGAGTGTGTGTGCGGTAGGATTGAGGCTGAGCTGTGCAAATAGTAAAGTGACCTACGATGGGAATTTTGTGGAATGATTTCTACACCTGATCTATATTGAATTTTAGATTAGGTTGATTTCCAAACAATTTAGTATTGTGGAATGTTACATGTATTTCCATATTTTTTTTATTAACCTAAAGGGTACTGTTTTGCAATAAAAATGGGCTATAGCAATATTATTTGGCAGAGAAGTCTGAATTGATGTGAACTTTATTTTTGTGAACTTTGTTTTATTTCTCTTGCCTAGACTAGTCTAGATAATCTGAAATTTATATTTCTTAAGAGAAATAGAAAGAAGAGGAGTGATGAAAGCTCGGTACAGAAAAAGATAAGTCTATCTAGCTGGAAAAATCATTGAATACGTGTGAATTTTTGTTTTCATTCAATGTCTTCCATATTCTATAATATACACGAAGCTTATATATTAAAGATTATCGGATGATTGAATAGCCATGTGATTGTTTTTGTATCGACACGATCTTCAAATGTCCTGTTGTTTCATGTATTACAATTTTTATGAATGTTATGTTATTTCAAAATAAAATACTCTAATTGGAGGCAAAAACAAAATGAAAGGAAAACATGAATGGAAAAGAAACAAAAAACAAATTTGAAACGACTAGAAACACTACAACTAATCCTACCTCTCTATCTAATTGATCATCCTCATTGTCTTCATCATCATCAGCCTCATCTCCAGATGATCCTGATGATGGTGCCGAGCTGAATTCCTCCTCTTCCTCATTCACCTTTTCATATTCTTCATGCCCCCTCTCCCTTGTCTCCTGCTCTTCTTCTTTCACATCTAGCTTGTCATCATAACCTCCATTTGGTTGCAAGACTGTTGTAGACTGACTCCCATCCTTCCATGCCTGTGGTTGAACTGAGAGGTCAAAGTGATGCCCTGGATCATGGTACTCCTCTGGTGATCCCATATTCATCACTTCTGGAGGAGTATTCATCTTGCTGCACACTAAATGAAAATATCAAATGAAAGTAATCAACATTTCTCCCCCTTTTTACAGCATTCACAATTGACTTTTTTGCCACCAATTTTCAGTCATTCTTGTATCTTATTTCATTATCAATTGCTACCTTTTTCTTTCTTATCTTTTTCGACATTTTTAAAAATAATTTTTGTACTGTAATCCATCCATCTGTTTTCTTCTGTTCCTTTCATCTTTTATTGGCTGTTCAATTTACCCTTAGATGCCTATCTCTTCTTCCCTTATTTTGTCTTCCTTTTCATTATTCTTATGACACTATATGTGATGAGCGTACATCAGCAAATGATCCAGGATTTCATACATGTATATGTGGGGCTCTAGTTGGCAAACTATACAATATATGTCACTATCATATAAGTGTAGTTCATAGACTAACACTTCCACTTAGTGTGTACATATACAAATGATGCATGGGTTAGAGTGGGTCAGTAGGAACTGTGTGCACAAGGTAACTTTGGCATGGTTTAGACCATATGCCAAAGTTACCACGTGCACACAGTTCCACTGACCCACAAAAAAAACCCATGCATCATCTGTTTTATAGAATGGAAAAAATATATTGAATAAACCACAAAGATGAATGATTTACCGGATGCATGATAATTTCATGCGTCCGGTAATTTCAATGTATTGGACGCACGAAAAAATTTACCGGACGCATGATTTTTTTTAACCGGATGCATGATTTATTTACCGGATGCATGAAAATTCCAAAATGTAATGCAGACACTTTGATAACCCTGGACAACATAAATATGTATGCCTAACTTGATAATATGTTGGCACAAAGGCATTATTATACCCAAAATGCCAGATACAGCTTTGCATTGACTAGTAATATGATGCAGCCTCCGACCTCCAATAGCTGTGTGTGTGTATGCCCGAGCCGTGCCGGGGGACAGTGCCTACGGCTGCCTGGGCCTGCACTGCTGCAGTGGACATTTGGCTATGCACAGCCAGCCCAGGGCAGTAGATCTACATGTACATGTAATGTTAGATCATACGTCTGGACTTCTCAACTAACGAGTATGCGGGCAGTTTTCATCCATATGACAATTACGCTACCGTATTTGTACTTATAGATCATTTTGCGTCCTTAATTTGATTCATGGCTTGATCGAAAATTCAAAATTTTGACATATACAAGCGTAACAGTACATGCGCGATGACATCACAATGACCTTTTCAACCAATAGCTTGTTTACAGTGGATATCGTTTTGATTATTGGGATATCGTTCATGCAGCCCAGTAAAAATTCTTGCACAGCTCTCAAACAATCAGATTGCAGGGATTTTCTCATCCATTCTATAATGTTTGATAACATCATACATGTGTGTGCTGCGGTTGAGACCCCCATTTCCAACCTAAATTTCTGATCCAGAGTATCACCAATTTAACGTTAGAAAGCCATAGAAATTCCTATTATTATCGTTCTGGAGACCCTGAAATTTGTGGTTCCTCGTTATAGTGCACGCCCATCGTGAACTACTAAGCCAGTTGGAGCAGCAAGCTTGATCGGCGCCGGGCTGGTTCACTTGACCCCTCACCGTGCTCTGATCCGTAGCTCACATCGAGCTAGCATTTTTAGCAATAATTGATCCAAGAGTAGTCCCAGAGACACCCCATTTTAAGACCAATGTCTAGTTCCAGAACCCAGTATTATTTACTTTGGTGTGGCACACGTCACACAGTATACTGTACATGTAGGTATACCCCCTGGCCCCTGCGAAGGTGCAGGCATTTTTTTTTTGTAGAGTCTATGTCCAGTGAATTTAGAGATTACACTCCCTGACTATGAAAGAAAAAAAACCAATAACAAGAGTTACAAATAAAATTGTAAAAAAAAGAAAATCAAAATAATGGTCATTAAAATGTTTTTATACAGAGTAAGAATTAGAATTAAAATATGTGGCCAAATGGGATAAATATTCTCTGAATGAATGCCTAAGTATCACAACCTGCAACCACCGTTTAATCTAAGTCGAACTTACTACATGTATGTATGTGGGAAGTTATAAATATTTTGAAGAGCTAAGTTAAGTTCCAGCCTTGGTCAAAGGCTTGAGCATCAGCTCTGCAAGACTGCTCGAACATTGGGCAGGAATAACTAGATAATTTCTGGGGATTTATTCAATAGCACAATTTTGCTTACCCGTTTCGTATTTCCAGCATCAAAAGAACTTTTTGAACTCAAAATCATGCTCGCAAAGAAAGTTTGATGTTTCATCGAATGGCGATGATTTGAGGGAGAAAATAAAACCCGGAAGTCAAATCCTGCGAAACTCGATATTTTCAAGATGGCGACTTTTTGGGTAGGAGTGACAAGAACATCTCTGTAAAATGGATTATTATTATGGACCTCAAAGTACACTATGCAAGTTTTAAATGTAATAATTTTGTGTGTTACAATATTATTTTATTTCCAAAGTGCATGTATTTTTTTAAGTATGGCAGTGGTCAAAACTTCGCGCATGTCCATACTTCGCGGACGGTCATTATCTCAATAACTAGCCAATATCCTTAAAATCTGACACCACCAACGTGAAAAGCAACCAAAAATTAACGTTTGGTGTAAACTTCTTCAGGATTAGTTCAGTATTCATGAAAATAATGACAAACGATCGGCAAATTTGTCACCGTTAGCACCCATTTTGAAGAAATCTGATATTCTCAACAAGCATCACGATATCACCATTTTGCAAGCAGAAATCATAAAAAATGTGATTTAAATGTGGTACTAACCGATTCTATAGCATTTTACCATCAATCTGATATAAAAATTTCACTTTTTGAGCTTGAGTTTTTGTTTAAATCTCCACAAAAACTTTGGTCCACGAAGTTAGGTCACACTTTTTCTGAGCGGTTTTCCAGCACAGCGTGCATTCGCTGATCGGAATGAAATTTTGAGATCGCGTTACCGGAGAAACCCCTTGACCTACTTTACATTTTCGTCTATGATTTTATAGTTTACGATTTTGCCGGCAATGTGGTATTTCTTGAATTGGTGTTGTATAAATTATGAATATTTTGTGAAAAAATGTAAGCCTGATGAATATTTTTGAAAAGTGTGTGAAGTTTGGACACCCCATCATGCCCATCATAAAGGTTACTTTTACTTTAGTTTTAGTGTTAAAGGATACACACAAAGAAAATTCACGAAAGTGATGATTATAGACAAATTATATATGAATGGAAAGGTCTTGTCTTTTTATACACAAATATGTCACTAAAAAGTCTTACAGATGTTGTGGAAATGCAAGAAATGAAATTAATAGAGACCCTTCTCAGCCCCCCAGCCGCCCCCAGGCAGACATTCACGCGATCGAAAACAGTCGAGAATAATGACGTCACATGATCGACTACACACTATCTCTCTAGCTCTGTGCATAATACACTTATATTTTTATACACTTTCCTGGTCTCTATTTTTCTTCGAATTTACCGTTTTCTTCATGTGTTGTGATATCCGATTTCGACATCTTCAGACTATAAAGAGAACCAGAACTGTGTTACTTTGTCCATTTTTATTGAATTATGAACTGGAAAGACCGATTTTGTCCACTCGACAGTCTTCGTTGTGTTGCTCTGATTCCAACCAAGCTGTACGGTCCCATTCACTTGCTGCCGATGCAGTGCAGGTTTCGCTGTTTGATCCAGTCAAAAGTCAAGGTAAGCATGTTTGGAAACTGTAGTCTGTACTTGTTCTGACGATGCATTCAGGTCAGATGACAGATACAGATCTGATATAATTTTAGAATCATGCATTTTGGCATGACTACTATTAAAATTAAAAAGTCTTTATTTTAGAAATAATGTTTTTGCACAATTCCAGCAGATTTTTCTTCACAAAGACTTCAGTCAGATTTCTACTAAATAAACTGGTCAGGACTCAGGCGATTAAATTATTTAGGAGCACTGGCATGGACCATGGCCGAAAATATGCTGTTTCAGAGGAATGTTTGGCATTATCGTAGTTTTTGTCACCAGTCCATTCACTGCCGTTTATTTCGTCAACGGCGGTGATCCACTCCCATTGACTTTGTACACAACGAGCGCACAAACACCAAATTTCACGATAAGGCCGAATGTTTTCACGATAAGGCCAAATGTTTAAGTTTTTATTATACACAGGTCTAGTACCCAATGCGTTTATGCTCAGGAGGGCCCTGTATCGTATACTTCCAGATACACAGAATTATATCACCATAATGCCGATGTCATGAAGCAAGACAAATTTTCAGCAGTGGTTACCCTGATCATGCTGATTCCTGGCCAAAACTAGAGTCTGGTGTTTCTTTCTGATTAGAGTGCTTCTACATATGAATGCATAGTGCCTTCAACATAAAACAATGAAGATAAATGCACTCTTTGTAATGACACAGAGTACCGTACCTCAAGTGATTCACTACCGCTAAGCGGTAAGTAGAGTGGGGCCTACACAAACATCACTTGAGCGTTGAGGTAGAGCACCAGTGTTCTGAGTGGAATTTTTCAGGTGTCTAAACCTACTATTATTTGTTGTTGACCGGGAATTACATGCCACCGCACGTCGTCAATCATCAAGATAATGAAATTCATACTTTGATTTGATTATTTAAATTATTTCTTTATTTTTTCTCTCTTCTACACACAGATCTGCACACTTGCTGACTCTGGTGACTTCTGGTCTCTGCTCGCTACTTCAATCTGGGAGATTCCATCATGTCCTCTTACTGATTTGGATATAGCCATTTTTTTTCACTCTTTCCAGGAGCTACGATGCAAGTTTTGGACTGATAATGATGCAACAGAAAATTTATCTTTATCGATCTTGGAAACGATTTTGAGCACAGTTTTGGAGAGAACTAAAAAAATTGACTTGGACAGGAATACAGCTTGTCGAAAATAAGAACACACAACTTAAAACGAAAAAAACAATTTTAATGTTATTAGGGCATTTTGCAAGAAATTTTCTAATCAATCACACGTCCCAAATCAAGGGTAAGTCCTTTGATTAAAGACAAACATGTACATGTAGTTGAACTGCTATTGCAACTCGATTACGCTTGAATTTGAATTTAAGACTTACGCTTGATTTGCAATGGAACATAAGTTTCTTGCAGTGCCCCATATTTGTGTTTTGTTATCAGATATCTAACGTGCTGATTTTTCTCGAAAGGTATAATATATTTGTCCTTTTAAACGGTATTTGAATATGGGTACGCCTTTTATTTGTTTTCCACAATATTTATTGCATGTACATGTATGAACAGAAGTGAAATATTTATTGTGAAGCACTGAATGTTGTGTGCTGTTGTGTGATGGTTCATCATTTTTTTTTGTTCTAAGACTGTAAGCCTGGTGGGTGTGAGGAAGTGGCCTGGATGAAAGAAAAGTGAACATGTGCCCAATTACAGATTTGCATATTTTAAGACAATTTTGTTTCTGGATAAATATTGCTATGCATTCCCTACATTAAGAGTAAAGGAGAAGTCCACACAATCAAAAATTCATTTGAATTTAAAGAAAAATAAGATATTG
The DNA here is from genome assembly GCF_018143015.1 of Lytechinus variegatus. Lineage (NCBI taxonomy): Eukaryota > Metazoa > Echinodermata > Echinoidea > Temnopleuroida > Toxopneustidae > Lytechinus > Lytechinus variegatus. The sequence goes on along the minus strand of NC_054740.1, from coordinate 78,585,709 downwards.
CAGGAAATTTCATAAAAACTTTGATTCAAATTAATATAATTACTACTCTAACATTGAGAAATTTTGCCTAATTTATAAAACGATGATATGCTCATCTGTGTCGATGTGCAAATTACACTAACTGTTATGTCACACGCACTAAGTTCTTTTGTATTTTGTTGTTTGATATATTTACATGACATGTAGATTTGATATTTAATTTTCTATTTATTTTCTGAAAAATTTTCAGAGGGATTTTAATTCCTCCAAATAACATTTAGAGTTACAGTTCCGTAAATGTAACCTATTGTGTTCGGATGAAGAAATTCCTATACTCAAATCTGCAAAGAATTAAAAAACAAAATGCCACAAAAAAATTAGAAACGAATGTGATGTAACAACACTAATTTGCATATCATTGTTTTGTGACTGTTTTGAGTAAAAACAGCAAGGGAAATTACTCTATTCAAATAATTTTTAGTTGATGTGGACTTGACTTTTAACTCATCCTGTACCCCTCCCATCCCAAATAAGAGTAGAATCTAATCAAGAACTTGAAAATCAAAAGCAGCAATTAAATAAGATTTGATAAATACAGGTCTGAATGGGATTTCACAAGAAAAAAAAGCTGGGTAGGGACGAGAAGGAATAAAAAAATAACCAAGTTAATCCGAGTTTTGAACCAGGGTCCTCGCACACGACAAAACGATGGCCAACACGTTTGGCCACAGACCACTCCCTACATTATGTTGTGCTTTTAAGATATATGAAACAAAGTCCGCTCGCCGCTGTGGGCTAATCATGTTTCGGCAATTCAACTGCAATTTCAATCATTTCGCGATGGATATTGCCATGTTATTTTGTGGTTCCTGACTTTGTTACGTAATGAAATTTCATAATTTTTTTTCAGTCGTGACGAAGAATGTCTATGCTTTATATTGATTATAATATCAATTTGTCGCAAGTGTGATTTCTAAGTGAAAATATGCTTTGTTTATTCAAATATATTTCTTGAAAAAAAATCATTTTTTCTAAGCTAAATATCGGTTACCAAAATACGTTAAATGTGCACTTTATTTCACTGTTCAGTAAATTCAAACTTTTATCTATATAACAAGACCAATCTTGTGAGGAATAAACAATTCTAAGAGCAAAAAACGCTGATTGGAAAGATCGTCTTCAATGGGCTGCTGTCAGCTCAGCTGCTCACGCTCATTGTGTGACGTCACTCAGCTGGAGCTCGCAAGAGGACCGATGGAAGGCAGAAATATGGCATGAAAATAAATCATTTTTGAGAGCTGATTTCTGCAAACTCTAATGACTATTTTGAAAAGTGAAGTTATATATCTGATTAGTAATACTTCCCCTTTACAATGATGACCACAAAAAGGCATTATAAAATACTTTGGATTCTTCGGATGTCTCCTTTAAAAAACTGTTTAAATTGTAATGTTATTCAATCTTGATCTCGCCAATTTACAAGGTGACTGACAGATACGAGAATGTCCAAGTTGAACCGGCTGTGATAGCTAGAATAATCATATTTGATTTTGCCTAGTCCATCTGACAAAACTCAATTAGATCTACACATGCACACAGTCACTGGTTTGAAATTCACTCGACCGCCCACTTGTTCACTGCTACCATCTGGCCTGTGGAGAATCTACAGGTAGGACTATGGTATGCCAATGCTGTATAGAGCACACACTTTAAAAAATCATTAAAATATCACTTTTGTGACCAAAATTATTAATTTCCATATATTTTTAATTTATTTATCATTAGTAATGTGGGAATAATTTTTGTATTCACCAGAGTGCTCAAAACTTGAATTTTGGGCATTTTTTGTATACGCCCTCTATAGGTGGAAAGTAATATGGCAAGAAAATTTTCATTTTTTGATCTCTATTTTTAATTAAGAAAAAAATTATATAAAGAATCAAATTTAAATAAGAGACAAGCGGTATGAATTAACAGGTCTAATGGAAACTGTCAGTGTAAAAAAATCAAGCATTTGCCCCAAAGAAAAAGAGAAAAATAGGCCAAACATTGCCACCTTTATTTTGTCACACATGGAGATATAACTGAGAACAAGGTTATATTATAACCTTGTTCATTGAATGAGTGCGACCGCCCAAGACAAGAGTGAGAGGCGAGACCAGCCAAGCTAGCGCAGCGCACACACTGACACAGACAGGCTTGTCGCCCAGCCGCGCCCCGGAGCCTGGAGTTCACCGCGCCTCGAATGGCAAAGCCAGGGCATGGGCTTTTCAAAATCAGCCAGAGCGTGTAAAGGGATGGGTCAATTTCAAAGTTCATTTACAAGCAACCACACAAAAAGTACCACTCCGAAGTAAATCAATAGAAGTTCAAAAGACATACCTTACCTTGAATTCATCAAAATGGTAGATGATGATTGTAAAAAGGCAATTTTCAAAGGATATAAAGTCTTATTGAGATCGAATTCCCAAAAAACATTATTCGACATTTAACTCCAGAGGGCGTGAATTTCAATATGGCGCTGTCCATGTCCCCGAAAATGTTCGCATCAAAATGGGATCATCACTAGGCTGTAACTGCAAAATTGTGGTAAAAAGAAGGTCAGACGAGTACTGTTCAATACCATTAAAATAAGCCAGACCTGTACCCTTTCCTGCCATGTCTTGTTGACCGAAAGCTGAAGCTAAGTGAAGAGAAGTCGACCAGCGAAGAAGGAACTACGCAACGCGGAACGGGAACAGCCATTCGTCGTGATTGTGCCGGGCGCAAGCCCGGCGATTAATAGTTTGTGATCCGCTGCGCTGATAGATGCACGTAACCCTGTGGCCAAATTCAACTGCGAATTCATTCGATGATTTCAATCATCGGTAATCAAATGTGAACGGCCATCCCAAAGCCAACAATAAGTTGCCAGGAAATGTTCCTTTCACCTTTGTATTAATAGCAAAAATAGTATTTTTCTATTTTAAAATTTTGGCAAATCGCCTGTCTTCACTTCAGATCACTCATTCAATGAACAAGGTTATAACCTTGGGCCCGTTTCTCAACACCGTTATAAGTCTAACTTCTTGACTAAATCGGAGATAGTGAGCTACTTGTCCGCTAACCGTTTCACGAAGCCCTCTTTACCAAGATCGGGTACAACAACCTCACTAAATATTTATGACACCTCCGAACCTGTCACAACTTCTTTCTTAATGACGTAGTGGCATCACGTGGGTAGACTATGACATGCAAAATAGTGCCTAGAAATGTGAAAATTATAATCTTACGTAATCAATCATAGATGTTGAAATTACATCCAAAAACAAGTTGGATAATGCATTCTATGATCATTGTAATACAAAGAATCTACAAAAACTGTTGGTAATACTCCACAAAACCATTCATTTTGAAATAGTAAAATAATTTAATCGATACAGATTCTACCACGTCAGGCCATCCATAAATGGACTCGTATTTGTCATTTTCAGACCCCTATTAACATTTTGATAAATTCTATCTCGAATTTATGCATAGAATTTGTCAAATCGTAAGTTTCAGTATCTAAGATTTAAAAGAAAACTGTTAAACTATATTTTGATGATGTTTGGAATCGTAAAATCCCGTATAATTATCATTTTACAACGAAAACCGTTATGGTTTTACTTTCGTAAACTATTAAAATTGGATATCCCGGGGATACCCATCTCAACGTCCACATGTGATTTTTTAGTCAAGAGATAAATTATTCATAATTCCATATTCTCAGCAATTGAATGCTCTAGTCTTCATGGTCTAAGTATGTATGGTGCATAATATACATGTGCTATTATTTTTAAAAGATGAAATTCCCAATTCATCACAATATTTGCAATTTTGTTGTAATTTTTCTTTTTGAAAATTATGCTATTTTGTGACTAAGGCTACGTCTCATCTGCTCTTTTTACCGATAATATCGATATCAAGGTATTTTAGTTAGAAAGCCTTTCGAGAAACGGGTTTAGTAAGATTGGAACTAACTCCCTGGTTGGTGGATAAAGATATGACTAACTTGTCCAGGTGTTGAGAAACGGGCCCAAGGTTCTCAGTTATATCTCCATGTGTGACAAAATAAAGGTGGCAATGTTTGGCTTATTTTCTCTTTTTCTTTGGGGCAAATGCTTGATTTTTTTACACTGACAGTTTCCATTAGACCTGTTAATTCATACCGCTTGGCTCTTATTTAAATTTGATTCTTTATATCATCTTTTTTAAATTAAAAATAGAGATCAAAAAATGAAAATTTTCTTGCCATATTACTTTCCACCAATAGAGGGCGTACACAAAAATATGCCCAAAATTCAAGTTTTTGAGCGCTCTGGTGAATACAAAAATTATTCCCACATTACCAATGTTAAATAAATTAAAACTATATGGAAATTAGTAATTTTGGTCACAAAAGTGACATATTAATGATTTTTTTAAAGAGTGTGCTCTATACAGCATTGGCATACATGTACCATAGTCCTACCTGTAGATTCTCCACAGGCCAGATGGTAGCAGTGAACAAGTGCTTGCCTTCAGATCAGACTCTGACTCTCTGTTCAGAAAGCACAAATTAGAATTTTGATTGAGAAAATTAAGGAATCTATCTGAAAGTGAAACTGGAAAAATTAATTCCTTATAAGTTAGGCCTTCTGTCAAATCAATGTTTAGATTTAGAAGAGTATGACATCATTTTTCTTGACTGCTTTATCTCATCATCATGGCTCATGTCTGTTATTTTGGTTGTTCAGCTGAACTCCGTTGGCTTCACTCACCAAATACAGAGACAGAAGTTTTAGCGCGATCTGTACAGGGGACTCAACGGCCATATGTTTATGTACTTAAGATCGGATAAAACAGGGAAGTGAATTTGCGCGACAGTCGAGGTAAGTCACTGTTTTTGTTCCTTTTAACTTGATTTTTCTCCGTTTTTTGGCAATTAATGCCAAGATGGAATATTAATTTGCATTTTGGTCGCATTAATTTTCAAAATTTTTATTCATTAAAGACAAAAATTGAAGAGCCGCGACGGGGGGATTTTGCATTGCAAGTCCCCTAGTGGTGGCTGCACGATAGTGACCCGTCTGTGTACGAGGAGAAATTTTTTTAAAATGTTAAAAAACTCCTCGAAACAGACGGCTGCCAGCTGTCTATGCTCATGCTTGAGTGAAGTCAAATGTTGAAACTCTTCTCATGGAATTTCTTCATTCAATCCAGAAATATATAAGACCTAGCCTAAAATGAAAATTCATCCTAGTCCTATAAGCACTCATTCAATGAACAAGGTTATGATCCTAAGCATTATTTAAAATTATATACATCCTTGTAAGTAGTACTTAGGATGATCTTTTTCAAACTCAATAAAAATCTTGAACTTCATTTTGGGCGACTTAGTAAAAGTTTGATTTTAAATTAAAGAAATCAGACAAGAATAAAGTGTAATGGAATTGGAAATGACGCTGTCAAAGAAGTCAAGTAAATGTATATATTTGGTTGCAAGACTGTTGTAGAATGACTCCCATCCTTCCATGCCTGTGGTTGAACTGAGAGGTCAAAGTGATGCCCTGCCCCTGGGGCGGTATTCTGAACATTGTCTTTTCTCCATATTTTATCTTATCTCAGAGATATGACAAAATCGGTATTCGGGTGGATGTCATAACTTTTGTCACAAAAATTGTCATAAATTTCGTTTCTTTAGCGCGCACCAAAAATATGGCGGCTTTAATGCGCGTAATCCTTTTATACAACAAAAGATATGACAAAAGTTATGACAGGGGGTAGCAGTCATAGATTTTGTCATATCTTTTAGTACCAAATATCCCAATACCCTGCCGACTGAATGTCAAGCATATAACGATATCATTTAGATTAGATTTTGGTATTAGTTTCACTCAACATCCACGACAATTTTTTTTAAATTATTTTTTCATGCTACAATTAGTTAGGCCCTACATATTAATTCCTCCTTTTTTTCTCTGTTTTCCTTCTTTTTCTACTTCTCCTCTAAAATCCTTCACAGCTCCCTGTCTCTCTTTGTAATTAAGCGCATCAATATTCGCGTAGTTGCGCGATGCCAGCAACAGAATTGGGGATACCCTCTACCTGTCACGGGGCATTCCTATTGGCTAGAAGGGCTCCCACTGGGAACTAACGATGATTTTGATTTGATTGCTTCCGAAAAGATGGGCGGGAACTTTGAGTGATATGACAGGGAAAAGACAATGTTCAGAATACCGATTTGTGACAATCATAGCGGTGTTACATCTCGGAGAGAAATGACAAAAGTTATGACAGTGTTCCAGAATACCACCCGTGGATCATGGTACTCCTCTGGTGATCTCATATTCATCACTTCTGGAGGAGTATTCATCTTGCTGCACACTAAATAGAAATATCAAATGAAAGTAATCAACATTTGATCTCATCAACGGTGGCTCATGCTTGCCTTGAGTGAAATAAAAAACAAATGTTGAAACTCTTCATGTGGAATTTCTTCATTCAATCCAGTAATATATAAGACTTAACCTAAAATTTGGGTTGTTAATGTTCATCAATTTATACAAGGATGTATATAATTTTAAATAATGGTTAGGATGAACTTTGTCAAGCTCAATAAAATCTTGAACTTCATTTTGGGCGACTATGTAAAAGTTTGATTTTAAATTAAAGAAATTAGACAAGGAAAATTGTAATGGAATTGGAAATGACGCTGACCCTGTGGTAGGGTCAGTGATATCGTTGATTGGTGGTTTTCTCAAAATAAGTACCTAATCCCCTGGGACAGATCTAGAAATCAAAAGATATCTATATCAAGGACAGCTTACTGTTTTATTTCCTCGTCAATGAAGAAAGTTGTAACATTTTATTCATTTTGTACATTTGGAGTGAATGGAAAGGTTGTCCCTACCTTCCATCACCAATATGGCCAATTAGAATTCTATCTTAGTGATAACGTTTTACAACCTAAAAAAAAAAATCCTACAGTAACGTTACCAAAAGCTTCAGTCTTGTCTAGACCTATACTTTGCTAGTTCTGAACTATATATGTTTGATTAATTGGCTCCACTTGCCACAGGGCTCAGCTCTGAACCTGTCATAACCACTATGTAATTTGATTATAATTTAGATCTTTAATTCTCTCAGCTTCAAAGTCTGCACTCTCTCCCTTAGTGCCTTGATGGCATGGTAAGCACCCTCTTTCACCACATTAGTCCAATAATTAAAGCTACTTTGACAACATTACAAATACAATGAGATGTTTGGATCTATGACCTCGCAAAACGTTTATGATACAGATCTTGACAGAATTCCAATCTCTTTTCTTACATTTCTTTCAATAAGCACTGTCATTAAAGATGTCGGGGCTATGCGCCTTCACTCCTGCAAGGAAGATGGCAGCATTAAGAGCAGCAGGGACAGTTCACCACTATCAGAGATATTACAGACTTGCAACCCAGCTGTCAGCCAAACACTTCTTGAGATGTACCTCTCTGGATGATCAGAAGCCTATTGCGAAAGTCCACACCAGTCCAAGAACATCTGCTGGATTACTGCGACCTGGGCAGAGCAGAGAATTCTTGCCAGCCGGCGAAGTACGGAAGATGTTCCTGGATTATTTTCAAGGGCCAAATGATCATGTGTTTGTGCCATCTTCATCAGTGATTCCCTATGGTGATCCTACACTGCTATTCACCAATGCAGGAATGAATCAGGTATGATCTGTAGGATGGTAGTTGATATTTACATACTCTGGAAGACATTTTACTTCATCAACAGTCACAACTCTGGTTATCTTCTAATTCACGTTCTCACTGGAACTGTCCTGTTCCCCCTTGTTTTGTCCCAATGAATAAATCAGAGATTTAGCAGAGAAAAGATACCAATTTTGCTGAAAGCAGCAGATTAAATGGCCAGACTCTTCTAGAGGTACCTAAGGGCCTTTTAACATAAAGGGATGCATCAAATATTACCTGTATGTATTTTCATATATGGCATATCATAGAATCAAATTTTCGTCCTATGGTAACTGTTGAGTTGATTGTATCTTGCTTGATAGGGGCACAGGTGTAATTTTAGATACTTTTCTATATCAGTATAGCAATCTGATATTAAACAGTTAACCTATAGCTGAAAATATTTGTGTGTGTTTTTACAGTTGAATCTGGAAAAAAGTTTCAAGTCTTTTCAAGTTTCAAGTTTATTTCATTTCTCAACTCAATACACGATAAGAAATAATTGCGCAGATATAAAATGATAACCATACAAATCAATACAAACGAATATACATTGCAAGCAATATGACTATACAAGAAAAGTAAATAAATTTTCATGGTGAACATTGTACAACGCCTACTTAGCTTGTTGTACGCGATCAAATGGGAGGCTGAATGTCACACATTCGTACCGTTGCACACAAGACGTACCATCCAAAATGTACCATTGCACGGCTTTAGGAGGTGACGTCACAATGCGATTTCATTGAATAAGATGACAATGCGCGTACAACCCGCTGGCTAAATGCGCAATGCTGTCCAAGATCATGTGCGCTTGTGGGCACGGCTTGTGGGATTTTGCTTTTCGCTTTCAATATTTTTGCTCCCTTTTCATAGATTACTGGAGGGAAAAACTCTTGGTTTTTTCATATTTTCGCTAGATTCCGAGGCGTTGTACAACACAAATAGCGAATATTCTTATTCGTGCAATGGTGTGAGATTTCGCATTCGGTTAAAGAAAGAAACGCTCTATTCAACTCGGCTAACGCCTCGTTGAATAGAGCATCTTTCTTTCACCTCATGCGAAATCTCGCACCATCGCACTCACGCCTATTCGCTATTTGTATACTGTATAACGTGATAATCATATTACCAATAACAATATATGCAATGGAAATAGAACAAAGTGTATGCCATTCTCAATGAAAAAAGAAAAAAATAATTGCAAGACTACATTTATAACTCTTTTTTTTCTATAAATAAGGTTGAGTAAATGGAGGGATCCACTAAAAAGCAGGGCTTGTTGGGTGTGGACCTCTCAGAGAATTAATCAAAGATTTGTCAGTATAGGTATAAATGAAAATGAGAGAGAGAGAGAAAAAAAAGAAGAAGAAAGGTTGATGTGATGGTAGATGAAGAAATACCGAGATAATGGATGAATAATTTAATCAAATGGACAAGGTGGTGCACATATGTGGTTGAAAGGGAAAAAGGGAAATCTGTTTTGAAATGTGTATTAAAAAATTTAAAAACAGGCTTTATTTCAAATTTAGAATTAATATTAGCTCTTTTTTTATGTCTTGGTGAATTATTCACTAATGGCAGTCTACAGCCAATAAAAAATGGTGCCTGTTGAAAATGATCTGCAGATAATGTCATATGTGGATTTTTGTATCTTTCAATGGGAGATTTGGTGAAAGGAAACCTAAAGAAATTTTAAATACTAATTAGCTATTCCTTTCTTACGCAAGTTGTCCTGTCCTTGTTCTCTAAATCTATCATTCTGCACAACTATTACATTAAAAAAACTCATTTTGCTCATCTATGCATATTTTCATATCACATTGTATTTCATATAAAATAAAAAATGAATTATTTTGTTGTTAAATGATTTGCCTGTGCAGAAGAATATAAATGTAATACCCTAACAGTTTCTTTTTTTCTATCTTTTATTTCATTTTATTTATTCATTTTTTTTTGGGGGGGGCAAGGAACAAACAAAGTACAGTACTTTTAGTATATTACAAAGTTTGAGAATGGTTTTATTTAGGTTCTGGCAACCTTTTTGAATTAGAGAGCCTAGAATAGTTTTTATGACTTGGAAATCATTGGCCACTTCTACTTAAGATGTGGAACTATTTTGCAATGCTGTTGCGATATCACTTTCAATCTAATATTTTCTTTAAATTCTCTTAACTTTACCATTATCTATTTCTGTTCCCTTTCATTCATCACTACATCTCTCTCTCTCTCTCCATACCTTTTAAAATGTTTACCACCCTCTGCAGTTTAAGGACATATTTCAAGGAACCATCCGTCCTGATATGGTTCAAAACTGCTACCGGCGGGTAGTCAACAGTCAGAAGTGTATCAGGGTTGGAGGCAAGCACAATGATCTGGATGATGTGGGCAAGGACATTACACATCACACCTTCTTTGAGATGCTTGGAAATTGGTCTTTTGGAGATTTCTTCAAGGTACTGTCAAGCCTGACCCAATGTCCCGAATTCACAAAGGTGGTTTTGAAAACCCACGGTTGAGTCCATGGTTTATGCAGATTTCATGTATGAATTACGCATAATTTAGCGCGTATCTGGCGCGTGAGTCCACTGTTTGAAGAGTGGACTCATGAATAAAAACAGTGGACTCATGAATGAAATAGCGTATCTTACCATGGTAACAGGCATTGATTTGGCGCACTGTGACAAAAGCGCGCATCGGAATTGGACATTTTTATACACGCGCCAGATACGCGCTAAATTATGCGTAATTTGTACAGGAAATCTGCATAAACCATGAACTCAACCGTGGGTTTTCTAAACCACCTTTGTGAATTCAGGCCATTCCCTCTGAAAAGTGAATGTACAGAGCATGTAGGAAATTACAAAAGTTAGAAGTCAATAGCTTAACCCTTTTCCAAAGAGAAGCAGAATCATCAGCTCAACATGAATTATACCTGGTACCAATACCATTTCTTGAATTAAGACACAGTTCCTGATCATGTAGAAATGAAATAAGTTATTTGTCTTCCTGTTTGTCCTCAAACTTTGTTTTGGTCCTTTTATAACTCTCAATGTAATGTGGCTGATAAGTCACATATTTCATTAGCATGCTATTCCAAGACATCTGTTCTGGTGAAAATCTCCATGTGAAGACGAATGTGCTTGTAAACCTAATGTCAGATGGAGATGTAACCCCTATTGAAATACTGATTATCATACTGTTCGAAACCTAAAACCCTATCCCATCCGAACATGTATGTGTTCCAAATATAAATGGAGGCAGGAGCAATTTTTGCAGTTATCCAATCACCATGCATTCATGCTTCACTTTTGTGTTGACCACAGAAAGAAGCATGCACCATGGCCCTGGATCTGTTAACCAGTGTGTACAGACTGCCCATTGAGAATCTCTACTTCACCTACTTCAAGGGACACAATGAGCTACAGCTAGAAGCTGATGAGGCAACAAGGCAAATATGGTTAGATTTAGGGTGAGTGCTCACCTTCCCCACCATTTTGTACTATGTACTATGCTAGATTTCATTGATATTATTATCAGAAATTGACAGGTCAAATGTCAAACCTTGTCAGGGTCATTACTGTTGAGTGTGCTGCATGAGGGCCCGTGAACTTACCGACACCATCTGGTCTTAATGCAATCCAATAACCCTTTTTAAATATTTTTTTTACTTTAACCAAAGGTCAAATTGGGAATTATTGGTCTCCTCTTTATTTTCTAATAAATGTACAATTTAGAAGACATATATATTACTTGGAAATTATACAGTACTTACTAGCTCTGTATTATGCCATATGTCATGGGCAGTATTTGAGAAAAGAGGTTACCAAAAGTATTACTTTAGATGATTGATAATCAAGTCTGCTGACTGAATGGCAGCCATCACACACTTGCCCCTTGCTAAGGGCCTGAATGTGGACTCTCAGGACCATTGTCCCCAGGCCATGGCCTAGCCTTCCAATCTTTAAGTGTTCAGATTTTGATAGAATGTTAGCATGTTTTTTTTTTAATGAAACCTTGATTTCTTTGCCCCAAAACAAAATTCCTTATTGAAGAGAAGTAGGCCTTATGAATATTGATTTCTTCTTTGATAGTGGTTCCAGATGTGGAACATAGCGCACATAATCACCTCTATATTTTAGGTGATGAGGTAAGCTATCATTTACTCATTCAGCAGAATGTACTCGCAATCTTCCTCAGCTTCGCTAGGAAAGATAGCTACATCCATCTTGCCTTGAAAGTGATGGTTCGCCCATCACCTTCACTAACAGTGATTATTTGCTCATTAACATCATTTGTAAATATAATATTATTTTTTCACCTTTGTTTTCAATCCTCCAGAGTTCCTAAGGATAGAGTCCTTCCCTTTGGCCTGGCAGATAACTTCTGGGAGATGGGTGCTGTTGGTCCGTGTGGACCTTGTACTGAGATTCACTTTGATCGTCATGGCAACAGAAATGCATCACACCTTGTCAACTCTGGTGACCCTGATGTACTAGAGATTTGGAATCTTGTGTTCATGCAGTTTTACAGGTTGGTTTTTCATTGGGAAATATATGTTTAAAGGAGGAAAATGAAGTAATGACAATGATACTAATACAGATATGCAAAGACATTTCTATTACCTGTCAAAATTCTCATCTTGCTTCAGATATAAAAATATGCTTTTCCAAGATTCTATCATTACCCATGTCTGTTCAATAGAAAATGATATACAGTTTTCTTCCCTCTGAAGATTGTATAGTTGTATGCTTGAATACAAATGATTAACAGTTTGAGTGGCTCAGTGGGGATTTAGCTTGAATTGAAAATATGCACATTACGATTGATTGATGGTATTGATTAAATGCATTTTTTTTTTCCAGAAATGAAGCAGGAAGTCTTTACAATCTTCCCAAACATCATGTCGACACAGGGATGGGACTAGAAAGACTGGTATCCATCCTTCAAGGAGTGCCTTCCAGTTATGATACAGACTTATTCCAGCCTCTTATCAAGACATTGGAAGAGGTAACTATCTTAACTATCTATCTTTATTCATGGTTGTTCGTCATGGAATGGATCAGTATCTGCACAAATAATTTAAACCTAATCAGGCTGGGGATTTGTTTGGCATCTCTGGGCCTTGGGGAGAAGGGGGATTTCAAGGGGGATCCAACCCCCTTCCTTGAAATTTTGGTTGCCAATCACATGAGTTCTACTCTAATTTGCACAGTGGTATTGTGGGATGTAATCTGCATTTCTGTGTCAATAATTTTTCTGAAATATATCATTTTATTCATATGAATTAATTATATAAATTTATGCATAAGCCGTATATTTTGCTCTAATTTTACTAAATAACAAAAATGAATAAAAAATGACATATTGTGCAGAGAGTGGGGGTGCCTCCTGAGCCTGGCTAGGGTTTAAAATAAATGAGGCAGTCTGGTGCAAAATAAGTCTCTTAATATGTCATTTGATGGCTCATCAGGTTTGTAAAACAATATTCTTCTGTTTGTTAATCGACCTGTTCAGTAAGACCATATCAAAGGCTATTTAGAGAGAAAGACCAGGGGCCCGTTGCAGAAAGAGTTGCGTTTAAACACAAGTCAAAAAATCAATTGCAAGTCAGAAATGCGTGCTGTTGATTGGTTGAAAATCAAGTTGCCCGAGATTTTTAGAGTTGCGTTTGATTGCAACTCTTTCTGCAACAGGCCCCAGGATCATTTTGACACAGCCTATTGAGCAGTAGCAGATCATGTTAGAATGCTTACATTGAAATAATAATAATAATAATTCAATATTTATCTAAGAGCTTTACATAGCAAAAACCTAACTACTTAACTTAATAAACTAAACTCACTTATTAACTTAACTACCTAATCATCCAACGTTAACTACCTTACATATCTAAAATACTAGCTTACCTACGGACATATTAAAAAAAAATCATACTATTTACGGAAGAGAATTTGTTTGTTCTTTGACAGACCTGTCATGTAAGACCATACCAAGGTTTATTTGGATAGAATGACCAGGATCATATTGACACAGCCTGTAGAGCAGTAGCATGTTTAAATGCTTACTTTTAAATTGTTTGTTCCTTTTTTAGAAATGTCCAGTAAGACCATACCAAGGTCTATTTGGAGAGAAGGACCAAGACCATGTTGATACAGCATACAGGGCAGTATCAGACCATGTTAGGATGCTTACTGTGGCCATTGCAGATGGCTGTAGACCAGACTCTCAGAAACGTGGGTAAGAAACAAAGGATGAATACAAGTACCCTTTAAACCCTATATAAATGCCATTCAATCAGTTATCGTACAAATTTATCAATAGTCTACAAATTGTATATAATGTGCTGTGTACCTTTGTATGCTAGGTGCTATAGAAGAAATATTATTATAAATCTATCCTGAATTTTCATTCCATTCAATTCTTTGAAAAATTTTATTTTCATTTTTGTCAGGATAAAGAAAAATATTTTGAATGTAAAATTGGTAATTATACCAATTTAAAACATGTTTTATATTTTGGACATACACAGTCATGTTAGTGTATCGGTTAGTAATAAACTGGAAATATTGACCAATACTATTAGGGAAATTTGCCAAAAATTTAAGACAGGCATTTTAGAGCAAGGTATATTTACTTCCGCTGTTTTGCTTTCAAATTTGGAAAAGTAAACTTTTTTATTCATTGGTACAGTGTTGAAAGAATTTGTAATTCACTGAAAACCTGATAGATAATTTAGAATATCCAAACAAATTTAGGTTGCCACTTCAGGGTTTCAAAGCTATTATTTACCTCTCTCGATTTGTGAATGATAGGAAAAATGATAGCATTGTGCAGAACTTCCTGCATAATTGGGGGGTATTTTCAAGGTCATATATCAGACCGTGATCCAACTAGTTCTATGTTTTTCATTCTTATATGTAGGTATGTTATAAAGAGAGTGATCAGGAGAGCAGTGCGATATGCTACAGAGAAACTTCAGGCTTCATCTGGTACTCTTGGCAGTCTCGTTCCTTTGGTTGTTAACTCTTTGGTAATATATTGGGAAAGAGAAATAAAATATAGAGAGATGGGGGTATCTGTTGAATTACCATCATGACTTTAAAAGTTTATGGATCTGTTTCTTGAAACTTGAAAATAGTAATCAAGTATCACTGAACATCCTGTGCGAGTTTCAGGTCACATGATCAAGTTCAAAGGTCATGTGAGGTCAATGACCTTTGGCCAAGTTGGGGGTATTTGTTGAATTACCATTATATCTCAGTAAGTGTATTGGTCTGGTTCATAAAACGTGGAAATAGAGTAACCAAGTATCACTGAACATCTAGTGCGAGTTATAGTAGTTTTCAAAGTCAGCACTGCTGCTATATTGAATCGCGTAATGCAGGTGAGACCGCCAGATGCATTCCACTTGTATATACTTTCTTCTTCTAGGGGAACACCTTTCCTGAATTGGAAGAGAATCCTGGGTATATTGCTGATGTACTGAATAGGGAAGAGGAACAGTTCTTAACAACTCTGAGGAAAGGAGAGAAATACCTCAAGAAAGCAATAACAGAACTTGGTGCACATGAAGTATTACCAGGTAAATATACCCACCTCCTTCCCCTTGTCCCATCGACATTCAACATCCCCCCTCTACGCAAATGTGAAGGCATTGCTGACACAAATTTTTCTTGTTGATTGTAGTCTACTGCCCCTCTAGTCCTGACCTTTGAATTCTAATATCAGTTATCGTAATTGGCTATAAGCAAAGAGTCACAGAGAGATGCATGTAAATATATATACCTCTATTAAAATCAATGATACAGTTTTGAGAGAGACAGAGAGAGGCAAGATGTGCATATATGTAAATAGGAGAAGTACATATCTATTTTTGCTAATTGAATATTCATAGAACCAGAATATGCCAGGCAAGGTTCAAATTTTTGTTACCACTTGGCACATTGTAGGTGATGTTGCTTGGAAGATGTATGATGCCTATGGGTTTCCTCTTGACCTAACAACCCTGATAGCCAACGAGAATGGACTTGGTGTGGACATAGAGGGCTTTGAGAAGTCTAGAATGGAATCAAAAGAGGTGTGTGGGTCTTTAGTTTTAAGCTCAGTATCTGCTCCTCTGACAATAGACACATTTTACAATCGTGTGTGTAATTTGCGCTATTATTATTACTTGGCTTTAATCTTGAGAGATTGGTTGACAACAGTACCCATATTTCCCTGCAGTCACTGTGTTTCTTTCCAATTCTTAGTACATGTGATTAAAAGCCTCATGAGTGTTTGTCAGAGGGTTTTTGGTTCAGAATGATATGAGAACTTTAGGTAAGGATTGGGTTTGAAGTTTGGCTCAATGTTGAGATTCTCGATCAGAGCATCATTGGCAGAGCAAATGTCATGGAAATGTAATATTCATACATTATGTATAGAACAATTGATACCAAGGGAAAAAATATTCTCTGGCAAGGTTAGCAAGGAAACCTTCCCAGGGCTTAGGGGAATTCAGGGATGAATTTCCATAAAGCCCCTGTGTAATAGTTCCCCTGAATGACTGCCCCTGATACATGATCTAATATTCCCTTACTTTATTTAATTTGATAGATCACATCAAAAGGAGGGATCAAGAACGAACAGCTGCTATCAAACAACAAGCTCGAGACGACAGACATCAGTCACCTACAGGAACAGTCTGTTAAGGACACAGATGACTCCTATAAATACAACTACCAGCATCTAAAACATGGAAAATACAGTAAGTATTTCTCCGAACCGGCTTGCACTCTGCACATTTTGTGGAGGATTATTTTTAAATTTTGGAGGAAAAATGTTGCCTCAGGGAAACGCTTTGCAAGGGCCAACTTAGAGCTTACATGGATATTTATATTTTTATTTTGTGTTTGTGCTTTCACTCATAGTCAAGAAGGGAAGAGGAGATTTCTAAGCTACTTTTAATTGTTATGTACATGTATTTTAACCTTTGTATCCAGACTTAGGGGGTAATTTTGAAGGTTTCCGTACCTTTCCTCTTAAATGTATTTCACTGCTATTGTGAGAAATTCACTTCTAGTGAATATGACCTGACTGAATATGATATAAGAGTATTATTCCTTAATACAATATGTTCTTTTTATCTTTATGAAGACAATATTCTCTTAGATATTAATGATAATAATATCAACGTTTTCTAAAAGATGTAGAGCTTGTTAAGTTGTTATTGCATTGAATTACTGGTATTTTGGATTGTCTTTTGAAAGAGTTTTGACCAAGGTGTAATTGTAATATGGTAGAATATGCAAGATTGAAATGCAAAGGCATGTTTCTAGTCAATAGAAGATTTAAAAACATTCAGTCATTTACAGTAAATGTTATCTTATGAAACATGTTTATCTTTTTTTGTTTCAATCAATGTAGCTTTCCCTCTTATTCACTCTCACATCCTTGCCTTGAAGACACCTGAAGGTTTTGTTGAAAGCATCCAAAGTGGTCAAGAATGTGGTATTATATTAGATAGGACCACCTTCTATGCTGAGCAGGGTGGTCAACAATGGGATCAAGGATCCTTTGTGTCGGCTCATGATGAAGTAAGTGACAGACTTTTGAGTATATATATATATATATATAATGTATATGATGTTTTGTTGTTTTTTAGATTGTTCTTTGGACCTAATGTTGCCATCATAAAATGATGAGAAGGGGCCCGTGACTGCCACGTAATAAACCATAATTAAATTAAAAGTACAAGGTTTTACATCAAGCTGATTCAATGTTGATGCATTACTCAATTATCCTTATTTTCATCAAAGTTTCTTGAATGGCGGGTTTTATTTTACTTTCCATATGCCAAATTTGTGACAGAATATTGTGAAATTATCAATTTTCAGGCCACTTTACTTTGCTTGCTTTGAATTTTGCAAAAAAATAATAATATGTCCATACTCATCCACCTACTTTTTTACCACAGCTATAGCTGTCTTTCCTACCACCTTTCTGTATGCCAATTAATATGCTCGTCAATGTAACTTGTATCCTTTGTAGGAGCTGATGTTTTCTGTTTATGACGTGCAATCTTACGGCGGTTACATTCTTCACCTTGGGACTACAGCTGAAGCAGTATCTGTCGGTGATCATGTGACATTATATGTAAATGAGGTGAGTGGATTATGATACATCGAGAAAGTAAAAAAGTTCCTGGAGGGAAGGAGTGTATTCTCTGAAGATAAATCTGGGTTTGCATCCAGACTTGACAAGAAATTCCTTTCATGCTTGCAGCAGGTATCTCCCTGAGAATCTTTTCAGTTCCAATCTTCAAACTTCTCCATGGACAAATCAACAAGGAATTGAGAAAGTTGCGGTTGAGTCTTACATGCAGTGAGGTCATAGATATAACTTGTCAGATTGTCTTTTTTAATTGTTAGAAAGGATATTATGATAAAAAGGTCTATTAAATTCAAAGAATTTTCTTCAAATATGTTTAAACCATTTATGTGTATCTCGGCAAACTAGCTTTCAGCATATACTTATTGATTAGGCGAGATATGATCAGCACTTCCCAACCACTTTAAAACAGTTTCTTCAATTCAACCTCTTGATCAGAACTTGACTTGATATGCTATCATTTCTGCAGTAAACGTATGCTCTTTATCCATGTATATAGGATAGAAGAGAGAAACTGATGAGGAACCACACAGCAACCCACATCTTGAACTTTGCTCTTCGACAAGTCCTAGGTCATGTTGAACAGAAGGGGTCAATGGTGGCGCCAGACAGGTTCAGATTTGATTTCAATACTGAGGTAATCATGAAATATACATGATGGTCTATATTCATCAAGTTGCTTGCTATGAAGAGTGTATCCTAGTTTGAAATACTTGTGACTCTTTCATCAGTGTCGGGGGGGGGTGTCAATATCTTGCATATCAATTTTAGGTCCCAAGAATCAATAAGTTCTGCAATGAACTGCAATGGATTGCTGGTCAGTATTTTGTTGAAAAAGAAGTTATGGATGAATATGTTATTGTTAAAAATGATCTGTCAACTGTAATTACTGATAAAATTTAAAATCAATTGAAAATAAGTTTCTTCAACACCCCTTAGATGGTGAACTTCCTCTTGAATTTTACATGAAGCAAAGTTAATAAAAGTTAAATCAATTTTAGATCTGGTTAACTCTTGAATATTATAATTGTAGTTGTATTACGAAATATATGAAGTTAAAGTATTTTTGGAAGTGGGAGGAAAGTTTGAACAGTATTTGATATCCTGATGGCATTCTAATTTTGTTGAATAGTACAGTGCAAACATTGTCCTTTAATATAGAAATCAATCTCAGACAGAAAGCTACAACAGATATCCAGCATTGCCAACAACCTCATCTCTGAATCCCTACCTGTCCATCGTGAGTCCATCCCTCTTCAGAAAGCCCTTGGTTTAGAGGGTCTTCGGACAATGACGGGTGAGACCTACCCTGATCCTGTCACAGTGGTCAGTATTGGTCATCATGATGGTCAATTGATTGGGGACATGAATGCTGTTGGTATGGAGACATCACTAGAGCTCTGCGGTGGGACGTGAGTATCTCCTGCTCATAATATTTTTCGCTCAATCTTGATTATCTTGCATTGTGCTTACAGTGAATATTTCATTGAGGTATGTGTTCATGAAAATCTTCTCATGTAAACATTTGATGGTCAAACCCACCTCAAGAAGCAAACACAATAGATAAAAATGTAGCACTGCAGATCTAATGTAAAGTAAGAAATTAATGAAATTTCAAAATTTGGTAAGCTTTACTAAATAGTAATATACAGAAGATAGACAAAATGAAATAAATATTCAATAAAAGTGTGTGTAATCATTTGCTCCGTAATTCGTATACCACAAATGCTGTGCAACTAGAAGAAAAATGAAAAGTCCCTTTACTTTTTTTCTTTCCTCTCAAAATTTTTCTCACTTTATTATTTTCTTATTTATTTAAATCATTTGAATATGCGAGAACTTGTTTAAGGAATGTTAAAATGTATTACATGTAATGTAAACTTTTCTGAATCGCTTTTATGATATATCATGAAGTAAAAATTTTCTTGAAACTTAAATACTAATTTGTGAAAAAGCAAACAATGACTTGAAAGCAAATATAATTTTTCTTTGATTTGTTCCATAGTAGTAATTTCTTGAATGCGCTGGAAACAGCAGCTGGCACCAAAGACAAAACTGTCATTATTGATTGGAGGTCTTCATTTTGACTTCTTGACTTGGAAGTATGTTCAGTCGGCTTTAACAGTCCATTTTCTTCATTTCTCTCTCTCCCTTCTAGACATGTCCAGAACACTGGTCACATTCGTAGATTGGTCATTGTATCTGAGAAGCTGGTCAGTAAAGGTGTTAGAAGACTGACCGTAGTAACCAGCAATGACGTCATGTTAGCTGACTATACCTCCAACAAGTTTCTGCAGAGACTTGGCCAGCTTGAGACAGAGGTTAGTGTGATTTAGAAAGAAAGATGTCAAAGGGTTTTATTGTCATTTTTGTTTATTTCCTTGTGACGTCACCCACAGCATAGTCACACCATGCATTAATCGCAGTCTTGTTCTCTCAAATTATATAAACCTCATTGAAATAGTTCAGTTTTCCTGGGATCCTCTGTAAAGTTGCACGGGATCCATCGTTCAGTTAGATATTTCTTTAATTTTCAATTCTCACTCGCAGCCCATGTCTGCATTCACCATGGTAACAGGGCTCAACAGCCAATAAAAATAAATTGTTTCCAGAATACATGTATTTAACATTAATGGCAAGCTGACCACAGTAGGTTAGCTCTATAAAGAAAATGTTCTCTTGTCATTTTTTAATACAGATTCACAATGTATGGACTTCAAATAATCCAGAATCAAGAGACAGTGTGATGGAATCTTTGGAAACCTTTATGCATGATGTTGAAGGAGCTCATATAGATCTATGGAAGAAGAGAGAGATGAACAGACGAGTTGCTGACATGCAGAATAAACTTAAGAAAGCAGACAAACTCAACAAGAAATCAGTCATCAGACAGGTCAGTCATAAGAGTGGTTCATTTGAAGATTTTGTCTGATGGTAAGATGTAAATCATGAAAGTATTAGGTAGGGTAGGTGTCATTGGATCAGAGAAATCTCCCTGCCAGTGTTGTCAGAGCAGAATTGGGAAAAGAATAAAGAAGCCTTTGCAAGAGATAAAGAAGATCTAAGAATCATGTAAAAAAAGACCATCTGGTATCATCCCTATAGATATGACAGTAAAACTTGAAAAGGTGCCATTAGGAAAATGAATTGTCCCATGTTTTAAAATAAGACAAAGTGGACTCTGTAAATGCTGATGAATATCAGGTTATATTGGTTTCACACAAGGATCACCAACTGGTAGTCCATGAGGCAATGAAGTAGACACACTCAAATTATATTGCGTTGCTGAAGCTTTGACAGGAAAATCCAAGGGTATTGTTTTTTTATGGATTTCTTTTCATTGTAGATTTGAAGAAAAGACGGGGGGTGAAATAAGAACGGGAAGGAGGAGGGTAGATCATTTTTTTCTGGAAAATTGGACTTTAATTTTAGATGCAGTTCCTGGAAATACAATGGATGCCACAGTTTGATTTTGATATTGAGCACTGTATTACACAAACAAGTAAAGATATTCTCATTTCTCAACTTTGGATGCGGCAGTTTGATTTTGATATTGAGCACTGTATTACGCAAACATGTATACACAAACAAGTAAAGATATTCTCAATTCTCAACTCTGGATGCAGCAGTTTGATTTTGGTATTGAGCACTGTATTACACAAACAAGTATAGATATTTTCAATCCTCAACTTTGGATGTGGCAGTTTGATTTTGATATTGAGCACTGTATTACACAAACAAGTAAAGATATTCTCAATTCTCAACTTTGGATGCAGCAGTTTGATTTTGATATTGAGCACTGTATTACACAAACAAGTAAAGATATTCTCAATTCTCAACTTTGGATGCAGCAGTTTGATTTTGATATTGAGCACTGTATTACACAAACAAGTAAAGATATTCTCAATTCTCAACTTTGGATGTGGCAGTTTGATTTTGATATTGAGCACTGTATTACACAAACAAGTAAAGATATTCTCAATTCTCAACTTTGGATGCAGCAGTTTGATTTTGATATTGAGCACTGTATTACACAAACAAGTAAAGATATTCTCAATTCTCAACTTTGGATGTGGCAGTTTGATTTTGATATTGAGCACTGTATTACACAAACAAGTAAAGATATTCTCAATTCTCAACTTTGGATGTGGCAGTTTGATTTTGATATTGAGCACTGTATTACACAAACAAGTAAAGATATTCTCAATTCTCAACTTTGGATGCGGCAGTTTGATTTTGATATTGAGCACTGTATTACACAAACAAGTAAAGATATTTTCAATTCTCAACTTTGGATGCGGCAGTTTGATTTTGATATTGAGCACTGTATTACACAAACAAGTAAAGATATTCTCAATTGTTCTTTTCCTGTAGGTTTCTGCGAGATTAAATGAAGAGTTCAGACATGGTAATACAAATCAGTCATGTCTGGTAGGAATGGCAGGGGATAGTATTGATAACAAGGTAAGAATAATTTTGATGTCTTATTGACTACTTAGTTTCCCATGTAGGATTGTTATAGAAATCACAAGATTTTGTCGCTAAAGAGTTTAAATCATTGCTGCATTTTTCTTGGGAAATATATATTTTTGCATAATTTATATAGAAAAGCCCTGTAACATAACAGATACAATAAATGGCACAATGGATTGTGATAAGATGTCTATGGTAAACTATTTAGGCAAGGCTCCACACTAATGTTTTTTCTTAGTGGCCCAATCGGTCCACCAAAATTGTCAATTTCATATTTTGGGTGGCCACAAACTTCACAAAGCAAATTTAGTGGCCCTGAACAATAGAAAACATTACAATTTATCAAAAGTGTGGTAGCCCAACCGGGCCACCAAGTGTTGGCTTTTTCAGAATTTTGGTAGCCCAACTCTCATTTTTTGTTGTCCCGGGCCACTGCTAATGTCGAGCCCTGATTAAGGAAAATTTTCAATCAGTTGTTTGCATCGCTAAGTAGTGAAGACATGAGGGTTTTGAAAATTGAAATATATTTTGCTTTTAATATGTTTTATTTATCAATGGTGGCATTTATTGTAGAAGGAGAAATGCTTTTCAAAATATTTTAATAGTTGGAGATATAGCTCTACAGCAAGTTCCAAGGAAAAAAAATGGAAATAATAAACTGTCCTTTAGTGCCATCTGTAATACAAATGCCACTATTTTGAAAAATAAAGATGTACAAAGCAGTCACATTTTCTTTTCTGTTAGTGTTAGTTTGGTGGGGGGGGTTTAAGTCAAGAGAATCTTTTAAATGAAATAAAGTGTAAAATTGCTGCAAGGTTACCTGATCATGGCAATATTTTATAAAAACATACCACCAATAGAACTTATTCTATCAGTAATAGCCACCGTGGAACCTTTTATTTTGATTTGCCATTTTGAAAGGTCACCCTAGTAGCTACTGTGTTATTTCATATAATTTTAACCTTGATTCTAAAGTAATAATCTGTTATTCATTGCATGTCTATATCTCTTCCAGGTGCTTCTGAAAATACAACAATCATTAGAAGACGACTTTGGCTCTACTCCTGTTATGCTTTTCAGTACCGACAAGGAGAAGGCTTATTGCATCTGCAAAGTTCCTCAGGTAAATTTTTTCTTCATTCAATTTTCAAATTAATGAATTACACATGTATTAGTACTGGTGTTCTGTGACAGATTCAAGCCATGAAATGGTGTTTGTAAATTGATTTCTTGATAAGGAATTTCTTTTTCGATTCCAACCATCATCCTGCTAATTTTTGTGGTATGAGTGGTCAAGTTGCCACTCTTTGTAAACACAGGCTAACTATTGTACCTTGCCCAAGTTATTTATTTGAAATCTGTCTCGTTTGCAATTTTATTTTTGTATCTCATGAATCAACTATCTCAATGCTGATCCTGATTTCCAAGCATACTAGACAAAGACTCAACTGTGACCTGCATTCCTCTGTGTTTACAACTCGAGTGTACATTTCACTCCCTTTTGAAGATAGCTTCCTTGTCAGTTTCATTCTGCATGAGAGTAGATTTCATGGTTTGATTGACACTTGGAATGTTGAATGAACATCTGTTTGTTGTTGATTTCATACACTTCTGGTATCTGGTACATTACTTCCTGTAATTGACACTTTGTTTGTTCTTTTCACTTGCTCTTGATGAGAATATATTGAAGGTGACTTTCAAGAAAGATTGAACATGTTTTTTGTTTTACCTTCTCACCTACCCCTTCCCTCCAATAATTAATTGTACTTACAAGCTTTAGCCATCGATTATGACATTGCAGTTTAAGAGGTCACATCCAATGGCTAAAATATGGCTCTTCTAATTTTTTTTTAATAGCATTAAACCATTAAAAAAAATCTCAAACTTTGGCATTAATAATGAAAGTAATGCTGTAGCCACAAATACCTTTACTAACACCATACTAACAATTTCATACCATTTATTGTTATGTATAAAAATTATTCGTAAAGGTAATTGTGACAGTAGCATTAGCAATGTAGGTATTTCATTTCTTCTGCTTAATCATTGTTACGATGATGATTGAAGATTCAGCATTCATTGAATACATTTTTCATTTCATTTGTTTCATGCAGGAGTTTGTTTCGAGGGGATTACATGCCAGCCAGTGGATGGACTTTGTAATGAGTGAGATCAAGGGGAAGGGCTTTGGCACAGAGACCTTTGCTAGGGGGCGTGGCTTAGCATCATATAGCTTGGAAGAATGCTCGGAGAAAGCAAGACAATATGTAGTACAGAGACTTGAAGAAGATACGTAGCATTTCATACACAGGAAATATCAAGTAAGAGCTATTTGTTAATGTCATATTGAAGTATATGGTTATGAAAGGTATGCCGATACTAGCCAGATGTGTGCTATTGTTGCAGCTTGACACATATGCTATCTTGTATATCACTGTCCTTGAGTTTCATTAGACTACTTGAACAGTATATGCAATATTCATTTCTTGATGGCTTTTTAAATTTTCACACAAAACATACATTCATTGTGGAAAGGCAAGTTGATGAGTTTATAACCAACCAATTTTAAAAGAAATATTTATTGTGAACATTGGAACAAGGTCACAACACCCAACAATGCTGTATGAAGTTCATATTGGAGAAGCAAGGGATCTTTGTATGAATAGATTTCTGTATCTAACATGATAGAGTTAAGGTCATGCACAATAATACAATCCACAGTGTGCAAGACACAATGTGCAATAGCCTATAAATGGGTCAGATGCATAAAAAGTAGCAATTGCATTCGCTTGGCTTCTTCTTGGCTTTTGCTTGATTGCGTATGCATAATAATGAGCGAGAATGCTTTTACTAGTAAGTTCAAGCAATCGCTATCTGGCTCCTAGCATTTTCTTGATGATTAAGCTATTGCTAAAAAGTGTATGCATGAAGCGAACATTTCACTTGTGCATTTAAGCACTTGCTTGGGTTTTTTCAAGCTCCGCCAGAGCAGCTTGAGCGTTTGCTTGATCAGGGCATTCGCGCATTTATACGCCAATCCTACGGGACGTATTATGGTGTCACGCTCGGAGTCCGTCCGTTCGTTAACTTTTCCTTGTAAACGCAATAACTTCAGTTTAAGTTAACCTTAGTTCATATTTATTATTGTGTATGATACTAGCATGGATATTACGTGCTCGCCTTTGCGACACTTGTTTAATCATGTTTATGCACCTGAGAGAGAACCCCCAAGGTGTACCGTAGCCTACAAGTACATGTTTTATTCCTAATAAGTGCGAACCAAATGCCAAAAAATAAATTTATCCGAAAGAAACGAGTTTGACACCACATCTGAGGAATAAATGTTTACTAAAAGAAGTGGTAATTTGCACTGCCACACCTTTGCGTTCAAGTCCTGTTTCTACGAGTCATGTTCGCACCAGCATGATTTCGCTATTGCTCAAACCACTAGCAATTAGGCAAGAAAAGTGTTCACGCACTAGCAAAGGGTTATGCATACGAAATTAAACAATTGCTGAAGCATGATATTTTGAATGGCTAGCTATTGCTTGTGCTTGAAGCAATTTGCTTGCCAGCAATCAAAAGGTCCCAGCAAATTTAATTCAATTCGAACTCAAAACCTGCCAGTCACCAGACTGTTGCACTATTGCTGAACCACTTGTGCATGCCCCTTGAAAGCATATGTATTAGAGAAAAAAGTTGTATGCAAGTAGATCTTGTTTCCTCCAGTGCACATTCATAGAATTACTCTGTGTCTCTTGTGTACATCATAAAGTAATTTTAGGTTTTCATGCATCAATAGTGGAAATGGCTGTTATACGAATCATGGTTTAGATGAGAAATCTATTAAAATATGAAATTATTTGGTAGTTTTTGTACAATGTATTCCTACTTTTACGAGGTATGTAAACTATTGAAAAAAATACAAATATTGTGCGAATGTCATTGATACGTGTATCTAATTATAGGGCTATGAATTCAAAAGGGTGTCATTATTAGTATTTCAACATTTGTAAATGAGAATTTTTACAAAGTGACCTTTCTATTGCCAAATAGGTCTACAAAAAATTAGTCAACTTTTAAGAGCTGATAAGTGTTTAATTGAAAGCTGGTCTACTCTTCATTATGGGAAATAATTACTATTGAAATGCAAAAATTGACAACTTTCATTACTACTATGAAAATATTTAATTGTATTCAAGTCAATTTCTACCTTGCATGCATAACAAACATTAGTCATGAGCACTGATTTTCATGTCCAGAAATTTCCACCTTATTTCTAATGTTTTATATTCATATTATATGATTATCACAAGTCATGAAACAAAATATCTAGGTCACAAAATCAAGAACTATCCTTATTTATGGCCATAAGAGGTTAGTTATGTTCTTTAATATCATTTCAAAGTATTTTCTAACTATAGTTCCAAAAAAAGCTTTGCCAGTGATATCAGTCAAAAGGTTCGTTGTGCACCAGTTGTCTGATGTTCACAAGTCATTGATATAGCAGAATATTGGGTCTAAGGATAATTTTGCCCGTATAAATTTCTAAATTACAATTCAATACACAATTGAATTTGGAATGTAAAAGATTAAAAACTCCCCCATACTGAAATAATCCCCTACAATGAATATAATATATCTATGTTGGAAGTTGGAGCAAATTGTAAAATCTTTGTTTATAAGAAATAAATATTGCCCAAGTGCTAATTACACATTTCGTCGCATGCACCACGAACCGTCCTCTCTGCGCACTTTGATGCTAAGGTTAATTTTGCAGAAAACGCATTTAAAGAAAAGTTCTTTTTTAACCAGCAGTAAGTGCACCTACAAGGAGAGCAAATTAATAACCAGTGTCTTCGTTAAAAAGTTCAGGTTCCAAAGTTTCACCCTGTATCTTTGTATTTTCTTGAAGTTAATTATTTATGCCACAGTGGGCAACGTAACAGAGAGGACGGTTCGTGGAACAGATACAGTGCGCTTAACTATTGCATCAAAGAGCGCAGAGAGGACGGTTCCTGGTGTGTGCGACGATTTGTTTGTAATTTTTTACTGCAGGCTGAAAAGAAGAATGCTTAAAAATATGTGACTCTCATCTAAGAATGATTACAGAAATATGAAGGTTTAAGAATGCAAATAGATTGTAAGAAACTTATCACAAAATACATGAAATACCAACTTTGAAATTTCTTTCATTAAATTGAGAATATTTGTGAGTATTTACAACAGAAGTTTGTTCAATCAAATAATAATGATGTTATTTAGAGCAAAAAAGTCTGATTTCATACATTAGTATGATTAATATTTATGCAGTGACTAAAAAAAAAACACCATGATTTTGAGATTTACATCGAATTACAAGTTCATTATGATTGCACAGTCAATTGACATACATCCCCTCTGACTTTACATAATATGAAAAAAAATGAAAACAAAACTGGCTTCTCAAAGCAATTTACACTAAGATTAGGATTCAAACAATGCTCACATGACTCTTCTCTACTGATACCTCAGTCACATTTACTCTACGGCGAGTCGAAAACAGGCGCTTTAACAATTTTTGTAATAGCTTCTTATAGATGGTTTGAATAAAATTGAATAAAACGGCTGTTTTCTAATCGTTGTACGGCTGCGGTAGAGCAAATGTGACTGAGGTATTATAATACTTAATCAGTATTTACTTGGTAATATTTTTACCCTCTCCCAATAAAGAAACAATTTTACAATATCATAATGCCTATATATAAAAATGTGCTATGCAATGTATTGTATCTGAATTAATACCGTAGTTCTTGTTTTAATAGGTTATTACACTGTAATTGGTTTTCCAAATGAGTTACCATAAAAATACAGTCATATTAGTTATTAAAATAGATTAGTAACAATCTAAATGAGTAACACTTCAAGCTACAGAATTCATTTGATTCTATGGTCTCATAACATTTTTTGGTAGTTTGTTGTAAAAAATTAATCACATTTAGTTTTTATTAAACTGAGGTAAGGTGTAATATACAAACTCATTCTTGATATATTGCCTTTAGTAATGACAATAATGTCAATAACTTATGTGTACATTTGTATTGCCTGTGTGTATGTACATACATGAAAACAATTATGTTTATAAATTATGCTTGTGAAGCAAATAAATTAAATAAGTACCAAATTATCATTTCTCCTTGGTTTTAATTATGCTTGTGGATTGAAGTTTTTAGCAAATGGCAATTTGTATCCTTTTTTTTATAATGTGAGCAAACCTGGAATTTAGCTGGGTATCCATCCTGTCTGCATTTCATTTTATTTAAGGATAAAAAAAAACAATATTATGTAAAAGACCTATAGACATAACATAAAGTGGTCTCTCTGCGATTGAAAATAAAAGTGATAATATACACTAAAAAGATAAATTCTTTTTAAACACAGAATTGAATCAATTGAAATCTGTAATTGATATCATTTAAAGAATATTACATTTGTCAATTATGATTAAAATGAAAACCCTTTTGAACCATAGATCACAAATTATAGTTGAAACACCCTCCCTCGTATTTCAAACTTTTTCCCCTTTTATGTGAGAGGTCCATTGAGAATTTGGCTTTGTGCTGATGAATATACTTTATACAGTTCAAATATTATTACCATTCTATTTTTAGATAGCTTTGTTGTCATTGAAAAGATTCCCGCTTTAAATTAAACAAAAAAAGTTATGATTATTCATCATCCTCATTTTCATATATATTTTAATTTGGCTTGCACAAATCACCAATACAAAAGTTCAGAACTGCAAGCCTGCATGTAATATTGTTGTCGTACTAGAAGTGGAATTAGAATGGATGCAGTTGTAATTGAAATACTCCTAGTATTCCTGTATATTTGATGAGCATTCTAAATATCTAGATATAAGAGCATTCCTATTGCCCCAAATTATATTCATGAGCCCAGCACAAATAATTTGCTCATGATCAACAGTTATGAAGCAAATTCAGAGTAGAAAATATCTCTAATGGCAATCAAAGGAAGGCTCAGACCTATATGATCTGAGTTTATTAGAAATTTTTGTACAGTTGCTTAAGAACAAATTAACATATTTTATGAAATAGAGGATGAATGAGGATTATTTGGAAACTTCACAAAGTGTCTAGCTGATACTGGAAAGTCATAGCTATCAACATCAAGGTCATTCTTGCAAGTTTAAATTTTCTTCAAAATTTTTGTGGTAGATTCGTGTGACAGGGCATCAAAATTCTCATCGTCATCCACTGGCGACTATATATTTTGATTCTGAGGAGCATCATTCATATCATTCAGTTCTGTATAGTTGGGATTCACTTCGTTGGATGTACCTAAATCATTGGCGGATTTGTCCGGTGTTGTCATAATATTATTTGCACTGTCCTCTGTTTCTTCCATTGTCTCTGAGTCATGATGACCTCTTCGTCTATAGATCACCACCAGAACAATGGTAAAGAGTATAGCCACAGAAAATACGATGACACTAACAGTGACTGAAGTGACATGGACTCGCTTACCTAATGAATTTTTGATAAAAAAATGTACATGTTAAAGTGAAAGAGGGGTAAACGTTTCAAGCATTTTTGTTTTGCAATGTGTTCTTTCAAGTTCTTTTTGAGAGTATTTATTCAATGTTTAATATCAGAATTAGATAAAATGTTTTATGTCTACTATATGAAAAACACTGACATGATTACTTTTATGTGAAAACATTCACATTCTTTGAAATTTCATG
This sequence comes from Lytechinus variegatus, assembly GCF_018143015.1. Taxonomy (NCBI): domain Eukaryota; kingdom Metazoa; phylum Echinodermata; class Echinoidea; order Temnopleuroida; family Toxopneustidae; genus Lytechinus; species Lytechinus variegatus. The sequence goes on along the minus strand of NC_054740.1, from coordinate 78,555,622 downwards.
AATAGACTTATAAAATTCATGTCAGATTTTCACGGTGCTCAAGTAAAAAATAATGATAAAGTCCATTTAAAAGAAGATAACAAAGCATATAAGTAGAAAGTGGAAAACAAAATATTGATTAAGTTAAAAGACCAATGAAAAGTGTTTCGCATTAATTTTAAAAATATGTTACAAGATGGTTTTAAAACTTTTAACAAATGGCAACCAAATATTTGAAATCAAAATTTTTACTAAAATTTTTACCTGTTGATGATTTGGGAGACAATGGCAAGTCAGGAGAAGTGTTTGGTTTTGATGTGGTAATGGCTAAATAATGGAAGAGAATTGCATAATTACTTTAATCTTGATAGCAATGAAAATGGAATGGAGCCTGTAAACTTTGAAAAGACCATTACTTTCAGAAATAGGTCTCAGATAGTGCGCGTCAGTGAGCATGGCCCTCGGTTTCCCTTGAAATCTCCTGACTGTTTGATTTTACCCAATAAGCCTTTGAACTGAAGAGAGAGAATATAAAACAGAGCATTTTAAGATGCCAAGTTCAAAGACCAGCTATGCGTGAGATTTTCTGTGAATCTGAGTGAGATCACAGACATTGTGTACAATGTATATGGGGATAGGCTTTGATAGTTGCGTGAGACAGAGATTTGAGGGGATGAACAAGAGTCCAAAATGCTTGAGTCTCACGCATAATGCGTGAGACTTGGTTGCTGGAGCAAGGACCTTTAAATTTCCCCAAAGATGACTGCACATTTCATTACATGAAAGCTTAACACCACACCCTGGTTGGAAAAGGTCCATTGATGCCTTAATTGTAAGTGCGCTAAAAGAAAAATTATTTTAAAAATACATACTCAACAGAGTATACATGTATTGAGCTACATGTACAAGAATACATGCATGTGTATTAAAAGTAAAATATAGCTTTGAAAAAAAATCAAGAACTGAATTGTCTCCTATAGGGCTTTGCATATACACGTGTCTTTGGCATTTATTCTATTGCAATACAATAATCGCGTGTAGGGTTCAATTGTTTCGTTTAATAGGCAACTTTTCTTTAGTGCTAGCATTTGTTTTGATTTAGTTTAACAATTTCACATTAAAATTTTGAGTGAAAGTTAGAAATGGAAAATTTTTCATAAGGTTACTTATTTTTTACCTGTTGTTTGTATAGGTTCGTTTGGTATTGTGCTCTGTATAGGTCCACCAGGTATTGTAATATTTCCTTCAGTATCTGTTAAGAATATGCATAATATTAATCATTATCTCACTATTAAATTTGTATTCTCTTCTGTCGTACTTGTTCTTATCAAGAGTATATTTTCAGTATACAGAATATTATTACAACTCTTTAATGCAGAAAATATGAAAAAAAATACGTTTTTTTTAATGCTACAATGTAATAATAGGATTTATGTACCCTTAGAAATAATGAAGACAATATCTACAGAAAATCAAAGGGGATTGATTATTTGCACTGAATTATACTCTTATCAATAGTAATACTCTGAATACCAATAAATGCTAAATCATATTCAGTGATGATATGTATTCAGTTTCAGCTTACTATTAGAAATCCTACAGAGTAGTTGTATTCCCTTAGCTGCTTAGATAGGAAAGATAAGCTGATTGCCAAATTTTCCCAGGAGACTTCTCTCCTTTGTGACTACAGTGCGTATCAAAAAAAAGTTTACACTTTTAAATTGTATATTTGTAATATCCTGAAGATTTTTCCACATTTTAACATTGGTACAGATCCATTTAAGCAAATGACGATATAACTGTCAAAAAATGTTTCCGCTTGAGTGAGCACCATTTACTTTTGAAAAGTTAGTGAAAAATGATTTGCGCAGAACTTTATGCGAATAAAAGTAGATCTTAATCATGAAGAACACGTAGAATTTGCTTGTAAATTGATTTGAAGATATCTTTTACCTTTATTAAACTTGTTTCCTTGCCCAAAACAATTCAAAGAGTGCATTGCGCCCCATCCCAATCCCCCATACACCGAGGCCATCGTGACGATATTTGCTTTACACTGAGCTGTGAATTACATGAAATGGCTTAGGCTTGATTTTCATTTTGTTAATCATTCTCAAGCTTGGGAAAAGTGTGGAGAAACAAGTATTAAATGAAAAATGAAATGGAAACTCACTTTAAATGATAAAAACTTAGTGAAAAATGCTGGAGATGTCTGATATAAACTTTTGTTCAGATTCAGTTATGTCCTCAGATCCAGCTTGCACCAAAGGGGTAAAGGTTGTGCTTACTAAGTGTTGAAATTTCAATTTGGGTGGCAAAATTGTTACAAAATGCTTGAATGTTTCCGTTTTATTTCAATTGACTAAAAGTGCAAGGGAAATGGATGAGAAATGTTTCGGTGGGTCAGTTTGATTTTGCCCTTTCCCCTTGACACAGCGTGAAAACAAGCATTTCTGCGCAAACAGATTTCTGTACGCTTTACAAAAAAGAACAGTGCTCTGTCAAGTGTAACGTTCTGTCAAAACTTTTACTTTCATTGGATAGATGAGACCCAAACCCAAGATAATATGTTAAAAAAATTACTCACAAGTTGTATATTTGTTAGTTCCTAGGGCTTTTTCCAAGTGTAAACTTTTTTTGATACGCACTGTATAATGAATCTTATAAACTGGTTCCATGACATTTGCTCCAGCAACAATTGCTCTGATGGAAAATCTGCTATTTAAGCCAACCATAAACTTATCTCCAAAACTGAATAAACCCTAATCCTTATCTTTACATTATTCTGAACCAAAAATTATATTACAATCCTACATGTTAAGACCAACTCTAACCATATTCCTTCTGAGATATAAAGACCAACTCTAACCATATTCCTTCTGAGATATAAAGACCAACTCTAACCATATTCCTTCTGAGATATAAAGACCAACTCTAACCATATTCCTTCTGAGATATTAAGACCAACTCTAACCATATTCCTTCTGAGATATTAAGACCAACTCTAACTATATTCCTTCTGAGATATTAAGACCAACTATAACCATTTTCCTTCTGAGATATAAAGACCAACTCTAACCATATTCCTTCTGAGATATTAAGACCAACTCTAACCATATTCCTTCTGAGATATTAAGACCAACTCTAACCATATTCCTTCTGAGATATTAAGACCAACTCTAACCATATTCCTTCTGAGATATTAAGACCAACTCTAACCATATTCCTTCTGAGATATTAAGACCAACTCTAACCATATTCCTTCTGAGATATAAAGACCAACTCTAACCATATTCCTTCTGAGATATTAAGACCAACTCTAACCATATTCCTTCTGAGATATTAAGACCAACTCTAACCATATTCCTTCTGAGATATTAAGACCAACTCTAACCATATTCCTTCTGAGATATTAAGACCAGGGCAAATGTTGCAGGAACAAATGTCGTGCCACCTACAAACTATGGTGTTCCACTAAAAAAGTAAGTTTTACTTAAAGAGAAGTCTGATTAGGATTATGAAGATTACCTTCTAATCTTGCAACGAAAAAGAACCCACGTCCATTTCCTGCAGGGGACTCGTCCACAAAATCGATAATGAACCCTCTGTGTTCTGACACCAGAGAAACTTCATCTGTAGTTTGTTGCACAGTGCCCACTTGATTGATCATCAAGGTTGGATGATCATAGATACTCAGTACTTCATTCCTCACGTCGATGTCTTTGAGAGTGAGATTTATTTGTTGGTTTGATTGGCTGATCAGCCACCATCGACATTCAATGACCATGTCCGCATGGGGCGAACGGTAAAAGAATGGAGTAGTTGCGTACACCCTTGGGAAGGAATCACTGAGAATCACTGATCCCCCACATGATGCACTCTGATAAGTCGCAACCTCATCTTTGAATTGAAAAAAACGATGTAAATCAGATTAGACCCTACCAAGGGGAGGGAAAGAGGAAGAGGAGAAAATTAATTGAGTGTTCATGTGAACACTTCCCTCAACATCATTTCCTCTGTTGCTTTGAATGGGTTATGTGCCAAACCACTGTATGGAGCAATATAGAGACCATTCCAATAAATTTTGTGTTTTTCTGATGTTGCTCAAATCATTTTCATGGAATCGATGTGAAAATAGGCGCATTCATATCTTACTGAGAGAACACTATGCAACTATCACCATTTTAATGTTCTTTGAGGACGGAAACATTAAATGCGCAAAATATGTCCTGTGGAAACTACTAGAATACACTGCTCTGATCAAGTGTCATATTGTGAATTAGGTAATCTTTTTGGAAAATAAGTTCACATCTTAGGAAGATGTCGCATGGCACCACTTTCAATCTATTCCTTCATTGGACAGGGTTGTCAGACCACTGACTGGCCTATTGGAACTATTCCAGTACCATTGCATTGAAATTATGTGAAATACACAAAATCACACAAATTATACAAACAATTGTGAGAGATATGTTTACATCTTATGAAGATAGCACTACCAAACTTGATTTTTTTTTTTAGTAACTTGGAATATGAAGTTAAAATTGTAATATTTATGTGGACCCTGAAACACAAGGCTTAGCAACTGATTATAGATTCAATTTGTATGAATGATTGCTAAATTTTGTGAGAAAATAAGTTCACATCTTATGAAGATACAGCAATACATAAATGATTTTGTGATCAAATGAATTATTAAGGTGGAATAGTTATTTGTGCCGCTTAACACAATTCAGTATAGCAATTGATTGCAGATGACTTGATTTGTATAGTTGATGGACAGGGGGTGGGGGGGGGAAATGGTTCACATCTTATGATTTGGCACTATTGAATGTAGAATGATTTTGTTTGATCGCATGGACCTTAAAGGTTGATTAGAAAAAGGTATATGTATCTTGGCCCTTTGACACAAATCTTATCAATTGTAGATTTAAATTATAGGTTTCATTTCTAACATTTGTGAAAAATGAGTTCACATCTTATGATGATATAACACTTTTGAACATAAAATGAATCTGTGATCAAATGAATATGGAAAGGTAATATGTCTCTGGTTTTATAACACATTTCATTGATTGTTTGTAGAGTAAATTTGAACAGAATTTTCAATGCAATTGATCATAACCAGCTTTATGATAAATTTTTAACCTCGTGAATATTTTTCCATTGCCCACAACTGGAACAAATACGTAATCATTAAAAAAAATTCAGAAAATGCATTTTCAGAAGATGCAATTTTAATCATATTTCTGCAATATTACCTAACAGAAAAGCTTCTGCAAGAAATCCCGGGCCATTGAGTCCTGTGCTATTATCCGTGTAATTCAAAACCAATCCTCCACTTGTTGAATACACCGATACTTTCTGTGTTAGAGTTCCCTGGGCCTTAAGTACAAGACTACGGTCTCTGGAATCCGGTAGTTGATCGTAAACTTTGATGACTTCATTCTGTGATGTCGCCACTTGTTCCAATGTCAGTTGAACCTGTTTGCCTGGTGTGCTTGTTATGTAAACCACACAGTCATTGTCTGCATCAGTGTTGAGAGGGTGGTTAAAGGTGGGTGTCGAAAAGAATACATGGGGAAGCTCATCATCTAATGGTATGGTCCCACCGCATGATATTGTTTGTCCCGATTGTATTCCATCTGTAATTTGAAAGATTAAGGATAGCTGCCAGATAAGTATTACTTTGTTGCTACAAGGTTGAATATTCTGGTGACAAATTTCGCCTTTCTTAATTAATGTTGGATGAGTTATAGAGCAATTCCATGCATCTGAGATGTGTTCTGTACATATTGCCTTTACAAATAATAGTGAACTTTCCACCTCAAAGATGAGAGCCCGGTTGCTAAGATGAGAACCAGGTTGCTGACGAGGCAGATTTTCTTTACTTTAGGCCTTATAGGAAACCAAAACCCAAGAAGAGAAGTAATCTTATTGGAAAGAGTAAAATGAGAGGAACAATTTAAAAAAGTTTCATCAAAATCGGTTATGAAATAAGCAAGTTATGGGAGTTTGAAAACTCTTGTTGTACTTTCTATGGGCATCCTCAAATTGGCAAACGTGCTTCAAAATGGCTGATTTTGTGGACAACTCTCCATTTGTTTTGTACACAAATTTTCAGATTTTCCTCATTATCTTTCAAATTGCATCTTGCCTCCTTCTGAGCACAACATATGTCATGGGAAAATATAATCCACACCATATATGTCAAGGTCAGGAGGAGATAATGTGAAATATGTAAGATAAAGGGGGAAATCTGAAAATATGTGTACAAAACAAATGGAGAGTTGTCCACAAAATCAGCCATTTTGAAGCATGTTTGCCAATTTGAGGATCCACATAGTAAGTACAAGACTTTTTAATTGTCCATAACTTGCTTATTTCATAACCGATTTTGATGAAACTTTTTTTTAATTGTTCCTCTCATTTTACTCTTTCCATTAAGATTGCTTCTCTTCTTGGGTTTTGGTTTGCCTTAAAGCTAATATTTCTCTTCATTATTTGTTGAAAGAACTTCCTAGATTACTTGGTCAAAGGGACTGCTGATTATCCGTACTCTCTCTCACAATTACACACTCCCACATGCACTCACCTTCATACACATACCATTACATGAACATCTACTGTCTCACATTCACACACTCGCACACACACACAAACACCCTCCATATCCTATCATGATCATAACTAACATAATTACCAACTATCCGAGCTTCAGCAAGCATTCCTTTTCCATTGTCATCAACTGCATCAATATCATCGTACGTGATAGTAAACCCTGCACGTGAGGATACGTAGTACTGGTGAGTATCTGGCTGAATACCAGAAAGATGAGCAACCATGTAGGTATTGCTTGTCGAGGATAGGTGGTCGTAGATTGTGACGCCCTTGTTTGCATCCGCTTTGGTTTCCATACCCTGAATGTTGAACTGAACCTGGTGTCCTTTGGGACATGTGAAGTACATCCGGCAGTCCATGTAGAAGTCAGAAGAAGCAGGGTTGTTGTAGTGAGGCGTGGAGAATGTGAATACGGGTGATCTCTCTGACAATGCAACCACACCGCCACAGAATCCTGGCTCCTCTGATGGTACGGAATCTAGAGAGAATCATTGTTCATGAAACTTGAATGCAATGAAAAACAAACACATGTCCCATTTCAATGGTTGGGTTAATGATTTGATGGTGAATTGTACATGTATGCATGTTTGTTTCTTTTTCATTTGGTCTAAATGAATAAATCATGTCAGAGTGCATATGGCGTCAAAGTAAAAGAGAGCTAGACATACCGAAGGTTTCTGCTAAAGCATAGAATCCCCCTCCATTTTCTGCATTACTTTGATCAGCAAATATGATTGTTAGTCCTCCTCGGGATGAACGTATGGTGACATTTTTCGTCATGTGTCCATAAAAGTAAGTCACAAGGTTTGTGCTTGATGTTGATGATTTGTCATCATAGATTTCGATTTGTTCGTTGATCGTGTCAACATGAGTTATTGTCAGTTTCACCTGCTTCCCAACAGGACTCGTTATGTGCATTTTGCAGATTATGAAGACATCATCGCTCGTTCGATCGTACAGGAGAGGGGTGGAGAAGGTGACACGTGGTGTCTCATCGGTGAGAGCAATAACCCCTCCACAAAAACCAGGAAGCGAATCTGGAACCTCGTCTAGAAAGAAAAGAATTTATGAAACAAATCTCAGAGTACTTAATACTGATAGTCAAATAATCGCAAAAAAGACTAAAGCCAGTTAAAATAGCTGTAGGCCTAATCAGAATTGTCCTGTGCAATTATAGCTTTTAACAAATATTTTTGTAATGGGCCCAAGCGACACCACCAAGAAAGTCATTAAACTTTTTTAAACAGGTGACCTATTACTTTCTACCATTAAACAATATTTATATTATTTGAGGAAAATGAAAATTCAAGAAACTACCAGCCATCTTCACAGATGTTCATACCAGACTTACCCAAGATTTGAAGATCACCCTCTATTCCAGGTCCGTTCGGTCCGAATACTCTGTCATCAAATTTCAGGGTCAATCCACCTTTTGAGGAGATGACCTGAAGTGGCGAGTCCATTATCCCAGACAGGGTGTTGACTTGGTATAAGGAGCTGGAAGAGGACCGGTGGTTGAAGATAGTGATTATTTCGTTCACTGTTACCATGCGAGTAATGGTCAGTTTCACTTGCTTTCCAGCAGGACTTCTGAAGAACATTAAACAGTCCATGTAGAGGTTTTTGGAGTTATGGTAGTTGTACAGTGGTGTGGCGAAGGTGATCTTTGGAAGGGCCTCGCTCAGTGTTAAGACACCTCCACACATGCTAGCTACATTTTGAGGCGTAGCTTCTGATAAAGGAAGAGGAAACATTCCCAAACAGAATATCAGGTAAAGCTGATAGCAAAGATCATGGTGACAATTTTACTCAATGTATGAAGGTGGTTCATAATGTAGACATACTGTAAGTCAATGTAACTTCATGCAACCATAGCATGCGGTATTTGTATTGACCTTCTACTAAGCAAAATTACTGTTGCTTCTAATACATTTTCTATCTGACCCCTGCATTCTAAAAAAATATGCTACTCCTACCAGAACAAATTTTTTTTACTACTACTACGTTGTCTTGTTCTATATACTACTTGTACTACAACAACTACTACTATTACCACAAGCACCACTACTATATGACTACTAGTACTAATACTACTGATATTAGTACCACTATTACTACTCCTACCACTACCATGGATGCGACTACTACCGCTACTACCAATCTTCAGCCAAGTATTCTACTGCTACACTCTTAGTTTTGATTCTACTGCTCTACTGCTACTTCTACCATGGGCCTACTTCTACGTTAACTTTCCTTTCATGTTGGAAGATTCATCATGGTCATTACACAACCTAGAACTTAAACTCTTCACCACTTAGAAATTTGTTATACACTTTTATGCAAACATCCGATTAAACTAACTGGGGAAATGGTGAAAGTGTTAGTTTTTATAATGGGACAGTGATGCATACCTATGAGATGGGCTTCGGCAAGGAATCCTGGTCTGTTATAAGAATCACTTCTGTCCTTATACTCAAGGATCAGCCCTCCACGGGACGATACCATTGTAATAATGGAATTCAATGTCCCATAGAGCTGAGCAATGCGGTTTTTAGATGATGTTGGATTATCGTATATAAATATCCTTTCCTTCATTGATGTTTGCAAGTCCAATATTACAAGCTTTACTTGGTGACCTTCAGAGCTCTTGATGTACATCCAGCAGTCCGTGTCAGCATCTTCTTTTGTCCGTGGTCGGTTATATAAAAGTGATGAGATGGTGATGCTGGGTTGATCGTATGTCAAGGTAAAGGAGAACCCGCAGACTCCATGGCTAAACGAAGATTCTGAAGTTGAGTTAGCGCCTAATTGAAAGTGAATATGGCAAAGCTTGGTAACTTGTTACAGAATCTAATCATTTTTTATACAAGATATTTCATCATTAGGTATTCTAAATGATAAAATAACAATTCCCATACTAAAATATCATTATGTTTGTATGATTAAAGTCCTTGAAATATAAGTAAGAAATAGTCATTCATGTTATCAAGAAGGAATTTCAACGTTGTATACATATTCTAGACTTTGCTTATTTCATGTTTAAGTGTATTAATTTCATAATTGAATAAAATTAAGGAATGGGTGTGATACAACACTATTTCTTTATGTAGTTTTGAAATTCTCTGACAATTCAAAGAGCAAAAGTTTAACCAATAATATAATTTTTAAAAACTTACAAAATGCGACTGAAAATATATTGTTTTACCTCTATCAAGGAACATATAGATTATGTTTTATTGAAAATATGTTGTAGCTATAAACGTCTAGTTGTAACTTTTTCAGGGCAATAAACATTGACCTCGAAAAAAACTGATAGTTTGTTTTTCTAATAAAGAGTAAAGTATTTAGATATCCTGACTAGATGTGTAAATTCTAATTGGGTTAGCAATTTATATGCCCCACATTTTATTTCCATATGAGGTAGCCCCTTCATGGGGTTTAGCCATTGTTTCCATTTATAAAAGCCAACTGTTGTTTTATATTTCTTCAACTTTTTACTATATTTTTAACAAGTTTCACTGTTCACAACAAAATACAATTTGAGGAGTAAACGTGGAAACATACCCGTGATACTTGCTTTTCCACCAAATCCATGCCCATTACGGCCTAACTCAGTAGCATTGTAATACACATACACCCCTCCTAGAGTTGAACTATATTGGATAGGGAATTCAAAGGTTCCCGACAATCGAGAGACTATAAAGGTAGACCTTCTTGCTGTAGGGCTGTAGTCATACACCTCAACTTTTTCACCGTTTGAAGGCACCGTTTCTAGGTTATCTAGTTCAAAAGTAACTTGTCCCTCGGGTGACGCGATAAAATACATCCAACACTCCATTTGGATATCATAATATAATGAATCGTTGTAGAGGGGAGTGGTGAAGAAGAAGGATCGCCCATTCGGCTCCAGAGGTACAACGCCGCCACAGAATCCCATCTGAACATTGGGTATTTGGTCTAAATAAATAAAAATGGTTATTGTATATTATTTGGTGTCAATTGTTAAACAGTTTACAATGGATTAGATTTACAATGAGCAAGAATTACTGCATGAAATAGCCTCTCAAAATAATTATGCAATGTCAACGTGTCTCATGCCACTTCGACACAGGCTTGCTGTTGGAGGGGATGAAAGGTGTATGGGGCAAATCACAGAGTCCATCAAAATACCCTTAGTCATATAGGCTGAATAGGGTATGCAACCAGTTATGAATGCACATTCTATTTGTGAGAGATCATATTTTACGATCCATTCGCTCCCTTTTCTTTACCCCTTATTATGTTACATTTCACCACTCATTGTTTAACAGTTACCTTATGCATGGGTCATATTCATAAGACCTATAGACCTTGTAATAGACCTTACCAAGTGACCTTATGATAGACCTTGTTACCTATAGACCTAGTTGTTACAAATACTGTCAATAAAGAGCAATGCTTGATAGTCTTTCCATTATAATTGGTCAACCATTCCCCATTTGATAGATTGACCAATAGAATATTTAATTTTGATACAACTCGATAAATGATTTATGCGATATACAATGAAGCATGCCATGAATAGTATATTTGTTATTGTCAAAACAAGAAGAAAATGAAAAGAGATTATTAAAGGAGAAGTTTGGGTTGTTTACATAACTCTATAATAATTGGCCATTTGAGAAAAAGTAATGATATCATGTTTGGTCCTCTGGAACCCCGTCTAGTAGGCCCTATAGCTTTGTGCCTCTCCTGTTCCTAGACCTGTACGTTAATTGAGATATTGATGCAGAGATTTCCACCAGCAACATGATGCTAATTTTCGTTATCTATAGTGTGTTGTTAAAAATAATGCACTTTAAACAGATGGGGCAATTGAATTGAATACTGACCAGTCATTAATTGAGCTTCAGCCGTGAATCCAAACCCATTTGAAGTCTCACTCCTGTCATCGTAAAATATAGTCAGTCCTCCCTTTGACGAATACACTGTTATACTATTGGGGCTAACCAGTGTGCCGCTGAGTGACGAAATTATGTCATTTTCCCAGTTTTCCTTGTTATCTGCAATGTAAACCCATTCGTTCACTTCCGTCTCCAATGACCAGATGGTGAGTTGAACCTGTTGCCCAGGAGGACTTACAATGCGAATCCAGATATCCATGAGGAAGTCTTCGGTGGAAATTAAACCAGGCGTGGAGAAACTGACGTTTGTAAGGTTAGAACTAAGCGATACTTTACCTCCGCCAAGTTGAGGTATTCGAGAAGGCTGTTGTTCTGTCAAATTGAGGGAATGATGGTTTGGAATATGAGCAAAATGATATCACACATGAATTTTATATGGTAGGTCGATCCTAATCGGTTGCTTGTATTGATGTCAATCATTCAATATTCCATGAGTCATAAAGTGTATGCAACAGCGATGCTTTACAGAAATGTTAAGAACAATGATACATTTCTTAATTAGGATTTCCCTGAAATGAGCACATTTTCTACAGTGATTTGGTGTAGACCAAAGTGAAAAAATTACAATTAATGGGGCATTCATCATAAAAATAAGTTGAGATTAAATAAATGCATGCAGGTATTCAGTAGGAATATTACTGAAAGACATGATATTACCAATCAATTGTGCCACACAGTGATAGCCCTGTCCATGGGAGGTACTGCTGCCATCATAGTAGTGGATAGAGAGTCCCCCACTCGAGGAATACATAGTTACTTTTCTTTCCACCTTCCCTTTAATGTAAGCAATTTCGTTGGATGCTGAATTCGGATCGTCATAGATCATAACTGCTTCGCTAGCCGACGTGTCAACGTCCATAAACGTCAGTAACACTCGCTTGTCCGGAGGAGTCGTGATGTAGTTCCAACAGTCTGTCAGAACATCGACTCCTGATGACATGCCGTAGAGGGGTGAAGGCAACCGAATACTGGGGAAGTCATCCGAGAGTGCAATTCTCCCACCGCAGATACCCTCTACGTCGGACGGTATGGTTTCTAATTCTATTTGATTAAAGGAAGGATAGTTTACTGGATTACCGTTTCATTTAGTGAAGCAAACATTTTGATAGATAATTAAATTTGATACCAGTACAACTGATTTGTAATGTACCGAAAAAGATTAATCATATTCAGATCACAGGGTCATTATTCAGATGAATTATCATGTTTCTGTTCAGGTCTGTAACCTGATTAATGATCACTTTTGATGATCCATGTCTGTCGAATATATTTCTTCTCTCTCTCTCTCTGCATGGCATACTGATGCAATATGGAGGGGAAATCTCTTTAGAATTTTACGAAAATGTATCCTCCTTTAAGAATCCCTGATTATATTATCCAACACAGCTCTAAAAAAATATTGCTATCAAAACCTTTAGCCCCTCAAAGCCGTTGACATAATTCACAGGGCCCGCGTCTTAAAGACAGATGTAATACATTCAGTCCATACTCAACTGAGATAGATCTCAAATTCTAAGGTAGAAATTCAGAGATCATACTTAGCATGATTTTTATTGAATTCATCACAACTCTTTGTTAAGCAAAGCGGTCCTGGTCTTTAGTTGATTTTCAGAGAAACATTTTTTTTTCAGTCTCAAGGTTACTATGACATCTGTATAATATGTTGAGACCAATAATAATGACTAAGATCAGGCGTCACCTAGACAATGTATCTAGGGCATCAGAGACCAAGGAGACTTGGTAGAAGTCAAGACAAGCGACCTCTTCTTGTATGGAAAAGTCATGGAGAAGTCTCTGAGGGCGACATGCCTCTGACTGAGGCATGTCGTAGTCATATAAAAGCGAATGAGATGGGTCCTTTATTTGAAATTAGAAAAAGTATATAATTCACGTATTTGTCTCTTCATTTCTTTCCTATTTCTTCCCTTCCCCCTTTAACCTCATTGTCTTCTTTCTCTTGTCTTTGTTCCTTCGTTTTGTCCATGTTCATAAAACCTCAATTACACGCATTTTAAAATACCTTTAAAAGTCGCAATCAATACATGCCTTTGAAAATGATAGAAGATTTACATTGTACATTCAAACAAAATGCTTAAATCAAACTAATCTACCGCAAAAGCGCGCCAAAAAGGCCTGCAATTGACTTACGGAAGATTCTAGCTTCTGCAGTAAACCCCTTTCCATTGTACGCCTCACTGAGATCGTTGTATGTTAAGGTCAGGTGTCCTTGCGATGACAACGTCGTCGTGCCACCTGTAATTGTACCTGAAAGCGTCGCAAACGTGTCGCTTGTAAGACTATCAGACATGGTAATCTCTTCCTGACTGGTTTGGATCTCTTGAAACGTCACCAAGACTTGGTTCCCAACTGGACTCGTGAATTTTAACCGAAAATACATCATCATATCAGCAGAGGAGTTGAACTCAGGTGAGATAAAAGTTACCGATGGCGAAGCATGTGTCAGAGCCAAAGATCCACCGCAAGCTCCATTTATTATTGTAGGGGTTGCATCTTGAAAATTAATATGAAATAAGATGACCTTCTCAATGATTATATGATAGTTCCACGTCATCCCTTGGGAGTGTTTCATCAACATTTTTGTGCGACAGGTTGTAAGATCTGAATGGCTGAGAAGCACTGTTACTATGGTAACTGTCGGACAAAATGGGAACTGTCGAATAAAACGTCCGACAATTCCTTTCATGAAATGCTCCCTAGAAAAACCAGTATTAACTGGTTCAGCATTATTCTAATATATAATCTCTTTTGTTTATATTTAATTTGTTGGTGTACGTTCATAATGTCCAAATTAGAAATTTAATAGCTTATCATTCATTTGTTTACGATAAGAAATAAAGGAGTATATTATAATCGTAATAGAAACTGTCACAAGGGCAGGACGTTCCTTTTTCTTCTTCTTCATTTTCTTTCATCATATAAAGAATTCCCTGAATTATAATGATTTAACATAACTTTCAACTTTCCAAATTAAAACAAAATGCACCTCCTGTGAAATTCTTCTTACCGAGAATTTGCACCTCTGCTCTAAATCCACCTCCGATTTCATTGCTGGTGTAGGATGCCTCGTAACGAATAATTAAGCCTCCTTGCGATGACGATATCACACATTCTGAATTCAATAGGCCAGAGACGGTCAAGATACTGTTGATTAACGATGATGAATAGTCGAAGACGCCTACAGGTTCATCAAGCTCTGTTTTGACTTCATGTAAGACAAGCTGGACTTGCTTGTCATCAGACGAACTGGTAATATACCATCTACACCCGAGACTGAAGTGGTTTGTAAGTGGTTGTTTGTAAAATGGTGTTGTAAAGGTCCATGAAGACATTGTCTCACTCAGAGGAATGACCCCTCCACATGATCCAGTGTGGGAGAGTGATTCTGTGGAATAGACCATTTCGTAGTTACTTCATGGGAAATTTTGGTCAAATGACCTGTCATTTATTTCATTATGATAGGCAGATTTCAAGCAAGATATTATGTAGGCATGCCTTGCATAGCAGAATGAAAGAAATGAATAGAATAGCGCGCACCAATGACTTTCCATGAAGGTTTGTTGCATTTCTACTTTGAATACATAGCAGTGTTGTTATAACAATGTACTTAGCCAACTGTGAAATACCCGTCGGTAGTGGACGTATTGTTGTTTTTGTTGATCTAATAAAAAATAACACAATTCAAAAGAATATATGAATAATCAAGACATTAAGGTTGGTACCAATGAACTTCTTCTGATCATGCACAGAATCTTCAACAATGGCAACATAGGGCAGGGGTCGAAGGACAGTTTGATGTAGGGAAGAAGCTGACCCATTGGTGAGGTGTATTCATATGAAAAAAAATAAAAAGAAATATTTGAGCAATCCACCTCTCATTTCTCTCTGCTATTCTCATTTCTCTACTTCAAATTTTTTTCTTCTTTCTCTTATCCATTTTATCTTCAAAAGTCGGTGATCGCGCAGTCCTATAGCCCTCTTGTAGCACAGCTCTTGGAATAACAGCTTCACACAAAATACTTTATTATCTAAACTATTGGAGGCTTAAATTTGATTAGACCCCTATATTGTAATGATCCTGTCCCTTTCTTTCTTTCTCTCTCTTTCTTCCCGCCAAAACTTTCTTTATCTATGAATTCCTGCTTCTTTCTCCCTCCCTCCCTCTCATCACGTCTCATCCTGCCATCAAAAAGAAATGAAATTTCACCACGTCATGTCTCATTTTTCGTATACATGTACACTTCCCAGACACACCCAACCCACACTTTTGCACCCACATTCAACGTCGCCCACATCACGCAACTTCATATTCATCATTGAACTTGGCGGAATAAACGCCCCATATATAGACCTTGTTTAAAAGAGATTGGAATGCAACTCACCGTCTATGCTTACGGTAATTTGGAATCCAGCACCTGGATACTGCCAATCTGAGTACAGTCTGAAAGTGACTGCGTTACTGCTGAGCATACTCCCTCGAGGAATTGGTCCTTCCTCACCAAAACCACTAAAGTTGGATATCAGCTTATTGGTAAAAATGCCATCGTAAACACTCAAGTCGACACCGGCACCAATGGCAAGCTTGTCGTAGGCAACGTGGATTTTGCTATCCCCTGGTGCAATCACCACATAGTGGGCATCTAGGTAGACGTCATGAGAAGTATCTGTATATTCTGGTGATTTGATTGTTAAAGATTGTCTGCTTTCATCCAGGTCAATGTATCCACCTGACAAGAGCAAAATATCGTCTTGCGATCCTTCATCTGAAGAAAAAAACATATCGTGAATTTCCATTTAATAGCGCCAGTGAATGGCATTTTGAAAATCGAAATTGAAGAGTTAATGGTCAATTCCACCCCAGAATAATGTTGATTTGAATCAATAAAGAACAATAAAAGAAGTATAACGCTGAAAATGTAATCAAAATCGGATGTAAAATAACAGTTATGAGTTTCACCTATTTTTCAAAAAACAGTTATTTGCACAATAATCTGTAATATGCAAATAAGAAGTCGATGATGTCCCACACTCAATATTTATTTCGTTTTTCATTGTTTTAATTATACAATATTTCACTTTTTACATATTTGTCATAAGAACCTCTTGTTTGAACCACAAGGCTAATTATGTGTTCAAGAAGAAATCAAACTTTGTTTCATATACGACAATGAGGAGAAAAGTAGAATATTTCATATTTCATGAAATGAAAAACAAAGGATATAGTGAGTGGATGAGGTCATTGGTCTCCTCATTTGCATACTGAACAGGATGTGAATATAAAGGTTTTGTAAAATTAAGCGAAACTTTAAAATGTCATAACTTATTTCATTTTTCAACCGATTTTTGATGAAATTTTCAGTGTTATGATTGTTTGACTTTTCTCTTTTATTCAAACTTTTTGTTGGGTTGACTTGTCCTTTAAGTGAGTATATAAGAGTTACACAAGTAATTTCTCTCTTTTTCTGCTTTCTTCTTTCTTTACATCTCTTCCTCTTCTCCTCTCTTTCTCTTTTTGAAAAATCCTAGAGGTGCCCCCCCCCCCCAAAAAAAAAAGTATATAAATGAAAATGTCTACTGCCTCTGCTTCTCGATGCTATCTTGACTTGTGAGATACAATTGCATCGACATAAAGCCAGATCACTGAACAGCAATCCAAAACTTCATGCAGTGAGATTTTTGATACAATGACATCATATGTCCTTATAGCATCACATTCTACACTATCAGAGTATGTTAGAGCCAACTGAAAAAAAATGTGTTATAAATGAATAGTTCAGAGGGATGCTAGGCTATTCTTATAGGGGGACTAGAGAACCCTAAAGTGGTGGTGTTTTTTTTTACCCGATACCTAGCTTTCTTACACTCTTTCTCTCCATTTTTTTCACTACTTGGAAAACCATGGGTGGCGATCTCGCCCCTCTGCCTCTTTAGCCATGTTCCTATTCATCTGTGGCGTATCTAGGGGGACGAACTAGGGGTACACGTGCCCCGGGCGCCACATTTAGGGGGGGGGGCGCAAATGAGATAAGATTCCGAATTTTATTTCTCCCCTAATAATTAAACTCTATATGCCTATAGTTCTGTTTGTTATTTTTAATCAAATAAGAAATCACTATTGACGGGAGGCATCAGACAAAAAAAAATCGGTCAATAAAGCTTAGAAATAGATCCTCATTCGTATACATTTGCCGTTGGGTTTTTTTCTCGGAATTTCGGAAAATAAAGGAAAATTTGCAGGGTATCAAACAAATTCCTGAAACTATTTTACCTTCATATGATACTTCCAAGGTCACCGTAGAATCACTAACTGCTATGTCAGAATGGAAGGTGATAATTGCATTATTGACGTTAGAATATAGCGGATGGAGTTGTATGCGAGTATCGGCAACCTGGAAGAATGCTCTCGCATCAGATGAAACCTGAAGCTTGTCGCCATTTTCAAGATTCAGATGATTGAAACGGACAATAACCTTGGTATCACCTGGACTGGTGATATTCCAGATGCAGTGCGTTGCTGGACCATCTGGGTTAGAGTTGGAGCCGGTGATAGTCACTACCGGGTTATCCTGGCTCAGTACTATTGGTGTACATGGAGTCCCAGTAAAGGCACTTTCGGTGAAAGAGCATCCTAGAAATTGAATAAATGGACTATAATTAGACTTTCGATTGAAATCGAATCACTAAAGATGTTGAAAATTGCCGCTTTTACAGGACAAGTCCACTCCAACAAAGAGTCGATTTGAATAAAAGGATAAAAATCCAACAAGCAAAACACTGCAAATTTTATCAGAATTAGGTGTAAAAAAAAATTGGGTTTAAAAAAATAAGAAAGTCATGCCCGTTTTAAGCTTGATTTCACAAAACAGTTATATGCACATCCCGGTCGGTATGCAAATGACGGAACTGATGACACCACCCACTCACTATTTGTATTTTATTATATGAAATATTCTAATTTTATTGTTTTGTGAAACAAAGGTTTATTTCCCCCCTAAACATGTGGAATTACCATTGTTTAACTTGTAATGGTTCAGTCAAGTTGGACCTTATTGTCAAATCTGTAAAAATTGAAATATTGTAAAATTCAAACAATAAAAAACAAAAGAAAATTAAAAGTGAGTGAGGGACATCATCGATTCTCTTATTTGCATGTGACTAAATTATCCTAATTGTAACTATTTTGTGAAAAAAATGTCATAACTTTCTTATTTTACAACCGACTTTGATGCAATTTTCAGCATTATTCTTGTCTGATTTTTCTCTATTGATATAAATATTTTTTTCTGAGGTGGACTTGACCTAAGTAAAGAATTATGGTTCCTATTTCCGAATTGACACGAAACAACAACCGTTCACCTAGCTAGGCCTTTATCCGTCCGGCCGATATCCGTGGGACTAAAAAAAACTTGACGCCTCATAAACCCCCGATTTAAGAAAAATTATTTCATGAACGCGTAATCATTATAAATGGCAGGAAAGGTTATCTTCTATCAGATAATTTGATACCATATTTATAGGGTATGTGTTAACGCTTGGGTGATCAGGAGGTATTCTTTGCAGTGATGTAAATTTTGAATTGAGCAAAACTAAAACATGACTTCAATGATTGAATCCAGATGCCAATGATGTCATAATCTTACATGAGTTTATGCGCATTTGCAAATCCCTTTCCGATGAAGAATTAATACTATTAAACAAGTATAATGTAAATTAATAGGAAAATGTTCTGAAATTGATTTTACTGCAACTCTTGTGGGATTATGCCATCATTGACATATGAATTCATTCAGTGCAGTCATGCCTTACTTTGGAGCAAATCAAAATTTACATCACTGCAAAAAATACCTCTTAATTATCTAAGCGTCAACACATACCAGATAAATGGTATCAAATTATTTGGGAGAGTACAGGGAGACGATTCTTTTTCAAGCCATATGATTATGTGTTAATGACATTTTTTTCCTTATGAGGTGTTAAGTTTTTTTTTTACTCACGCGGTAGTTGTTAACTATCTCATCATCACCATCCAGACACTCTAAATTTCAAGGATAAAAAAGTCCATATCGGCTGTAAACGGTGGCTTCCTGAACATTTGATTTATTTCGAATCAAATTAACTTTTAAATCTTACTATAAAGCTTATGAGATGTCAGAAGTTAATCCTAATGATTGAGAACAAATCCAAAGAATGGTCCATATCACAGCCAATCTAGATTCATTCTTAATCCTTGAAATCAATTAAGAGTCTATACAATCGCACTCGTGGACAAGAAGCTATTCAAATTGTTTTATCAATCAATAAAGCAACTATTTTATAAAGTGATTAATGAAATTATAGATCGCATAACTGAAATGATTAATTAGTTCATTATCAAGGAAAAATCGGATAATGTATAAATGCTTAAGTGTATAAAATATGATAGCATATTATAATATCACCAGGAAATGATGGCATGATGAACAAACAAATTATAAACTTGCTGATGCATCGATGAACAAACAAATTATAAACTTGCTGATGCATCGTAAACATAATAACCAAAAAAATCAATTACCCTAGGAAAAGGTATGAATTCATTTACCTGTAAAAAGAGCTGAAAACAGAAAAGCAAAGGAACGGAAGCCACAAGATGTAAAAATCATGATCAGAATCTTTCCTCAGTCAATTACTAGACGTTAATTTTCTGTCCAAAAATTATTCGATTTCCATTATGCTGAAGCTGAGAAAAGTTTGGGTTGCTGAGAAGTCCAGGTGTTTTCCAATTGTAATATTTTTAACAACTGAAGGTATTCTGTAAACGCTGTATAAACTACTGCCAGTCAAATTTTTTGGGGCAATATATCATATCAAAGTCTGTCATCAAGAATGGTAAAAAGTATCCATGGTAGAATGAGAGTGTATGTTTATAAGTAGTTGAAAAACACTCTGGATTCATCTCGAAAGAAGAGCAGATGGCAAGGTAAATAAGGGATTTCTTTTTTCATTCAAACCTATTTTGGATTCATCTATACGCTTATTGAGTTGAGCGATGGCTGAATTCTTGTTTATTTTCCCACCTTAAAATTGTACAATTTAGTACATTTTAATGTATATCGATTACAATTATAAATGCGAGAGCAGAGCGTGACCTGATTCCTTTTAAAATGTATAGACATGAAACGGGGTATGCTATACACTTGTAATCAAGAAAAAGATGGGTAAGCCTATATCTTCCTATTTAATGATGCGGACAGCGAGCTACAACAATTCGATATTCTAATTTGAAAGCTGGACATTTTAAGCACGATTTCAAATAAAGAACAAGCTGTGTATCTCAATAAACAATTAATAGGAGCGCGAAGCGCGAGCTGAAAATTTTGATATACTGACCCGAAACGGAACAGTTTAAGCAATGTTTGACGTGAGTGAAAATTGTGGAGCGGAAATGGATCTAACTAAATAAAGGGAGAGATTCTTAGCTTTTTTTATCATGAACAGGATGTGTATTTAACTAAGCAATTAATATAAATGAAAAGACGCAAGCTGAAAATATTTGATGTGCTGACCTGAATGGGGGGGGATCATTTCATGTCTTTCTTCTTCTTTCTCCCGTCCACTCCCCCCGCCCCCCTTCCCTCTCTCTCCTTTTCCACATCCATAGGGGGGAGGGGAACGCAGTCTCTTCGTCATTTCTCCCTGGATCCGCCTATGACCGATGTAGAGAAAACGTTCTCAGTCAGCATGATGAGCAGTAGTACTTATCAACGTAGAGCGCGTGTGTTGTTTGTGCATGCTCGTTGCTGGAGTATGAGAAACAGGTGATCTCAATATCGAAAAAAAAAAGTCAGAAAACCCTCATTCCTTGCAATGATTTTTCGTTACGTAAGTCAGTCCACTCTAAAAATCTCTTCTGAAAACACTAATACTTTAATATCCTTAATTTTCTTGGGTATCCATTGCTTTCTTAAATATTGCTACATGAATATAATGTATTATCATTATTGTTTTTATTATTATTATAGGTTCTTCTGAATGATTTGGTAATAACATGGACCTATAAGAAATGGACGATTAACGCGAGCATTCTTTTGATGCAATCATAGTCGCCGAATCTTGATTATGTGCATATAAATGAGAACATACAGGTGTTTTGACAATAGCGGCTACCGAGGCGAATCTGATCTTTACAAAGGAATCTTTTTCCTCTTCTTGGCGCCTGTTGGCTGATATCCTGTAACAGATTATAGTCCAGTCAATCTAGCCAGAATAGGGGGGTGACCCGCCACTAATTGCAACACTTGATTTTCCACTGCAATGCTTTCCAGGAAGGTCCCCTTAACAACATACTAAAAGTCCCAAAAAATCCAAGCAGTGGAAATTTATGAAATTTGCATATTATGCAAATTAGCCATAAAAAATAGAAAAATAAGGAAAATAGTCCAGAGATTACAAATTAAGTGTCCAAAACAAATTAATTTGAGCGAAAAGTAATGACAAATAACTGTATTCAATTATTTTATTCAAAAGCGCCAATAAATCTACCTAATTTGCATATTATGCAAATAAGCATCCTTACATGGAAAAAATGTCAAGATGTTGTGATTATTCTCATATAGACTGCTTGAAAACACTTCATTTATGTAGACATTTATAAGCTACTATCACTAAGCATGAGAATTCATCCCAATGCCTGAAAATTAATTTGCATATTATGCAAATTAGCCATTAAAAAAGAGAAAATAAGGAAAATAATCCAAAGATTATAAATTAAATGTCAAAAGCAAGTAATTTGAACAAAATTTAATGATGAATAAATAAGTACAATGTTTTTATTTTAAAAAGCTAGCAAATCTGCCTCATTTGCATATTATGCAAATAAGTATCCATATATGGAAAATGTCAAGAAATTTTGATTTTCTCACATTGACTGTTGTTCAAATCAATATGCTGTTATCACTAAGCATGCATATTTCTCCTAATATAATTGTATTTAAGGGAAAATACTGGAAATGTGTTCTTCACGTCCTAAACCCATGTTGTTAGTCTGACAAGATGATGGGATTGGCAAGAACAAAGCACAGTATTTGAAATTGGTGAGTAGTTTGTTAGAGCTGACAACCCTTATATGAATGGGAACGACAGAAGGGAGACAAAGAAATTAGCAAACTTATGGCAGGTGAGATCTGATGAGTAGTCTCATTAAGAAGTGTAGCAGAGATTCCATCTGGCCTACTAGCTTCATGCAGGTTGTTTTCTTTAACAATTTCTTCAGTAGTTTGGCTACACCCGCTTGACTAAAAATATGTTTTCTGGCCATGTCTGGGTCAGAACAGGGTTCCAGGAATTGCAGAGCAGCGTCATCATCATCATGATCAGTGGTAAATACTAACACTAAAAATCTGTTGTCTTCCAATGTAGTCATAGCGCATGATATTAAGGGCTTCCAACATGTTAGTTGTTACAGCCTGGATCATTGCCAATCCGGTCAACAAATTGTGTATTATAGGCTTGTCTACAAACCATTCTATGGTCCTCTTTAATGCATTGTAGCAATTCAGAGCTTCATCTTACTGATGCTTTAGGAGCTTAACATGCGCAAGCCTTCCTATAAAACTTTTCTTCCGACACAACTTATGTCCAGTGTCCAGTCTCATTGAGGCAACTTATGTCGGAAGAAGAGATGGGTAATGGTTTGATTCTTGCCAAAGTCCTCTTGATTGACATTCAATCTCCTATGCTCGACTTGTCAGATTTCAGTACAGAGAGTTGTATGATTGTCCAAAGTACAACTGCATGACACTGTGAAAGTCAGCATTCCTCCAGACGAACATCCTTAGTCGTACCATAATTTCTGAAAGGTTTATTCCTCTGTATACCCTCACAGTCCGTTATGTTGTGTCCTCTTGTTGGAAAGGCAATAATCTGGCTTAGTCCTTCATCTGTTAACGTCTACTTGGTTGTTCATTGTCTCACTGAGGAATTTCCATTTGCCATAAATATCAGGAAATTGATATTTGCATACGATTTGCTTAGAAACTATAGCTACAATATTTGGAGATAGTTGCCATCCTTAGGAGATTCATCAAAGAGGAAAGAACAGAAAATGGATGCTTCATCCTGAAGCAGCACTGGATTCAGCAAGAACGTCTAATCACGATTCCTGTATCTGGGAAAGATGTCTATATACACTTTAAGCCTTTATCATGACTTTATGAATGGCTTTCATGTCGCTCGTATGGGCAAATGCTCATTGGTACTCTTATAAACCATGCCCAGAGATCTCGTGATCCAAGCAAGTACTCATATTCACCACCAAGACAAGTGGTGTGCTATAAGGACCAAATATTCGAAGCTAACGAACTTTTATTTGTACTGGGTGTGACATCTTGTGCTGATCACTTGACAATCAAGGAGCATGCTAGCGTGGACTATACTAGCAAGAAACGCAAAGACTCTACCAAGTCAAGGAGAGAGCAAGACTTGGATGGAAATATGAAGCATTCAAACAGTGGGACCCATGTAGAACTGACTCCTCATTGCACAATATGAGTGGGGTATCTGCCACGGTGGTAACTGCTCATGAAAAAAGTCAATATCAACCAAGCAAGAAGTGGTTACACATAATCTACGTGGAATTTTAGAGGAAAATATCACAAGTTTCCTTGATTATTTATAACATGCCGGATGCTTATTTACATAAAATGTACATTCCACTTTAGATATTAAGCTGATAATTAATGTACTAGGCATTCTTAGTAATCATATCATATTGATCTAGATCTACAGAGGGTAGACCTTTGAAGGACCGAAAATTGGCAAGGTCTTATACAGCAGTCTCCAAGATCACTGAAATTTGTCATCTCAGTGGAATGGCTCAGAAAGACCCCTCAAAGAACTCTGAAAGACATCTGTCCTATAGAGATCTTTCAACGGTCTTTCAGAGATGTTTATGCATCAAATTATCTTTCAATGATCTCTCATGAGTCTTACAGTAATCTCCGAAAAAATCTTGAGAGACTGCCTAAAGATCATAGAAAGACTAATAAGAACTTTGAAAGTTCATTGAAAGACCACTGAAAGACGATCAATTTCCATGTAAGACCGCTGAAAGACTGTTTTGAACCGTTTCAAAAAGTTTTGGGACTCACGAGGACCACAAAGACCATTGAAAGATCTATCAGGAATCGTGGAAGACATCGAAGATCTTTGAAAGTTCGTTGAAAGACCCTTGAAAGATTAAGCCAGTTTTATGGTCTTAGCAGTCTTTCACAGGTCTTGCTCTCTGTGGAATGGGGGTTTAACTGTTTGTGTGAGAAAAATCAAAATTTCTGGGTTGTTTTTTTCATACAAAGATGCTCATAATTATATATGCAGATGATATAGATTTATTTACAATTTCTTATTATTTGAAGAATTATTAAATTTGAAAGATTATCATGAGCTTCCGTTCAATTTATATTGTTCTCCGCACTTGATTTCCAAATTTTGGATTATTTTCCTTATATGCAAATTATTATTGCTAATTTGCATAAAATGCAAGTTTGTGATTTTCATATGCTTGTCTATTTAATGACTTTTAATATGGTGTTAACTTCCGGTAAGGCATTGTCATATTCCAATTTCAATAGATAATCTACTTGCAATTTTCACGAGTGTGTTTTCTTGAATATTTATTACATGTTAGATACTTATTTGCATAATATGCAAATGACAATACAGACACTAAGCTTAATATAAATGTATTCAACGTCCATAGTGATAGCAGCATGTTAATTTCAACAGTATTGAGATTCTCAAGCAGTCAATGAGAGAAAAATCATAATATCGTGACACTTTTTCCATTTAAGGATACTTATTTGAATATTATGCAAATGAGGTAGATTTTTTTGCACTTTTGATTAAAAACATTGATTAAAGTTATTCATCATGACTTTTCGCTCAAATAAAATTGTTTTGCTACCTTAATTTGTAATTTTCGACTATTTTCCTTATTTTTCTAACTTTTTATGGCTAATTTGCATAATATGCAAATTTCATAAATTTCCCCTGCTTGGATTTTTGGGACTTTTAATATGTTGTTCAGGGGACCTTCCTGGAAAGCATTGTAGTGGAATATCCAGTGTTGCAATTAGTGGTGGGTCAAACCCTATATTGACTGGACTATTATACCTTTCAATTAAGATGGTTCAGTTTTGGAACAGCAAATTGAGAAGCAGACGATTTTTGTGATATCAAATATGTTATTATCGATTTGCACACTTCTGCACACTCATAATGACCTTACTAACAATGAGAGGGGGACGACCCCTACAAGAAACCCACCATGTTTCTCTGGAATGTCATGAGGAAATCTTTAAAATATGATTATAAATTACAATCAATCAATTTCATTTCAGCCTCTATCTCGAAATATTCATACATTTTCCCAAATAAAAAACATGGAACTAAGATATTTATTTGTAAACCAGAACTGCACATCAATTTCAGAGAATTTAGGTAATTTATTACCTTCTGCGCATACAATTTGTCTAAGGTTAAATGTCTAATCACCGAAAGCTTCTGTAACTCATGGTTTAATTGACGGCGACCATGATGGTATCACAGGAGACAAAATATGAAGAGAATGTTATTCACATGACAATAACAGTCAGATGTTAGTGAATTCATAAACTAACCGATGAATGTCCAGCTTTCATAGGTCCATGGTAATAATGATGATATTATTGATGATAGTGATGATGGTGACGATGATGATGGTAGTGATGATGGTGATGATGATGATCGATGATGAACGATGATGATGAAGGTGATGTTGATGTTGATCGATGATTGGTGATGATGATAATGGTGATGATGATGGTGATGATATTGATGATTGATGATAATGATGATGACGATGTTGATGATGATGATGATAGTAATAATGGTGATTGATGATGACGATGGTGGTGATGATGGTGATGAAGGTACAAAAGTATGCTCAACACCCTGAAACAAATTCTTAACTCTACTTGGATTTAAAATCATGTCTTATGTTGTAGTTTATCTTCAGATAGCATGCCACAAAATGTCTAATAGTACAGATTCAATTATTAGTAAGTACATTTGGTGCCAAATTAATTTATAACTGAAAAAATAGATAGAATATTTTTATTTACCTTTATAATATGAGAATGAAATAGTCAAAATAGGAAACCTACAGTTAAGGCAAAATTTGACATTTCTATCTTCCCATCATTTCAGCACGGAAAACAAGCCCCCTTCCCCTCCCCATCCATTCCCTAACATAAAATTGCATCTAACAAATAAACAAGTGGAATGCCTCTGGCCGTCTCACCTGCATCACGCGATTCAATATAGCAGCAGTACTGACTGAAAACTACTACATGTATAACTCGCACAAGACGTTCAGTGATACCTGGTTACTCTTATGTCCATGTTTTATGTACTAGACCAACACAATTACAGAGATATGATGGTAATTCAACAAATACCCCCAACATAGCCAAAGTTCATTGACCTTACATGACCTTTGACCTTGATCATGTGACCTGAAACTTGCACAGGATATTCAGTGATACTTGATTACTATTATGTCCAAGTTTCATGAATCAGATCCATAAACTTTCAGTTATGATGGTAATTCAACAGATACCCCTCATTTGGCCAAAGTTCATTGACCTTTGACCTTGGTCATGTGACCTGAAATGCACACAGGATTTTCAGTGACACTTGATTACTCTCATGTCTAAGTTTAATTAGCCAGACCAATATACTTTTGAAGTTATGATGGTAATTCAACAAATACCCCCAATTTGGCCAAAGTTCATTGACCCTAAATGACCTTTGACCTTGGTCATGTGATGTGAAACTCATGCAGGATGTTCAGTGATACTTGATTAAACTTATGTCCAGGTTTCATGAACTAGGTCCATACATTTTCTAAATTATGACATTTCAAAAACTTGACCTTAGGTTAAGATTTTGATGTTGATTCCCCCAACATGGTCTAAGTTCATGACCCTAAATGACCTTTGACCTTGGTCATGTGACCTGAAACTCGGGCAGGATGTTCAGTAATACTTGATTGATCTTATAGCCAAGTTTCATGAACTAGGTCCATATACTTTCTAAGTTATGCTGTCATTTCAAAAACTTAACCTTCGGTTAAGATTTGGTGTTGACACCGCTGCTGTCGGAAAAGTAGCGCCTACATTCTCACTCTGCTATGCAGGTGAGACAAGAAGGGGGTGACAAGAAGACAAAGAATATCAGAGCGTACTTAACTATTTTTGTTTTCTTTTTTTATTGTGTTCATAAACTTTAATAACAGTAAAGTCATTTGTAATTTTGACACCACATAAAGAAACGACTTTAACACTTTTGTTGGACATGAGTGTCGAAACCATAAGTGCAACAGAACTGGACTTTCAAATCAGTCAAATAAGGCGATTGACAATAATGTATAAGCCTTTGTTTGGGCAACTCTTAATACAGTATAATGCATGCAATGTTCTTCTATAATTACCAGTTACATAATGGGACAATACATACAGAAGAGGCTGATATCATCAAATAAGTTATGAAAATTATAATAATACATTTCTCAAATTCATTTATGAGGAAAATAGAGTAGAGCATTATAAATTTGACTTGAAATCTGATTCTGACAAACAATTTCAATTACAGCATTAGTTCCTATTAACCAACAATGCTAGATAGTTTAGATACCATGTGAAGAGGTAAGGTCACTTCTAAGTTTTCCCAAATTTCTCTTTCATATAAGCACAAGGTCAATATATTACCCATTTCATAGAATAACCTCTGCCATTGCATTAAAATAATTCTGTTTTTGTTGGTGTTGTACAGTAATCCCCCATGCCAGGGATTGGATATAAGAACACCTGAACATTAAACTGCCCAAATATCTGCAGTTATGTAATAATTGTGTTCACACACAGTAGTTTCAGATATAAAAAGAGCAATAGATGAGACATAAATATTCCATCTATCTAACTAATTAATATAATATGAGAGTGACATCACCATCACTGATAACATGTTACATTCCACGTAACATATATTTCAATAATTGAACTCATTCTAAATCATGCATTTTTCCTTTCAGCACGAACTAATTTCATGTATCTTTAACTCCACACTTTTAAAAAATCTTTTGAAGTAATTTATGTTGTTTTTCCTAAAGCTCTCAATTACTTTGCTGAATTCCGAGCAAGAACAATGCAATACATTATCTCTTCATTGACATAATTTTCCTTATTTTAACTCGTAAAATGGATACCCAATATACCTCTCCTATTCCAAGCCCATGCATTAACATGTACTGCACAAACACACAAGCGCAATAGAAGGTGAAAAAATAGTCAATACATAACAATACTTCCACAAAGTACATAAATATTTGTACATCAGAGTACATACATTATGTAATTACAAACATATACACATGTAGAGAATAATAACGATTGTGACAAACCATTGTTGTGAATGTGGATGATTCAACATTCATTTTTCATATTGCAAGGCACTTAGTGATAAACAATGAGCAATTTCTAATGGTGTACTGTAAATATATCATGATCCAGACATTAAAGGTAATACAAGAGATGTCTAGCTGGGTTCTGTTCCTTAAAGGTTTGTTTTTCAATGACTGCTACACTTCTGACAAATTGGCACCCAGCCAATCACATTTCACAATTTTAGCTTTACCATATGTCATTGATAAACAAAGTTGAAGAAACATGACCCTGACATGTGGGGCTGTGCACACAAAATTAATAATCCAAAAAATGACAACTATACATCCAATAAAGGAGTATGACATTGCAAACTTAAAATAAATACAATTTCACTGATTTTATTAAAAAGAATACATTGGTGGTGTTTTTGTGAATTCTTAGTGAAATTAAATTCTTAGAGCTAATACAATTATCCCATTGACATCACTCTGGGCCCCTTCTTACAAGAGTTAGGATCGATCCAATCAATTGTGACTCTATGTGAAAACCATCGCTGTCATAATTTTTCTAAAAGGAAATTTGCAAAATGTCCTCTGTAAACAAAGGAGAACACACCAAATTGACATGAAAACAATAGATGTATGAATGAATATACATCATATTTAGAATTTTTTTAAACAAACCTGCATTTTAGGCGTGAGCATTGCTGGTTTTACTTAATTGAGGTTGATCAGATTGATCATAACTCTTTGTAAGATGGGGCCTTGATGAATCATAGGAGCCCACCTTCAATTTACCAAGTTCTATGGTTTTGTGGATTTCTATTTTCTTTTGTTCTTGTAAGAGAGACAAGCATCCTAAATATATCACTTATTACAAAAACATTTGTTTGTTTAATTCTTTGAATGAGAGTACATATTCCTTCATCATCCAGGATGAAAATGGAAAAGAAGCCCACTCAACATATCACAGAACATAGCCTGCTTCATCACACTTCAACTTTTTCTTGAATTTCCTTGGTTTATGTAAACTTCTGGCCTCAACTGTACATAGCCTGAATTAATTTCAACGAATTCAACCACAGTTCCTGCTCAAAATATTGCTGACTTGTACTCGTCATATCTGTATTTTTTTTTAAACCTCATTTCAAACAGGGAGGACTTTCCTTTTAGGTTATGGTCCCACTGCCAATCTACCAGCTCAATCTAACTCGATTAGTCCATATCAAGCAAATTTTGGGCTTGCTCGATCTAGCTTGGCAAAGGTAATTAGGGTCAATCAACATTCATCCACAATGCGCTGGCTCCCTATTTGAATGTTTTTGGACTTGCACATAATATTTGTTTAAATGTCAAGTCCACCCCTTGCCAAACTGGAATGACATATCACTTTAAAAGCTCCAAATAGATCGATCGGGCATGACCAAATTAACAGATGCAGTGAATACCTAGTAATAAATAACAAGGTGTGAATGCACTATATGTTTAAATTATTTTCTCAATACAAAATCTTTACATTCAATTTGCAAAGAACTGTAATTTATACAGTGATAATTCACAACAATTGCAAAAATTATAGATTTATCATACAGTAAATTGTGATCAAATTTTTGGGGAATAAAGCTATTTTTTGTCTAAGCCACTTTGAAAAAAATTGAAAACATTCATTTATCTAAAATTTACTGATTGCACAATACAGTACATGGTGATTGAAATATTAAGTAGATTCTGGCTCTTAGGAGCAAATATCAGAATACTGGTGCTCAGAGTTAAATACACGATGTACCCCTTTAGCAAAATTACAATGTGGCATTCTTCAATAAGTATAGACTTTTATGTATATCATCACTGGAAAAAACACATTATAATGTGTGTGCAGTTTAATATCTATCTTAGTGAAAAGTGAGGTATTCTGATTCTCTCCACTTTTATTTTGCAGACATTTTGTATTGAAAGTGCACAAGAGCTATTTTAAACCCCAAAAAATATATTCCACCCCTAAAATTTCTGGAATGTTTTAATCCAAAGAATTAAAATTAAATCTAAAAAAAAATTGTGCTGCTAGTAATTACAACACTAAAACTATGAAAAAAAAAAAGTTGCTACAATGCATAGGAGAACAAGCAAGCAAAGTTAACCAGCATGAGGATGATATATGGATATGCACTTTTAGATAAGGGTAACACGGAACATATGGTTGGAAACACACATATCAACAAATAAATAAATCAATGTCACTTGATTACAAATACAATGGGACACACCGATGTCAGTGTGTGATTAGATATAATCTGAGTACTGCATTTTCAACTGCCATGCTACTCCAGCTAACAGCTAAATTTTCATTTGCTCTACAGCAAACTGTTCCAGAACAGGGGTGACTTTGCTTTCCACAGGGCCTGCTATTCTTAAATGAAAAGGTGTACTATTCATGACCAATACTTTCAATTTGAAGATTTTTTTTTTCACTGATGAGGGATGACAGGTGCAGGACCTACCTATTACAATGTTGACCCCCTTTCACTGTAATATTGCCATTATATCATATTGTGAAACCAACAACACCTATAATGAATAGTGACCCTCTACTTCCTTTTCCAGCAATTTTGTTTTCTTGAAATGTTTAATCTGCATAATCATGTAATCACTTTTCTGTGAAAAACAAAGACCCATTAATTTATACCATCATTACCAAGAACAACAATGATCTGGTAATG
Organism: Lytechinus variegatus; assembly: GCF_018143015.1. Lineage (NCBI taxonomy): Eukaryota > Metazoa > Echinodermata > Echinoidea > Temnopleuroida > Toxopneustidae > Lytechinus > Lytechinus variegatus. The sequence goes on along the minus strand of NC_054740.1, from coordinate 78,523,886 downwards.
CGTTTTAGAAACCTTGTTGAAAGTCGGAGCAAGAGTCTTTAACTAGAAATTCTCCCAGCATCTGTTCTATTTCACTCATTTCTCATTTCAGAATAGACAAAATGGGGAAAGTATGAAAACTGATGAAAAAGACACTGTGCAGTATTCCCGCTAAAAGAAGCAGCATAGATTTGCAAGAAAAAAATTTTCATTGCAAGCGTTAAGTTTATATAGAAGCATTAGAATCTAAATTCAAATAAAAAAATCCTAGTCAAACTTGATAAATTTCAATGTTTGGCTGGAGTAATACATGAATAAATTATCAGTTGTCAACACGCTCTCTCTCTCATTCTGTCTCTGTTTCTCTCTCCACCTCTCTCTCTCACTCACTCTCACTGGACATAGAAAGGTAAAGGACAGACTCATCAATATATTCCTCAAATACACCATTGATATCTAACAACTACAGATAAAAAAGTATCTTTCCTGATAATATCTACAACCTCATATTTGGTGTGCCTAGAAACCTTGAAGCCCATTATAAACAGTTTGTGCTGACTTTTGCTTGAGTATAGATTGTAGACCTGCATGGAGAGAAAAGACAAACAAGCATACATTTTTCAATATCAGAGCTGCCAACCTGAAAAGGAACATTTCAGCATTTTTGAAGCTGAAAATCAGTATTTCGGTGAGGAAATCACTATTTTAAAAAAATACCATAGGACCACACATACAACTGAAACTTTAGAAATCAGTAATTTACATGAAACTATCAGTATTTTCACTTTTCAGTACTAAATACTGAAAATCAGTACTACTTGGCAGCTCTGCAATATGCATGCATTGCTCGAGCATGATACAGAATAAGATTTAACAGCGTACATAAAACATGAACACTGTTCCATAACCATTCTACCATCCTTAAAATTTCATGATATGCTCATTTATTTCATTCTGAACAAGATTTTACTTTTAACTACAAATCATGGAACACTATCATCTCTAGTTGTCTGTTTATTTCATTACAATTCCAGCATACCCCAAATTTAATGATACACCATTTGTTCCAATCTGAACAATGGATGATAATCTCAGTCAACCCTGATGTTCCCATGTGACTTAATCTCACATTACTGGTATATAAACAGTTTCGCTTTCCAAGATACACTCTATCTCAAAGAAAAAAAAACAGAACTGACCCACTGTGCAAAAGTCAGAGAATGCTTTATATCATTGGAAAGAATAATTTGTTTTTTGTAGAATACTGAATGGCTTTTTGAAGCACAAGGATTAATCTACCGTGCATCACTATGTTACAAAAGAATTCATCATGAATGCGACTAAAAAGGACAAGTGGACAGAAGTATTAAAAAAAAAGAACAAGGAAATATGGCTTACTGTCTTTTTGTTCTTGTGTCATATCGCCTTTTGGAAAATCCACATCAAATGTGATGATAAGAGTTCCTTTGATATTATTATTATCATAGTTGGGCATGCCCTCTCCTTTCTTCCTCATCTTGGCACCTGGCCATGTAACTTTATCTCGCATTATATGAACCTAAAACAAAAGAGAAGAAAATGACAAACAAAAATGATAATTTCATATTGTGAAGAAAGATTTGGAAATTCTGTAAACTTTCAGAGCTGGTAGCAAGTCAGACATCGTAAAGTTTAAAGATTCTCATTCATAAATTACACGGGTCGTGTGGTCCAGTGGTTTGAGCATTGGACTCATAATCGTAAGGTTGTGAGTTCGAATCCCAACTCTGCCAATGTCTCCACTTTGATAAAAAGGCCCAAGAGTGATATCTGTCGTCTATTATGTCAGCCACTATGGCTGATTAACCTAGACGTAAGTAATTGGTTAAATACCAGCTTGGCGTTTACCAGCAAAAAATGCTGTCCTGCCGAGTTCCTACGGGAGTTACCACAAACAGAAACAGAAATTGAGATTCTCAATTCACATGTTTCATAATATATGCACAACCAATATTCATTTACCAACTTACTCTTCCCTATAAGGCTAATAAGCAAACACTGAAAGTGGGAATTAACAAATTCAAAGTGCAAGGAAGAATAAAGATTAATCAGTAGACCCACAAGTGTGATCCAAGCAAAACTATAGAGTATTTTTCAATTCAAAATGGTTTATTAAAAATACTTTTAGCGGCAAAAGCAGAATTGCAAAAGTTTACATTTCAAACAGAATCATCAATAGCTAGGTAAAAATAAAATATAAATAACTTAGTGCTACAAATAAATGTCAATATAGACATATATGAAACTAGAAACTTTATCTGTGTCCCCACTCAACGCGATCAGAAATTCATTCAATATGATTAAACTTAATATCATACAGAAACCAATATGATTTAGACATTGAACCAACTCGCATATTTAATGAGCTGTGACCTTTGACCTGCGGACTCCTAATTAAACTTAGCCTGTATTTTGGTGTCATCTACCTACACACCAAAAAATTTTAATCCATTGCATATTTTTCCAAGTGGGGGGACGGATGGACGAACAGACAGGGGCAACGCTTAATGCCCCCTCCAGACTTCGTCTGCGGGGCATAACAAAGTATATCACAAATAAATTTAAATTGATACTCATTCATTTTATAAATGAAGATTTTAATCAAGTTGAAATAGAAAGCCATTGATTAATTTAGTGTTGAACTTGGTCATACCAATCTACCAATCTCTCAGGATGGAGTGACATCAAAATAACTGAGCAACCTATGCATACTATGAAACTAACTATTCCAGAGACACAGAAACAAATTCAACAGTAGATGGAGCCCTTCACTCATTCATTGTCACTGACATAAAAGCATTATCATTGTTATGTTTCATGAGGAAATTGATACCATTCAGATAATTATCCACCCAGTTATATAACTAACAAATATTATCTTTTGCATTGTATGTTCCTCACAATGGCAAAGTATTTATTCGTGATGAATGGTGTCTATTGCCGATACATCAATCTGATGGCTCCACTTTCTTGTTATTCACATGTATTTCCATTCTTTCTCCATTTTTTTACCATTTTGGGGTCAGCAAATGATAATGTTTACTTCAAATATGAAAACTGATGACAACTGAGTTTTGGCAAAACATAATGTAAAAGTTAAGCAGGGATGAAAGAAAATAGATATGATGCCATTACCAACTGAGGACAAAGTGACATAAATTAAATATGGTATTCATAACAGCACATTTACATGTACAAACACTGGCTAATTTTCAAAGATCAGGTACAATTCAAGACATAGTCTAATGTGGTGATGCTAGAAACTAACATTCAAAGCCAAATCAAGCGCAAGTCCTAAAATCAGGAGTAAATTCTTTAATAAGATACTAACTTGTAATTGATTTATGTTGCATTGCCCCAGTATGTTTGATTTTAGGAACACAAGTTTCTTACAACAACCACAATACTGTTCAAATTACGGATATCAAAAATTCAAAACCTCTGATTATATTTCCTCATGTTCTAAGGTTAAGGAAACTTTTGTGGTTACAGTAACATTTCAAGCCATAATTCAATAGTGTGGGTGTAGAAATGTGCTGATAAATATCATTCAAACTATGATTTACGAACCATTATTAGCCAATATTGAATACTTACTTTATGGCCATCTAAATGTTTGATATCCATCTCAAAACCTGTTAGAGCATCTACTAATGATATTGTCACATTGGTGTAAAGATCATCTCCTCTCCTTTCAAATAAAGGGTGCCTGAATAATTTAGTAAAGAACATAAATACAAACATTAATTTGCATTGCTACATTAGACACTAATTCTTGGCAAATTATCACTTGCCAGGAGGGTATTACACTAAGGTTACTTTAAAATAAAAAATCAATGATGAGTCTTACAATTAATCAAAAATAAGCAAGCAAGAGTGATTTTTTTTTTTACCAGAAACGGCTGCAGTTATAGGTGATTGTTCAATTTCAACTGGATTGCCCATGAGCTTCAAGAATTGATCTCTTGACTTTTTAAAAATCTGAGCTAGAAGGTCACACTTGTCACCTGTGTCTGTGATATGTTCGAAAAATGAAGCCCAGAAAAAATTGCGTTTGAAAATGATTACCGGTAAGTGCTTCAAAACTTGAAATATAAAGTGACCGGAAACACCATCTTAATTTTATCCCATACACTTATGTGTACTATTTAGGTGTCTATAAGACACCTATTACATAATCGGGGTTTGCCTTGTAGTTTTAGCTTTTTATTCTCAATAATGGTTGTTTTCAGGGTTTATTAGTTCTAATACATGCACTTGTACACATGTTTAATCTTGGTTTGAGAATTTTTTAAATCGGCTGCTCACAAAGTTAAACAATACCTTTAAACACCCGACTCTGCAATGATGGATGATGAGGGACCCATTATTCAAAAATTTGCCGTTTGAATGAAATGGGAGTAAATTTCCTGTATCTGCCAATTTTGATAAGTGATAAACTTTGCATTCAGTTTCAACAAGAACTATAAAGTACAAAGATCTTATTTCAACTTGAACTCATGAGAAAAAAACAATGAAAGAGAGTCTGATAGCACATGGAAGTCATGCATAAAGTCAAGCAGCTACTAGCAGATTTTTGAAGCACCCCCATAACCTGATTGATCCAAATCTTAGTCAGGATGGTCTACAGAAAAGATGAACATATTGAAGATTGTCTATGGTGATAAATGCCTTATCTAATTCTATGGCAATGCAGTCCCAAAGTTTATTGGGTGAAATAATGAGGAATGGTTTGTTGTGCAAGATTTACCCCCAAATCATTGCTATATTGTGTGTCTTGCACCTCTTCATGCCAAGATCGATTTTTGACTTCATTTGTTGACACAAACATCATTAACCACTTTCCCTTGGCCCATCCTTTACTGATACACAATAATGAAATCCTCAGTGATATCATAAATACTTACTTTAATGCAATTATTCTAAAACGAAGATCTCCTGGTTCCCCATCAATATGTGGTTCACCTGAAAATAAGTGAAATGAAAGCACGGAAAGTTAAAAAAAGGGAGGTACTTGTGAATGATTTTTTTTAAATTTAAAGTATAGAGTGAAAAAAAAAACAGACTAATTCTAACTTTAAGCTTAATCATTTGGGACTACCGTGTGATTAAAAACAAACTTAAAACCTCGCAAATCCCAAATTCAAGGAAAAAATATGTCATGAACACATAATCATTATATATGGCCTGCAAGATTATCTTCTAAATTATTTGATAACATATCTATGCTGTATGTGTTAATGCTCCTGGATAATCAGGGTTTTTTTTTTTATTGTGATGTACAGTTTGATTTGTGCCAAAGTAAGGCATTGCTGCAATTAATGAATCCAGATGCCGATGGTGACTTAGGCATCTGAAATAGTAAACATATTTCTGAATCCCTTATCAATGAAATCAACTTGAGAGCTTATACTCATAAGTGTTTATTAAGCAATTCTAATGTTAATTATTGAACAGGTGTTTTGCAATGGATTTTAATGCAACCCTTGTAGGATTATGACATCATTGACATCTGGATTAATTCATTGTGGTCATGCCTTACTTTAATGCAAATCAAAATTTACATCATGGCAAAGAATATCTATTAATTGATTATCCATGCATGAAGACATAACACATTTCTGGTTATATATAATGATGTGTCCATGACATATTTTTTCCCTTAATTTTTGAGGATTCGTTAAATTTGGGGGGAGGGGGGAACTCACATGGTATAATGCGTAAGCTCACATCCAATATACTAAAAAAACAAAGTAATAATTTGAATTCAAATTGATAATCACCTTATTTCTTAAATTCAAAATATTAATATCCCTTTCACAGTTAACACCATGGTGACTTTAAAAAGTGGTCTCTAGGGCAAATTTACCTCTTTTTGAATTTCTTTTCACACAACCAAATAGTGATGCAATCAAAGTAGCAAAACAGTGCCATACAATTTTATAGTGTTGTTGCAATAAGCCTGACAAAAGACATCCAAGGGTTTCAACAAACAGTGAATAGAAATGACCTTTCAAGGTAGAATTCACCTAGGTGTGCCCATGATGACTTCACGGTAGGAATTCATCACTCACTTCTGGTGCAAGGCCATTTTGGGCCCAACACCCCATGACCAACAATAAGTTGCCTAGAGGTAATTTTGAGATATTATTGAGCTTGATACATGTATGACACATCCTAATATGAACATACGCATAAATTTTTCATGGGGGGGAGGCAGCAGGCATAATTTTTTTCCGAAAAAAAACATGAAAGCGAGAGAGTAAAGCGACCAAGCTGGTCATTGGGGCACTTTTGCATTTTGTAAAGTGAAAATTAGGGAATTTTATGAAAATTTTCAGTAAAAAAATGTAAGTTTGCTGCCCCCCCCTCACCCCACTGCATACGGCCATGCATCATAAGCTTTAAAATGACATATGACTTGTCAAAATTGATTTTTAAAAAAACCCACACAAGTAAGTGATCGAAAGTGGTAGAAATTTTCTTATTTTTACTTTTCAAAGACCAAAATATTATTTGGCTATTTACAGAGAACCTTCCTTGGGAACTTATTATTGGTGTTGGTGTGGCTGGTCAAATTTACTGTTCAATTTCTCTGGATGTATCCGCTTTATCTTTGTTGAGGGTACTAAAAGGGGGTTCTGAAGCAAGGTCACAGCCTGGTCATATACATGTAACTACTAACCTTCTGCTATAAATGGATATTCTTGACCATCACGCATTCCAGCTTCAACCTCTATCTCAAGAAGCTTCTCTTCATTAACAAATCTAATAGGATGACAGGCAGAGTGACAGAGGGAAAGAGTCAGATGGAGATAGAAAAAGAGAGAATGACGAGGGGGAAGATTGAAAAAGACAGGAAGACAGAGATACAGAAGATGGGAGCAGCAAAAAAAAATGTGATTTCATGAAGTAAAATCATACAATCATTTTCTTTCAAATTTCTTACAAGTAAACATGAGAAAGACATTGATTGCCATCCTCTCTTGACTATACATCTTCACAAAATAGATTTGCAGCTGTACCCTTATATCAAACATGATTCTTAATCACAATTCTGTCTGTAAAGTTGAATGCTTTAGGCCCTCAGAAATATGTTTAGCCAAAATTCTCGTTAGAAGAGACCTGTTTTGCATAATCTGGTTGGAATTGTTGCCCTTGATTTGAGTGATCATTCAATCTATAGGTGGTCTACTTTTACAGGCTCAATTGTTACATTTATAAATTTTCAATGCTGTAACAATATTATGATAAATATCAAGATTGACAAATCTTATCATCATTATAAACATCAATATCATCATTACCATCACCACCACCACCATTGTTGTTGTCATTATCATCATCATCATCATCACCATCTACATTAATTAATGATAATAATAATATGCAACATTTATATAGCACTTAATACAAATGTTTCTAAGCGATGCATACTATTACCCCGGCTTTAGCACAGCTACCCTAATCGGGCGCATCGAGCATTCAAGGAATTCCTTCCTACCGGGTACCCATTTACTACACCTGGTTCGAGAGTGGCAAATGTAGATAAACGCCTTGCCAAAGGACGCTAGTGCTACGGTGGGATTTGAACCCCGGACCTTGTGGTTCAAGGTCCGAAGACTTATTTACTGAGCCACAGCACCTCTGTGATAAGTCAGTTATTACAATTGACTTACTTGACATTTGGACAATCATCACAGACTTCTTTCTGTGTCATCTGGAATCTGCCTGGACCTAGTTGCACAGTCTGCATTTCTTGACGACAGTTACATTTCCTCTTTCCGGGTGCTTGTGTTGCTACCGGCTTATATCTCACAACCTTGAATTAGTGATTAAAATGAAGAAATTGTTGATAACTTCTAATGCACCAAATCTATAATCCTTTCTTACTGGTCAAAGAATTCATACATTTGTTTATATGAGTTTCCTTAGACCTAAGAGGACATGGCAATCAAATTCACTACACGTCAAGTTCAGGTCCCCAAACCATTCATAAATTATGTAAGGTTACAATCATGGAGCATTTTGAGATCTGTGAGACCCCCAAGCAATTTCCCCAAAAATATATTTTAAAAACCCTGCAATGTATTCATTTAATATGACGGATCGTGTGGTCCAGTGGTTAGAGCATTTGACTCATAATCGCAATGTTGTGAGTTCGAATCCCCACTCTGCCATTGTCTCCACTTTGACAAAAAGGCCCAAGAGTAATTAATATGTCATCTATAAAGTCAGCGACTATGACTGATTGACCAAGACGCAAAATGTTTCCTAGGTAATTGGTTATACACCAGCTTGGCATTTAACAGCAAAAAAATGCTGTCCTACTGAGTTCCTACTGGAGTTACCATAAACAAGAATATCATATTTTGAAAAAACAAATATATACTATCAAACTTGGTAATATATCAATTTAAAACACACTGAGTCTGCACTGTATAAAAGAAAACTATTAAAAAACTAATATTTGTGGCTACATCAGTACACTCTCACCAAACTCTTAATATAGCATTGTATCAAAACTCAATCCCCTTAAAGTATTTGCCTCGTTATGTCACTGCATGCTGATCAATTTACCTCAACAAAATTTCCAGTGTAGAGCTCTTCTAAGGTGACATCAAGGTCAACAGTGATATCATCTCCCTTTGGAATGTCATGACCTCTCTTCTGCCCACCTCCACCACCAAAAGCAAAACTAAAGTCTCCAAAGAAACTATGGATCAAATTAAATTATTCAACAAAAAATGATAATACAAAATTACAAATGAACTTAATTCAAGGTTTCACAGAAAAGTAAAATAAGTAAAAGGAGCATTTAAATATCTACAAATGCTGATTCATACAGTTCATAACCTTATTTCCATTTATTGAACATATTATGCAGAAAATTTGTATTTGTGTAGAGCAAAATCGAAGTAAAACAAAATAATGTTACATCAATAGAGTAAACAGCAATGGTTTAATGATTTATCAAGTTTGGAAATGTTTAGACTATGTCAATATCTTGATTTCTCAAAGGGGTGTGAAAGTTGTGTGAAAGCTACCACATGCGACACTGACAGTGAACTATGCTAATATTTTCTAAGTAATAAAATGATGAAGTTAACAGTATGAAATAGAAACTGTCAACATCAACATCTGTCGTCTCATACAGTGTGTTTACAATCTAAACTTCTAACAGGCAAAAGCTATTTGTCTAAACAAACAGAAAAATGCAAACCTCTCCCCTTTCAAAAGATTTTCACAAACAAGTTTAGTAATATGTCGGGAACACAGGCCACTTAGTGAAAGTTGTAACTTGTAGGAAAGTTGTAGGAGGCATAATCAATGACAACTAAAAATTAAAAGTGAAATCTATGTGAATCTTACCTTGAGAATGGGTCCCCATGATGTCCATGGCCCATATCCTTCAAACCTTCTTCGCCTCGTGCATCATAGGTCTTTCTCTGATCCTCATCCGAAAGAACCTGGATCCAGCAAAAATACAAATAAAGACTTGATCAAATATGGCCCACCAAAGCTCAGCAACAAGAGGTCACAAAATAAAAGGAAGCAAAACCTGTATTCTTTCAAATTTCCTTCTCTATATAATCTCGAGGTTGAGGGTCAGAGCAATAAGTGGAACAACTATACATACATTCTTTAAAGCTCAGCAACAAGAGGTCACAGAATGAAATAAAGAAGAAAAAGTACAAATCAGTATTCTGTCAAAATTCCTTCTCTATGTGACTTTGTAATAACTGGAATTTCTTTCTATTCTTGAGGGTCAGTGCAATAAGTGTAACAACTTTAGATACATTCTTTAAAAAATTGGTATAGCCATCATGTAAAGGCCAAGTCCACCCTACTGTAAAGGGAATAGTATACATGTATGGGTTACATCATTGCTTACCTAATTTGTATACTGAGAAGGCTGACCAGGATGGGCATAACTTTTGCAAAATTAGAAAATGTCATAATGTTTATTTTACACCTGGGGGGTGTTTCACAAAGATTTAAGTATGACTTAAGTCGCACTTAAATGCCGACGCGTACAAGATATGCAACGCGCGATCTTATTGATAGATACGCATTAGTGCGAGTCCTCTTGAGACGATCTGACCAATGCGGTCAAGCCTTTCATACCATATGCAACCCGGTATTTAAGTGCCACTCTAAGTCATACTTAAATCTTTGTTAAACATCCCCCAGAATTTGACAAAATGTTCTATACCAGAGAGAAAGTACTTCCTGAAGGGGAAAAATGAGGATACCTTAACATTGAAGTTTATAACAAAATAAAGTAAGATGACAACCCCTACCACGCCACACCCCACCCCCTCCTTCCAGAGGCATGCCTTTAAAGAGTTGCAATATATACAAATCAAAATCAATCTGAGATACAAATGGAAATAATAAAGAGATGAGATGGAGATCAATTTTTATTTCATCCATCATAACTCTAAAAGAATGGGCTGGGATCAACTCTATATTCAACAATAATACAGCCTTTTCCACAAATTTATTTTAATATCTATGCTATAAAGATAAGGAAACATGGAAACATGAAGCATACCTCATATGCAGCACCAAGATCTTGAAATTTTTCATTAGCTTCTGGATCATCCTTGTTTTTATCAGGATGATACTGCATAGCTAATTTCCTGTATGCCTTCTTGATTTGGTTGGTAGAAGCATCTCGAGGCACTCCAAGGATTTTGTAAAAGTCCCTCCTGTTATGCATAAACAAAATTTTAGGATTTATGAACTTCTGATTCAAAGTATAGCATATTTAGAGACCTCAAAATCAGCCTATCCACTGCAGTTTCCAAGCAAAGTTGTGATATAAAAATGTTCTTTCATTATAAAAAAGGAGCTAAATAATGTTGTTTTCAAATAAAAAAAATAATTTCAAACACCTTAAAAACAATTGCAATTTTGTCAGAGAAGCATACGTTTCAGTAAACTCTAACATGTCACTTAAGAGCAATTCCAAATTCAAAGAATTGAATGCATAATTTGAAAAATGTAAATGAAATTATCAAAATTCTAATCAAGTGTGATTTCCCAACAACATTTTATGGCCAAGGCTGGATTTCCCTTTACGGCGCAATTAAATAATCAAGAAATTTGCAATCATTAGTAGCCTACATGTAAACTAAATAGCAGATTCTATTCTAGACCTACATGTATAAATAGGTCTATTTCTGTCAGGAATATGCTCCGCTGAGACTTCACATTTTTTCCTTCAAGGGGCATAATAATCGAAGATCGGCAGGAGATCGCCGATTGTGGTAAAATCGGGAGCCGATTTTAAAATCTGTTACAGCCTTATTTCTGGAATATTTTCACTATGTATTACGAGCGCAATAGCCATCATCCGTCTGTGTAGGAGGAGGACAAAAAAATCAGAAAATGTTAAAAAAAAACTCCTCCGAAACAGACCCAGCGGATATGGATTTATCAATATCAGTCAACATGGTCAACGTCGTTTAGATAGATCTAGTCATTGTTTTAAGTGATAGTTTGACAATATCTCAAAATCAAATATAAAAAATCACATTTGCTATTTCATGCACAAATTTTGAAAATATCCAGAGCAAAAGATTATGTTTTTATCTGCTTATCCCCACACGATCACGATTGACATTCTGGAATCTGGGGTTGGCTTTGTGTGCAATTAAAACATATTTTATAAAGCGTGGGACTAACCAGACTTTACTTGACATTAGTTCTACAGGTTTTATACATTTAAAGACACAATTTTCTAAATTTCTAGATTAATCAAATTCAGCTTACCCTGCTAATACAGTTAATGACAACTGGAGGAGAAATAAGCATACATTCCACGTATAAATAGCCATGTTTTTACCATGTGAAAACGCCGGTCTTTCGGCTCAACACTCCTTTCAGAATTTCCACGAAGCCGTTTTTCATTCGCTGTTGCGTTCACATCTGATGCGCACGCAACTTCAATGGTTGCATGCCACGCCTCCCTTCATGTTAGAGATATTGCAATTTTCTCTCACTCTCCGCTCCCAGTTCTCCGTCAAACTGTGATTAAAATGGGGTTGTTTTCAACTCGTAGTATAGTCACCTACATCGCTTTTGCTGTAGTGATTGACCAACTTGCTCGGATCGCGTGAGTTTGACTTTTCGATTCGATTTTAAAAAGTTTGAAAGCCTTTTAAAAGTTTGAAAGCTCTCCTAAAAATGAACCTTTTGGGCCTGCGACGGCTCACAGAGTCACCTTCCGAATCGATGCTTGCTTCCGCCCACAGTTACGGGGAAGAAAACAGCCGCTGGTAGATAATTTCTCTGTAGACACGCCCCTTTTATATAATGACTAATACTAGAGATTATCTACATAAAGAAGTCAATTCAATTTTCAATTCAATTCAATTTATTGACCATTAAAAAGACATCAAAAATATTTACAAAAATAACATGATACAACAAATTCAAAATGTAACAGGTTACAAGTTTCTTAATGGTCAGGACCCCAACCTTAGTCTTGAGTTGAGGACGCAAGCCAATGATGATGATTTTTTTAGATATGTCATATTACTCATATACTTCTTCATATATGACATATCTAAAAAAATCATCATCATTGCGTCCTCAAGACTACCCCAACCTAAGAAGCAAGACTGCTTACTATAGCCGTAGACCAAAAGCTTCGGTCTCTGTTTTGTTGGTTGTTCAGCTGGGGCCCGTTTCTTAACACCTGGACAAGTTAGTCATATCTTTATCCACAAACCACGGAGTTAGTTCCAATAAAAATATTACTAAACCTGTTTCTCGAAAGGCTTCCTAACTAGAATACCTTGATATCGATACTATCGGTAAAAAGAGCAGACGAGACGTAGCCTTAGTCACAAAATAGCATAATTTTCAAAAATGAAAATTATGACAAAATTGCAAATATTGTGATGAATTGGGAAATAAATCTTTTCAAAATAATAGCACAGGTGTATTATGCATCATACACACTTAGACCATGAAGACTGGAGCATTCAATTGCAGAGAAAATTAAATTATGAATAATTCATTTCGTGACTAAAAAATCACTTGTGGACGTTGAGATGGGTGCCCCCGGGATATCAAATTTTAATAGTTTACGAAATTAAGCCATAACGCTTTTCTTTGTAAAATGATGATAATTATACGGTCTTTTACGATTCCAAACGGCATCAAAATATAATTTAAAGAAGCATTTTTAATCATTGATACCGAAACATAAGATATTGACAAATTATATGCATAAATTAAAGATAGAATATATCCAGTGCCGGGATCCAACGTTTAATAGGGGTCTGAAAACAACAAATACGAGTTCAGTTATGGATGGCCTGACGTGGTAGAATCTTTATCGATTAAATCGTGTTTCTATTTCAAAATGAATGGTTTTGTGGCGTTTTACCAACAGTTTTTACAGTTTCTTTGTATTACAGTTATCATTGAATGCATTAACCCACTTGTTTTGTGATGTAATTTCAACCTCTATGATTGATTACGTAAGATTATCATTTTAAAATTTCTAGGCGCTTTGGCAAGTCATAGTCTACCCACGTGATGCCACTACGTCATTAAGAAAGAAGTTATGACGGGTCCGGAGGTGTCATAAATATTTAGTGAGGTTGTTGTACCCGATCTTGGTAAAGAGGGCTTCGTGAAACGGTTAGCGGACAAGTAGCTCACTATCTCCGATTTAGTCAAGAAGTTAGACTTATGACGGTGTTGAGAAACGGGCCCCTGAGCGGCAGTCCGTTGGCTTCACTCACCAAATACATCTACAAATACTGATAAAAAGGGTTATAAACAAATACACACACACTTTCACACATCATCACACAATGGAAAAACACAGGAGATAGAATAGAATAGAAGATAAAACGAGATAAAAAAAAGAAGATAAAATACTATTATAGGGTGGGATTTGAGTTCTTTAAATAATTGAACAAAAATGACTTTGAAAGTAACTTAAATCGTGAGAGTGTTGTGCTGTTTTTTGTATCAGAATTGAGGGAATTCCATTCTTTCACCCTGATATATCTGATGGAATTGCGAATAAAATTAATTTTAGAAAAAGGAATACGATAGTTGTTTTGATGTCTAGTGAGTAATTATGAATTTGAGAATTTGTATGAAACATTTGTGAAAATTTTTTTGGAAGGGTGCCTTTGTGAAATTTAAACATAAAAATCCATGTATTTAAACGAATCAACTCAAATAAAGGTAACACTTTGTGTTTTACAAAAAGAGGCGCACTTGGACTCATATAATGAGAATTTGTTAAACGAAGAGCTTTCTTTTGTAAAATAAATAATTTAGATAAATTTGATTTAAAGGTGTTACCCCAATAATATTACAATAGTTAAGATGGGGAAATAATATAGAATAATAAATATTAAGCAATATGCTGAGGGGCAAAAAATCCTTAAGTCTGTACAAAACTCCAATACATTTTAGAACTTTGTTACAAACATTATCAATGTGTTTTTTTTCCATTCCAAGTTTTCTTGGTGAAGTTTTGAGAGTAATTAAAAAAAAAACAATTGACTGTTCAGATCAGGGTAAGGGTTAGATCAAGTTTCGTTGTTTTGTGTCACAAGAGTTGATATTTTTGTAATAAAGCTGTGGGTGAAGTTGAAGAGGATGTGTGTTACCCTTTTTTTTGGGGGGGGGAGTGTGCACATGGGGGGAAAGTTACATATGGGACATTTTGTCTCCAATATTAAGGCACAAACTTCTCCTGATTTTGATAATTTAAATAGCTGTATATTTAGTATGGAAATAACAAGCGTCTTTTTTTAATGTTCTACGGAAACATAGGACTGACAAGAAAATTGTCCAAATGTTACAACAATTCATTGTTTTTTCATAGTTCCATGAATTTCTTTACCTTTACTCGAAATTCTGGAAGAGTGCTGTGGATCCCAGCAGTCAGGCTTCCAGTTCTGTGCCATTTTCATCCATCTCAATGATTGGTGTGGTGTCTGCTCGGTGTCATTTTTGGCTCAGATCTCTATCTTAAAGGGGTTTGCTACTCATATGGTGAGCAGAACCGCTGGTCTGCCCACACCTTGTCCAGTCTGATCTTGAAGCTATTCACAGTCTGAGCTGTAACTACTTCTTCAGGGAGTGAGTTCCAGTCATTTATGACCCGCTGGCTGAATGAATCTTGCCTCAGTTTGGTCAGGCATCTGGGTTTGGAAAGCTTCAGACTGTGACCTCTTGTATTGCCTGCTGATAGTTCAAAGAAGGCATCTCTTGGGATGCGTTCAAATCCATGAACAATTTTGTACACTTGGATCATGTCTCCACGACGTCTGTGGTACTGACGGGATGGGAGGTTGAGTGCCTTCAGTCTCTCTGTGTATGAGTGATTCCTAATATAGCATAGATCATTTTGGTTGCTCTCTTTTGAACTTTCTCTATGGATTTAGCATCACTCTTGAATCTGGGGTACCATATAGAGTTGCCATAATCCAAGATGGGTTTGACAAGTCCTTTGTAGAGCCTTGGTATTGTAAATTTATCTCTGCATTCAAAACTACGTCGTATACATGAGAGTACGCCATTGGCCTTTTTCACAGTACTTGCATCATGGTTATGAAATTTAAGCTCATTGTCAATCAGTATGCCAAGATCTCTTTCTTCTGAAGTGTGCTCAAGTACTTCGGATCCAAGAAAATATGTGTGCTTAGCATTTCCTGGGCCGATATGTAATACTTTGCACTTTTCTGAGTTGAAGTGCAACTGCCAAGTATTACTCCATTCTGTTAGGGTATCGAGGTCATTCTGTATTACACAGAGATCATCGTTGGTGGAGGCTTTACCATAGAGCTTGGTGTCGTCAGCATACATCCTGACTTTCCCTCGAAGGCATTCTGGCAGATCATTTATGGAGATAACAAACATTGTCAGGCCGAGAACACTTCCTTGGGGCACGCCGCTTCTAACCCTAGTCCAGTCAGATAACTCCTCATTTACTTTTACTCTCTGGTGTCTTCCTTGAAGAAAGTCTTTTATCCAAGACTTAAGTTCACCACCTATACCGTAAGCATCAAGTTTGGAGAGTAGGCGAAGGTGAGGAACTCTGTCAAAGGCTTTCTTGAAATCCAAATAGATCACATCAATAGGAGCTCCTACATCTAGCATTTCAGTCCATTCCTCCATTACTGTCAGAAGCTGTGTCACACATGAGCGACCAGGAACGAATCCATGCTGTTCATCACATAGAAGGTCATTTTTTAATAGATGAATAACTATCTCATCACGAATGAGTGATTCCAATATTTTGCATGGAACAGAAGTCAGGCTGATCTTGGTCTGTAATTCCTTATATCTACTTTACTGCCTTTTTTGTGGACTGGCACGACATGACTGACCTTCCAGGCACCTGGTAGTTTGCTTTCCTTCAGTGATGCATTGTAGATCAGGGCAAGGGGCTCAGAGACTGATGCAGCTGTTGCCTTTAGAACACATGGGTGGATGCCATCAGGACCTGCACTTTTGAACTTTGACAAGCTAACAAGCTTCTTATAAACATCATCTTCAGAAATGGATATGGATGTCAATGATTCTCCTGGGTATTTTGGTTGGAGTCTTGGGATCCAATTCATATCCTCATCTGTGAATGTAGTGGCAAAGAATGCATTTAATGCATTTGCTTTTCCCTTGTCTGAAGATATTGGGTCTCCTTCTGGTTCTCGAATTTCTCCTAATTTCTGGTTCTCGAATTTCTTGAAATCTATTTTTTATTTTTTCATATTTCTCAGTTTTCACCATTTTGTTATTGTTTTCTTTATATTGGTTATAACAAGGCAATCTTTTGAAACTCCAAAAAGGTAGGTAAATCACTTTGGACCACACTTGAATTTTGTTTCTGGTGTTATTCAGGAACTATTTTCTTTTATTGAAACAGATATATGATGGGATTTCACAAGACTGTATACACACATTATCCTGGGAAGTGTAGAGCTCTACCAGGAATTGGTAAATATTGACTAATTAATTTTCTTTCTTTCCTTTTTATGCCTTTGCCCATCTTACGTGGTTGTTATAGGAATTTAATGTATTTTGGTTGTCTGTCCATCGGTCAGTTTAGTTTATGTTTTTATGGTATCTAAGAATTGTTCAATAGATGAGCATCAAAGTTGATCCAAATATATAAATTAGGAGTGATCTGATTAATTTGGGAGTAATAATAATTGATAGATTGATTATAACACATAAAGGATATTGTTACATATCCTTATTAAAGAGAAATTACATTATTAATATAACTTTAAGAAAATATCAATGGTTATTTTGTGTATTCAAGAGTTGCTTTTTACAAATATTGAAAAAAAATAATAATACCTGCTTCTCAGATTTTTTGTATTCATCAACTTTTCACTTGGCCTTTAATTGGGCTGGAGTGATTCCTTTAGAGATAACATGAGTAGAGAAATCATCCCCAATACTGAAACAATTTCCCCCTTGTGAGAGAATACAATATTGTTATAAGTTGAATGTAATCCTTAAAGTTTTTTTTTTGCTCTTTTTAATTTTATTATCTTTGTTTCTTTTTAAGTTTTATTTTCAATTTCACTTCTGTTTGTTAAACTTATACCATAAAGAAAATGGATCTGAGGATATAGTGACCTCGTCAAATGGATATGCATTCATATCGGCTGTAAGTTAATGTGAAGCTTTTGTAATTAAAATAATGATAATAATATTTTATCATTATTTTATTGATTTTATATTTAGTTTATTAATAATAAAGATAATTTTATTTAGCGCATTAGTAGATTTAACATCTCTTTATGTGCTTTACAGGGTAAGACATACATGTATTTATTAAATATGAATCAAAGTATTGGTATGAATTACAAACTGTCTCAAGGGTAGAGAGTACTAATACACCATAAAACTATAAATTCAATCAAAATTTGGCACAAGACTTGTGTTAATAACAAGTATTTATCGATTGTTTATAAAATCACAATAATTATAATTATTATTACTATTATTAGTAGTAGTACTATTATTAATATCATTATGACCACCACCACCATCATCATCATCAGTACTATTTGTTTAAGTAGTATAGGAGTGGCAGTAGTAGTATTAGTAGAAGTAGTAGTAATAGAAGTAGTAGTAGTAGTAGTAGTAGTAGTAGTAGTAGTAGTAGTAGTAGAAGAAGAAGTAGTAGTAGTATAGTAGTACTACAGCTACTATTAATTCAATTAAGTACTTCTACTGTTACTACTACTACTTCTACCACTACTATACTACTACTACTACCACCACTACCACTACTACTACTGCTGCTGCTCATACCACTTCTACCACTACAGCTGCTACTACTTCTTCTGCTGCTACGTTTTATGATAACTATAATGATGGTAATTGCCAATAAAGAAACTTATTGGCAAGAAAATCGAATGAAGTATTTTTTTTTGTCGTCATTATCCCTATGATGATGACAATCACTAATAAAACACAGATCAATATTTAGAATAACATTGAATGACAAATTATTTTGTTATCCACATCACTACGATTATTCTTTTTGTCGTTTATGTCATCATCATCACCATAATGATATTGTGTAATTGCTTTTATTGCTGAGGTAAGAAACTCTAGGTCTAATCCTTTATGGATTATTTTACTTTTATTTCCAAATTGACACTGAAGTAAACTTTCTGTTTAATCGTAAGAATAAATCTGAGTAAAACATTATGCTCTATCGCCTTTTTTCTTTTCTTTTATTCAACAGGGTGTCTTGAAAGCATTTGAACCTGATCAAGATATATTGGGTAAAGTCTTTCTTTTTGACTTCAATTATCCTGATGATGATCCTAAAAACATTCAGATTGTGGGATTTGATCCCTCAGACTGGATACCCTTTGGAATGGACATTTGGGAGAGTGGGCCAAAAGGTATTTTCAGAATTATTACTTAGTAGACTTGTTTCTTTAATTTAATAGCTTTTATACATGTAGGCATTGTGAAAAGGGCTGATATTTGATACAAAGCTGAAGTAGACAAGCATTGATTTTTTTTTGCCAAATTTAGTATAGATTGGTGGGAGAAAAGGGGAATTCAATAGATCTATGAAGTGACAGCCTAGAACATTCTGTCTTGCCTGTTTAAATTAATTCAGATTACTTTTCAAACCTATTACTAATTATTTGATTGTTTTTTCTGCGCTGCTCAGTCTAAAACATCTAGAAATCCTGAACCATTTCTAAAGCTCTAGCCTAGCCTCCCCTCCCCTCATATTATTGGAGCCACTATTGCCATTGTATTTGTGGTATGTCATTAGATTTTAGGTACTTTGTCCAAAGGCAGAGGCATGTCTTTTGCACGGAATCCTGCAAGCAGCTTCACATTACTGATTTTAAAGTAGATACAAACTAATAGCACCATCTCAAGTCCTCAACTGCTCATACCTGGCCAGTTTCCTGACCCATAATTCTAGTGTAGTCTATTAATATAGACCCACTTGAATTGTAACTTAAACAATCGTTACATTTATACTGCAATAATTATTTTACCAAGTAGCAAAACAATTACTCTTCCTCTCAAAACATTTAAGTTTCTCTACACAAATACAATTGTTATTTGTAGGTCAATTTATTCTCTGTCTTATAATTAGAAATCTGAAAATGTATATTTTAAGACTATGTATTTATAACACACAGTCAATGAGAGACACCACACACAGTTCACTCCTTTCTAACAGAAGGATAGCAGCTGTGAAAAGATAAATAGTGCCTTTTAGAGCTGGACGAACACTTGGCAGAGATTGGACAAAGTACGATTTCAAAGTCATTAATTCATACTTATTGTCAATCTTACTCTCATTTAGATAATCCCACACTGACCCTGTATGTTGTCAATCGGCACCCTGATAGAATAGGAATTGAGGTGTTTGACTTTTCATACCAGAAGAAGATACCTACCTTAACACATCAGAGAAGAATACATCACAAGAATATTTGGAGGTTGGTATTGTTTGTGATTTTTTTGTAATTATAAAACTTGATTTTACACAGATATGACTTAGTTTGATTTAAAGAAACATTTCTTTTTTATTTTAATCAGATGTTGAAAATAAGAATAATTGATTACATTGATCTATGCCAATTCAATGTTATTAATTCAACTGACTGAAATGAATGAATTACAATATTTTGATATTTTGTGTATGCCTTAAAACATTTTTGATGTGGATATGAATATATGTATTTTACATTTTAACTTTTGGACATTACATCAAATTGCATTATAATTGGGTGCCTGATCAATGTGTGTCGTTTTTCAATATGATATAGAATCAATTCTAAGTGTGGACAGGATATAATATTTGTCTGTAGCATCATGATACCCTATCCCGAAGCTTGTAACATACTTGAATCTAGAGCCCTTTTAAAGGAAAATAGAAACATCACCCAGAGAGGGTGCTAGATATGTTTGATTTGATAATATTAAAATTTTCACAGAGAATCAGTGGTTTATAAAAAGATCAAACAGCAACTACAAGTTTTTAAGATTGGAATATGATGAGACTTGATTATAGTTCACATTATTAACCACTTACCAAAGCTAAAGACATGCTTTAATGAGAATGAGCCATACAAGCTTAACTGACTGCATAAGACAAATGATGTATGTTATCATATATTCATCCAAACAGTCCCAACGATCTAGTTCTGGTGGATGAAAATCATTTTTATGCATCAAATGACAAATATCTCCCAGAACCTTTCAACATACTTGAGGTGTTTTTTCGACTTGGATTAGCGAGCGTGGTCTACTATGATGGAGAGGAGGCTAGGATTGTTGCTGAAGGAGTGAAACTTGCCAACGGTGTGAACATATCACCTGACAAAAAGTAATGTACACAAAGATTTGTGTCTGCCTTGGCCCACCCTTGATGCATAGAGCTATCTCTGTAATAGCTCCATGTTTGATGGTTGCTGGATGTATTGATTTTTGTCTCGCCTGCATATAGCTGAGCGAGACTGTGGGCATTGAACGTTGAAATCTTAACCTGAGCTTAAGTTTTTGAAATGTCATCATAACTTAGAAGTATGTGAACCTAGTTCATGAAACTTTGACATAAGGGTAATCAAGTATTGCTGAAGATCCTGCTTGAGTTTCAGGTCACATGATTAAGGTCAAAGGTCATTTGTGGTCAATGACCTTGGCCATATGTTGGGGTTATTTGTTGAATAGCCTTCCTAACTTTGAAAGTTTATGGATCTAGATCATGAAACTTGAATATAAGAGTAATCAAGTATCTCTGTGCAACCTGGGTAAGTTTCAGATCACATGACTAAGGCTAAAGATCTTTTCAAGTCAACAGACTTAGATTATGATGGGGAAATTAAAAAAAAATCCTAACTGCTCAGGTTATTTTTTTTTTGTCAAACTTTGAAAGCATATGGATATATTTCATGGCACTTGGACATAAGTGTAATCAAGTATCAGTGAATATCCTGCATCAATTTCAGGTCACATGACCAAAGTCAAAGGTCATTTAAGTTCAATTGTAATTGTAAAGTTTTTGCATAAAGTTCATAAAATGTGGACATATAGGGTCATCAAGTATCGCTGATCATCTTGCACAAGTCTCTGGTCACATCAATAAAGTCAAATGTCATATAGGATCAATGACCATATAGTATTTTAATGGTGTTTTATATGAATGATTATTCTATAGTTGTTTTCAAAGTCAGCGCTGATGTTATATTGAATCGCGTAATGCAGAAGCTGTTTGAGTCCTTCATCTGTGAAGTTATGCCCCAGAAATTGTTAGTTCTTTTCTTGATATTCTGTTTCTGAGAAGAAGAATTAAAGGTTTACATGTATATGCTAGATTAAGAATTGCCCCTTTGCATGACTCCACAATGTCAGCATTTTGTTGTATCGTTTTTTTTTTTGTCCCCTTGCTTTTTTAATTCAGGTTATTGTATGTAGCTGCAACAATTGGAAATGAACTGTTAGTCTACAGAATCCAAAGTGATGGAAATCTAGTAAAAGCAAAGGTAAAGTATTAATATTCTCCCTATAAAGTCAATCACACTTATCGTACTTGTCTCACCCATTGGAGATGAAGGAGAAAGTTAGGGATCCAATTGGTGTCTAGCTGTCTTTCGTCCTTCCGTCACAAAATGTCTTATGAGGCATAACTGCTGGTCCCACCAACCTTCATGTAATGTAGTCATGGACCGGTGAGACACAATCAGGCTATTGCCTTGTTTCATGGTGTTACGTTTGTTGTTTTTGTGTTGGATTTCATTTATTATCTACATCTATGTCAAAAGTGGTTGAAATTGGGAACAATGAAATATGAATTATATATATGCTTCTTAAACCGATCATTTTTTTGGTTGTTATTTAATGTAGGTGTTATGCCAGTTTAATTAACCTGCATGGGTTGTTTTGCAATTATGATATCATACAAAAGGCTGTTTGTGCTTCATAAAAACAAAATCAATACTTTGAATGAGAATAACATGCATTTGATTCAATTTCTTTTGGCATGGGAGATACATCAAGAATAAGTGGGAACATGATGCATCCCAAAGGTAAAGAAACTGAAAAGAGCCCCAGTTAATTAATATTTTGCTGCATGAAAATGTAATTTTGAATGAATGGGAAATGTTGAATGTGGCTCAAAATGTTGTTGTTTTTCCTTCTGGTGATAGGTACATGCTAGCTAGTGCTTAAAATGATAGAATTGAGTACCGGGGGTAATAGATTGGTCATGAAAAATCCAAGGAAAATAAGTTCATTCTGCATCATATTCTACATAATGCCTCAGAAGAATCTTGCAGTGTAATTGGTCAAATTATCATCACCTGAAAAGATGGAGTTCACTCTGTAATAATCACTCTCAAAGAAATGCTAATGATTTTTTAAAGACATACACTGTAGACCACCTCTGACTTCTGCAGTCTAAAATAGTTACTGTTTCTAAATGTAAGCGAAATTATAGACTTAAATATTGGGATGCCACATTTCAGACTGAAGTAGTAATTCAACCTTTTCAATACATTTCTGGCCACAGAAAACACTTTTCTTTTGTATAAGAGGGCCCATTACAGATAATGTCCCTACTTTAAAACATTCTGAGTGGCATCCACAAGAAAAGTACAAACTATGTCCTTCGTGAATAGACATTTCCCATGCAACACAAGCATAAACTGGCACCAAAGTCAATTTTAGCTGTATTTTTTTAATGATGTCTGTAAAGGCCATTCAGCTTGGGACTTTTCCCGACAACATCAACATTGATAAAGAAGATGGATCTGTTTGGATTGGTAATAATCCTGTGATGTATCATTTCTTCAACCAATTGGGGAGATTCACTGGAGTTGGACAGGTGAGTAGTGAAAATAATAGTTTTAATTTAAGGATATTTTTATAGCGTACCTATCCACCTTGATAGGTGCTGAAGGTGCTCCTTTCTTACCCTGCCAAGCTCAGCTACCAATTCCGGTGCTCACAGCTTTTTTTGAGGAATTACTTCCTGCTGTTACCCATTTACCTCACCTGGGTTGACTGCAGCGCATTGTCGATAGATTTCTTGCTGAAAGGAAATTATGTCATGGCTGGGATTTGAACCCATTACCTCCTGTTTCAAAGTCCGGAGAATATTCCACTGTGGGGCCGAAACGCTCCGCGAGTTTAATGTCAATGCCCTTGGCAATGTCCATGCATCCACTACTGAATCGAAATTCAAAAGATATTCAAAATTCAAGAATAAGTAAGGCCCCTCAATGAAAGTCTGGGCTGCATCTTTTGGCAGGGATTCTTCTCTTTGTATGAGGGAATATGAGGATTAGTGATGGAAAGAAGTTTGCAGGATTCCTGCTCAAAATTTCGGTATGGACTGTTGTTAGGTGCCTTATGGGGCTTTCAAGATTAAAAACAGTAAAGTTGTATCACATTATATTGGTGACTTTTTTTTATGTGCCAGTCATAGTTGAACTTCTGTTACATTCATTATAATCAGTGGCATAAATTTTGTGTGTAGTAATATGTTAAGAAATTAATGTATTAACATTTCTATTTTTATTGTACCATTAATTCTATTCGGTATAGTATTCCTTTCTTCAACTGGCTCCTCTATCTTTAACAGGTTTTGAATATACACCTGGACAAGAATCTGAATCCAACCATTCGAGAGGTCTTATCGGATAACACAGGACTGATACGGTATTGTAGTGTTGCATGTCGCTATGGAAACAGATTGCTCATAGGGACAGTTGCCGATAAAGCTGCTTATTGTGAAGGGATTACATTCTAAACATGTCAGTGGGAAATAAGGCAATATTGAACAGTGATTGATTCATATTATTAATTGCTGAGTAATTGAGCCATTAATATCACTTTGAAAATAAAACACAAAAGGTGATGTTAACTTTGGCTGCTGGTACATTCCTGCAGAGGTAATGAATTCAAAGTGAGTAAAAACTGGAATCCAATGAAATGACTACCCATATGGAATTACATGTCAATTGATTCCAGTAGCGATCATTTATTGTTGTGGGATGTGTACTCCACTGCTGCCCACCATGTCAGTAAATGGAATATTACAAGACATGTGATGGTCGATGGGCTTTACACCATTGCAGCAATTTTTTTTTTTATATATGTTTTTTTGATTTACAAAGGTTAACAATCATCGAATCAATAATATACATGAGCAATAACTTTTTTTTTCTTTAATTGTTCAATACTTGATGCCAATTTCCTGTGTAATATCTTACCAACCCACATGCAGTATTTCAATACATATTTTTCTAAACAGAAAACATATATTTTTATATATTATATTATATATATTAAATTTTTTATATTTTTAATCTTGTTTTGAAACTTGTTTACAAAATGTATTTAGCAATTACTATGGTAGCATCATTCTTCCCATATCTTATTTAGGAACAGTATCTGATGATTATAATGATGAATATAAAGATTACATTTGAATATGTGCCTTTTTTGTCTCAGGTTTAATGTGAATGAGATTTTTTTTACATAAATATTTCTTATATTCATTCATAGTTTCACATTATGTTGGTTTTAAAAAAATATCAAATTTCACTTGCACTTGTCAAGGAGTTCATCTGTTAGTCGTCTAGTAGTATTAAATGCTTCTTTATGTCATGAAACTGAAACAGGACCTTTTAATGTTTGTATGAAAATTCCTGGTCTGAACTCATGCGTGGAGCGTTGTGGCCCAGTGGATTAGTCTTCGGACTTTGAAACAGAGGGTCGTGGGTTCAAATCCCAGCCATGGCGCAATTTCCTTCAGCAAGAAACTGATTCACAATGTGCTGCACTCAACCCAGGTGAGGTAAATGGGTACCGGTAGGAAGTAATTCCTTAAAAAGCTGTGTGCGCTATGAACGCCTAGCTTAGCCGGGTAATATAGGAGCGCCTTGAGCACCTAACAAGGTGGATATGTGCGCAATATAAATACCCTATATTATTATTATTATTATGCATTCTTTGAAAGAATGTAAAGGTGCGCTCATTAGTTGAATTGTTATGCTTTTGTCAGTATGGAACAACATTAACAAGTCACAAATCATTTCAGTTGTGTAGGTGTGTGTCAGTATGTAGTGACATAACAAGTTTATTTAAGTATCCCACCGCTGCCACTGTATGTTGATATATCAATACTCAGGTCGTCTTATTGGTGTTTTAGGTGAGTAGGCCCTACTCCACTACAGCAAAAATGTATTGTAATCATGTTGCCTAAGACTTGATTCAATTTCCTGTTAAGTACCTCACCAACACATGTACAATATTAATGGTAATATCATTTTTATTTGAATAACATTAAAAAAGTACATCTTTGAGAGGGCAATGCATTAACTTCCAACAAAACTTACAGTGACAATATATTTTCAATAACTTGTTAGTGTATTAAAGTTTTGTATCCTTGAAGGAAAGTGAGCCTTGCGTTGCAAATTTGGAATATAATTTAGAATAAACATTTTGTTTGGATTTAATGTGATACCCTTTCAAAGATGTACTCATTGTCTCTTCATCTGTATCCAACATGTAGAATTTAATATTATGTTTAAAGTTGTTGATGTTACATTATATTGTTTGTGATTGCAAATAAAATTTATAAAGAGAAAACACAAAAAAAACAGAAAATCAAAAGCTAAGCATTTAATTTGATATGGTTCTTTTATATATATATATATATATATATATCACATTATGTTCACATTAATTGGGATGGATTTCTACCATTACATCAATTGAATTTAACTTGTTATCAGGAATACTCTTACATTGGACTACTTTTTAGACAGACAAAATGCAAACAATTTATATATCCTCCAATTGTAATAATTATTTGAATGATTACGTATAACATTTATCATAATATATATATATATATATTATTTTTTGGTATGGCACATAAATGGTTTGAGAATAAAATAACACACACCTGCCTCCACACATAAAAACATGTAGAATAATATATGCATGCATGAACTTACATAAAGTTATCTTTCCAGACATGCAATGTAAAATACAAATAAAAATTGTAGACATTTTCATTAAAAACATGCCGCCAAGGATAGCACTGGGGTATTTTGATAGGGGAGGTTGGGGTACAAATGACTTAAAGAGGGCATCATTTCTTTCACAGAAAATTATAGGATCAGGTACTTTCATGACCCATACAAGAGTTGTGACGGTGGAGGCATGATAGCTCAGTCCTTAGAGTGAGGGTTTCATATTCCTGTGACCCGAGTTTGATTCTCACTAAGTACGCTAGTGCCCTTTGGTAAGTCATTTATCCTCACGACTAGGTCCCATGGAGAGGACCTCTTGGTTGTTGGTCCTTTGTTTAGAAGCATTCATGCTTTCTTAGGCAATTAGGTTGAAAATCACCACCATTCAATCTCATGACATGCTTCTTTTTTCTGTACTTTCTACAATTTTATCAACTAACTAAAATTGTTTAAACTGCTTGGTTATACATTTTACAGTCATAATTTCTTACATCAAATATTTGTTGACCGTGTTTTTTTTCTTTCTCGTTCTCTCTTTGGTATTTAAAATCCTCTCACAAGCAATGAATGAGTTGGTATTTCAATAGGCAATGATTGTTACCTTTCTTACATACATAAATGATATACACATCTCTATGGGATAAATGTTTAAGCACATTGGACCCTGAGAATTCTAGGGGCTCTAATCCTTTCCAGTATTCTTTGGGGGCACTTCCGGGGAGAATTAGCCCCAAGTCCCCTTTAATTTTTTCCCTGACTTCAGAGATAAGCAAAACACATAAAAAATAGATGAGGATAAAAATTCAATGTATCACATGAACAATAGAATATGGCCTAGAGTAAAATGAATTATAGCTGAAACAAAAACATACTAATGATACATGTAGAGCAATAGGGTGAAGTGCCATTTATGACAATGCTATCAAATAGCAAGCAATTACTATTAAATATATCGCACTGTAGTGTAATTACAGAAAGACAATATTCAAGCTACTATAGTTCACTTTGGTCAATATTAAAGATAATCAACAACATCTGTAAAAAACTTTTGAGATTTAGCTTATACAGTAATCCAAGAATATGCCAAGTACTAGACTCTTCACAGCTATTGTCTTTCCATCATTTTTGTAATGAATGAAAAAACAGTAACCATTTTCTTTGTACAGTGAAAAGAATTTGAATACAAGCATCAAATGCGGTGGAAACAACAAATTCAAATGTACTGAATATGTTTTTCACGAGTACTGATGTTGGAGTCAAACAAACACTCATCTTTGGTAATTTTAATTCAAAACAACCTCTATCAATCTATAATAATGCAATTTGCTGTTATTAATGGATATATATCATTACTTTTATACTTTGTATTTGTAAATTTGTTGATAAACAACGAGCACCAAATTTCCATTTAATTGGACAATAAATTCAATTTCATTCAATTCAATAATAAGTATGAAATATAGGGATCCACCTTGATCTTCTAGCAAATAAACAGGGAAAATAAATGTATGTGTCATCATCATCATTATTCTTTGGGGAATGATATTCTGACCACTTTCGGGCTGATGATACTTTTTTTTCAATGTCAAAAGCTCAACTTCTCGTAAAAAAGAAGCTGTATGGGCTAATGAAACCATCCATACACCAGAGAATTCATGGAATGCTGGGTTTTAGGTATTTTGATTGAATTTATATTGTGATGAGACGGCGATTTAACAAATCATAACTTGAAAGAGCATACATGTTCATTAATATGTATCCAATGACTGCCATTACTGCCTAAGATTTCAATGAATGTAATTTTAATCAATAAGAGGTAGTTCAATTTCAGACTTGTAATTAGGTTATTTACCATATATTTTATCCATCAGAAATACGCTAAGAATGTACTAAAAACCTAAATTCATTTTTTTTATTTGTTGCAGTCGCCTGATTTCAGAGAGACAGCAAAAGATATGTACAATACCAACAAGATGTGAAGTTATTTCCTAATTAATATGAATACCTTACATACAAAACTCCGATGAGGTTAAAAAATACTGATTTATTCTGGCTAAGTGAATTCACGCACATTCACATGTAATAGTAATGGGAGTCCTCTCTACTGTCCAAACAATGCATGAATCACTATGGAAACACATGCTGGAAAAGACAGGGGTCATGTTGGCCAAGCACAGGTCAAATTTGGCAGTTACATTTATGCCTCATTTGGGAAATACAGCACTCTCTAGTTATCTCTCCTTCTCCCCATCATGCTCTGCTTCCTTCCATTCCTTTAGTTCCTTTTGTTCCATCTATATATTAACCCTGGTCTCCCCCCTGCTATCATTCATGTTGGAATACTTTTTGCAAAATTATCATATTATGTTAAGGAAAATGAAACCTTTGGAACAAGATACATTAGCTTGTGTGAAAACAGAAAAATCAAAGAAACATATCAACGAAAGTTTGAGAAAAATTGAATGAATAATAAAGTTATGAGCATTTGAAATTTAGATCATTTTTGTAATGTAGATCCTCCTATTGGCAATGCGACAAAGATGTGTGATATCACGTGAACAACTTTCCCATTGCTTTTGCATAGATTTCACTTAAAATGCCTCTTTTTATCACATCTATCAGTAGATCATTAATCATTTATACAGGAGGGCTTGTAATGCACATTTTCAGAACATTTTTCAAAGAATACATTATGGATAAAGAGTTTGTATCACCATTAGAAAGAGCATTATTTGTCTGATTTTTCTCAAACTTTCTTTGATCTTTTCCTTAGATTTTTCTCTTTCCACACAAGCCAACTTGTTCCAAGGGTCTCATTCCCCTTTAATCAATTTCAGCTCAATAATAATTTTACTATCATAATTGGATAAGATGTTGAATTTGCTCTCAACATGATCAGAATGTTATTCCTTCACAATAGGCAGCCTTGTTGACCACAGTCCCGATGAGCAAGCTGTTTCCATAGCGACTAGCAACACTGCTGAACTTTACCAGTCCTGTATTATCTGAAAAGACCTCTCTGATGGTAGGATTTAACTCCTTATCAAGCTTAACATTCAAAACCTGAGAAAGAACAAGAACATGAAACTAAATCCTTAACAAAATCAACTTCTGGATCTGTGGATTAATTCATACACTCATAGTTCCACATTTTCAAAATTCTTAATGGTTTTGTAAGGCAGAAAACAAAAACATTTTCAATATAAACTTGGTTATAGTAATACATAGATGCTCTAGTCAATGTTTTATAAAACCATTTACACGAAGTACCAAAATCTAAGCATTAAAGAATAATATCAAGGAATGAAACTATTGGTGTCATCTTATTTGTGGGAAATAGTGTACATAATCATTTAACAAGGTGAACACCACAGTAGCACATGGACTCGCTTATGGTCCCTAAACAATAAAAATCTATCATCCTCTGGGGACTGTTTCATGACAGTTGTCAGCACTAACAAGTTGTCTTTGACAGTTACCATAGTAACATTCAGGGCCAGTGCTTCTCAGCCAATCAAAAGCTAGGATTTCACTATATTAGTCGGCACTGATCATGTAGTCAGTGCTAACAACTTTCATGAAACACGTACCCACCAGATCTCAGAATACCTTAACCCGTTGCCAACGGGAGCCGTATATATACGGTTCCCTAAAACTTATTCATGTACGGGAGCCGTATATAGTCGGTTCCGCAAAGGCTATTACTCGCATCCATTTGCAGGCTTTAAAAATACAATTTCATACTATGTTTCTGCCTTTTCTGTGTTATAATTACAATGTCCATTAATTAAACTACACATTCCAGAAAGTCATACGTTTTTACCTTTTGTTTCTATAGTTTATAAAGCATTATAAAACGAGTTATGCTTCGAAGAGAGTCCAATATTGGCGTACAGTGGGCATTGCCGCGATGGAAGCTTGATTTCAACGATTTTCAGTTTCGCAGAACCACGTATATACCGTAATCAATAAAAGTGAGGGAAAACAATGGGAGCAGCGAAATGCAACCCAAAACGCACGCAGAGCTGCGTGCGTGCGCTGATATGATCAACGATAGATCGAAAACGATCGATACTTTATAAGATTGCTTGTGAGGTTTCAAAAAGTCCGGGTTCGATCCCGGCCGCGGCACCTATGCCCGTGAGCAAGGCATTTAATCTACAATGCTCTTTTATCCTGCTTTTCAAAGAAATGAAAATGCTATATGCATTACTGCTAACTAGGTGTGCACTTCTTGTTTTAAAAAAATGGCGCTGTTGAATATAGGAAGAAGAAAAATCAGGGTTTCAGTTTATAACACATCGATTTTTGTTTTCTTCTTTCATTTAGGTGCATTATTTTGCCTCTTGAAAATGGCTGTCATAATATTCAACTTCATGAACTGATCAAGCTAGATCAAACTAGAAGAGAGTACACGACTTTAAGTTGATATCGATTTCTATAATCCTAAACAAAAAGTGTATACAGCTGGCTATTGAGAATACCTCGGATCGTACGTACACTCTATTTTGTTCTAACGATACGGATGTGGTAATTGATGGAGGCATGGCCCCCTTTCCTTTGAAAATCACAAAAGGGCATCCAGCGAAGGTCGATAAAGTTGCCACTTACTAACAATGTAAAAGAGTGACTTGAAAGGGAAGGATGTACGGATGAATTCACACTTTGTCAGTTTGGTTTAACACCAAAGAGTGATAAACGCCGTGACATAGGCATAATCATGCTAATGAAGACTAATATGTGTTATTTACGATGTACAAAGTATATGAAGCATGTTTTATCCATATCAGTAATCTCATATGAATTTTCGAAAAAAATCTAAGGTTTCCCCAATTGATTTTATTCTGATTGAGTATGTTATCGTGGTTTGGTTTGACCTGCATATAAAAAAAATGTGATGCGATAGGAATCCAGAGCATGGAGTAAATATGCATTCCATGGATGTATTATTCGAGAAGATAGAGGGAATGAAAAGCAGAATATATTAAAATAAAATATTTATGTCTGCAAACAGGCCTATAATGCTTTTCACGGAACAAATGGTGTAAGCCGGGTAATGAATAAGTAGAGCGCCTTGATCACAATGTTTAGTGGATATTATATGAATTATTAATCATTATCATCATGCGGCTCGTTTAATTTTTTTTAATTGCTTGTTAGAAGGGTGCGAGAAAAACGGCATAAAGCATATTGTGATTCCATATACGTCCATTCAGTTATTTGTTTCATTTTTGGCCGTACTCCATAGAATACAACAGACGTTCAACTTTGATAAATATGAGATAAAGCAATCAGTACATGAATTGATTAATAAAGACAATTAATTAATTAATTAGAGATAATATATATCACTTAATATGAGCTGGAATATGATATTTAGGCAGGCGAGAATGGCCTTTCTATGTATCTCTTTTGAAGCACGCTCTTCCTCTTACAGTTCTCTAATTAACTCGTTATATTTGTATTTTCATCGGAGCTCTTATGGATTGTTGGCTACAAGGAAAAAGGAAGTGGAGAAATAAAACATAAGAATTATTTTAATACATCGAAATTCTGTAAAGGTGAATGTACCAGGTGAGAAATTATATACACTTACGAAATTTTAGAATTATACTTTGGCAATGCAGGTTGATTTTCAGAGTCCTTTTTCATCTTGACGAAATTGGATATTAAAACAAACTGAACGCAGGAAATAATAATTTCCGAACGGAAAGTTCCTAAAATGTTAATCAAATCATATATTGTCCGAAAATTTGACAGTGAGTGTGGCGAAACAAATGGGGGGGATTAAATGATGGAATATAATTTATATGCACTAGAATAAAAAAAAGGGTATAAAATAGTAATGGTGTAACTTGGGTTGCGATTTCATTGCTGACCTCTATTTCTCCCCCCCCCCCCTTTGCTTGTCAGAAAAAAGTAAAGAAAAAGTAGTGCATTTATAGTCCCCTCCACCAAGAATTCCTTGGTTCACCGCCGATCTCTGACAACTAGAATACCAGCAAAACCGAAAATGTCTTTCTGGTCACACTCATTTTTTTCCATTTTAAATTGACCAACATATACTTAAGTTATTTTTTCTTGCATTTTCCATGAATTACTAATCATTTGTTGATCATTAAATCCTTTGCACATACATGTCAAGAAAATAACCACACACGTTCTAAACTAGTGAAATAAACTGAGAATTGAGTAAGTTCACAATAAATAAAACGGTTTGCAGGGACTTATTGTATATTCTTGGATAATGAAAGAAAGGCAGAATGTCTTGTTTTTAATACAATTTTAATTACTAGAATCATTTGATACATAATATTCATTTTTTTTACACAAATACATGGCAACGTCTCCGTTGGATTTTGAATTAAGGAAATAATTTGGAGGTTTTTGTTGAACATTTCTCGACGACGTATAAAATCTAGAAATCATTTGAAATTGATTATGGGCCGAATATGCCGGGCACCTATCCTAATGTAGGTTCTATTTTTTAGTATGGGTTGGGCTTGGAGGGCCGGGTTTGGACATATTTCTGTGATGACGAGAATATACTCAGAAGGGAAAAAATAGAGAGACGGCCGGGTGGCACGGAACGGGAGATGAAGAAGAGAGAGAGAGCATAACCCACTTGTCTGCGCAGTGTTGTAGTACATTTTTTTCGATTAAAAGCGCCTGGTATGAAATTGAACCCTCTCCCCCCTGCGTAAGCTACTGATTGAATAGAAGGGAAAAAAGTAAAGGGAAAATAGAGGAGAGAGAGAATATAAGTAGAGGTTGACTAGAGGTAAGGGGATTAGAGAGAGTAGAGGGGATGGCATTCATGACAATAACAATAATATTTTTCAATCGAATTAAACTATTTTTTTTATTCTTTACATGTAAAATATTCAAATGTTTACATAATATCAATGATAACAATTATAAACATTACTATCAACACTAACAATGATAATAACAAATAATAAAAGAAAATATAACAATCGGATAATAAAAAAATAATAATAATATTGATAATAATAACAACAATGGTTAAGATTATGAATATAATAATGATAAGACAAAGAAAAAGATAAAATAAAAAAGCAGACGAAACAGAAAAAAGATGAAGGGAGAAGATAATGGTGATCATGGGGGATGGGGTGGGCTAACTTAAGTAATTGGATGATAAATGATAAATAATCTTCATAATAATTGTCGTATACCACCTTGCAAATTTTAATCGAGAAGATTATGATTTCTTGTTCAGAAAGTATTACTTGTATGCATATAACGATATTTTGAAGATTCATGTTTTGGGGGCATACTTTTAAAAGGAAATATCATATTCTTCATTTTTTTTCATTTTGCATGAAGAAAAAAACAGAGAGAACAAAATTAAGCAAAATAGGACGACGGGAGTAAAAGAATGAGAATAGGTATAAAGAGAAAATAAGACGACGAAGAAAAAAGGCGAAAAAAAGAAGCACAAGCAAACTCATAACAAGAATAAATAGAAGGGAAAAAGACAGAGAAAACTTAGGAGATGGAGGTGTAGGATTACACAATTATCAGTGAAGAAGAAGAAGGAGGAGAAAATGAAAAGGGAGCATTATAAAAAAGGAAGAAAAAACAAGGAGGATTTCATTTGCAAGAGGAAACAAAGCAAGAGGAAACAAACCCCCCCTTCTCAAGGGAGAAGGGGGGGTCTATAAATAGGAAGTATAAGAACAAAAAGATGAGACAGAGATCGAACAAAAGAAGAAAGGAAATGAGGATGATAAGATAAGAAGAATATCGAAAAAAAAAATATGAGAAGAAAAGAAATGAGAATAATAATTTTGATAATAATAAGATCGAAAAAGAAGAAAAGGAAGAAGAAAGGAAGGGAGAATATTATGATAATAGTAACATTATGAGAATATTATGATAATAGTAATATCGAAAAAGAAGAAGTCCAAGAAGAACTTCAAAACCCACATCACCAACAATACATTCTCAAAGAAGTCACTCTGTACGGACATAATTATAGCACTGGAGCGACAGGTGAGCTCTGAACTCCGTGCAGCCAAAACAGGAAATGAACTACGCATGCGCGAAAACTATCGATCGATCAATTCACTCATCGTGGATCGCACACACGCTTTTGTAATCAACGATCCAGCTCGCACGCACGGAACAATGGAACTGTTCGAACTTGACATGGCCGGCTGATTAATCTCGTTTGGGTGTTAGAACCTATTCTACTATGCCGTCGCGAACGGGTTAAAAATGTATTGTTGATGTTTAAACCTAAATAAAATGTTTCATATAGTTCTCTTTCACGAAAGTATGAAATATAACTATACATATATCAGGCTCTTGAAAACTATACCTTTTCTCCAGATTTTGTCATGTTATTCCCTTTTCTCTTTGAAAAAGCCTTTTTACATGCTTTTGCATAGAACTATCGTGTCCTCGTAATGAAAGTTCCTTTATAAAATTATAGAAACTAATGAAGTTGAATTGTTCTACATGGGACAAAATGAATGCACATGCTTTGGCATGAAACCATACACTCACCTGACCAACCCCATAAAGTTTTCCCATTCGGTTGAAGAAGTGGTACATTACAAAACTGCTGCCGATCCAAAGAGATCCATCATCTGGATCTACATTGATGTTATCAGGAACAGTGCCCAGGGGAATTGTCTGAGAGAAAATAAAAGAAACGTGACAGTAACCGATGTATACGGCCATCTGGGGTTTGATTTGTAGACCAAAGGATAAACTCCACAATGACTGATCATAATGAATTCGACCAGTGTTGGACTTGCAGGGTAAGAAGGGCAGGATGGGGTAATAACAACCTATGGAATTAGAAGGGATCATGCTTTAACACTGGACAATACTGGGTAATCATCAATGATGTTCCAACATATGTTCATTGCCAGCATGACATTAAGTCACATGCAACTCTTTATAAAACCAGGGATAGTTCCATATCCCTGATAAAACATGCCCTGATGAATCTACTGTATGAGATTTCTTTCACATTTTGGCTACCAATTAAGAGATAAGACACACATCCGGACCATAGTTAGATTTACACATTGGGTGATTTCACGTTCAGTGTTGTGTTGAACTTTGCATCAGCAGGTACATCACTACATTTAAAAATGTAATTGGTCCTGGGATGAACTTTGATCACTAGGTGATGAGCTATTAATAATGTGATTTGAATAACTTTTGTAAACTCAGATTACAAGTAGGTGTGAGAGCTTGGAAAAACAAATGCATAATATGATTCAGCCCTTTATGTCCCTTTTACAGCATCAAACTAGGTAGCCCAGTCTTTGAGGGGTTAAGAAAATATGTAAACATGAACTTTGACAATTTATAGTATCATCATGGTTATTTTTATTGATAACAATATTATGGGATGAAAATAATTAGTACTATCAATCATAATCCTGAATCATAATGACTAAAATTACTTGGTTGAATCAATTTAGAGGGCTACATCAACTGCTCACCTTTTCTTGTTCCAGACTTCCATCATTTTGGACTCTGTAGATTATAATTTCTTCGCCCATACATGCAGCTACATACAAAAACCTATAAGTTTTACAAACAGTGAAATAATAAATGGTATATTATATATACATGTATACATATATATATATGCATACATCCTACATAAGGGCGAAGTCTATGAATGGGTTTATTCCATCATAATAGACATTTGGACGTTAAGTCAAAGGTAGAGGGCGTTAAGGCATATTGCGAACACTGAAAGAAGACCCAAAAAATTAGCATTTACTGCAGATGTAGTTATACCGTGCACTACAAACCTGTCAAAGTTGATAAATTCAGCTTATACCTGAAGGGATTTCATAATTGGTCATGCAACCCTTTATGACCACCTGGGAGAGTTTTTCAAGGGTATTGCTTTACTATTAACAGTAGCTTACAAAATTGATGTTGATTGGATCAAAAGTGATTGAAGGTTGTAGCATCTTGATGCACTGCAAGACCAAATTCAAAAGCAGTTCCATAAGCAATCGTTAGAGGGCTTTAAATGACTTATTTTATAATCAAGGAGCATTGTAGCATAGTTGGTAGAAAACTAATCTCATAAACTAACGGCATGGGTTTAAAACTAAGTCAGTGTACATTCCTGTGCATTACAGCAAGATCAAGTCCACTGGTTAATTTAATTATACATTCTAAACATGCTAAATGATAACTAATGTAACTTAAAACAATTGGATCTGTTTCAATTTACTTTTTATCTGGTGAGATGTTCACACCATTTGCAAATCTTACTCCTTGTGCAACAATCCTAGCATCTTCTCCATCATAGTAGGCCACAGTCCCTAATCTCAGTCGAAAAAAGATCTCAAGCATGTTGAGAGGTTCTGGAAGATATCTGTCATTTGAAGCATAGAGGCGATTTTGGTCCACCAGAACAAGATTATTAGGACTGTTAAGATTAAGAAATAAGAAGATACTTATTAACACATCAGCAACAGAAACCATGAAAATTGCGTGTGTCATTGGTTGTGAGTGTCTGCATAACTGCAAACAATTTTGCTGCAGAAAAGGCAAATAATAAAACAATCCAAAACGAGATAGGCATGTAAAAATATTTTGTACTCATAGAGATTTAATTCCATATCAACAATTAGCATATCTGATAGTACTAACTAGCAAGATCATAATTATTAACAATAACAATGGTAATAAAAATGAAGGTGCCACAGGCGGATCCGGGGGGGGGGGGGGGGGGGGGCAAAGCTGGCCCGTGCGCCCCCTCCCCCCCCCCCCTGAGAGGCACAATTAAAATCTATAATGTAAAAATGCTGTTAAAACAGAAGTGTGCCTCCCCTTTTGAAAGTGAATACCTTTATTTTTTCGTGGACGATTTTTTTTTTGGGGGGGCTTGTCAAATTTTTCCTCAAGAAAATGTCCCCTCCCCCCCCTTTCCATAAATCCTGGATGCTGGTGATAGTGATAATAATGACCATGGTAAGGATGATGGTGATTATAAAGACGATGATGAATATTTATGGGCCTATGAGTGTTTTTAACAGAAAAATGGCACTTTATATATGCTGTGAATGATGATGATAAAGATGATTATTATAGTAGAAAAAAATACAATGCAAAGACAAACACTAATAAAATCAGACATAACATAACAGAGCTGATAAAATACACTTTCTTTTCATGAATGATAACCAACCTCCAAATATTCTTGTGATGTATTCTTCTCTGATGTGTTAAGGTGGGTACCTTATTCTGGTATGAAAAGTCAAACACCTCAATCCCTATTCTATCGGGATGCCGATTGACAACATACAGGGTCAGTGTGGGATTATCTAAATGAGAGAATGACAAAATATATTATGATCAAACTTTGAAATTAAATCCATAATTTTGTATTTCTTTTTTTTTGTAAGAGAAAATTTAGGGCCTGAGCAGAAAATGTTGCAAATAAAGGCAACTTAAAACTGATTTTTTTTTCTTGAATGTGTGTTAAGACAAGCCCCTCTGTTCTGTTTTATATTAGTCAGTTACTTTAGTTCTCCTTCTAATTCTTATGCATATTCCGATTGATATTGTACTTTCAATTTGACTATGTATTGTTACTTTGATTTTGTTGTGTTTTGTGAACGGAAAATGAATACAAAATCTAAATCTAAAAAAAATCAATTGTTTCTGCAATTAAATTATTCAATCATTAATTCCTTATATAAGCATTGCAATTTAAAAATAGATGAAACACGGAAGTAACTCCCCCCAACAAAAAATAAATAAATAATAATAATAATAAAATAAGAAAAAAATTACATAATTTAATAATAACGTATAAGTCACATCATATGAAATAGTGAGTTGTCACTGGGATAATTTCTTATGATAAAGCGATAGTGAATGACAACGTTTTTGTTTTATGTGTAAAGAATTCTCGCTCATCGATTGTCATACACATATTTACAACCTCAATATGTTCCTTCAACATGTGGAGAGAGATATACATGGTGAAAAAAAATTTTCCAAGAAATGATTCTGTTATTGCTCCCACCCTATGGAATAAACTCCCAATTCATATCCAAAATGCTCCCTCCGTAGAAAATTTCAAATCGTCACTTAAAGCTCACCTTTTCTCATAATTTTTTTTTTTTTTACCGATTGACTGTATATTATTTTAATCTGCCAACCTGTGCGCTTTGAAACACCAGTATAAAGCGCCCTACAAATGTTATTATTATTATTAAAGTATATAGACTTTAAATTTTCCAAATTGACCAATTTTGCCTGTAGGCCTATCTCCAGCGTTTTTGCAAAGCCTGGTGTCAGCAAATTATAAACCAATCCCCCCAAAATCGAGAAATTATGACTGCCTTTATGATAGTGCTAAATTCAGTGGAAAATAGTGAAATTGATATATTACTGAGAATTTCTTCCCATCCATTCTGTCAGAAGTTCCTAAACAGTACAATCTAAGTTGGTGATTGATGTGATCCCTGTGACAGTTCACTGTTGTTCCTGTTTGGGACTTCGAGGGCACTGAATGTTAAAGTGATTGGTTAACATTGGTTTCACTTTTAAAAAATCTGAGCTTGAAGGTCACACTTGTCACCTGTGTCTGTGATATGTTACAAAAATGAAGCCCAGAAAAAATTGTGTTCGAAAATCATTATTTAGTGCTTCAAAAATTGAAATATAAAGTGACCGGAAACACCATCTTAATTTCATCCCATAAACTTATGTGTACTATTTAGGCGTCTATAAGACGCCTATTTAGATAATCGGGGTTTGCATTGTAGTTTTAGCTTTTCATTCTCAATAATGTTTGTTTTCAGGGTTTTTAGTTCCAATACATGCTCCTGTACACATGTTTCATCTTGGTTTGAGAATTTTTTAAATCGGCTGCTCACAAAGTTAAACGATACCTTTAATATCAAGAAATACTTTTGAAGAATACCTTTTGGCCCGCTCTCCCAGATATCCATTCCAATAGGCACAAATTCTGCAGGATCGAGACCAACGATCTGAGTGTCTCGAGGATCATCATCAGGATAATTGAAGTCAAAGACAAAGATTTTACCCAGTATTCCTTGGTTTGGTTCAACTACCATCAGGAGACCCTGGTACAACAGAGTAATCCAATGTGTGAGATACAAAACATAATATACTACAGGAGACCTATTCAAAAGAATGCTATCATGGGCATGCATGTTGGTGAAATTATCACTGTCACTGTTAGTGACATCGCTGTCTATGTGGTCTAGGGGTGGTAGAATGACTTTTATGAAACGCAAGATATCAACAAGTTCCCTCACAGTCTAATACATCTATAACAATCCCAATTTGTACTATAGACCTCATACATTTTATTGATACATAGATACATAGAAATTGCTTCAAATATAGGCTTTATTTAAGGGTTTATTGAGCTCTAAACTAGACCTAACACACACTGACTTCAAACGCCAGTTTCCCATTGGGTTTACGTTATTACAGTGTATGCATCAATGCAATTAAACTCTGTGACTGATGAAAGTTCCTCTTGACTTTTGGATCATTATTTTTGATATGCAAAAAAAAAATTAATCATATGATAGGATTTTGTCACTTTATAATTAGGAATCAGTCATTTTATAATTGGGATCCACATGGGCCATGTGGTCCAATGGTTTGAGGACTGGACTCATAATCACAAGGTAATGAGTTTTGAATCCCAACTCTGGCATTGTCTCCACTTTGATAAAAAGGCCCAAGAGTAATATCTGTTGTTTATAAGGTCAGCCATAATGACTGATTAACCTAGATGTACATATATATGTTTCCTATAGGCAATTGGATACCAGCTTGGCATTTACCAGCAAAATACTGTCCTGGAAAGGGAGTTCCTACGGGAGTTACCATAAACCGAAATAGAAATATTACCATTTTGTACCCTACTGATAATAGAACGATTAGGGCCTACTTGCAAAAAATGAATAATGCTTTCTGAAAAATTCAAATCATAACAAAATTTTCAATGAAAAATCATCCCCCTATCCTGCACTTCTAATTGTTTTTGTTCACTGTCTCTGTCCCTCTGTCTGTCTGTCTCTCTCTGCTTCTCGAAGTCTTTTGTGTAGCAGTCTTTAAACAGTGTAGAGCAAATTAAGACATGATTGCAATGAGTGGGATGCTACACAAAAGAATTTTTATAAAGGTCTGTACAGAACTCATTTGAGAGCTTTTCTCTTAATCTTATGACCAAATACGCTATTCAAATTTGGTAAGCGAAGTCAATCCTGTTTTACTGTACTTACAGATGATATAAATGCAAGTCCATTAGATGAAGTCACAATATCCTCAGAACCATTCACTTCATTGGAGAAAAATTTATTTTAAAAAATGAGTTAAAATTACACATAACACTGAAAGTGGCATAAGGGAAATGGTGACACATATCCATTTAGTAGTGATGTCATTGTCATTTTTTCTCATAACCATTTTCACATTCTTGTGTCATCCATGAGAGTTAGTGAATGAGAAATTCTGATGATTCCAAACCCAAAAATGAGGGTTCGAAATAATATGAAGCATTCTGGCTATAGTCACTGAACTGCTGCCATTATTGGCTGTAATTTGTTGTACAAGTTATTTGGAAAAAAATTATTAATATATCATTCAAAACAATTTAATTACTCCAGTAAAACTGGGCTTAGTTTTATCTATTAAGATTGATTGAATAGTCTTACAGAGATGCTTTGAAGATGAATTGAGGGGCAGTAATACAGCTCAAAGCATTTCCTATGCAAAATATACAGGCACTTGATTTCGGATGCGAATCTTTTTATCATTATTATTAATATCTTCAGTTAATGATGGATTTACTGGAAACAATTACGATGAAAACCTTTTAGAATTGATTCAGTTAGGAGTATCTCTAGAAACATGCCCCATGATATGTCTTTCCTTTTTAGGTTGACTGTTCCACATCAGACAATACTTGATGCATCACAGTTTATACTCTTTATTCAGAATCAAAGTATCAAAAAGAATCGTTATAAACTCACAAATGCCTGGAAGAGCTCTACACTTTCCAGGGTGATGTGTAAATACAGTCTTGTGAAATCCCATCATATATCTGTTTCAAAATGTGAAAAAAAGTATATTTCACTGAACAATCCAGTACATACATTTGTATTAAGGCACTAGCGTACCTGGGGGGGCAATCTGCCCCCCCCCCTGACGAGTCACAACCCAGGGACCTATCCCTGCCCCCCTCCCCTGACAAGAATTTTTTTTGCTGGCACGAAATCCGTTATTTGTGGTTGAAGACCTTTTTTGGGGTCAATTTTTTTTGCGGACGATTATTTTGCCCCCCTATGGTCTCCTGTGGAAAATCCAAGGTATTTTGGGGGGAGCTGGGAATGCCCTAAATATTTTGGCTGATGACCTTTTATCATTGAATTTTTTTCTGAGACAAAATGCCCAACAGTTTTATCTGATTACTTTTTTTTGCTTATTAACTAATTTTCCGGCCAAAGACCTAAAGAGAAGGTATCGAACCCCTAATTGAAAACCCCAAAAGTGCTCAGTGAACTGTAGCATGATGGATGTCTGTGATTTTCTCATAATCGGAAAATGCGAAGTTCTGCAACGTGCATGTGGTCAAAATTAATAGGTAGCCAACCAGAGCTGATCTACTATTCTGGGGGGAGGGGGGTTTCAGGGCAGAGAAATTATTTCATGAAGCTGCTATATCCCATGATTTTTTTTTTTAATTTGGAAGCAGAAATTTGATTTTTTGAAAACATATACTTGTATAAACATAGTTTCCTAAAAAATCCAACTTATGACATACGTATTATTTCAACGCTAAGTTTCTGAAAAGTTTGAATAACTTTGGTATATAGGCCTACAGGGGGCTAGAGATTTAAATTTTGGTCTCTTTTTAATCATGATGTGCATGGCTAATATAATAACACTATTCACGATTTATCTCAATTACTTGAATTAATGATAACTGACTAAGTAAACCCCCCAAAAACACCCAAGATTTTTCACACAGGAACACATTGTGATGTAATTTTTCAGCTGAATGGAGATGAATTATCATGAAATTGGTATCATAAAGCTGAGTATAAGCTGTATGAGAGTTAAAAGCTTTTATGCACGTCTTTTTACATGTACAATACGATGCAGCACTCGACATAATATAACTTGGGGAGTTCAGGGATAGAGGAAGCAGTACACTGTATTATATGAGAGTCTATGGGACTTTTATACTGTTAAAATAAGCCAGTTCACAGTTAGCTCATGATCAACTTTTCTCAAATGACCTTTGTGATTTTTCATTAGGATAAGCACTATCATTTTAAAATATAGATGTTGCGTAAGCTTTACCGGTAGAGTAAGAACGAATCACATTGTATAGACCAGGTGACTAGAAAAGTTTACATCAGGAATAAAGTTCGGAAATCTGTTTTATTGTCTGCCTGTGGCACATTTGACTATTGTTTAGGCTACTGTCAAATACCAGTGATCATGAAGGCTCTATTTATTACTCTTCAGCTTGGATGTGATAAAGTGAATAAAGGAATACATGCATAATCATCAAATCACAAATGCCTATGTCAGTGAATTTTGAAAGCCACCTTCATGGTTTATATCTCAAATGACCCTTTTCTGCTCGTGCGCAGTTTACATCCGTGAACAGGCTTATATGCATAACTTTGGTTTTCATGAGGCCAGACCTTTGATTTAAGTCTAATTTTACAACTAAATATTTAATATAACAGGTGATAGATACACCATAGAATCATCAATTACTTACATGCATTTGAAAATTAAAGTAAGAGCTGAAAAACGTCAGTTTTCTTGTCGAAATATCAAAGTCAACATACCAGTAATTTGTATATCAAGATTACTTTGATGAAATGAATCAATCCCCTAAAGTTATATATCATATGAAAGGGAATTTCATGAGCAATACAAATAAGTTAAGTAATTAGTGGTATGTGCAAAGAGGAAAAATATACATGGATGTTTGCATTAAAATGAATTAAGGGTCCTATAAAGTCAAACATTTTCACTCATAAAATGGAGCAGTTCACCCTGCCAATTTACAATTTTTGGATTCCTCATGTAATATCTTTCCAGAACAAGGTGTATCACAACCCATGAGTCTCACCTGATTTTGAGATGAATATTTGCAATAAAACACTTGACCTGATCAACTTGATGAACACAAGAATGATATCACCCAATGGTTATTTCTAACAAGGGTAAACAAAATTGATGCAGAAATACTTAAATGAGAGCAAGTCGAACAAAAACTTAAGGATTTTGACCTTTTGACCAATAGATGACCTTTGAACCTATAATCCTCATGAACACTCATGTGGTATTACCAAAGTATAATTTGTACCAAGTGTAAACAAAATTGATACAAAAATAAAGAAGTGAGAGCAACTTTAGTTTAACAAAAACTTCACCATTCGACAATTGGATGGCCTTATCATCCTAAATGACACTGATGTGATTACCAAAGGATAAATTCAATCAAGTGTGATCAAAATTGATGCATAAATAAACAAATGAGAGCAAGTTGCACAAGAACTTCAAGAAGTTTTAATAGACATGACCTCATATCATTTGATCTTTTGACCCCTATATGACCTCTAAGTAACCCCATCATCCTCATGGACAAACATCTTGTATTACCCAAGGATCATATGTATCAGGTATGAACATAATTGACAACGTAATAAATGAGAGAATAATGAAAAAAAATAAATAACATTTTGTAACCCCAATTATGCGGATAATAGCTGCATAATTTGGTCGTAAAATCGGAGGAGGATCAGAGTTATCCGCATTATTTCGATGCTGCTATTATCCCCATAATAGCAGCATTGGGACCAGATTTTGACTTAATGAACGCATTTCCAAAGTAATGCGGATAATTGCCATGGTGCGGTCATAAGGTCACCCTTTTCCAACACAACCCCATCGGAGGGGGCATGTGCAGTTGCCATGCCAATTATCTGCCTTTTTCAGGTCTGGTGCTCGTAAAAAAAGTGTGGATTATTTTCGGAGTTTGTGAACGCAATTTGTATTGAATTATCTGCATTACTCTTAGGCGGATAATTGGAGGATGGGTTTATGAAAGGGGTATA
Source organism: Lytechinus variegatus (assembly GCF_018143015.1). Lineage (NCBI taxonomy): Eukaryota > Metazoa > Echinodermata > Echinoidea > Temnopleuroida > Toxopneustidae > Lytechinus > Lytechinus variegatus. The sequence goes on along the minus strand of NC_054740.1, from coordinate 78,479,194 downwards.
GGTCTCTGCCAAACTTCATTCTGGTGAGACACGTTTGTATAGATAATGGCAATATTTCTAAAATTCTGATAATTTGTCCCCCAACTTCACTGAAAGACCCTGGTATATAATATTTGAAATAAACAAAATTTGTATTGAAATAAGGAAATTAGGACAAGTTAAAAAAACATTATTTTTTAAACTGGATACATGTACAACGACACATCCAAATCATTGTAAAAATTTAGATCAATCGAGCTCTCTCATCAAGTAGAATGATGAGAGCATATAAATTACCCTGTAGGATCAATCATTTGTACCCTTAAGTGCAAACATAATGCAGAAATAAAGAAATAATGCAAGTTAAACCAAAACTTTTCGGAAAAAATAATGCACATGACTTATTACTTATAAAATCTTGACCCCAAGATGTTTGACCAACGTCATCAACAAACATATCCAAGGATCATACTGTACCAAGTGTGACTATGAACAAAAAAATAAACAAATGAGAGCAAAAAACATTTCCGACAAGATAAAAGATGCACATGCCTTCCATCGATCACTAGACCCATATTGCACAAATTAATATATAATGTGCAGAATATATATATATACCTACGCAATTTACTTTAATAAATTAAATTAAATTCCGGCTTGGAACCCTTAGAAAAATGAAATCATTTATGTTTTCAGTCTTTCTGGCTTAAGAGTACCGTGGTAATAGCATATTGCGATATTGTATACTAGACCAAAAGCTTCAGTCTCTGTATTTTGGTTGTTCCGCTGAACTGCGTTGGCTCACTCACCAATACATTGCCGTCGGTAAATGGGGATTGTAGTAAAATGTCAGAAATTGTTGAATAAATCCCCAGAAACGACGGTTATTCCTGTCTAATTGTATACATGCTAATTAGATGATTATGCTAATTAATTTTATTTAGGCTATTCAAAAATTGCTCAAGGTTACCAAGGTCGCAACCAAGCTGAATAGATGAACACAAATCAACAAAAAAAAAGTGTCCATAACTAACAACTTTTCCAGGTATGAAAATTTGTCATCCCTAATAATAACACTGAAACAACATGCGATGGGCTGCAAAGAAAGTTTCGTTTTATCATATGATAGTGATGTGGGATAGAGTACGTAGGACATACTGCAACGCACATCCACTGTCCCACTCACACACCAGCTTGGGGTGGGCGTTGACCGAGGTCGATAGTTTCACGCCTGCGGTACTTTACAGTAAGTTCTTCCCGAAACTGCAGGCGCGACGCAAGCTAGTTTGGTCCTCGGAGATTGGTAGGTAACATACGAACAATCGAAACATAGGCCCGGAACATAGGACTCAACCTCAAGTTACGTGACAACACAAGATCAACCTTCAAAGAGTGATACTTACATAATTCGGGCCATTTGGTCAATAATTACAGCAAGAATGATGTATGTGATGATATTACGAGCTGTCAAACCCATTTTTACGATGTGCTTTAACTGATTGTCCCATACAAAGAGTTACGATTTGTACAGGCAGCAGCTGATCCAGAGTAGTAGTACCGTATACCGTTCACAAAACTTTTTCGCGCACAAACAAAACTTTTTCGCGCACAGACAGAAATTGGAGCTGGGGTACATACCCATGGACATTACACCGCCCAAGGTGTTAGCAATGACAAGCATGCGAGCGCGAAGCGCAAGCTGAAAATTTTGACATTTTTACCTGTAGAATGGAAGAAAATAAGTATATAACTAAATATTGATGCGAGCGCGAAGCACGAGCTGAAAAATTCGATAATCAAACCTAAAAATGGGACCCCGGAATGGGACTCTCATATTTTGTATATCATGAGAAGGATGAGTGATCATTAGAAATCTAGATTCTTTAATAAATAATGCGAGCGCAAAGCGCGCGAGCAGAATTTTTTATTATTTATTTTTAATAAATGTTTTGATCTAATAAAACAAAGGATCTGTTAACGGCTGCTTGTTGTAGTCTTGAAGGCGTTACATACATGTACATTAACTGAGCTGAAAACATTTTTGCCTGAGAATTGAAAACGATAAACGACGTATAAGTAATTATGCGAGCGCAAAGCGCGAGCGGAAACATTCTGGACACTCTATTCATATATTATTTTGTAAATCATGTTATGAAAAGGATGAGAAATTGCAAAGTTTCCTACCGTTATGCGAGCGCAAAGCACCAGCAGTCAATTTTTGATATTGTGATATGAAACTGGATAATGATTTAAATAGAGAACAAGCTGCGTATCTGAATAAACGCGTGTTTCAGATTTTGACCTTGAATTTAGGTATTCTAAATACCTTTCTTATCTTGAAAATCAATACAGTGAGCGCAACGCACGAGCTAAAAATCTATAATATTCTCATCTGAAAAGGGGTCAATTTAAATTCTGTGCACTTTGTGGGAATTGTGAGGTGGATATAGGCCTATGTTTCACAGGGGCCGCGGAACGGTTTTCAAAGTGGGGGGGGGGCTGAGCGAAAAGTGGGGGAGCTGACCATGCTAAAAATCACAATCATATGGTGATTTTTACGTTTTTTTACACGGTTTGAAAAAAAAGTGAGGGGGCTGAAGCCCCCCCCCCCAGCCCCCGGTTCCGCGGCCCCTGTTTCATTATACCTTGAGATTTGACATATAGGACCGGGACATTCTATAGGACATTATGTCATCATATGAAAATTATGACTATCTACCTATTTCTCTTCCTAAGCATAAGAGTGCGAAATCTTTTAATATAGTATGGCCTGAAAATTGGACATTTAAAGCACTTTTGTAATCTTGAATAAGAGGCATGAGATATTATCTTTCAACAATTAATCAATGCGAGCGGAAATCGCGAGCCCAAATTTTTGATAAACTGTCATCAAATGGGGATTTTAGGTAGTTTTTTTTTTAGAATTAATATTAGATATACATAACTCACTAATCAAAATGCGAGCGTGAAAGACTAGCTGATATACGTTTTGACAATCTGACCTGAATAGGGATATATTTTGATAACTTACTGGAATGCAAGAAAATAAATATACCTGACAAATCAAATTTTGCGAGCGCGCAAGCAGAAAATGTTAATATTCAGACCAAAAAACAGAAATTTTTACGGATAGCACTTTTCAAAAATCAATTTTTTAATCAAACAAAATAATGAACGTTCAATTTCCGACTGGAATGTGTTTTGTAAAGACTTGACTTTTAAGCTCCATATTGAGCAAGATATGTAAATTACCTAAAGCAGGGGCGTCGATCCACTTTTCATATTGGGGGGAGGGGCAAAATCATGGATGAACTTTCTGAAGGCAAAACAAACTCTCACACACACACACACATATTATATATGTATATATATATATATATATATATATATAATATATATATATATATATATATATATATATATATATATATATATATATATATATACATATATATGTGACTCATGAGATAGAGATCTCACCAACAAATTAATGCGAGCGCCGAGAGCGAGCTGAGAACTGAAGCTTGATATTCTTAGCATTTTTGGTACCAATGATTAAGATGGGTATATCTAATAAACCAATAGATGCGAGCGTGAAGCGCGAGCTGAAAATTTTTATATTTCGATCTGAACAAAATGGAGTTTAATGGACGTTCTTAATAAAGAACAAGATAAATAGAATAAGGTCCAACAAAAGATTATTGCAAATCGAAGCGGGAGTTCTTTTGGGGTTTAAAACTGAAAACGGGACATTCTATTCACCTATTTAATCATGAAAAGTATGGGTGTTCGCTACAGAAATAATGCGAGCGCGAAGCACGAACTGAAAATTTTTATTTTCCAATCTGAAAAGCGGACATTTTGAGCACAATTTTAAATAAAGAATGAGTTGTGTATATCTCAATCTCGCTTGCTGATTTCTATGTAACATTACAATCTTATTTTATTTTTTGCACATGCGGAATGAGGCCTATGGGGGGGGGGCAAAACGAGTGTTTGCCCTCCCAATATTTTCATTGGTGGGGCGATCGCCCCCCTGCCCCCCAGGATCGACGCCTCTGCTAAAGGCAATGAGAGCACGAAGCGCGAGCGAAAATTTTATATCCCCGGCCGACATGAAAGTTTTTTTTTATTACCTTCCAAGTCTTCCCCTCCCTCCCTCATCTTATTTTATTCACTTGTCTTCCTCCTCTTATGTTTCTCCTTTTTTCTCCTCTCTTTTCCCTTCTTTTTCTTTTTTTTCGCTCCGCCAGGAGGGGAGGTGGGCCCCTCGCCCCCCCCCCTGGATCCGCCTATGCTGATATACATTTTTTTTCTCAACAAAATTGATTCCATGAGGTGACCGGTTCTCACGCATATGCCACGCGCATGCGTTAAAGTTTAGGACAGGGGAATCCCCTTTTTCTTCACGTTACCGGTTGTCTACGGGTCTAGTCTACGTACGTACGCCTACGCTATGCGCTACGGAAGGAAGCTGAAGTCAAGTCTCACGAGCAGTCACGATTTGCAACAGAAAGATTATTTCAGTCAGACTTTGTTTTTGACATATTAACATGGTTAAAGTATCGGTAAGTAACTAGCAGTCAACTATATTATTCATGAAACACTCTTTTTTTTAAATCAATCAGAGGCTAGAATTCAATATTTACTAGAATTTTTCACTTCGATTCGAATTATCTACTTCAAGTACTTGAGTACTTCCCCGTCTTCACACCACTCATTCAAATCATAATGAACAAGGTCTCTGCACCTGTGTGTGGGTGAAATAACTAAACTAGGTTGGCAATGTTTGGCTTATTTTCTCTTGTTCTTGGGGACAAATGCTTGATTTTCTGACACCATCATTTTCCATAAAAACTGTTCATTCGGCCCTCATAACATAAGTAAATTAAATTCTCTTTGTTATTTTTTTCTAAATTTATAATAGAAGTTGAAAAATGACATAATTTTCTTAAAATTTTTATTTCCACTAGGTCCTACATGTACGTTTACTCGGGGGGGGGGGGGGCACTCGACCAAAAAAGTGGTGGGGGTGTGCCGCGGGTGAGACAAAAAAGCGGGGGCCTTGGCTTGGAGCGGGCTTATTGTAAAAAGGAGGGTCCTCGGAGTCGGAACGACAAATGTGTGTGAAAACGGGGGTCCTTGGAACGGATCGCCAGCGTTTGTGTGCATCCCTATAGAATGGTCATGCGTGCATGATACAGCTAGCGCGGCCTCCACCGGGGAGCTCTGCAGCCACTTTTCACCAAAATTGCAGCTAATTCAATGAGATCGGAGCGGCGTAACGAAAAATATGCGAAGCTTTGGAGCGGATTTCTCCTTTTTTCTCGATAAGAAGAAAATACTATGCCCTGGAGCGGCTTTCTTTGTTCTTTTTCTCAACAGGGCAAAAATGCTATGCCTTGGAACGGAAATTTGAGTGTAAAAATGGGGGTCCCCTCCGCGGCACATACCCACTATGCATTATATACTGAGTGCCCCCCCCCCGGGCGTTACTTGTGGTAGGGCACCATCATTCATGATGAAAAACTTCCATTTGAGATCACTATACCCCGGTTTCCCTTCTCATCATAGGCGGGGGGACGTGTCCCCCCTAAATTTGAGGAGGGGGGGACGGTCCTCCCCCTAAATTTGTTGTTGACCTTTTTTTTTTTTTTTTTTTTTTTTGCTTGTCAATTTATTTTTCTACGTCCCCCCTAAAATTTTGGGGTAGAGAACCTTTTTTTTTTTTTTGCTTGTCAAAATTTTTTTTGTTGTCCCCTCCTAAAATTTTTGGCTTCCGCCGCCAATGCTTCTCATCAATTCTCTTCTCCAAGTACGACAAACCCTAACATGCACTAGGCCTTAGCAAGCAATTTAAGTATCAAAACACCTGTTTCTTGACGTCGGTCCGAAGATAACACAAGAGCCCGGCATATACAATCACAGCAGGGGGCCACACACGATGGTATGCATGCGCAGCGCTGAGCTCGGTTTCTGCAAAACGTGCCGTCATTTTTATTCGCTTACTTTCCTTATTTCGAGGTCGATTTTCTTCGTTCGAAATTGAAAATGGACTAACATTAGATTACTGAATACAATATGCCTTTGAAAACGTGATTAAATATCGAATACACTAATTTTATTCCGAAGGTCCTACTACAGGCAGAGCAGTCTTACCTAATAGCACTGCTGTTGTTTATCTTTTGGTCCATTGCTCAACGCTCATATACTGGCCTGTGGAGTTGAAATTGAGACAGCGGGGATTACCTGGCCAAGCGCGGGTGATAAGGGCTTGGAAATGATATTTGGGAGATCCAAACGAAAAATGGGTATAACACCGCAATCTGAACTGCGTCTTTATCCAAAGGGGGTTTCATGTAATGTTGTCATCATCATCTGTTAAAGTACAGTCCAATATACCCCAAATTCAAGTTTTTTAGCGCTCTGGTAAATACAAATTAATAAAATTCTAATTTACATTTCATTTTAGTATGTATGATTTAGGAATTATATTACATAATATACATGAATATTATGTAATAAATTTGATAAACCTTATATTTCCTACTTCATTTGTATTAAACGCTATAAATGTTGCATAACCTGTACAATTTTTTCCCCTGATTGCTTTAGGATAAAGAAAAGAAAAAAAAATCTCTCTGAAGCTTAAACATACTGCTTTTGGATTATAAATTCAAATGTATGCATAGAATTCCTCATTCACATCAGTTATGTAGATAATAAAATATATTGATTGATTCTGGACTGGTTGATCAATAAATTCAAGAGTCTTTATGAAGAACTCCTTCCTTGTATCGCAACAGTGATTACCAGGAATAAATGAGAGTTTATCTGTCTAGTATCCCATAATTAGTAACCATCTGGAATAAAATTATTGGAAATGGTTTTTTGACTGATTTGAGTAGGTATGGGTGTCAACATTTACCAAAAAAAAGTTAGGAAGAATACGGGTTGGGGAAAGTGCTTTTTTTCAAGGTCAAAGGTCAATGACCTTTTTAAATATACTGTATCATGGTATCTCCCAGATAAAATACTACAAGTTGGTGATCATGGTGTCAAAATGCACAGATTCTTACAAGAAGATCAAATAAAATCAAATCAAGTACATACAATGCTTATTCACCGATGAAATTCAAGGTCAAAGCCTTTCAAAGGTCAATGACCTTTTTTACACTATATACCATATACGGTATTGTGGTATCTCTGAGATGAAAAGGCACAGGTTGGTGATCTTGGTGTCAAAATGCAGAGGTTCTTACAGGAAGATCAAATAAAATAAAATTAAGTCCCCAGAATGCACATTAACCAAAAACATTCAAGGTCAAAGCCTTTCAAAGGTCATCGACCTTTTTAAAAATATATACCATATACGGTATAATGGTATATCTGAGATGAAAAGGCACAGGTTGGTGATCTTGGTGTCAAAATGCACAGATTTTTACACGAAGATCAAATCAAGTACCCACAATGCTTATTCACCAATGAAATTCAAGGCCAAAGCCTTTCAAAGGTCAATGACCCTTTTACATTATATACCATATACGGTACAATGGTATCTCTGAGATGAAAAGGCGCAGGTTGGTGATCTTGGTGTCAAAAATTCACAGATTCTTACAAGAAGATCAAATAAAATCAAATAAGGTACCTACAATGCTCATTTACCAATGAAATTCAAGGTCAAAGCCTTTCAAAGGTCAATGACCTTTTTACATTATATACGGTATAATGGTATCTCTGAGATGAAAAGTCGCAGGTTGGTGATTTGGTGTCAAAAAGCAATTTTTGCAAGAAGATGAAAAGGCACAAAATAATCATAAAGAATTAACCTTCACCTTTGATATCCAGAGTCAAAGGTTAAAAGTTAATAAATGTTTATACATCCATGCATGATTCCTCCCCCCAAAAAAAGATAGTAATTAATAATTATTATATTCACATTTTATTTGTGAATTATAGAAAGAAAGATACCTATTTGTAATGAAAACTTGGATGTTAAATAATTTCACTCGGAAATAAGGATAAATAATGGCGGCCATGGAAAATATATTTAAGGGTTAAAAGTTAATCAACTATATCAATAACGTCAGGGAATTTAAGTAGATAGGTCGATAACTTGATAACTTCATTGTATATAGTGATTCTGATGGGAAAAAGACTGACCTGCATGGAAAAGGAACACAAATTTAATAGTTGATTCCTTGACCAATGATGACGTCAAAATACAAGTTCGAGGTGAAATCGATATCAAATAGCACTTTTTGATATATATTGTAGTAATGCATTGCCAAAAGTGTAAAAAAAAATCATGTATGATATAATCTAAAATGGTGAAGTTGTCTAAAGTAGGAGCATTTACATATGCATTTATAAATCTAAATCAAGGTACTAATTTTTCTGTAGCAATAGGTCACTAACCTCAATTGCTACAATCAATACTATAAACTATAACTTAATCTGTAAATGGAAAGGATAGGCCTAACCCTAATGGCATGCATCATCTAAGAACATTTTCATATAGCCAGGGGCAATGATGAAGAATTAAAATAAGGCAATCATTAGAGCTGCAGCTTTTGTCATAGTAAATGAAGTTAAGTGTCTCAACTTCAGCAAAGAGTAATTAAACTTTTGAAAACCTGACATTTTCAGGACTTTGATCTGGCCCATTCAATGAAAGCCTAATAACGTTCTGTCAAGGGATATCAGACCAGGGTCTATATTATTGCTGATATGTTGCATAGCTTGATTCTCAAGAACTGGACGTGGTGCTGTAGGAGTTTTGTTAGGTCAATGGATGTGTACTTTTAAGCTATTATCTCCTTTTGAATTTCATTATCATATCATATGCCTAATTTGTGCATGATAACACTCAGTTATTCTGGACCAAATAATGATCCTTGTACAAACTGACACCTAGTAGAAATAGCATCATGGGTGACGTACGGCAGAGAGTAGGTATGAAGTTTTGTTCTGCAACATTAGCATCTCAACAGATTCTGGCAGCTCGCAATGAGAGGTAATTAATAATAATACGGGAATTCATCTTTGTTGAAGTTGATATACATGCAGCTCTAATGATGGCCTTCACTTCATCATCATCCCTCTGCTGTTTGGAAATGCTCTCAGATGATGCTAGCTGTGACATGAGAGTTAGACCTATCCTACCCATTTTCAGAAGATTCTTGTACAAATCTTTGCATTTTGGCACCAAGATCACTAACCTGCGGTGTTTTATCTCAGAGATACCATTATTATTATCTAATGTCAAAAAGGACATTGACCTTTGTCTTTGAATTTTAAGGGTGAATGTGCATTGTCGATACTTAATTTCATTTTATTTGATCTTCCTGTAAGAATCTGTGTATTCTGACACCAAGAACACCAACCTGCACCGTTTTATCTCCGAGATACCAGTATATAATATGGTATATAATGTATGAAAGGTCATTGACATTTGGCCTTAAATTTTATGGGTGAATATGCATTCTATGTCCTTAATTTTATTTTATTTGATCTTCTGATCAGAATCTGTGCATTTTGACACCATGATCACCAACCTGTGCCTTTTCATCTCAGAGATACCATTATACAGTATGATATATATAATGTAAAAAGGTCATTGACCTTTTGAAAGCTTTGACCTTGAATTTTATTGGTGAATGTCCATTCTAGGTACTCACATTCATTCTATTTTACCTTCTTGTAAGAATCTGTACATTTTGACACCATGATCACTAGCCTGTACCTTATCATCTCAGAGATACCATTATACAGTAAATGTAAAAGGTCATTGACCTTTGAAAGGCTTTGACAATTGAATTTCATTGGTGAATGTGCATGCTAGGTATTTAATTCTATTTTATTTGATATTTTGGTAAAAATTTGTGCATTTTGACACCATTATCAACAACCTGCGCCTTTCCATCTCAGAGATATCATTATACGGTATATATGAAAAGGTCATTGACCTTTGACCTTGAAAAGAACACTTTCCCCAACCCGTATTCCTCCTAACTTTTTTTTGGTAAATGTTGACACCCATACCTACTCAAATCAGTTGAAAAACCATTTCCAATAATGTTATTCCAGATTGGCTATTTTGAGGTCTAATTTAGGGGTACCTGTTATGATAATAGTCTGTAATACAGGTCACTGACTCATTGATTGATAGTGCAAACTGCAAATACCATTTAAATTTGTGGAATAGACAGCCAAAAGATTTACTCCACTCTACAGATCACTGGATGAATACTAAAAAAACCCTGATGTATTAATGAATTATAGATATCTTTTTTCCAACAAGTCAAAACAGTTGTTCCACTTGTCACTAAGTTGTACTGTTTTGTTTTGTGTCTTGTTTCACTCACATTAATGAGAAGTATGGACACAATAGGCCTACAAATTAAAATTCCATGGGAAAAATAGTGCATTTCATTGTTTTTCTCGGTACATTGCCGATGTAAATGTTAAACTTGATGTGCAAAACACAAAGTGTACAAAAAGTATTGACACAAAGTAGTGAGTCCACTTGACCGTAAATCAACTGTCCAATTTCTATGGACTCAAAATGGTGGTTTCTGTGTATTGTAGCATACATGAACCATCGACTGAGGGGGGAAGTGAACAATGCTATGAAGCTGATAACAATTAATTTTAATATCTAATTTGTCCGATCTCAGCAATTTCAAATGAGAGATTTGTTTTAGTGTGAGTTCGGACTGTTCCTATAATTTGAAGATGTTTCTAATTTTTGATATTTTCTATTTTCACAGGTCAGAGAATTTCAACTCTTATCGATGCTTGATTGGACTGAATAGGAGCAGCGAGGAATGGATCAAATTACAGTTTATTTTATTCTAACAACCTGTTATGCAATATACTCTAATTTGACTATTAGTCCAAACCATTAAAGTGAAGGTTTTGGAACATGGCTAACAATATTGTTGGTGATTGGTCAGAAGAACTGCCTGTGAATTTGACTGGCCAGATATGTCCAGAACATGATCCTTTCAAACTAGACTTCTTTTGCAAGGAGTGCAAGAGAGAAGTCTGTGTAAGGTGTGTGGCCTTTCATCACTCTGACCATGGTATTGAATATTTGAAGGATGAAAAAGAACAACTGTCAGAGCTAGGTATTGAACATTTGAAGGATGAAAAAGAACAACTGTCAGAGCTACGGAAAGAGCTTGGAAAAAAAAAAGAAGATGTGAAGTGCAGGAAGAAATATTGTGAGTATATGCTGACAAAGGTTCATGAAAAGGCAGAGGAAGATTTATGTTCTATTGATCAAGATAGAGACAGGAGGAGATCATCAGTACAGCTGACGAAAAATGACTTTGAGAGACGTATTAAGGGCTGTATAGAGAGTCTTGAAAAAGAGGAGGATAGAATATATGCTCTTGAATTTTCATCAGAAGCAGTCCTGTTAAGAAGACAAGGAGCTGGTGACAAAAACACTTTGGGTGATACCCAGGAGGATTTAAGAAAGTGCATTAGTGCCCCACTCCCTCGTGTTAAGACATATAATGATTTGAAGTCAAAATTCCGGAGAATAGTGTCTCCCAACCGCTTCTCATCATCCAGTAGTAGTACTAGTAGTACCTCTTTGCCTTTCAGCCCTGAAGATAGTAGCATATTGGAAGAAACAGGGACCTTATTTAGTCGTGGAAGTGCTTTTGACAATTTTGGTGCTGCTGGAGGGCTAGTATTTAAGTGTGATAGACAAGAAGAAGTTTTTGAAGGGTGTGATCTGAACTCTAGAAGAGATGATTTAGTTTTGTCGGAGCTGGTTTCTCATCTCCTACCTGAACACTTAACACCACTAGGTTTGAACTTGGGTGTGGGTAATCCTATTATTGCACACATTGTACATAATAACCCTCGAGACATAGGTAAGGCAATATTCCAGGTGCTTAAGGAATGGAAAAGAAATCTGTGTACTGAAGTCTTAATGGAGGGACATTTCAAGACACTAGAAGAATGCCTCAGAAAAATTAAGAATGATGATGCAGCTGACTGGCTCACAGAAAGTAAGAATCATATTTTTGTTTTTCAATGCAAAGAACATTTTTTAGCAGTAGTAGAAGTAGTAGAGGTACTGGTAGTAGTTGTGGTGGTAGTAGTAGTAGAAGTAGTAGTAGTTGTTGTAGGAGTAGTAGTAGTAGTAGTAGTATTAGTAGTAGTAGTAGGGGTAGTAATTATTCATGGCAGAGTGTGTGCAAGTTCATGATCTGGGGTCAAACATTTAGAATCACATATTAGATGGTCTCAATTTTATATGCTTCAGTTGTCAAAATCACTAGCATGTTCTCCTTCCTTGACAATTTTGTTATAGTGCCCAATGTTGCACTGGATATTTGTCAAAAAGATATTAATGCAAATTAATGACCATTATTATAGAACTTCTTACATATTTACATGATGAAAAGATCAGTGCCTCCACCTTACTGAAAAGATGCACTCTTTATAATTGTGTTGATTTCATTGTATTTATTTTTTCACCATTTTCATGCACATTAGGAATGAAGGATTCTGCTGATCAACCTATGGAGACTTCATCATCCTGTGCCAAACTTGTTCAACCATCCTCTTCTCCTGGCAAATTGATGCCACCCCCCTCGTCTGCTGACCCACTTGTGCAACCCTCCCCATCTCCTGTCCAACTTGTTCTACCCTCCCCATCTCCTGTCCAATTTGTGCAACAATCCTCATCTCCTGGCCAACTTGTACAACCTTCCTCATCTCCTGGTCAACTTGTACAACCTTCCTCATCTCCTGGTCAACTTGTACAACCTTCCTCATCTTCTGGCCAATTTGTGCAACCCTCCTTATACCCTGGCCAACTTGTAGAACCCTCCCCATCTCATGGCCAACTTGTACAACCATCCTCATGTCCTGGCCAACTTGTGCTACCCACTTCCTCTCCTGGCCAACTTGTACAACCATCCTCATCTCCTGGTCAACTTGTAAAACCCTTCTCATCTCCTGGCCAACTCGTACAACCCTTTTCATCTCCTGGCCAACTTGTGCAACCCTCCTCATCTTCTGGCCATCTTGTGCAACCCTCCCCATCTCCTGGCCAACTTGTGCAACCCTCCCCATCTCATGGTCGACTTGTGCAACCCTCCTCATCTTCTGGCCATCTTGTGCAACCCTCCCCATCTCCTGTCCAACTTGTGCAACCCTCCCCATCTCCTGACCAACTTGTGCAACCCTCCCCATCTCCTGTCCAACTTGTGCAACCCTCTTCATCTTCTGGCCAACTTGTGCAACGATCCTCCTCTCTTGGCCAACTTGTACAACCTTCCTTATCTCCTGGCCAAATTGTACAACCTTCCTCATCTCCTGGCCAACTTGTACAACCTTCCTCATCTCCTGGCCAACTTGTGCAACCCTCCTCTTCTTCTGCCAGTACACCACCAGTACAATTTCCCTCATCCGAGTAATCTATTGGCTGCTCCAAGTGCACTTGATCTGTCTTTTTCTTCATCTCCTTGCCAACCTATGCATCCCACTCTCTCCCTTTCCAACCTCTAACCTCGTGGTCAACGTGCACGACATGGACAAGCATCCTCATCTACTGACCAACTTGTGCAGCCGTCTTCCTCTTCAGACTTTAACAGAGGCTTGCTTAACTGTAATAAACATAACACATCACCCTTTTCTGAGATAAAGCATACCGTATCACTTGTAAACAAAACAAATCTACATTAAATACAAGTACATTGTGCTTTTAGTCTGTACATACCTATTTACAGTACTACATGTATAAATTATATATGGCATTTGATGTCAATGTTCACACTATTCACTCACTTCTAATGAAGCTGACTGTGTGTGCTTTGAATTTCAAGTGCATGACAGTTATGCTTTCTCACTTTTAGGTATGATGATTAGAATGACAATCAGCTGTTACTGCATGCAGTCTTCCATGGTTATTAATATCATCAGACTTTACTACAAGTATTTTCTCTTTTAACTCAATTGCATATCCAGCATGAAAAATTGTCTGAATTACATTAAGCTGTTGCAGATTTCTTGCCTGTTTAGAAATGGATTTTATATTCAATATATTAGCGTTTATTTTATAAATTTGTAGAGAATAATTTCATTATCAAATAAAACTGCTCATCACTGCATAATTGTATGATGTAAAAATGATGTATTCGACTTTAAGGATGAGATAAATACTGCAGATACATGGTTTTTACTTAAGTAATTATTATGGTAAAGAATCATTAGGAATAAATACTTGCCAATTTGCGATTCATGAAATGTTTATCCATCAGCCAAATACTCATGTAATTTTTTTTCTTTCTGCCAAACTGCCTCTTTATGTAATTGTATCCTCCCAAAATGAAACCCTGAATTATCAAAGCTTTATCATATATGTAACTTACTTAAAAACACAATTCATAAATAACATACCAGTTATCAATGTTAAGTGGAGAGATTTTTCCTCCATTAAGTGCAAAAGAATAATCATGTAAAAATTATTTGAAGAAAGGATACCCAATACCCGTTTGCATTTCAGACAGTATAAGCATTTCTAAAGAAAATCATATTCCTTGAAATTGTTCACATTCTTTGCTTAATTTTTGGTACATTTTCTTTCAATTGCTTTTATTTGCTGATGCATGATTCTCATAATATGAAGGGCACAAAATGAAAGAATTAAAGAAAATGGACTCTAGGGATAAGCTTTACAATGATGCATCAATTATCAATCATAGTTGTGATTAAATGTGAAAAAGTAGGTATTTTTCAATTTTGATTTTCGAGGATGTGGTATAAACAGTACTTAATTGCCATCATTAATTGAGAATTGATTATTGTATGACACTTGTATGATACTGCCAAATATTGCTGATAGCAGCATGAGCATTCTTAAGAATAACACACATGAGATACCTTTGAATAGTTTGATAAGGGGCCAAGGTATGGCCTGTAAGTATCGAGTGTGGTTAATCATACTAATGTCCAAACCAAATGGTATTTTTTTCTTTAGATATGCTGTGAATCCTTGTTATTTCATAAACCATGAAACGTCAGCATACTTTTCTTGTTAAACTGCTTATCACTGGTCATAAGTGAAATTATGTCTAACACTAAAATGACTGGTCATGCACATGTGCGGATCCTTTTGTAAAGTTATGATATTTAATGTAAACCATTACAACTGAAATTTCTATTGATCAAACCTTGTTTTAAAAAGTAAAAAATAGCACATTTCACATTGCTCATGAGAGGGCGGTAGGTTATATATTGTGACTGTGTAGCAATTCTTAATTCATGTGCAACTGGTTTAATGGCATTTCATTTAGCTGAAGAATGCACTATGTGAAATGTACTGTGCATGCAAGAGTTAAAGCCCCTTCACCTCAACAACTGGGGAGCATTTCATGAAGGGACTTATAAGATATTTTATCTGACAAGTCCTGTTTTATCCGACAGTTACTGTAATAACAGTGCCTCTCAGCCATTCAGAATCAATTTAAATTGTCAGATCTGACAACTTGTCAGACACAAGTGTTGATGAGACGCTCCCCAGGTGGGTGTTTCATAAAGCTGTTCGTAAAGTTACGAACGACTTTACGCATGACTGGAACATGTTCTTAGGTCATAAATCAATTACATAGGGATACCACATACATGTAGCACAAGAAAGGATCACCAGTCGTGCATAAAGTCATTCGTATCTTACGAAGAGCTTTATGAAACACCCACCAGGAATGGGAATGTCCATGCAAATATCCTAGCCTATGTCTACAATATTCACTTTAAGGTTGCATTGCATGCATGAAATAGGCAGTTGCCAGTTGAATAGGTCATCAAAACACTTAATCTTGCTCTTGATATGCTATAATTGGAATTTAATAAAATTTTGCAAATTTGCAATCGATTGCAAATAGCTTCATATGAAACTTCCTAATAAGCCCAATAAGTGTCATAGCTAGACATTTTAATTCTGAGGAGATTGAATATCATGATGTATATAATGTTCCAACAAGTATTCTTGTTCAATTTATACTTGAACTGAATGAGTATGCAGTACTATTACTATTTTATGCATTTATTTTTTATACATGTATAAAGTATTTTAGATGAATTAATTATATCAGAGAACTGTAATTTTTATTTTTATTTTCTCAATGTTTTATTCATCAAGATGTTAATATTTCCCCTTAAATTCTCTGAGTTATCTGGGGCCAGCCTTCTGAAGATCATTTTTTATCTTATCATTATTGCAATTGACATATAACAGATAGGCCTTAATGAGGCATTTTTGTGATTGGTTGAAGTGTGCAAATATGCGCTGATGGACGACTGAGGCAAGTAAAAATATATGAGGTTTAACCAATGGCGTACCTCATTCCCAATCACTATAAGACCCAGGGTAGTATCGAAGCACCTTGAGAAAATGATAGTAGTTGTGCTTGAAGCATTCTCATATTTCCCTTGTATAGATACTGATACAAGAGGGTCGAAAGACACATGTAGAATTACCCAACAACATTCCTATTGGCTCAGAATACAGCAGTGGATGGATGTTAAAAAAGCATTCCTTCATTTAATGCTCAAAAAGCAGAGAAAATAGATACATGTAAATAGATGTTCTTATGGATATTCGTCATGAATTGGTCATGAATAGTATATTTACAATAAAGTAGTTTACCAGTGTTCTTTCATAATCAGAATTCAATGAAGTGTATCATTTCATTGAGACTGGGGGTGTTGCAAGAAAATATTTGCGCTCAATTGCAAATATTCTGTTGCAATTTTACAACTGATAGATCAACGTTAGCTGTAGCAAATCAGATTAAACTTCTTGTTTCAAAGAGCAAATTAGGAATCAATCACCAATTTGCAATTAACTGCAATACATATGATTGATTTAGTGACCGAAATTGACCTGCAATTGATCGCAAGTTTCTTGCAACACCCCATATATCTCAGTAAAATTTACAGAAGGCCAAGAAGATGTATATTTTTTCTCATTTTTTGTGCCTTTGAACTACAGTAACTACTTTCGTATTGAAAATAGGAATTTATCATGCTTTATGGCAATTTGTATGTGTTACATCTTATATATACCAGGTATGTAAAATGATAAAAATGAAACTGATTTGGAATAAAACTTCAATGTTGAATCATGAAGTAGAATGTAAAATGGTATTTCTAATCCTATAATGGAGATGCCTGTATTTATGTATTAGCTATTCAGTTTATTTGCAGGTTGTAGGAATTTTAAAGCAACCATTAGGATTAAAAATGTGAAACTACAGCTTATGGAGATAGAGAAAGAATCTAATATTGAATGCACAATATTCCTGAAGATGCTAATTTTGCTCTTCTTGTTATGGATTTGAGCATTAATATCTGCCAAGCTTTAAATTCATGAATGCACTTTTCATTTGAATTTACATTGAGCATTCATTTAATACAGCTAAAAGAAGTGCATTAATTGAACTCTTTCTCAAGAATATGCCCTAAGAAGCATACTCAATGCATAAACCATGTTATCAAACCCTGGGTTCAAAATCGTCTTTGTAATATTCAGGCCTTTGAATTATTTAATTTAGACATCTAATCAGAATATGACACTGCCATTTCTTCTTTTGACCTTCCATGATCATTAACCCAAGGTCAGATGTCTTTCATTGAATTTCATTAATTGCCATTTTTTTAATCAATTGCGATTGAATATATTTATTTCCTTGATTGTTTGAGGTAAAGGCCTGAATTCACTAGGTGGTTTTGAAAACCAACGGTGTGTATAAAACATGTTGCTGATGCACGCTTTTTTCACAGTGCGCCGAATTGACGCCTGTTACCATGGTTTTAGATACGCTACTTTATTCATGAGTCCACTGTTTGAAGAGTGGACTCATGAATAAAAACAGTGAACTCATGAATAAAATAGCGTATCTAACCACGGCAACAGGCGTCAATTTGGCGCACTGTGACAAAAGCGCGCATCAGGATTGGACACGTTTCATACAAGCTCCCGATACGCGCTAAAATAAGCGTAATTTATATAGGAAATCTGCATAAACCGTGGACTCAACTGTGGGTTTTCAAAACCACCTTTGTGAATTCGGGCCAAAGTGTCTGATATTTATTGAATGCACATGTAAACTCATTACCAGTACTATGTAGATGATATTGTATAGAATTAACATTACACGAAATACGAGAAGCTTCATTGGAAAAGAAAATAGCAAACTTACAAATTCACACAACTCTTATTCTTTGATCGGTTTTCGTCCAACCATCATTGACGTTTCTACCTTTCATGCATTTATCATACCAACCTGACATCATTGTCATTTCCCCCGTTCATTCTACATGTGCTTGAATATTATGTCGATGTTCAACTGCCCAGTCAAGAAATTAAAATTTGCAGTGAAATAGAACTGTAATACTCTCTGGGGTTTTTTATTTTCTATTTTGAAAATATTTAGACTTTTTTCCCAAATGAAATTGAAAAAGACAGATAGTGGTATATGGTAATATAAGAGAGGGAATGAGTGAGAGAGGGAATGGGTAAACAGGAAAAAGGGGGAGGGGAGGGAGAAATAGACATATATATAAGGAAGTGGAAGCATGAGATAGAGAGAGGGAGCAAGATGAGAAAGAGAGGTCAAGTAAAAAGATGAAAATAACAGGATGGGCATGTCTCCATTTGGTACACTTCTTATCCTCCTTAACCCCTTCTCCCGATCACATTTCACTTTTTCTCTCATCTCTCAGGCATCTCTCGTTGCTCCCCTCACCACCTTTCTATTGCACACAATGCTCAAGTTATCCTAAAGCTAACAGTACAGGTAAATTTGCCTGGATGTCAAATCTTTGGGGACCACAGC
Source organism: Lytechinus variegatus (assembly GCF_018143015.1). NCBI lineage: Eukaryota > Metazoa > Echinodermata > Echinoidea > Temnopleuroida > Toxopneustidae > Lytechinus > Lytechinus variegatus. Next base: position 78,460,349 of record NC_054740.1, on the reverse strand, counting down.
AGTATGTTACGAAAATTTGACTTAGTAGAGGTATAACTCAACAGATTTGAATAATCTGGTCTAAAAACTGCTTTAATTTGGTTAAATATTTGACTTATTGATGCGCTACTTATTAGCCAATTTTACCTGTAATCGGGTAATTCAGTGACACAACGTCTGCTCTGGCGACATAAAATTTGCTCCAGTGGCAAATTAATCTTGTGCTTATTTATTGAAAGAGAAACGGTCTGGGTCAGGTCAATATGCAGATTTTGCATCAGAACAACTGTCACTGGAGCAAATAATACAGCTAGTCTGCATGAGTCAACCCTCCACAAGCCAAATAATTGCCAAAGACAAAGTAATTTTGCAGACCTGTTGCAGAAAGTTGCGTTTAAACGCAAGTCAAAAAATCAATCGCAAGTCAAAAATGCGCGCTGTTGATTGGTTGAAAATCAAGTTGCGCATGATTTTTAAAGTTGCAATTGATTGCAACTCTTTCTGCAACGGGCCCCATATTAGTTATTCACTTCAATATCAACCATATTTTCATGGTCCAAAGAGATTTGACTTCGGGAGATTTACCTATATTCACATGTATATGTATCATGCAAACAACAGTGTCTAAATAAGTGGAGTATTCTTCATAATTCAATACAAGTGATATAAGATCTTTTTAGTTGTTAATCAAATTGTGTACAACGTAAAAGTTGAACATAAAAAATATGCCAATAAAGATTACTTTAATATCTAGGTGATCCAATAAGATGCTTTCCTTAAAATTCCTTTGAACTAATGAAAATACAATATATATACTATATTTACGAGATGAAACATTTAATCACATTCAAATAGTAAGCTGAAAAATAATCATATTCACATAAAAGAAACTTGTACATGTGAGAATCATGCTGTGCAGGTTTACTTATAAATTTGAGCCTGGCATAACCTCATGATGAAGAACTATAATCTAAACAATGCTGAGCTGGTCATTTTACTTTAACTTTATGCAGTTATAACATCCACCTACACAAGGACACTTTATTCCCTTTCCTCCAAGAATTTAGAAGCTTCATACGTCTTTTTTTATTTCCTAAAAAATACTATGCATTATCCTTTCCATCAAAAGAATCAGGAACTCTATCTGAAAAATTAACAAGTGTTATAAAGACATCATGGAAAAAAAAGGTTTAATGATGATAATGATAATGCTTCTGGGATATATCTATCTTTTTGCATCATGCTATTATCTTACGTCAGGGTTATACATAATGCACCTCAAAAGGCAAACAGTAAACTAGATATATGGTGCTGTGCACTAGATATTACGATCATCATCCGAGGTTTAAAATAACCATATCTTAAATTCTTTTCACTTTTCTTTACCAAAGATCTGTATTAACTCAAAAGTGAATGGAATTTTTTTTTCTACCTCCACCATAGCATACACAGAAACACAGTAGCCACATTACACTAATATTAACAGGTACAAGTGTTGAATTGTCCTTAGATTAAATAAATGGTAATTAAATAAGAGAACTGAGCCATACTAACATCGTGATATTTATATTTGACTCATAAGTCTAAATGCTTGTGACTCTATGCGATTGTTAACTATATATAATCCACTCCTGCTTTGTCTGTCACATCAGCAACATTTACCATTATGCACAAATGCTTATCTAAATTTTAGTAATAGAATCTCTGAAAATTATGAAATATGAAAATTAAATATGTTAATTATTTTTGAAATTCATGAAATTGAAATGAAAATTTCAGATGTTTCCAAAATGCTTGAAGTAGAGAGAAAGGTGAATCTACTTCCTCCTGTTGCGACGGTTCTTGTTCTGGAAATCAAATAACAAATGGAATAATGGGTCAGAATATAATATGATAAATGATAAATCCATAATTTATTGTTCGAAATAGACATGAAATGAAATGGAATACTCCGAAAATTTGCTTTGCCCAATTGATCGTGGGCCCGGCAGCCGCTGTTCAGCGCCAGATCGACGAGGCTCTATCCCTTTAATCATTGAACGCCAAACAGGGTAGCAGCAACTCCCATCTTTTAACGTCTTTTGGTCTGACGCGGCCGAGGTTTGAACCCCCGACCTCCCGGTTGTGAGACAGACGCTCTACCAACTGAGCCAACACACTGGTTGATGCAGGTAATGATGATAATGATATGAATTCTTCAAGAGCTCAGTCATAAGAGCATGCACATACACATATAATTTTCTAATTATGTTTATGATCAATAATATATACACACTTGACGCTATAAAGAATAAAGAAAATACATAATTCATATTTCTGCTGTTGTCAGTGTTACATTATGTTAAAACAAGGCAACATGATGACATCACAGGATCAACTCTACCTAAAATGGAAACACCACATGATAGCCAAAACTATATTTTATCAAAAATCTTATGATTTATAATAAACTGGTAACTTGTTAGCAACATACTAGAGTTGCAACTGAACTCTATCACAAGAGCCAAACCTTAGCTGAAATCTTACCATATCTTTGTTCTTTCTTAGCAACATGACTACTTTGGAAGTTCAAGCAGATGATTTTCAGCTAAAATTATGTGCTCTTTCAAATGAAAAAACATTTTTTTCAACATTTGGTACCAGTCCGCAGAGAGTGATTATAAACTGAACAGAGATGAATATGTTCAGACTGTTCCTGTATTACATATATATTTGGGAATACTAATGTAGACTAACCTCATTGTTCTGAGCCATCAGGATCAGGATGTGACGGAACAAGTTGACAAAGTCAAGGAAAAGATCCACAGAGTGCCTGAACGAAAAGAAAAAATTGGTAAAATTCAAAGGCATTAGCTTTCCTCACATCGACTTTCATCCATATTGTACTACATTTGATTCAAGTAAAATAATTGTAAGGGTTCCTGGCAGACAATCTTCATTGGATAACTTAGTGCCTATACGATACTAGCGCAGCAACGATACTGAAGTCATCATTGTCATCAACTGTAATATCACAGTATATTGCCTCAAGCAAAATTCAATGTCGAACAACATTCAATTACCCTTTTCCCATTACTTAAGGCTTACCGTTGACCTTTCTGGGTAGCATTTTCATGGAAAGAATAAGTCAATTGCTCTGAGTCTATCAGATGCAAAGATTTCAATAACTTACGGCATTAAGCCGGTGAAAATCACTATTTGTTTTGGGTTTTTTAAATGGTCTCTTGGTATGCTTCATGTAGTCTAGGAGCCAGGGGGCTTTATTCAGAATTTTTGGTGGGGAAGGTTTGACAAGCTTATCCGGGGTAAAATTGTGCGCTGATTCCAAAAATGCCACTCTTATTGACCGTACTCACGCCATTTTGGTCATTTTGGCCAAAACTGACCATTTTGACCACTCTTTGGAAAATGGTCCCTTAACAGACTGCTTTTGTAGCCACATGCAATTAAAAGGGTCTATCTTAGGTAAAAATGCACACAGATTCCAGATAAAGTGCTTTCATTTGCCAAATCACAATAGCAGTGGTCATTTTGGCCATAATTTGGCCCAAAATGAAAATTTTCATGATTTTTTGGCCGAAATGTGTTACAAATATTGATCAGAGCTACGACTGGATGTTTTTAGAAATCCACATTTATTTTCAAAATGTGCGCTGGATCATAACCATCAACCTCATGTAATTTATTCCGTCAGTTTTGACCTATGAGGGTCATTTTGGGTACTTTAGACATAACTGACCATTCGCGCAATTTGCATTATTAACTGTTCAAATAGGCAGGAAATTGAGGTCTTCAGCATGTTTTTTCTTCTTCCCTTATAAAATGAGAATGCATTTAAATGTCCTTCATGTGTAAAATTTTATGCTGATTCCAAATATATCAGTCTAAATGACCCTATTTAACAGTTTAAGGTCATTTTGGCCACTTATGACCCTTAAAATGACCAATGACATCAGTTCAATTATCCAAAAATACTTTGAATGTTACCAGAATCGTTACAAGGGCATACTGTGACACCTAACATTGGTGTATTAATCCTTGAAATTGAACATCTCAAAAGTATTTTGACCTCATGCAATTTATTCCATCAGTTTTGACCTATGAGGGTTACTTGGCGTACTTTAGCCACAACTGACCATTCACGCAGTTTTGCATATAATAAACTGCACATAGACAGGAATTTGAGGTCTTCAGCGTGTTTTATCTTCTTCCCATATAAAATGAAAATGCATGCTAAAGTTCATCTTATGTAAAATGTGATGCTGATTCCAAATATATCAGTCTTATTGACCCTATTCAATAGCTTATGGTTATTTTGGCTACTTATGGCCCTTAAAATGACCAATGACATCAGATCATTTTACCCCCAAATACTTCGAACGTTACCAGAATCGTTAAAAGGGTGTGTTGCGACACCTAACATTGGGGTGTGTTAATCCTTTAAATTGAACATCTCAAAATTATTTTGACCTCATTCCATCAGTTTTGACCTATGAGGGTCATTTTGGGTACTTTAGACATAACTGACCATTCGCACATAGGCAGGAATTTGAGGTCTTCAGTGTGTTTTATCTTCTTCCCTTATAAAATGGGAATACATTTAAATGTCCATCTTGTATAGAATATTATGCTGATTCTAAATATATCAGTCTTAATGACCCCATTGAACACCTAATGGTCATTTTGGCCACTTATGGCCATAAAAATGACCAATAACATCAGTTCAATTTATCCAAAATACCTCAATGTTACCAGAATCGTTACCAGGATGTGCTGTGACATCGAGCATTGGTGTATTAATCCTTTAAAATGAACATTTCAAAAGTATTTTGACCTCATGTAATTTTTATCATTAGTTATGACTTTTGACCATTTTGGGTAACTGACCATTCGTGCAATTTTGCATAATAACTGTGCAAATCGGCAGGAATTTGAGGTCTTCAGTGTGCTTTATCTTCCTCCTTTATAAAATGGGAATGATGCATATGTCGTTCTTGTGTAGAATTTCATGCTGATTCCCAATATGTCAGTCTTAATGACCCCATTTAACAGATTATGGTCATTTGGCCACTTTTTGGCCCCAAATGACCATAAGATTGTCCCCTGCCCAATGTGTATACTAAATTAGCCTATAGTGAACATAGTGAGGAGACAATTCAGGATTGTGTTAATATTAGCATCAATTATTGTTAAATTGGAAAAGTTTGAAAGCTTTGGGGTGAAAATCAATGCAATGATTCCATATAAATCAGTATTATTGGCCGAACTATTGGACTTTGTGGTAATTTTGATCACCTTTCCTCGATAATTTCTCGTGACCACACATTATTTGATTTAAAAAGAGCTCAAATGTTGCTTAATATTATTTTCAGCTAGAGCTACTACACCAATAATCAAGAGTTTAATGAATGTGATAAAAACCTTTACATCAAGTACACATAAGGTTGTTTGACCATGCACTTTGGTCATTTTCATGACACATTAACATTAACCATTTTGTAATTCATGGAAACGAATTCAAGAATGATGTTAGATAAGACATATTACAAAAACTTTCTGCACCAGATTAATACAATGATTTAGAATATATTAGTCTTAATGACTACTTAGTGGCCATTTTGGTCCCTACAATTAGCAATGACAATTACATGTATCAAAAGTATTCCAATGTTCTTGCTCTATATTTTTGTAAGATTTGTTGTATCAATTATAATCAATGACAAATTATTTAATTCAATATGATATTACTAATAGTACATAATCAAAATGTGACCACTTTGGCCACTTTGACCGTTTATCCAGTGTGTGAATATTGAAATAAACATGACTTAGCAGCAATTGTAGGTCTATGAACATGATGAAATGCGTAAACCCTTTTCATGGGAAATATTAAAGGCTCACCTTGAGTAAAAATTGTGCCAAATATCATGTGACTGTCTACTGTGGCCCCTTTGGTCACTGTATGTTCCTAAATAGCCAGAATTATTTTCCTTCTTTAAAGTCAAATTGTACTGAGAATCATTACAAAGCAAAATAGGTCACAGTGAAGTTCACAAACAGTTTTGACTATCATTAATTTTTACAATCTTTATTTTTTCTAGTACAGTGATTCACAAAGCTCACTTTGGAAGACGTACTGGGTAATAAAATACATTCTCTTTATGAAATTATTCTCTGTGCCGAATTTTGGTCACTCTAACAATTTAGGGCAAGTTTTCCACTTTCAACTTTACCAATCATGCCAATGTGAGGTTTGTGAAACATTACACAAAATGGCAAAGGTAATAAAAATGCACCATGGTTATTCGTGAAATCCACTTTGACCAATAGCTTTGTAATGACGCACCTTTGAGTTCAGGATTAGTGCCTTCATCTAGAATATAGTTATCTGTATAATTTAAATAAAAAAGGAGGGAATGATGATATGGCTACTCAATGACCACACGATGACCAAATGGTGAGGTATTTGGCACAATTTTTTTACTCAAGGTGAGCTTTTAATATTTCCAATCGAAAGGGATTGAACACATTTCCACAATTGCTCCTGTCATGTTTATTTACAAAAGTCATACATGCGATAGATAGTCATAATGGCCAAATATTATTTGGCCATTTTCAAAATTTTGATAATGTGCTATTAGTCATATCATATTAAAATCAATAATTGATATAATACATCTTATTAACAATACTGAGCGACAACAAGATTTGAATCCTCTTTGATACATGCAAATATGATTGGTCATTGTCGGGACCAAAAGCGACCAAAATGACCACTAGCTCATAAATGGTCATTCAGACTAATATATTTGGAATCATTAATCTACATTAATCTAGAAAAGTGTCTTAGAATAACATGTAAATGATGGTGAAGTGTCTCATTCCTGAATTTACTGCCCCATATATGTGAGGTTTCAATAAACATTTACCGTGTGGTCAAGGTGGCTAAAATCATGTAAATGACCACAGTGCCATGGTCAAACAACCTTATGTATGCACGATGTAAAGGATTTTATCACAATTATCGACACTCTTCACCGATTATTGGTAGCTCATGCTGATAATGATACTGACCAGCCTTTGAGCCCTTTTTGACTCATCAAAGCATGCAAGGTCTCTCTCTTAGCTGATCTCTCCACTAATTGGAGATTCCTAGGGTCCATGGTCACTGGTCAATATTGAGGGAAACGTGGTCAAAATGACCACAGGGTCCAATAGTTATGGTCTGTGTGGAATAATTTCATTGACTCCACCAAGAAGCTTTCAAACTTCCCCATTTAACAATAATTGATGCTAATATTAATGCAATCCAAAATTTCTCCTCACCATGTTCGATATCACCATTAACATACACAATGAGCAGGGCTGGCCGGGGGTCAAGGTGGCCAAAATGACCAAGGTAGTCAACTTTGGGGATGCTCAATTTTAAGGATTCATTCACCAGTGTTGGGTATTACAGCACACCCTTGTTAAGATTCTGGTAACATTCGAAGTATTTCTGGATAAATTGAACTGATGTTATTGGCCATTTTAAGGGCAATAACTGGCCAAAATAACCTAAAGCTGTTAAATAGGGTCATTAAGACTGATATATTTGGAATCAGCATCACATTTTACATAAGATGAACTTTTGAATGCATTTCCATTTTATATGGGAAGAAGATAAAACACGCTGAAGACCTAAAATTCCTGTCTATGAGCAGTTTATTATAGGCAAAACTGCGTGAATGGTCAGTTGTGGCTAAAGTACGCCAAGTAACCCTCATAGGTCAAAACTGATGGAACAAATTGCATGAGGTCAAAATACTTTTGAGATGTTTAATTTCAAGGATTAATACACCAATGTTAGGTGTCACAGTATGCCCTTGTAACGATTCTGGTAACATTCAAAGTATTTTTTGATAAATTGAACTGATGTCATTGGTCATTTTAAGGGTCATAAGTGGCCAAAATGACCTTAAACTGTTAAATAGGGTCATTTAGACTGATATATTTGGAATCAGCATCACATTTTACATAAGATGAACTTTGGCATGCATTTTCATTTTATATGGGAAGAAGATAAAACACGCTGAAGACCTGAAATTCCTGTCTATGTGCAGTTTATTATATGCAAAACTGCGTGAATGGTCAGTTGTGGCTAAAGTACGCCAAGTAACCATCATAGGTCAAAACTGATGGAATAAATTGCATGAGGTCAAAATACTTTTGAGATGTTCATTTTCAAGGATTAATACACCAATGTTAGGTGTCACAGTATGCCCTTGTAACGATTCTGGTAACATTCAAAGTATTTTTGGATAATTGAACTGATGTCATTGGTCATTTTAAGGGTCATAAGTGGCCAAAATGACCTTAAACTGTTAAATAGGGTCATTTAGACTGATATATTTGGAATCAGCATAAAATTTTACACATGAAGGATATTTAAATGCATTCTCATTTTATGAGGGAAGAAGAAAAAACATGCTGAAGACCTCAATTTCCTGCCTATTTGAACAGTTAATAATGCAAATTGCGCGAATGGTCAGTTATGTCTAAAGTACCCAAAATGACCCTCATAGGTCAAAACTGACGGAATAAATTACATGAGGTTGATGGTTATGATCCAGCGCACATTTTGAAAATAAATGTGGATTTCTAAAAACATCCAGTCGTAGCTCTGATCAATATTTGTAACACATTTCGGCCAAAAAATCATGAAAATTTTCATTTTTGGCCAAATTATGGCCAAAATGACCACTGCTATTGTGATTTGGCAAATGAAAGCACTTTATCTGGAATCTGTGTGCATTTTTACTTAAGATAGACCCTTTAATTGCATGTGGCTACAAAAGCAGTCTGTTAAGGGACCATTTTCCAAAGAGTGGTCAAAATGGTCAGTTTTGGCCAAAATTTGGCCAAAATGACCAAAATGGCGTGAGTACGGTCAATAAGAGTGGCATTTTTGGAATCAGCGCACAATTTTACCCGGATAAGCTTGTCAAACCTTCCCCACCAAAAATTCTGAATAAAGCCCCCTGGCTCCTAGACTCATGAAACCACTCTGACCACTAGAAGTGCTAAACTTAGGGAGTGCCAGTGGACCTCTATGGTGATTGCTACGGATCACTGGATGATTGCATGATCCTCATTGTAAAGCAATATGGGCGACCGCTACAAACAAATTGATAGATATCGATCAATACTACCAATATCTTCGCCAAATTTTATATGTAAAATATAAGAACCTTAGGTGCAACATTTTCGGTGCACAAGCTGCATGTTTGCTGCATGTAGCATTGTACTCTGTAACAACATTGGGCATGTTGATCACAGGTTTCCTCAGCCGATGCTCATAGTCTTTCCTGGATTTAGCCTTCTCTGATTTCATTTGGCAAAATCATGAAGGTCGATATTCACTGACAAATGGTGTTATAAGGCTATAGCTTGAAATCCCACCTGGAAAGGGGGCACCCACGAATTTGTTACTCATAAGGGGATCATAAAGTGGGTTCCTGTGATACTTACATGATGAAGTCTCTATCACCTCGGAGGTGTTTCTCAACGATGAGTTGGGTGTCAAAGAGGATGAATCCACTGAAGATTACCACTCCAATATACAGGCCAAACTACACATATAACACAGGAATCACAATTGTTTTATGGCAAGATAGATTTTATATCAAAGAAATATCAATTAGAATATACACAAATATAATTTCCTAAAGTACTGTTCTTAATATTTAACATTTAAGAATTTCCAATACCTTTTTTTTATATTTTCAAGTTCAGAAAAAAACATGAACATGACAGTAAAAAATGTCAGACTTTACCCATTACTTACTTCAAAAGAATGGGAAAAGGGATTTGAAAATGTCTATACAGATGTACATGTATCATAATAACTTTTTGGTATTTAAGAGAATGAAATTTTTTTTAACAATACCACTATTAGCAGCTACTTGCAAAAATAATGAAAATCTCCCTGAAAAATGATTGTATGACCTTTAAAGGACAAGTCCACCCCAACAAAAACTTGATTTGAATAAAAAGAGAAAAAATCAACAAGCATAACACTGAAAATTTCATCAAAATCGGATGTAAAATAAGAAAGTTATGGCATTTTAAAGTTTTGCTTCATTTCACAAAACAGTTATATGCATACCCCGGTTGGTATGCAAATGAGGAACTGATGACATCACTCACTACTTTCTTTTGTATTCTATAATATGAAATATGAAATTTTTTCATCATTGTCATGTGAAATGAAGCTTTATTCCTCCCTGAACACATGGAATTCCATTATTTCAACATTTTGTGCTTCAGGCAAGGAGGTCCTAATCGTCAAATTAGTAAAAATTGAAATATTGTATAATTCAAACAATAAAAAACAAAAGAAATAGTGAGTGACATCATCGACTCTCTCATTTGGATGTAACTGGCTCGTTCATATAACTATTTTGTAAAAAATAAGCGAAACTTTGAAATGTCATAACTTTCTTTATTTTACATCCGATTTTGATGAAATTTTCAGCATTGTGCTCGTCTGATTTTTCTCTGTTGATCCAAATCAACATTTTTCTGAGGTGGACTTGACCTTTAACAAGGCTGATATCATGTATATGTATGTATGCACCAAAGAGGCTACAAGTTTTATATTACATCACTGACAATTTATAGGATCAAACTCCTGTATCATTCTGTACATGCTTCCAGAGGAATTTTCTGAGAAACTGTGTTTGGCAAAGGATCTAGTATCCTGCTTTGACATAGAATAACTATCAAATGAGAAATGGAAACAGGGAGCAACATAGAAGTGGTGTTTCACAGTAATTTTCTTACATAACTCTTTATAACTTTATATAGAACATCTTCCTTTTAAATAAGTGAATATTTAAGAACTGGAGGCATTTGAATGGTAATTTATGGTAATGATTTGTTAGAACCTTTGAACAAGCAATCCTCCTAGCAGAGTAAGAAAGAAGAGGCATACTTATTCTAGTACTAACCTGAAACACCATGGCAGACCTGAAGAAGATGTTGACAAGAGACATGATCATCATCATAGACAGACCTGACATCAGAGGTCCTTAATATTAAAATATAAAACACATAAAATAATCAACAAGGCATGACAAAATCAAATTCAAAAATACTTTTGGCCAGATCTTTAAACAGGTCTCCCACTCAGAAACATTTCCTTCAAGTCCTTTCTTTAAAACAAATCTCCCAATCTTTTTTGTGGAAAATATGTTATCTTGCTCCGAAAAGAAAAAAAATTCCAGGGGACTGTGCAGTAAACTTTACCATAGGAGTATGTAATAATAATCAAAGAAAACAATCTGTCACTGGCTATGTATATCTCAATGATTTTGTCTCTTGATGGGCTCGTCTGTATCCATTTTCTATACAACTGATCAGCTTATTCTCTGATTATCTAAATCCATTAGGTCAAAACCCACTTGGTCCATTATCAATTTGTTCTATTTACCGATTGGTCCAACAACCATTATGTCTAATACCCACTATCAGTTAGACTTATTCCCAGATGGTCCACCAATTGTTATTGCATTATTTTGCACTTTTGTCAAATCATATAAAACCGAGGTAGTGGTAGATCAAATGGATATCAGACAAAGTAGATTCAGCCTACCTGTAAATTAGACAACTTGGTGAATCGGCAACATACATGAAAATTAGACCAAATGAAAAGTAGGTAAAGTGGTGTTGACCAAGTGGCAATTCATCAATGAGCTTACCTGCCAAGAAGAGCATAGTTCTCTGCTGTGACATCAAGGCAGCCAGGCTGAAGCACACAAAGACTACAGTGGTAGCCATGAATGCTGTTGTGATGATCCTATCAAATGACAAAATTGGTATTCATTTAGATGACATGAAATTAAATGAAGAAAGGCAAAGGGATTAGGGGCAACAGAGGGGAGGATGAGAAAGGAGATAGGGAGAGGAAGGGGGGGGGGGAGGAAGGAAGGATAAACAAGGAGTTTACAAGCTGATTTTGAACTGAGTAAGTCAATAAGCATGAACCAAACATGCACCAAGGAGGGAGTCAATGGCAACCCCCCCCCCCCCCTGAACAAAATTTGCAATTGTGACACAATACTTGAAGATTACATACATACATACATTTTTTTGTCAATCAACTATAACTTTCTTATTCCTTGTCACTCAGATTTCTCGAATCCCTTTCCATTATGTTTCATTTTTCTCCTTTCATACTGACCCCTCTTAAAGGTAACAAAGGTTTGACTTACGATGGATCAATTTCTGCAACAACTGTGAGAAGAGGTCCAGTGCTGACACCTGAAAGAAATAACGATTGAAAATACAAAACACCATCAATAACACTATACTGCTTGCAGTATTATAACATGGTATTCTTTTCTACCAAATTAAGCACTTGAACTTCTGACACTATTATTTAAGCATAGATGCCACTGGGGCTGACATTCCAAGTAAACATTGTGCATCAACTTTTGTGCACTTTGAGCATTTAAATTCTTGAAAAGAATCTTGGAAACAGAATTCATTCATAGTATTATACTGTTATTACTTTGCATCCTAGCGAGCACCCATTTACGATTGGGGAAAGGAGTGGAGAATGATTAGACTGTAGTTATGATAGTGGAAAATTATTAGATAACGCCTTTCTGAAGAATACCAAGACTGAATTTTAAGCCTGTCTGGGGCTGAATAGAACTGTGTATACTGTAAAGGCCATCATGGTGCTAGATTTACCTAAAGACCTACTTGTTGATTCAATAGTTTCAATAATGTCTGCAGCAGGACAATTACCCATCTTCCCGATCACAAACTGATCAAGTCATGGTAACTATGAGAGGTAATTACAGCTTTATGAACAAGAAACAAAGATTAATCATTTCAGGAAGGTCAAGGGTATAAGACCATTGGACGCAAAAACTTGACATGGAGTTGTCTTATTACATCTATCTACTTACCAACGCAGAAGGCAAATCCCAGGAGAATGGAGAGTCTCTTGCCCTGGTTCTCTGCTGTCTGTGGAATGCTACGAAGCCAGAAGAAGAGGCCCAAAGTTGCGATAGTTGTCAGGAACTGACCCTGTGTGCATAAAAAAAATCAGTTACCGGTAATTACCACTTGGTATGGTATTGTTCAATGCCTATTAAGGCAAAGTGCATAAATTTGTTTACAAGATTTTCTGATAAACTTTTTGTCAAAACATTACACAACCATAGGCTCAATTTCATATAAGACCATCAAGACCATGGCACTGGATATCCTTTTGATGGACCTCAATGCCTCTATCATTGGCTTAGGAAATTTTCCTGTCCTTTTACATATCTGCCCATTTAATAATATGTTGTAAACTGTGCCTTAAAAAGTGGTCTTGTCAAATGGATATAAAAATATGTGACCCGACACATTTGTCATTTTGTTTGACTTTCATTTTAGAGGCCATGTCCATTTAAAAAAAAAATAATATACAAATAATGCACATAAGCGCGTGCATACTGGGCCAAATAATGAACGATGTGCAAGAAGAGCCAATGGATGTACCGCACCAAGGCCCCAAGGACCAAGTGCGGTATATCCATTTGGCGAGTTGAGCACATAGTTCATTATTTAGGTCCTCTATGCACAAAAATATGTGTGCATTGTTTGTATATTATTATTATTGTTTTAAATGGACATGGCAAACCCTCCCCCATATTACTGAGTAACCCCGAATGCTATATTTGATCTAAATTCTAGATAATTCTAAATAATTCTAGACATCGCACTATCATGCACTCTGACGTCAGAGTGCAGGATAGTGCATTTTGGATGCAATAGTGCAATTCGCTGAATATCATGTGATCCGATTTGGACCAATCAGATTACAAAACATTCTTGGGAGTTGTATAGTAATATCTATTAAATTTATAGTCTACATCATCATATGCACTGGTAAGAGAATAAAACTGGGATAATAGATTACTGAACCACTTGATTATTTAACAAAATAACAACTAGACAAAACAACAATAAAGAAAACACAATGAGAGTAGATGAAGCAGGTCTTGTAATGTCAGATGTTTTGCTAATTAGACTAACTGGTATTAGCCCTTTCCCACAGTAGGAGTTCCCCTTTGAGGGTACTGTATAATGTACATATGATTACCTGAAGAATATGAAGCACAGCATTGACATAGCTTCCTACAGCTGCAGCCATCATGCACATTGCCAAACAGGAGTAGACTCTCTTCAAGTGAGACTGACAATCTTTTGTCCTGGATATATATATATTTTAGAAAAATAGAGAATGAGGTCAACCATATATGTAACTATTTTTATTTCATTTATTCAATTTCTTATTCATTTAATTTTATTATCATTATTTTTTCAATTTTCTAAAATTTATTATTCTTTGTAATTTTTTTGGGGGGAGGGGGTGTTTATAAATTGAATATGAATTAGGATATTCAAGTTTGATTATAAGGTGTCTAATAGACTGACAGGAATAATGAACGGGGAGGGTAGGAGGAGGATTCATTGGATGAGTACAGACTAGAGATATTTTTTTTATTGATCTTGGAGAGAAAAATTAATTTACCAGTATAGGATATTGGACAGATACATGTAGCACTCTGTAAAACACAGCAATATTCGTGCTCAGCCATTCACAAATCCGCAAAATAAAAATCCACTTTATAAATTCAACCCACCCCTACCCCCCTAAAAATTTACTCTAAAGTTTAGTGCTGTAAAGCATATTTTCAGACATTTAACAGTTTCAGGAAAAGAAAACATTGAAGATAAAATAGAAACACTCTTGGGTATCTACACTATCATACTTACAGCTGTGAAAACTGGAACAGAGCATTCCATTCAATTTTACGATTTCCACTGAGAAAATCCATTGTTGATCTGAAATGCAAAAAAGAAATTCTATCACAATAACTTGAATAATATGATTAAACTATTAGTACATGTAATTGCTTCAGTGTACATGCAGATAAGAGGAATCATGCACAACCTCTCAATCCCTGTATTGTGAGCGTACGAATACCGTTTGGAAGAACACTTTATACACTCGGAAATAAAATTTCTTGGACACTAAAAAAGTTAAAATATTCCATATAGATATTTGATTAAAGGCAAATTATTTTATGTCAACATGATCAGACAATATTCCTCTTCCAGTATGACATGACATTTTCATGTTAACAGTCATGCATGGGTGGTTAAATGCTTTTAACAATAGCAATGTCAGTAAAAGAAAATTGCAAAAAATGGACCATTCAAATTCAATTCAAACAGGCTGCATGAACACGGCTGGCACTCCCAACAACCTGCACGAAAACCAAAGCTGTTGCCTCAACACATTCAAACTCGTTTGCGTTGGGCATTTGATCATCCACGGTGGACAAGACGAGACTGCAGCCATATCCTTTTCACGGATGAATCGAGATTCTGTCTCCATCATAATGATGGTAGGGTTCGTGTATGGAGGAGGACAAGTGAAATATTCAGAGACTGTTGTGTGCAGGAGAGGCAACAAGGCCAAGGAGGAAGTGTTATGGTCTGGGGTGGAATTACGGAACAGGATAAGACACAGCTCACTGTTGTCAATGGAAACCTCACTGCCCTTTCTGCAAACCATGGAGAACAGTTTCTTCTCATGGATGACAATTTGCGTCCCCATCAAGCAAATATTGTTTAAAGAGTTCTGGATGACCACAATGTTCAGTGCTTGGATCCATGGCCGACTTGTTCACCAGACATGACCCCGTTTGCACACTTGTGGGATCAGCTAGGAAAATCGGTCAATCAAAGAATTCAACCAGGAGACACTCTTCAAGACGTCCGGTGTTATCTCCTGGAAGACTGGGACAACATCACCCAAGAGCAAATTCACCAACTTGTGACAAGCAACTTCAAAGTGTAGCAGTCATTCAGAGCAAGGGTGGACAAACGAGATATTGAATTTTCTTTTGCCAAGATACTGAAATCCGACATTTTTTTCCATCGACTAACTTTGACTTAAAGTTCCAGTGGAATAGTCATGCATACAAGGTGGATAACTCTCTCTTCGCTTTTAGAGTGGTATTTGACTTTAAGTTTGCTTTTATTGTTTAATGGATATTTATGCCACATAAACTTTCACAACTGAAAGAATGACTGATCGTTTTCTTGCAATTTTCTTTTAATAAACATTGCTATTGTTTAATGCCTGTAACCAGCCATGC
Source organism: Lytechinus variegatus (assembly GCF_018143015.1). Classification (NCBI taxonomy): domain Eukaryota; kingdom Metazoa; phylum Echinodermata; class Echinoidea; order Temnopleuroida; family Toxopneustidae; genus Lytechinus; species Lytechinus variegatus. The sequence goes on along the minus strand of NC_054740.1, from coordinate 78,444,159 downwards.
ACTGACTGATCCATTTCTTGCAACTTTCATTTATTGACATTGCTATTGTTTAAAGCATTTAACCACCTATGCATGACTGTTCACATGAAAATGTCATGTCATACTGGAAGAGGAATATTGTCTAGTCATGTTAACATACAATAATTTGCCTTTAATCAAATATCTACATGGAATATTTCAACTTTTACAAGTGTCCAAGAACTTTTTTTGCCGAGTGTGTAAATAAAAAATCATTATTATGAATTCTGATTGTAAATAATTATTTATAATCAATATTCAAATGTTATTATTTAATAAAGAATAGGTCTTATTTTAATCTATAAAAAGTTCTTCAAAATGGCACTAATATGCTGACACGGTCATTGTTGGACTTATCTCTAAGAACGATGAAACAGAATATAGGAGAACTCTGGACACTTTTGTACACTGGTGTGATTCTAATTACCTTATCTTGAATGAGAAGAAAACAACATCATAGGAAAAAAAACAAAATGTCTATGTAAATCCAGTTGTTATGAAAGATTCTGAAATTGAAATTGTTCCATCATATAAATATCTTGGTGTAGTAATTGACGATAAGCTAAACTGGGAAGAACAGTGCAAACATGTTCTAGGTAAAGGCAATGGAAAGCTCCACTTTCTGAGGAAACTGAAGTCTTTCCATGTCGACAATGTCATCCTCAAACTCTTATACTCCTCAGTTGTTGAGAGCACCATTTTATATGGATGCCTCTCTTGGTATTGCAGTTTGAGGAAATGTGACCAAACAAAAATTCAGAGGTTGGTAAATCAAGCAGGATCAAGCAGGATCCATTTGGTTCGGTACATGTCATCACAAAAATTAGAAATCTTAACTAGGGCCGGTGGCCTATAAAGAATTGTCTTAGTTATTTGAACAAAAAGGGTGTTGTGAAAGATTCGCGTGCACCAGCACTGGCAGCAGGTGCATATGAATCCTTCGCACGCGAGATGAATTGAACCCATGGGTGCCTCGCACCTAGACCAAAAGCTTCGGTCTCTGTTTTGTTGGTTGTTCAGCTGAACTTCGTTGGCTTCACTCACCAAATACAGAGACCGAAGTTCTAGCGCGATCTGTACAGGGGACTCAATGGCCATATGTTTATGTACTTAAGATCGGATAAAACGGGGAAGTGAATTTGCGCGACAGCCGAGGTAAGTCACTGTTTTTGTTCCTTTTAACTTCATTTTTCTCCATTTTTTGGCAATTGATGCCAAGAGGGAATATAAGTTTGCACTCTGGTCACTATAATTTTCGAAATTTTTATTCATTAAAGACAAAAATTGAAAAGCCCCGACGGGGGGATTTTGCATTGCAAGTCCCCTAATGGTGGCTGCACGATAGCGAGCCGTCTGTGTACGAGGAGAATAAAAAAAAATGTTAAAAAACTCCTCGAAACAGACGGCTGCCAGCTGTCTGCCTCGCACCATGAACTGCGTTTGGCAGTGGCTTTCTCTAGTGGGTCGCCCGTGCTGCGACCCCAGTCACAAGACAAATCTACTGGGCGATTTAGCTAATGTGCAATTCGAATGCTTTTTCACGGAAGCGTGACATTCCCTATGCAACATGCGTGCATGAAAATCGCACACACAGAAATAAGAATTGCTCTGCACAGTGTAGGTTTGAACTACAGCTACATCACGTTCATATAACTCATTACAAATTACTACTTTCCAGCAAATATCTAGGCGTTACTTTGCTTACCAGTTAGAGGGTGAGAGATGGTTCAAAAGCTTCGCTTCCTTGACAGAGAATTCCAGTCAGCAATTCTCTACTAGTGAGTGGTAGGGTAGAGTTTGAACTTATTTTCCTTGAGTTTGTTGTCAATTAACTGCAGTAAAATAAATTACGTATATTTGTAGCCCGCCCTCAAGCGTCCAAATGGGCACGCAGGCTGACGCCGCGCCCTTTTCTTGAAAAGTTCTCGAAAAATCTTATAGAGATAAATCAGTTTGCGAAAAATACATGTATTTCAAAAAAGTTCATAGATACTTTTTTTTAAGATGGCTAGATGTAATCTATGAAAACACAGGAAATCATTTTTACCAGAGTCAATTTTTCAGTAGAAAACAAATTGTTTTAATGTTCAGTAGGCCTATGTAGGCCTACGCATCCCTCCAAAACTGCCCCCGTGATGTGCTTTTTGTTCCTCTATTTTGTAATGAAATACCTTTTCAAAAGAGAGTCAGTGTACTCTAACAAGATTTTTCTGTCTTACATTCTTTCCTTTTAATTCCAGAGAATAAAAAACCCTCTATTTAATACTGTAAACAAAACAAAAACGAATCAAATTATTTTACAAAACTATTTTACATTCATTTTTGTTCCGTCTTGTCCACATAACAATCATACAATATTTTATATAAAGATTTTGCTATGAACTTATTCAATGAAAATAGCTGGGAAGAGCCTCTGGATATCCGATTTTCCATTTACAATTACCGCAGTAAACGACGCAGAGTTTATTGGAAGGTCATTATTCTTCCTCATTTTAACTCGATATTTTTTAGATTACATTAATTTTACTTTCTCTTCTTTAAAAAAAAAACAAGCTGACAAGATACAGGAATATTACATTCTCCTTAAGAATAGGGCATATACATGTAAAAAAAAGTAGCCGGGTATATATATAAATCAAAAAGAGAATTAAAAAAAGTGTAAGCCTGCAAGGTTACACAAGTGATCATCTATTTTCACAATTTCTACCAACATAAAAATATATCCAATCAAAAATAAGTTTGAATATCCAGCTGAAACTGCTCCTTCCGTGAAACTTCCTCGCCTGTGAATTCCCCCTAATTTTCTCCACTACCGTGAGTACCCATATTTATTTTTTATTGAAACAAATTGAACCAAAATGAATTACAATATTCATAAAGGATTTTATTTTGAGAATTATCTTAGTATTTGTTACGCTCATTCTATTCATGGGTCACACTGAGCGGGGTTTACATCAATTTTACCCTGGAATTTTACTTGAAAATGAGATTGTTTCTGATAGAAAGATGCCTTTGCTTGAGAAATTCATAAGACATCATTCGAGAGATTGAAAAAAAAAATACGAATATTTTGCTAACTTTGGCTATACTAGTAAAGGTGAAGTGCGCGTGGCGTACACAAGATTATTATAGTTACTTTAAAAAAAACAGAGCCACAGAGAGACATAATTATCATGAAGAAAACAAATAAGGATAGAAAAAAAAGTTTTTTTAGGGGGGTGACCGTCTTCATTAATAAAAATAAATTCAATTAAGAAAAAAATCATCCCCAACCTGACAAGAGACCAGTGTGATGTTTGTCAGTGACCGACTTTATAGACAGTAATTTGTATATTAAACAAAAAGTTCACACCTAGTTACCAATAATGCATATAGCATTTCCATTTATTTTAAAGCAGGATAAAAGAGCATTGTAGATTAAATGCCTTGCTCACGGGCATATCTGCCACGGCCAGGGATCGAACCCCGGAGCTTTTCATGTAGAGCCAGGCGCCTTAGACCACTCGGCCACGGTACTTCAAAATTGAAAGAAATGAACAGCGCCCTCACAAAAAAGGATGAACGGTCAAGTCTCCCACCTACAAAATGTCGAGTTGAATAAACCGGACAATCCAAGCAAGCATCTGACAATTTCATCAAAATCGGATGTAAAATAATTTCCGCGTATTTTCAAACCCTTTGCTGTATGCAAATGAGGGAGCCAATAATTGACTTTGTATCTATTATTGTAATTGATATTTGATTTTTTTTTCCCCACTAATGCAACAGTAGGATTGATTCCGGCAAGTAACTTGTAAAATATAATTTAGAATTCATTGTTAATTTGTGAAGAATCTTAGACTAATAAAATAAACTATTTCAATTTCGAAGATTTGGTAAAACAGTATACTGTTTTACCAAATCTTTGAAATTGAAATAATTCATATTACTAGTCTAAGATTTTTTAAAAAGTGGGTAGTATTATTGCATGGCTCCAAGAGTCATGGTGTTCATGTGACCGTTTTTATGTTTTCAAATAAGTGGAACTTTGTCATTTTATTAACCTTTCCTTTTATATCCGATTTTGATAAAAATTGTCAAGGTTTATGCCTGTTTAACTTTATTTATGTATTTAAATAAAGTTATTATTGGGGTGAACTTCGGATTTAAAATATACAAGCCTACATGTTTATCATAAAAAAATTATTACAAAATTAATACTAACTTGACAAAAACATCTACCTGCCTTAATTTAAATCAACTTGAAATATATAATATCAAATGTATTTGTTTAATTGCTAAATCCAAGACATTATAGCATAAGCTTCATTTCATCACGAACATTTTCCTCCTTCCAAGATCTCACAGCATTTGAAAAGGTTAGATAATTTGTTATCATAGCTAATGAAAATAAGCCTTAACTTTTTATCAAGGGTATTGTTAATTTCACTCTTAATCTTTAAAACTTTTAAGAAAATCGGTAAATGTTAATTGATGTCATTTTTTTCTTACCATGACTACCGTTCTCATTCGGGGTATTTCATCTATTTTTTTAATTTCATTGGCAAAATGCGCAAGAAATACAGGGTGACGTATTTAAATTTGAACATTTGGTTGCTACGTCACTGCCCCTATCGACATTTCCTGTTGCCACCCAAGCTGAATGATATTTGTGGAACAACAATCAGAAACAGAAAAAAATACAAACATATATAGGCTAATCTAAGCAATTCAAAACTGCTCATTTTTATTCACAAAATGTAGCACTATATCAAAAACACCATGTCTATCTTTGCATATTTTGGTGTATTTTAATTAAATAATTCAAAATATTTACATCATTTTCTTTGTGAAAAAATATTACAATTATATGTTTCTTTTAAAAAAAAATCATTCAAGTAATCGCAAACTTCAAGTACAAATAAATCAAACAATATTTGGTTGCACCGCGGGGGTTTGTTTCAACTGATTGCCCCACACTGGGCAACGTTATCAGATGAGTATTGTCCACATAAAAATTTGTTTATGCCAATTAATTTAAATGGAGTTCAATTGATTTTCTCGAGTTGGTTCGAAATTATCGGGAAGGGGAGGATTTTAAATTAAATTTATGATGTAGACTACATTTTGTCGCCCAAAATGTAAAGTTACATAGGCTTGAGCCTATCAAAATATCAATACGACAGATGATACACTGATAAGTCCCCGCAGAGGGTATGACGGTGGTCCAGCAAAGACAGTGGTCTAGCAAATAAGCCTACATTGACATAGAAAAAAATCAAGAAAAATAAAAAGTTAGAATTGTGGATTTTTGTCTAGGAGAGGGGCTACCGCCCCACGCCAGTACAATTGTCGGTATATGCATCTAGGTCGATATTGGTGTTGAAAGTTAACAATAACAAAGTGAAATGCAGTGTTATATTATACAGGCTTATTACATTCATTTCATTAAAAATGAATGTGTCTCAGTCTTAGGATGAGTATATTCTCACAACAATGAATTATGCATCAAAAGATATAGGACATCAAAATAACACAAACTAAAACGAGGCTGAAATAAATAACATGAATACCAAGGGCGGAATGGGAAAGTCAATTTAGCGACCCAACATTTTGAATTCATTTCAATAACTGTTAGTTACACTGCTTTAATTTGGTTTCTGAATACACATTTGGCAATATATTTTGAAGAAAGGAAAATTAAGGCACCTTCAAATCCGATACTGATCTAAAAATTGAGTACCGGTAAACATGCTATTTTCTAACATAAGACAGTGTGTTGGACTAAGCACCTATAAAAAAAAATCTGAACCACGATATATTGATATTCGATCGATTTGATGTATGCTGAATCTCCTTTTCTCTACAAATTGTATTTCATTAATAAACGTGCAAAAATAAGATATTTATTTCGGTCTATACATTTGAAATATATCTTCTTAAATCATTTCGTGATAAGAAGAAAAGCAAAATATTAAAATCTTAATTTAATCATAGAATGATATAAAAACTATTCTGACGAAATTTCTAATGTTACAACAATCAGAATCTTTTTTAGAGGAAAATAAATGATCAAAAGGTACAGGTATTTCATGTGTTTACAGAAAAAAGAGACTACAACCCGACAATGAATCATAGAAATTTCAGGTGTAAGCATAATTAGATTTTTTTAATTTCATATTTGCTTATGAATATGAATTCATCACCCGCGCCGCCTTTTTCATCCAACCCCTTACCCCTTTGTCCGCCCCCTCTCTCAATATGTATCGGAGGATGTGTGTGTGAGGGTGAGTGTGCGTGTTTGATATGCTTAGGGGCTACTATGACCCAGTCAGTGTAGACATCCATCGGTTATTAGAAAAAGTGAAGCACATACGAATATTTATCAAAAATAACAACTTGATAATAAATAACGATATTGTTCGATATAGTAAAACATAGTCATGTTGCTTTACCAAAAAGAGCATGCATAGACAGAGCTAGTATGAAAAATAACAATATGGGCCAAGATGGCCAACATGTCCACGTTGGAGATAAAATCGAATAGCATTGTCCTGTACATGACCTGCTATCGGCAATACGTAGTTTGATTGTTCATCTTTTAAGTCTTTGTAAACTTCTTCATTAATGGGTGTCACCCAAGATTGTATCCGTTACAAGTCTGTATCGTTTGCACCACTCTGCACGTGTCGCAGTTGACGACGCAACACCAGTGAAACCGACACCTACAGTTTTCACGCTTCTCAGCCAGGACCTCGTGGTATCCTCTTCCACAACACATGATGTCGCAACCTCCAACGTCCATCGAGGTGCTGTTACATCGTCGCCCTTCCGTGCCAAGGGAACCAGACTTACGATCGGGTTCGCAAAAGTCGTGTGACTCCATGGAATAAACAAGGTCTTTGATGGTGGGCTGTTTAACCGTTTCGTCTTCCGGAATAAGATTCTCGCCGCTGTTGCCGCCAGTGACTTTGACGGCGCCGTCGAAGGCAGATTTAAGGCGGTTTCCGACGTCACGGAATGTGGGCATTTTCTTCCAGCAAGTCTTGAGTGTACAGGAGCCTGAAAGTCCGTGACATTTACATTCCCGTCGCATGTGCCTCGAGATGGACTATATGAATCGTAAAGAGAAAATTGGGAAAGAGGGAAAATACATAAATGACAATTAATGCTCATGACAAATATCACAAGAACAGATAACATTAAACAATAATGTTAAACAGATAAATAACCCAATAAGCCTGATCAAGTCATCCCCGCACATCGGTCATGACTTATTAGTGGTTCACTGGGTATGTTACTGGAAAAGACCCATGGCAGCTTCAAACAAACCTCCAGTAAATTTACGACATGATCTATTCATGACCGTGTCATATTGACAGGTCTGAAGCTCTTTAGTTTTAATTTAGTGCCCCAAGTTTCATGCCCATCAACTGCACCCTCCCCATCTCCCAGTGCTCCATCGCTATTCCAGATAAAACATACACCATGATAGCCTTGTATACATAACTGAGATTGTCGTATAGATGCTGAACCTCTTCGTTTATAGCATGTCCAAAAAGTTACATTTTTTACGCTACAGCGCCAAGCAATTCACATATAATAGGCCGTAACATGTTCTTATTTTTGTCATTAGCATTTTTTTTACAAAATGTGCATGAAATAGAATGAATAAATAAACAGTAAAATTGATAAACTTCACTGCATGCCATGCATACATGACATACAGTGGAGCTAACAGGTTAGTGAACCCCTCCAAAAAATTCACTCCTTCATGCTGATGAGTAAACGTGGACAAACAATGTTACAATGTCTGGCGAGCCAAGAGAAACAAACTAATTTATATTGAATGCAATATTTCATCATCTGGCATCACAATTAAATATTCCAAAAATGGCATAATCTGGACACTTTATTTATGTTCATTTTCTAGTGGGTTCACTAACTTTAAGTACGAGTATGGTGTTTTATTATGGTAGGGGTGGTAACGGTCAGGGTGCTCAGATGGCATCACTTCGTCATCCTCTGTTAACGAATGATCCACCACCTTGGAGACAAAGCTTCTCTCTTTACATTTCATCTTATTGCTCATACGATAATATTCTAATATACTCCTCTTAAAAGTATCATGGATTCGCCGATGAATCAGGTAGCTAAATGAATACAGACGAATAAAACTGGGCTGCAGTTGCCACCAGAACAAGACTGTCTGTCGTGCGACTTTAGCACGAGTGTATCAGTTACAAGCAATGTTGTTAAAAAGTGATGGCTCTGACCGAGTTCGTCCATGCTCTGACATTGTCAGAACACTGGGAAGTATATTTGAGGTCAGGCCATGGATATATTTTTCATCTCATTTTGGATGGCGTCGCTAACTTTACACAAACTTATTGACGGACCGTGAAACGTCGCCATAAATCGTCTGCACCAAGAATCAGTGGCCAAGTGACACATTCAAACTTATTCCATCATACTCCCACTGTTTTTGTTTATCCACCATGATCGTTTCTTCTATCAGAATGGAATTCGAAATGCTGGTATGATTATTATGATTTTATCAATGTGCTAAAAACACACACACGAACTAATCCAAAACTGATCGACCAGAATGACTTGATAGCGAGAGCATGATTATGTCGTTATGGTAATTTACAGGATATGGAAATGAAGATGGAATTACCTAAGTTTCTTTGGAATTACTATATAACTAAAATGTGGTCCCTGTATTTTTTTTACCAATCAATAGCCCCCCCCCAAAAAAAAATAATAATAATAATTTCTGAATTGTTTTTCAGTATACATATGTTTTCATTCATTTTTTCTTCAGTTCAATGTCTGCTTTTATCAGCCGGATACTGTATACTCGGTATGGAAGGTACAGGAGCAGATAAGGCATTTCATTGAAAAGGGAGGCACATTTTTCCATGAGTGTACTCCTGGGAAACGCAGAAGGGGTATACGTAGCACCATGAATGTTCATTCCCAGGCAGTCTTCGCGAAAAAGTGAAAGTTAATTCAACATGAGTTGACTAAATAATGGCAAATACATCATTTACAGTAGACCAATAATCGCTGGAATATCGTTTAACGCGTTAAATAGAGATAGAGAGATGTGTAACGAAAAGAAAATCTTCCAAAATAAGCTGGTATATGCACCTCTGCCAAGTTATGGTCGGTGTGTTAGTGTGTGGGGGGTGGGGTGTTTAAAAAATGTTAGAAGTCCATTCCTACCAATCTTCCTGCTTCGTTATTGTGTAATGTGACCAGTGTCCCTATATCACTCCGCCTCTTCATATGTGCATCGACGAACTCCTTCGACTTGGTGTAGCCATATTCGACGTTATCGCCACACCCTCCCCACACCCAGGCTTCGTTGCTCTCGAGTTCGTTACGCCCATTGGGTAGGTTTGCGCAGCCGCACTGGAGTAAATTACCCATACTACAAGCCTGGGTGGCGGCGTAGGTCACCCCCGCTGTTGTAATAGCATTGACGAACGCGGTTTGTCGAGTATCTGAAAAAAATAGAAAGGTATCAAGTACGATAATTTAAGGAGACATTTCAATAAAATGGCACAATTTAGGATTGCACGAGAGTTATTTTTGTTTTACTGAATGAAATTAAGGACACCAGAGGAATTACACCACGATAGGCCTACTTGTTGGGAATGTTCAGTTCACGCCAAAAATATCGCCCCAAGTTTAAAGGAAAAGTCCACCCCGACAAAAAGTTGATTTGAATAAAAAGAGAAAAATTCAACAATCATAACACTGAAAATTTCATCACAATCGGATGTAAAATAAGAAAGTTATGACATTTTTAATTTTCGCTTCATTTTTACAAAACAGTTATATGCACATCCTGGTCAGTATGCAAATGAGGGGACTGATGACACCACGCACTCACTATTTCTTTTGTATTCTACTATATGAAATATTCTGATTTTCTCGCCAAAGACAGTCATTTGAAACCGAGCTTTATTCCTCCCTGAACTTGTGGAATTAACATTGTTTAACATTATGTAGTTCAGTCAAGTTTTACATTATTCTCAATTTTATATATTTTGAAATATTGTATAATTCAAACACTTAAAACAAAAAAATTAGTGAGAGGTGGACATCATAGACTCTCACATTTGCATATCACTGAGTTGTGCATATAACTAGTTTGAGCAATTTATGCGAAAGTTTAACATTTCATAACTTTCTTATTTAACATCCGATTTTGATGAAGTTTTCAGCGTTATGCTTGTCACATTTTTCTCTATTTATTTAATGATTTAAAAAGAAGACTCATTACATTTTTTTTCGTATGACCCCCTCCCCTTCCTATATACCCATGGCAGAGATGAGTGAAGTAGTCAGATATGTATTCAACACGGAAATTCGAAAACTGATTTCTAACACAATGCATCATCGAAATGAAACTTCAATGTTGTTTCTGCTTCTCACAATACGACACAGGAAAGAAAAAGGGAGAAACTACAAATAAAAGAAGGGCATCGTACTTTCTGCCCATCCATCGATGTCGTAATTGAAACATTTTATGTGTCACACTCGGAATCAGAGTGACAACTGGTTGACCTACACACCCTCGCACCGATTACTGATTAGGGTTTGCTCTAACTTGGGTGATGACAACCGCAGAGTGATGGGCAAACGGTGAATATTTCCCTTCTCATACGTTATCGTAACGTTTCATTACTTCCTCTTCGTTCTTCTCATTTTATTTCAAATATTGATTCCTCGTTTTTGTTTAATTTCATTCCCCGTCCCCTTTCCATAGGCAAAGCAAATAAAAGAGAAATAAGAAGAGAGAACATATACTGTGACGTGGATTAATGATATCTTTCACTACATTGACAAGCATACATACAAGCGTCATTTCACATGCAGTGTTCAATCATATGTCTATACCCTATCGTGTGTTAAAATACTTAATGGGGAAAACAGCAAAGTTTATATTAGTGAATCCCTCACACGCATGAAACTGTCCAATATCGCTACGGGTATGGGTATTTTGAAGGTCTAAAATACTTAATTTTGCTTGTGAAAATAACAAATTTTCTTGCTCGGTCGCCACGCTCCGTCACACAAAAACGCCATTTGCCCCGGAATATCGTTATATAGACCTATATTGTGTTTTAAGTGCCCTATTTTGTACCGTGTGTAACAATTGGTAATTTAAACTGGAGTAAACAGCTAATTAGGCTTGCTCGGTCGATACGCTCCCTCGCACATCAAGCATAAATCCTCCTTTCACCGTAATGTCTGATTGTATTCCGTGCTGCATCACTTATAGAGCCCTTTAATAGCTTCATGTTCTGCCTTTTCGCCTCTCCACTGTTCATTATGTATCTTGATGATTATATCTTAAGTTTGCCATTTGTTGCTACTCACGCTGGAAAAAAATTAACCCGCCCACCCCCCCAAAAAAAAAAATCATTTGTCTTGGAGGGCTTATCCAAACTGGGGATGATGTTTAAGAAAACCATTTCACCAACGATTTGAAACCACAACCGAGTGGTGACAGTGTGAATTCACGCTCCCAAAATGACTTTAATCCATTAATTAGCATTGCGGTCCCAGGAACACAAATTGTGGTCTAAATTGTAACGTGAGATCTTTCAATATAAGGCTCTGATATAACGGTGACCCATTTTTTCTTTACCAATGTCCAAATTCAATCATTGAAGGGGTACCTTGAACAAGTAACTAGAATTAATTGAACGATAAGGCTAATGGAGTTCAATGATCGAGGTACAGGTTCACTCATAAATGAAATAAGTGTGGAGTTTATCTAACATAAATGTTTTTCTCTTATCTCGAATTCTTGTCCATTCTTCATCACTTGTCCATTGTCCATTCTTCTTCACTTTTACGTGTACAAATTATATATTCCTAATTAAAACCTGGTCGTACATAACGTTGTGAAAGACTGTGAGACTATATGAGATCTTATTCACTTGCACAATGTGAATGTATTTTTCAAAATCAAAGTATTCTTGTAAAATATTTTTATTGGAAGAAATAATTGTCGTTGACATGGTTGATTATACTTATGCTAATGAGATTTGTGCATTTCGACGTAACCTTATGAAGGAGAATCGAATTGGCTCCCCAAATGCGCGTCATCATTAAATCTTAAAGTTAAAAAAAACAACCGAACACATCTTTTATCATTTGTATGCTCTATTTTTTGTTTTCTCTATGTTTTACATTGTTTAGAGGGATGGGGTAAGGGTCTTGGTCGAAGAAGAAAATGGGCAGAAATTAGATGGGGGTAAAATAAAGAGAGTAAATTAAGGTTTCAAGCACTTTGTTCAATTTTAAACTTTAACATCTCGATAAAAATCCCAACATCGACCAGAAGATTAAAAGAAACCATACATGATATCAATTTGAAGACCTAATAAAAAAAGACAGAATAGACAAACATAATTACTGCCCGGTGACATTTCTTTTAGGCTATGAGAGTCATTCCAATATCTTGATAAATGATAACTTATTTGTAACAACAATGATCATTATCTTGTCGTGAAATCATTGATAAAATAGGGACTTTCATTGTCATGAAATGGAAGTCATTATGCGAATTTTCCCATTGTATCTGATGACAAAACGGAAAGAAAATGAGACAGTTACAACATGGTTACCGTTCTTCCTATGAAAGGGAAACCTATTATATGGAACCCCCAGTTTTCTTAACATACTGTGATTATATGTTTTTATTTTACAATAAACTGACATTTTTGCTTTTTTCATTTTTAACTTCTTATCATTACACAAGCGTTTTATTTCGTTCTCAAAACTGTATACAGAGTTCTTGCGGAAAGATGACATTAATTCCCTTTATTGGATTAGACAAATGCACAAAACGATATAGCCTTCGCAAAACCAAACGTTTTACCAAGTTTTCGTTTTATGTATTTCGTAAATTTCCAAGTATCTGGCCCTTTTGTTCAAGTCTTTATAACAAAATGTAGTCCCCTTAGTGAGTTTAATCTCACATTGATAGGACAGGACAGGACAAAATCAGTCATTGTTATTTTTACCGATTGAAAATTGTATACGGATTGCATGAATTTTTCTACACAATATGCATCTAAAACCGGTCGTAATTTCTTAATACTTTCTTCACATCTACTTGCCATTGCCTCTTCTATCATTTATCATGTTTATGTACAATATTTCCTCACAGTTGCTTTGTTCATTTAGCCGGAGATAGTCGAACTGCATGGTGTCATCATGGTCATACTGTCATTTCGCGAAGCCGTTTACAGACGAATTTACGAAAGACTTGACCATGGAATGCCAATTCAATTAAGATTAAATCAAACTAATATTATATTCGAGGGGAAATTACAATGATAGGATTCCCCTCTCCCCATATACATTTCATATTTCCTGTTTTCTTTCTTCTCACTTTCTTTTATTCACATTTTCTTAATTTTCCGCCTCTCCATTCCATTGGCGTACATGTGGGAAGCTTGGGCGCTGTTACCCACCCCCAAAAAGTTCTAAGAACGACAAACGGAAATGAAGGGAAAAGGGAAGAAAAAAAAGAAGGAAATTATAAAATGTGAAATAATTTTCGGAATATTGTGCGAAAATCTTTCACAAAATTTGAACTTAGATTTTAGAAAGGAACATTGCTTTTCGTTCACAAAATACGAAGAAATTGATTTTTTTTCATTTTCATTATTCAATTTACATCAAACTAAAAGAAATTCCCAGTGAAATTTTTCGTTTTACAGCCGAATTCTATAAGACATAACTGGTAAATCTTCGCCTTTATATATCTTTGTTATTGGTATACTTTTAGCTTCTACCTATCTATAAACCAAACCTTAAATAAATTTAGGTCCATTTTCTGAGATCATCCTCATTCTATGGGGGCTTAGATGTTCCCAAGGGATATCATGATAAGTTTCTTTTAGTATTTTCTCTTTTAAAACGCCATTTCCTTTCTTAATTGTCCTTGTCCCATTGCTTTCATTTCTTAACAGTATGGTGTTCAGTATAGGCAAATGCAGGGATGCAGGGGCGAATGGCCCGTCTGAATAGCGAATTAAGTGGATATAAAGATGGAAAGCAATGATGAAAGAAAGAAAGAGAGAGAGAGAGGCCGGAGAAAGACATACAGACAGAATTGATAGAGGGCACTAGCGTACCTATGGGGGGCAGACTCCCCCCCCTCTCTGACGAGTCACAACTGATCCCTGACGAGCCACAGTGACCCCCTCCTATGAACTTGAAGACTTTTTTTTGCTTGCCAATTTTTTTTCTGGTGCGAAATGTCCTTTATACGCCGTTTAAGACCTTTTTTTTGCTCGTCAAATTTTTTGCGGACGAATTTGCCCCCCCCCCTTTGGAAAGATCTTAGGTACGCTATAGAGGGGATACAGAAATTAAATCAGAGGGATCGATTCGGGTAGAAACATTGATTTTCAAAAAAGTATAAAGAATAAATGGAGTGGTTGGACAACTTCGTAAAAACCATCCAAGCAAGACTCTAACTATGACTCAAACATTCATCAGTTAATAATTCTCAATCATAATTCTCAATCGAATTGATACGATTGATTAATTTGAGGTTTCCATTGATTCGTCAGTGTTATAAGAGTGCTATCGGAGGTAGTAACATGATGAGTGTTAAACCACCCTTTCACACGGTAAAAAAAGTCGTAATTTGAATGATTCCAGTGAAAAAAATAAGGCTAATGACGAATATTAGCACGTGTGAAACCAAACTAGAACATGATAAGAATCACGAACGCTAATTACAGTCACGGTTAAAATAGCATCGTCATTACAATGATAATTCAAGATTCACGTGTGAAAACGCCCTAAGTCATTGCTAACTTCGACCTCAAAATTTGACTTTCATGTCAATACCTGCCCTTTTATATATTTTCTCTTTAGTTCCATGTAATATGCCTTTTAATGTTTTACATGTCCACCTCTATATTTTCTCTCTCTGCGTGTATCTTGTTCGCTCTTATCCCTTATATCTTATAAACCTACACATGCAGCAATCCGTCTTTCTGCTCCTCATTTTTTATATCAATTTTTTAAAAATACACAACAATTCATCAACGAGCTTGTATAGGTCTATCAAAGCATCTGTCCGTTTCAAATTATCGGCCCCAATGTTTAAGTCCTTAAATCTGTCGACCCATAGTACCTAAAAACAATGATTTACAGTTCTCGACACACTAGCTTTTTGCGCTTGTCAAAATAATTTACGGATTGTCATGGTATATCGACTGTTGTCTGGTCATAGATAGTTTATAAAAGGTACAATCATCACGTACTGCTTGTATCTACAGAGCCAGTGTATTGACAAACGTTAGGAAAAGAATTAATCCAGTATTTATTTTAAAGGCAATATGCATGCCAGATCCGCCAGTGCCACCTTGAATAACATCAGCTCCAGTATGTCATCAACAACTAAAACTGTCCAGGGGAGCGTTTAGTCAATTATTTTTTTGTCTGAAAAAAGTTGTGAGATCTGACAACTTTCATTGATTTTGATTGGCTGAGAAGTACAGTTTCTATGGTAACTGTCGGATAAAATAAGACCTGCCCGATTAAACATCCGACAAATCCTTTCATGAAACACTCCCAGCACTTATCCAGAATACATCATTCTTCTACTCCCTTTTACTTTCACACAACAGGGATGTTGCCAAGGAACTTAGAACTTGGCAACAATACGGTTCCAAACATTTGTATTTTCCAATAAGTTCCTTAAGTGACAATCGTAACTATTCAATTATTCCAAACGTAACAATACAATTTTAATTTCTGTATTAATAAAATGTATATGTCAAGACTAATGATTAAGCACAGAATGAACTACCTGAGAGGACAGCTTCTTTTTAAAAGTTACGAATGAATATAAGATGACCAATATAACCACATTAATCGTTATCATACTGTTACGGGAATGTAGCTTTAAATAATAGGGTGAAAGAAGAGAAATTAAAAGAAATAAAATTAATTTAAATTGAAGTCTCGTCGATGGATGAGTCAATGAAAGAAAATTCAAACACAGACAAACAGGAATTGGGTGCATCTAAGAGTTTAGGGTGTCATATTGATTGAAAATATGGTATGATTATGATAGGAGAGAAATGAACGTTTTAAGATTCAAAATTTAGAGTAATTTGTTGTTGTTCATCGGCAATAAATTACACTTCATAGCAAATGGGAACGGCTAATGGAGGAAATAAAAACGGATTAAAGGGATGTGGAAGATGACAAAGATCGAGATCATAAATTCTGTTCTGGATGATTGAGAGTCGCGTGGGAGTTGTCATTGAAATACGTGACATATGATGAATGTTGTTAGTTTTTAACTGGCGTCGCTGACAATGTACTGTAAATTATGATACACAGCAAAAAGGGGCTTGCATGGAGGGTTGAGGACATGTCATGGTTCCCGGGGACAGGCTCAACGGAGCAATGGGTTAAAAATATATAGGAGCTCCTGTTTTCCTGTTTCTATTTGCAGATTGGTAGTGAGCCCATAAATGAGAGCACTGGTTTGATGGAAAGGAGTTTATTGAGGGTTGGCTGAAGAATTTTTGAAGAATCCGACAACTTTTCACAGAATGTTGAAACATATTTTTGGCTCGCTGGTTTCGCTCACTCTTGAATTTCTGGACACAGATCACCATATTTAAAACTCAGTAACTCATTACACCACTGTTATCATGGTTGTCGAGTCACTTTCGATCTCTTTATACATTTAAACCAATGCACACCACACATATAGGCTTTTGGGTCGCCCCCCCCCCCCCCCACCGGTGACGTGACGAAAAAGGAGAATGGGAGAAATTTGGATAGTGAGAGGTGGGTATTTCAGAAAATTCGTTATCAGTATTTGATTTGATTAAAAGGAATGATTTGGAAGAGGAGAAAGATGTCTCGGAGATTGAAAAAACGAACATTAGAAGAGGGAAATGTCAAAAAGAACAATAAAAAGAAATACTACAACGAGAATCAAAGTAACGTGTAGACACGATTTTTCACAATAAAGTTTCTTGTAATTATTTTCTTTGTCTTTTCTGCATGCGATTGGCAGGAATAATATCAGAGTATCCCCGGATAAAGTGTTTTACCCAAATGAATGTCTGCATGGGTGGGTGATGTAAGCATGTTGCGAGCTATAAACACCATTGCGGACTTTAGGGTAGCGTGTCTGTATCTTAAACGGATAACTGCAAAGGATACAAAACAAGACAGTCATTTTTTGGAAAGTCATATGTCCCTCTCTTTTTTTCTTTATCAAATTCCACAACACTGGGATATGAAAGGCAAATTCTGGTGAGAAAAGGAGACTGCGTGTATATTTGTAGAGCTTAATAAAGTATAGTTTAGGAATGCCGTATCATCTTGGTGAATTACAGGAGAAGAGATGAATAGAAAGAAGGGTAAGAGAGATAGCTACCCGATCAAAAGAGCTATGAAAACATGATTGTGTCGAAACCTTTCAAAAAGATTCGGGCTCGGGAATTCTTTCCGTTTAATGCCTTTGAAAGTTAATCCTAACGAAAAAAAAATTGTGGGTCAGTCTACACACGTATAAGGTCTAAGATTTTGCGATGTCAGTGACCCATATATCCCATGACCGATCAAGCCAAGACAGGGAAATAAGGTTGTTCGAATTATTAAATCATTGCCTTTTTACAAGCATTGGACTTGGAGAGCAGAACAATAAATCTACCAATGCTTTGTTCGTGAGGTGTGGTATTTCTCCTGAAAACTTTTCGGCATCAACCTCCGCTAGCTGGCAAGTGCTGGTGCCACGGGCTAGTTTTCACCCAAATATGATGACGAAGTAATTATGGTAGTCATGGCAACGTGATGAATGATACTTTCCACATTTCGAAGTGCAGAATTGGTCTGTGTTCTAAAATTTTCCTCATTCTTGGCATGGAGCTACTGGTAGCTCCATGCTCTTAGTTTAAACTGAAGTGTGGTGATGAATTCACATTGAACTTTTTAAGTGAATGCCTGTCCAAAGAATTATATCTTATATGGGCCTATAATAAGATAAAGCTCGAAAAAGACTGAGATAGAAAATTATTGTTGGTGTAGGGCGTATACTGTCGTCAGGGATTCGCCATTCTCTATTCCAAAACCATTTCAAACATTTTTGGCTCAATCATTTTGGTCGATTATTTCGGTCAACCCGAATTCACATTTATGATAATATGATACATTTATCCTGGGTACAAACTTCAGATGTATAAAGCTGTTATTCCAGAGGACCCTGCATATAGTATTACTAACTTTCTCCATTCTAATATGTCGAAAACGTGACACAAAATCAAAAAGTCCAATTTCTTTAATATTTGGTATGACTCAGTAATAAGTGACGTTAAACACTAACGTTTTATGACAAAAAATGGAATGATTTACCCCGAATTCAGGCGAAATATTAACCGAGGGGTGGTAAGTTTAGAACCAAACTGAAACGAATTAGTCTGAGACGAAATGGGACAGAGATGTCAGAATATTTTACCATGTGCCTATTTCCGAAAACCATTTCCAATCTTCTTTGTGATAAATATGCAAATAAATAAATGAATAGATAAATAAATAAATCATGATTGATAAATGAATAAATAAATTGATTAAAAATAGTTAATAAATAAAATGATGAATAGATAAATAATCAAAACAATAAAAATAAATGAATAAATAAATAAATACATACATAAATACATACATACATAAATAATCAAATATATAAACAAATAAATAAATAAATAAATAAATGAATAAATGAATGAATGAATAAATGAATGAATAAATAAATAAATAAATAAATAAATGAATAAATAAATAAATGAATAAATAAATTAATTAATTTAAATTAATTAATCAATTAATTAATTATTAATAAATAAAAGCAAAATGATCTTCACTAACCATGTCTGATAACTTTAATAAAAGAATTGTGCATGGTGGTACAGTTCCATCGATCGTGCCTGAGCTGAAATTGACATTCCATCATCCCGAGTTTCGTTCCCCGAACGACCTCCTGGACGATCTCGGGTTCACGAAGACAGATGTCTCTCTGCTTGCTGCTACCACGGAGCTTCCGTGATCGTCTACAGATTCGATTAGGGTCGAAGTTCAGTGGACTTCCTACAGCCCTGCGTGAAAGAGATAACAGAGTTTTATGGAATCATGATTACTTCAATTTAAATTATGGAAAGCCATCGACGCCATCATCCTTCATCTAAAAAGAAAATATGAAATTTCCCCCAACTACCTTGTAAACCAGCAAGAGCGCTCTTCAATGGTCAAAACAACCTCAGACACTAAAATGTTGGTGTGACTGGCCTTCTATATATACTTTAGATTAATGGACCAATATACTGTAAAACTGGGTCTATAACTAAGAGTAGAGAGAAATACGATGAGATATAAAAAAAAATTGTACATTTGTTTAAAGGCAGTTCGTAACTTTATCAGGATTAAAATCAAAATCACTTATTCTAATACAATAATAATCAAAACCATTAAGGTTAGACAAGCCAAGGATCACCGAAATTAATGAATCAGGTCACCCATGCGGTCTTTCCGCTGGGTGCTCTCATGCACGGTGTATGACGAACCGCGATTATTTTTGGCTTGGTACCACTGCACTTAGTGCAGAGAGGATATAAAACGGAAAAGATTCTTGCAGTCCGTAGGAAAACGTTATATATCCGCTTTGTACTCTTTGCATATAGGCTCTAGATCAAGGCAGCTTGGAAGGAGTTACCGGAGGTTTTAAATAATCTACGAGATGCATATACGCTTAATGGTCACACCACCCGAGCGTTGTTGGAGCGGTCATGGAGCGGTAGGGAGAGAGGGTCGAATTTCGCTCACAAAATTGGGGGAAAAATCGACAAACAAAAATGGGAAAAAAAATCTAACTAAAAAATGGTGAACGGTAGCGAGCGGTGATGATTTTTTTCTCTCCGCTCCACGACCGCTCCAACAACGCTCGGGCGGTGTGACCAGGCCTTAACATCCTTTCTATTTCCGTGCTACTAACGATGAATAGACGAGACGTTCCATGTACCTTATCTTTCCTCCCTCTTTCCGTTGTTCAAGCCTTAGTGGATAGGATAGGATGGAGAGGATATAGCGGACGTTTAACTGATAAGGACACGGAACGTTTGTTGGTCGTATATGTGGATTTACATCGTACCTGGCGGAAAGTTCATCCGTTCTATAAGTTTCGTGCGGCTCAAAACTTTTTTTGCGTGGATGAAATCACAGTGGACGGATGCTCGATGGATAGAGCATTATGCAACACGTTTGCAATGAGTACACAACGGATGCATAGCGTTTTTCCAACGGATGTTACGAATTTTTCCGTTTTATATCCTCTTTGCATCCGTAAGTGCAGTGGATTTGGGCCTTAACATGGTTAATGACTTCCATTTTGCCGAGAAAATTCAGGTACTGCTGACTGTACACTATACAGAGAAATGCGGTATACACGTACATTTATGGTAAATTGCCAATTTGTCCACTGCTAACTCGTCCACTCACCACATGGTCTACCTTCATTTAGTCTAATGCCATTCCGTCCATCAACATTTCGCCTAACAACCATTTGGTCCAATCATCATTTCATGTAATCACTAATTCGTCTATTACCATTTCGTCTTATAACCAGTTGGTGTAATACCCATTTTCTTTTCATTCATTTCGCACACTTTTGTTTAATAGACTAAATGGTACATGGACCTATTATGATAGGTCCATGGTTTAATAGACTAAATGGTATATGGACTAATTGGCTGTTGGACCATGGTAATTGGACTAATTGGCTGTTGGACCAACTGTTTATTAGACGGAATGGCATTAGACTAAATGAAAGTAGACCATGTGGTGAGTAGACGAACTGATGATGGACAAAATGGTAGTAGGTGAGTTGGCTATTGGACAAATTGTCAATAGACGAATTGGAAATAAACCCGTTTTATTCCATCAGAAGCTCTACTTTCGACAAAATTCATTCATCCATCTAAAGCTCATTAGAAGTTTTTAAAATTCCCCTAGATGCCTGTCATCGTTTCCCATTTCTCGGTGACATAATATTAATGAAAACGAAAGTACACGTGGATTCCGTTTAATAAAGCTTGTTATAAAGCATATAACGTACAAAGATACTGTAGCTACCACTGAGTTGCTAAAGTATTTCAATTAATACATTAATATCGGTACGATGCCTATTTGCCTCACGTGGATCAAGAGTGACAACGCAATGTCTTGCCAAATAGAAGTAATCAAACGCAGTGTGTAATCAGCTCGTTCCATATCTTATAAAGATTTGCGATCGATTCGAATGCATCTCATTTTTAATCTAACATCATAGTTCAGATCATCACCGTGATCTCATCTTTTTAAATCAAGAACTGAATCGATTCGATTGCTGAACCATCACATCTTTGCAAAGGATCATTTAACAGCAAATGCGATTTCCACGTGGATTTTTTTTTTTGTTCAATTGTCCAACCTCGATGACATTGACAATCAATGTTTGACATTCCACGATAAAATACTAAAGGTCTTCCCAAATGACCACCATTAACCAAGACTGACAAACCATAAATGTGACGTGCTTAAGGCCAAGGAAGTTATATAATCTCAAACCTATTCTCCTTATCTGAATCTTTTCATTATCAATGATATAAATTGGGGAATCTTCGTCAAAGCACACATTTGCGATGGCAAGCATAGCCAATTGAACTATATCACTAATGGATTCATAATAGAGCAATTCATAAAGATGCCAATGAACGCATTTTTGGAGTTCATGATAAGTCATTTTTGAAATAATAACCATGCAAAGAATATAATGATCACCCTACCCACCATCAGCTAAATACATTATCTGCTCTTAACGCGAGCTAACAATGTCACCCTATCTTCTTTAACAGTTTTTATTATATCAAATTGCAATTATTGAAATTGTTGCTCTAAAATAATGACGTAAAATATGATTGATCACTGATTCAATTTGTGAGATCATATTGCTTCGCTGTGACTATGTGTCATAAAATATGCACGAGTCACAGAGCATGGACACCAGTACTCCTCCCACCCCACCCTATCCAGTCCTTACTAATTTTTTTTCACGACATTTTAATGACCACAAACTGGCTTCTGAGTGCACGGAAACAATGAAGAGGAACGGTCGTAAAACGGGACCATAAACGAGCCGCTTGTCCCATCGTCGATGTACTGTTAATTACTAACTGTCGAATTATCTATTTAATGACACATTCACAAGCATTTCGAAACTCATGAGTCACTTGAAAAAAGCAATCACATTTTTTTAAGATTACGTAATTTATACCCTCCATATTACCCCTCTTCATAAAAGTCATTCTTCGAGCAAGAATACGTAGAACAGAGTATCGGAAACGAGTGTCAGATACAATACAGGCCTATTTATGAAATGGCCACTTTCCGCAAAAAAAATATTAAAAAATCTTTAAAAAAAGAATAACCTGTAAACTGAAGCTAAATGAATATATGTTTTGTCGAACCTTACTTGGCCTTATATTGGTAAGGTCAGTACACTCAAATTGCGTTCTGGCTTATTAACATGTTAACTTACCAACTTTTTATAATAAAAAAATTGCAATTAAACGAACCATATTTTAATCGAGAGCTATTTTTATTGCTTTTAGTACATATTATATTATATATATATAGAGAGAGAGAGAGAGAATAAGCCATATAAACAGGTTTAAACATGAGTGTGGTAATACTTCAACTTTTAACAGCGAGTTGAAAAGTTTTAAAAATCAAGGACTAGACGGATTTCCTAGTTTAACGCCATAATTATTTTCATAAAAACTAATTGTGAATTAGTTTTAAAGTAATTCACTCAAAGTATTATTTTACCAGTATTCAACAATATTATTTTCATCGGGCAAACAATAATGTTTCTCGAACACCAAAAACAAATGGGAGTACGTCAATATTGCTTGAATTAACGATCAACCCCTTTATTTGGGTGCATGTAGATGAAGACTTCATTGGATTTACATCATGATTTTCATATTGAGTAATATGAGAGATTTCATCTGCTCAAGTAGTGCAGAATTATTTGAAATACATAATGAAAGACATATCAATTACAATATTTCCCATAAATTTCAAGATCGTCGTATCAACAGCTATACCATTGTAAATTAGGAATGAGAAAATGATGTGAAATCATTAAAAAGGGGAAAGTGGACGTGAATTCATTCGAAAAAAAATCACTATGTACAGTTGCAGATTTGTGACGAAATTGAACCATTGCATTCTTGGGGATCTTTGACCTCTATCATAAAGACATGGTGGTTCATTTTTGATTATCACTCGGGGGTCCTCACACCTCCCTCAATGTAAAACGGCTTCTCAAAAATGGAGAGCCATAATTTTTTCTCAATTATCCAAAAGTCCCTAATAAAGAGACCGATCCTAACAAAAGAAAAATCGGGACGAGAGATTGGCAAGAAAGGATCGGGGCACAATGAAAACGATACCTTTTTGAAAATATTAGCAAATGTCACCTCTCGCTTCTCAAAAATCACTCCCCCGATCGGTAAAAAAGTGACAAATGACTCGCGGCGAGCCGTCCACCGTGTAAGGTTAACCTGTTTCAGGGGTTTAGCTCAAGTTTTTACATTTCGGCGGGAGCGAGGACTCTTACCCTCACACAGACGATCGCCGAAGTTTTTGAACTTGAACTTCCCGCGTGCGTATGGGTGGTTTTAAAGGTGGTATTACAGCATTGCTTCTTCTTTGTGCGGAGGCTCTTGGTTGGATCATATTATAATGGAAAATAAATGCCCACGGGTGACGATTAGCTTTGAAAATCATCAACGTTTGGTAAAGAGACGGGTAGGAATGCGAGGTTTATCTTACCTTTGATTGTGTTCATCCAAATGTTAGCATACTGTTGCCCATAATAAAGATATACCTGAAAGTGCTTTATAATTTTCTATACTTCGGGATCCTCCCCACACACCCTCGCCCACTCACTCACCCACATGCACATAGAACATTGGCATTTCAGCATGTTGAGTAATGGGTTACAATTTGCATGCATCTGAAATGGTAAATGGCTGTGCGGGAGGTGTCGAATGTAATTTGGCTGCTAGAAATATATGCCTATCGTGGAGGACTTCCATATGCCTATCGATAAATTAAAAAAAAATAGCATGTTCATCAACCAATTTATCTTAAGGAGAAGGCTTAAATCAGAAGAGAAAATATGCATTGTATACCAAAACGAATACATACCGAATTTATATAGACCTTCAGCAATCGGAAAGTGTTTACTTGATTGTCTGTTTAGTTCATTTTTCTTTTTGTATGCTTTGTTTGAAAAATCAAAATTGAAAGTACAACCGTAAGAAAAATTATGAATAAATTGACGTTAATAGGCTATCAGCATACGACAGTGATTTCTCTTCAAGGCCGATTATGATAATTGTCAAAGTTTATGATGCATGAGCTCTCATTTGCTTCGGTGAAGAGCACGAAAAATAAAAACCTTCCGAACAATATCTCCCAAATTATTCCCTTACTTCCCAAAAGAAGCCATTTTCCATGGCTATCCAACGAAAACGTGTTCACTGGGTCACTCAATGGCGTCAATATAGGGCATATTAGCTTGTCATCACAATCGCGTTGACCTACATCTCACTACTATTACTCAGCGTTAATGATTCCAACATCACATATTCTTACTCATGCAAATTCGATTTGGACATTTTTGTTTCCTGATATCTGAGTGACAAAAATATACAATGACATTCTGTCATCGCGAGTGTAAAAAGTGTAAAATAGTAGTTACCCGTGTCTGTTCTATTATGATTCATGCAGTCATAAAGAGTTTAGGAATGGTATCAAGAGGTTGCTTTTGAAAACCATTGGATAACCGTATATTAACTGGTGTTTGTCTTTTGGAATGGCGTTATACAGAACATATCAAATTCAACATGACCTTACAGGCCTCTCATAAATGTGCCACAATCCCTTAAATTATTGGTTTATGTTATCATAAAAACATCCTTTAAAAAAGTTTTTATACAGAAGATGTTTCACGAAGGGTTTCGTCAGCGATTGGCATCAAAAGACATCATAAGCTAACTGCAAACTGACAAGACTCTATCATGAAATGCTCTCTGCGGGTTTCAATTGAATTTGTCAAATTTGAAAATGAATCAATTTCCCGTTGGGTTACACACACCATCAAATAAATAGAATAAACATATCGATTGTTTGAAAAAGAGTTAATCATCCTTAATTATTCATTTGCTGTAGCATTTACAACGTGTTGGCTTATCTCGCAGGAACTTTAATCGATGAAGACAACTATAGAAATCTGATAACAATTGATGATTTGTGTTATTGATTCAAACACTGTATATAATTAGAGAGAAATAGCATTACATTGTTTATTAATCATATTAGCACAAATATACATTAACAGGTAATGAGATGAAGATCATAATACACAAAATATCATATTTATTCTCATTAAAAAATATCATTTCATGAATTAAACACAACTTTCGAACTCAAACACATATCCGGGATACAAATAAACCCAAATGAGATCCTTGTGGGACCCCATTTTTTTAAGTTGACATTTTCAAGGTTTACACTCAAGACCTAAAACCCCGGGGGGGGCACTCGACCAAAAAGTGGTAGGGGGTGTGCCGCGGGCGAGACAAAAAACGGGGGGCCCCGGAGCGGGCTTATTGTAAAAAGGAGGGTCTCGGAACGGGCTTCGGAACTACCATTTTGTGAAAAGGGGGTCCTTGGAACGGATCGCCAGCAAATGAGTACGTGCATAGTGCACCCCTATGGAATGGGCAAGCGTGCATGATGCAGCTAGCGCGGCCTCCGCCGGGTGCGCTCGCACAGAGACGATGGTCGACAGCGCTCGGCGGCCGCTTTTCTCCAAAATCGCAGCAGTATCAATGCGACCGGAACGGCGTAACGAAAAATATGCCAAGCTTTGGAGCGGATTTCTGTCTTATTTTTTTCTCGATAAGAAGAAAATGGTATGCCTTGGAGCGGCTTTCTTTGTTCTTTTTCTCAATAAGACAAAAATGCTATGCCTTGGAACGGAAATTTGAGTGTAAAAATGGGGGTCCCCTCCGCGGCACATACCACTATGCATTATATACTGAGTGCCCCCCCCGGGCCTAAAACGAAATGTTCATTTCCAGAATGTAACCATGGTAACAGAATATATATTCAAGAGGAAATACATAGTGAAAGGAAAGCGAACGAGTAAGAAATTATGGTGGAGGACGAACATGACGAAGGATCCATTTCATAGGAGTAAGTGATAAACTTTTGCATAACGTGACATCTAATTGGTTGTCGTGGGGATTTTCATCCTTAGCATAACGGGTATTATCTTCGAAAAATTCGATCATTTTTTTCTGTATAGAGTGGCCAATAAAAATACCTATATGCACTACAATTGATATTTGAATAATAGAAATTTACTATAAACTATCCAGTCTGTGAACTAAAAATTGACGCAATCATTTTCTGAAGTATATCCATGCATTCAGTTTGCATAACTTAAATAGAATGGAAACGCCAACGCGAAAAAGAATTCTGATTTTATATACACGATATAAAACTATATTGTTCTGGTAAAAGACTGTGCGTTTATTATTGTCATAAGGTCATTATTCTTTGCCAAGTTTATCACATCCCACATCGGCATATACCTTACAAAAATCGTCCATTTTAGTTTGACCTTGTCCTTATGCAAAACCAGGTCTAAAGAGTATACATGCAGGTCCCCGTCAATTTTAGATGAGTATATGATCTGAATGTCGTCGCAGAAAGTCATTTGCAATCGAACATAATTATGTTTTCATGCAATCAGATTATTTTTATGTGCGTTAGGCTTTCTTTGGTTTTGTTTGATGACATCTGTTTATAAAATTTGATCCTTGGGTCTAGTAAAATATCTAGCTACAGTTATTATCATTATTATCATTATTATTAATATTGTTATTATTATTGATATTATCGTTTTTATTATTATCATTTTTATCAACATTATTTTCATGATCATTATTGTCATTTTTTTGTTAGTATCATAATTACTATCATTATAATCATTATCATCATCAACTTCACGACTGTCACCAACACAATATGCATGGTAGGTAAAATGATTATCAATAGTCAAATAAAAAACTACGATGGTAAATCAAAAATATCACGAAAAATTATTATAAGTCATTAGTTTGTGATATCAGTTCAAAGAATAAGAGTGGAACAAGATGTAAACTTACCACCAAAGGCCAATGATGTGGGGTGGTAGAACTAAAAATATGACGAGACCAATTGCTATTCGTGTCCACTCCATCTTGTAATACTCCAATAAAATATCGTCCAGCGATTATAACAGCTCCACAAATCGTTTGGCTTAATTGTCTCTTTCGGGCTTCTCTTCAAACTTTGTTCTCGAGGTTGTTATATGGTAACTCTCAATCCGGACCAAACGAAATATGTTGGTACTTCGCCAAAATATCAGAAAAGATCTCTCATCGAGTTATTGGTAATATAATTTGTTTGAAGGGATAATGTTTGTGAGTTAGATGAGAATTTGTATCACTCTTTGGCTCCTCAATAGTGTTAACCCCATTGAGATGAGAAAAATTGTTTGGTTTTTGCTATATATTTCTTTGCGGATGAAATGTAGAGGTGAAAGTTCAGAGGGTAGGATGCTCTTTTCTGTGACCTGGTTAAACCACGGTTAAACAAGGTCCTTGATGGGGATCTCTTTACCACCTACTGGTTTTTGTGGTTAGAATTAGATTTAGGTCTTTGGACATTAGGGGACGCCACAAAATTACGTTGAGAAAGCTATGGTGAGATGATACGGTGTTGTCACTTTACTTTGGTCCAGCGAAAGTTGGCAGCACCCGGTGTCCCCTATCTCTCGTTTTCTCTCCCTTTCTAATGGTCGTAATAAGTCTAAATCCTATAAGCCAATCCAGTATCTACTTTCAGGGTTTATAATAGCTATTACATGTAGCATCATCCACTTATCCAATAATGTGTTTAATGCTCATTGAAGCAAACTGTTTCGAAATATGACTTGGGGTTTGAGACTCTGACGCATCAAGGCTGGGCAGTGGTCAAATTTCTTAGCAGACTCTCACCACACGGCATCGAATCCATGAATCAAGCAAAGGTTACGGATTGGAATATAATTATGCCGACTTCGGGCAATTAACTGCAAATTGTGTTCAATTATTAAATCAGTATACACGTGGTTATCCGAAAAGGGTAGTTTGCAAGTTATAGAGTATTTTTACACATGTAATACGTCCCAATCTCAGTTATATGAAATCTGGCATCATATTTGACAACATCTCCAAAAAAGTCAGAAAACCAAGTACGAAAGAAAAAATCCAAAAGAGGACGTGCATTCCAATAATAAGATTCTCACTTGGCAAGCACTCGAAAACTCTTAGTAATTTGATTTGTCAAAATTCAATTAACAGTTTGGTTTCGTATTGCTTTTCAATCAACACCGTTCTTCTATCATCCAAAAGGGGGAGGAGTCACAACTGGACAAGAATCACGTGTTATTGTTGAACCTCCATACATGGATAGAAATTCTATTACTTTAAAATCTAAAACGAAAAGGATTTCTCTGGAGACTCTAAAATCTTGTAAATGCAGGGTCTAGCATATGAATTCAAGCAACAATCCGATTTCTGAAAAATATGCTCCGAATCAGGAGTTGCCTGAAATATATATTACTCTTTTCCACGCGACTTTTCCAAGCATAAATTTACAGTTTGCGATACCATCCCATCCGTAGTCACATGTTAAATGTCACTTCACCAAGAGAGTGAACGATGTAATCATTTATGTTTTACGAGTCTTAATCTAATTCACAGAATACCTTCTAAGAAATCCTTCGACGTAGATCATTGGAAAACCGAATTGAAGATGGCACGTATTTGTTAACCTCTTTCATGAAGCCGCCACATAATATGTCTATATCTGCCTTAGAGTCTATGCTGTATGCATAGATCTATTTTTCTTACAAAAACCAGCTATTCAAGCCTTTGTTTCCGTGCACATGCGAGTACAGTATAGGATCAGTTTTCAAAGAAGTAATTGATGTGAAATAGTTGCATTTTCAATGAAAGTTTAATAAAACCATTTTGTTGAATTCCACTTCATATTAGATATACAGTATATCCAAATCACTTGGTGTGTTGAACGAATATATCCCCGATGAAGTGGACGTTGAAGGTGACGTCGACAAAACCCGTTGATGTCGCAACGACTCCTAGAAAGAAGAATCCAGAGGATTCTGAAAACTCTGAAGTTATCAGGTTTTGAGCTCCGAACGTTTGAGATTTCTCATATGAGAGTAGGTATTATATTTTGAATATAAAGCGTGCCTGAAGGAGATCGGGATTGCCATCTACAGCTTTCTGTCTTGCTCACTCGTGTGTGAA
Source organism: Lytechinus variegatus (assembly GCF_018143015.1). Classification (NCBI taxonomy): domain Eukaryota; kingdom Metazoa; phylum Echinodermata; class Echinoidea; order Temnopleuroida; family Toxopneustidae; genus Lytechinus; species Lytechinus variegatus. Next base: position 78,414,619 of record NC_054740.1, on the reverse strand, counting down.
AAGATGACCAAATTTAACACTAAAACCATGAAAAAAACCCTGCCTTTGATGGTTAAAAGAGCGCTTCCATTAAACAAGTATAATCATGTCATTGTTGGCTGACGAACCATGCATGGTCTGTAATGATCCATGGAATTTAAGAATAAATATTACACTTCTAAATATCGAAAAGAGAGCGATGAAGGGTAACACTTATCGACGCCGACCCTCTCTAATGTTCACATGAGCCTCTCGGTTGACATCTACGTCTCCTCCTTACTTACAGGACCCACCATGCACCAATCTGTCCATCCTCGTCAAACCCCACCAGTCAGCCTAATTCCCTTTTGATCTGTATGACTTGTAACTAATTCAATCTGAAATGATGAAAGAAAATGATGAAAGAAACCAAAGTACTACCTCAATTCCACGAGTTCATGCTTCCAAACTGAAGCCCTTTTGGTTTCGGCTCCTCTGTGGACGGGGATTGTCCAGTTTATGGTCGTGGCTTCACGCCTATGCAAACCAGTCAACCAGAATCGCTTTACTTTTATTGTTCAAATCGTAAACAAGATAAACAAAAAGGCAAGTCTCATCCGGTGTTATTTTCCTTCTTTAAACTATAAGCCGACGATTTAAGGTGCACTTGTCTTGATTTTTATGAGTTTCATCTTAGAATCTCTTGTATAAAACAGAATACGAAAAACTGGTGCTGTGGAGCAAAGAGGGTTTCGATTTTGTGATGATTTAGAGCTTGCAGTCGTCTGAGATGATTTACTTAGGGTTAGAGAAAGGCTCTCGTGGCTGACTCCGGAAAATACTTGTGGAATGATTTAGGAGTGGCGCTTTCGCCGTACATCATCACAATGAATATATGTATTTTGAAGGGGAAAAAGGGCAGGTTTCAACAAGACCGGTACATCGTCGACAAGTTCCTGTTATCCGGGAGGCCATTATAATTTTTTCACACACAGCATGATGAACTGACACATAATCTTCAGTTCATATTCATTTTTCATTTAGTCATATTCAAAGTAAAGGAACACGGTCCGGCCCAATGAGGGACTACCGCCTCCTGTCGATTTTTTCAACTATTTTATAGAAGACAAAATACAAGACATGAAAAGAGAGAAAGAAAAGAAAAGGTAATAAAGTACCTCGGTGCCACACCTGAACTTAATATTCATGTGAGATTTTGTGCGATGTCTATATACCTGAATGAAAATACAAGTTGGGAGAAAATGTACTTTTTATTCATCTTCTTTAGCATAAATCTCTGCAGACTTCTAATCTTAATACAAACACGTGGGCCTATATTTCTTAATGTTGACGTTTTAATGGCACTATAGATTGAACGTCATGAATGCATAATTTGCTTAATAAGCTTGTCTCCTGTAGATCAAATTCAGTCTCGGATTTAACACAGAATAATCTCATTTGGCAGATACGTTTGAAATACATAAGAGCAAGAACTTTTATATATCTGATCAAGAATAGTAAGAATGAATACATCGAGTAGAATTTGTTGATTAATATGAATATTTTACCTTTGGTCTGGATCTGAAAGGCTTAGTCTACATTTGCTTTGGAAAATTGCAACGAGAGTGAGAGAGGGGAGGGGGATACCATGGAATCCACATTTGAGGAGCGTGAACGCCTAGATACATAACTTGGTAAAACTTTGGTGACAGCGCGCAAAGTGACAAGAGAAACTAATTGTGTGACAGCTTTGATGATAGCCCTCCGCTGGGTGTTACGTGGCAATGTGACAACTTGTCATTATGGATCTAGTCATCGTTCACTAGCAAGGGGTGAATGGCCTCTTCCAGTATACATCCAAAGACCTAAAGTTCAAATCAGTGAATGGATAAACCTTGAACTTAGAGATCGTTAAATTGGTCATGACCAATCTTTAATGAACGTTGAAAAGGGGTTATTGTACGTTACCAGCAAACGGATACTGCAGGCTCTTGAGAGCATAGAGACAGTCTCGACTTTTGGAAAATGCATTAAGTAAGAATAGAGAAAAGGACAGAGAGAAAAGAGGGGAGGGGGAGAAAGCGCGAGGGAATTTTTTTTTATGTAGAATGATATAAATTAAAAGTAACATAATAACGTTACAGATAAGTAACATTAAAACAATGGCTTTATTAATGACAGTTGTTTCAACAAGCGAAGGGGAAATCTTGATCTCGATCTATATAATAATGGCCCATCCTAAAATTTGAATCTGCCGCTCGATACACAGGACGATAATGCAGTAATGGGTAACTTGCCAAAATGCCATAGTTGGCAGACTCATATGATCATTCCCCAGGAGTTGTAATGGCCGCATCGCATCCATCAATCAGTTGGACGACAAAAGTTATTAAAAATTTTGAACGTTGCTTTGTTCTCAAGTCCCTGTGGTATGAATTCAATGTTTTTGCTGTTCCCACCACTACTAAGTCTTCTTTTCATCGTTACCTCTTATTTGACATTTTTTCATCAAACTTTCCTTTCGTTTATTACTTCTTCTCCTCATTATTCTCCTATCTTCAGATCATCCTCTCCGTTTATCTTCTTGACTTCACATCTCCTTATCTTCTTTCTTTTTTCCTCCTCCTCTTCCTTCTTCTTCTTCATCTTCTTCTCCTCCTTCTTCATCTGTTTTGTCACCATTCTTTTGAATAGCTGTCTTTAACATGACCTTGAAAGGGTGAACTGCGTTTTCACTTGCAGATGACACGTAGGAATGGTCGATACAGTTATAAATGGTAAGATAATAATTCTGCCACGATTATTTTTCCAGATCAAGCAGGCTCCATGATGAGAAGTCTTCGAGGGGCGTTGTACTTATATGAGACAAAAGAAAGTATTTTGATATAGAATCAGGGCGAATGAGGGTGTATATGTATACGAGATGGTGAAGTATGCGGGCACAAAGAAGGCAAACTTAAAGAATAGATGAAGAGTCATGAATTTACGAGTATTATTGAAAAGCATGACGATGATTATGGTTTAAAGGAAAATGATCACGATGATAATAAAGATGTCGATGATGATTATTTTCATTAATGATGATGATGATAATAATAATGATAATAATTATGATAATAGTAATAATGATGATAATAATAATATTAATAATAATAAAAACATAAATATATAATAACAATATCAATTATGATGATTACAATGATAATGATGATGACGATGCTAATAGCAATAATACAATAATAATGATAAAAAACGATAATAATAACAATTTTACTGTTATATTGTCAAAGGCATTGACTATTTTTTACATAAACGTGCATACTATTCATCGCTGCATCAAGCAGGTATCTCATCCGGAGATCGAGTTTCCTTGAACGATGAAAACGGAATCCGTTCATGTTCCCGGAATTAAACGTTTTTCTTTTTTTCACCGTGATCTGATTTAACCCCTTTTTAGAGACTTTAGCAGGCTTACATTTCAATTTCCACATGGATTTAAACCAAAGTTGGGCACGCAGATGACTACGTGTACCCCAGCAACAACGTGAGATGACCTTCACCAAAAATTGGTCGGCAGGTATACATGAGAGTAGAGGGGGGGGCAGTGCGTATAGTTGGGGTGGGGTAGTATACAGGTACTTTTTTCTTTGCTGAAGAGTTGGGAAATATGAAATATGAAAACGATGAAAATTTACGAGAGAGAATGGTGAAAGGAGAGGGGGAAATATTGGAAGATAGAAATAGAGGGAATACCACAGAGGAAGCAACAGAGGGAGACAGACAAACAGAGATGATGAAATAAAGAAAGACGAGCGATAGAGAGAGGTACAGTTGTGAGAAGAGAAGGAACAGACAGACAAAAAAAAATACACTCAATATCAGAATATCTCCTTGAATCTATTTCACACCTCCCCTGCCCCATTAGCATCGTAACAAAATATATAATTACCTATCTCGGAATATCACCACTTCCACCTCGATTTTTATGGTTTTCCCTATTTCTTCTAGAATGAAATAATTGTACTCCAACGGACCTTCGGTATTTTCATCAATCAAACATGGTTTTTTACAATTTGAGGAATCGAAAAGTTAAATCTTTTATTATTTTTTAAAGTGAATGTAATGATGTGCGGTTTTGTTTCTTTCTCTTTTTCAAAAGTTTATTTTCCCTAACATTTTTATTTCAAATACAAAGTAAGACATAGAGTATAAAAAGTAAAATATGCTACAATATGCTTTGTCTTACATTTCTCTTTCGAAATATATTTTACACAGAAGTAATTATATTTTGGCATACAACAGATATTTCATCAACACATTTGCTATAGTTAAAAAAATAACAGAATTATATTTCTTTCCATTCAACTTTTTTACATTTATTTTCCTATCTTTAAACACATTTTACCTGGAGAAATTTTTAAATGATCGCAAATAAACTTCATCTTCGTTTATCCATATGTGCATGGACCAGGTCCATGATTTAAATGTATCTGTTACAGTAGTCCTGTACCTTGTAGAGTCTCCACAATACTATGTGCATTAGCGCCACCTTGAGTTGAATTTTGAACAGCAAGTTAGTTTGCTTTGATCGTTTTCCTGTGAAATATCATGGCCTCGGATATCATTGCTGCTTTGCCCTTTATTAATAGAGTCCACCACTGATTTCGTGAAAACATACAACATATATGAAATATACAAATTGATGAATGAAACAATGTGAACATATAAATACAGGTAATGAATTACTCTACATAAAAATAGTAAACGAAATAGTAATTTAATTAAATTGGAAAATGGTATTGTATGCCATTTCTTTCTCTAGTCTCGTTTTGAGAGCTATTTTAATGTTGTTTTATGAAGGAGGGGGGATAGAGATTGAGAGTAGTGGGATGTAGTAGTAGGATGGGGTGTTGGGAGAGTGAGAGGTGGTAAGATAACTTCTCCATTTTAATGAGAGAAGCAAGTTAGTAGGATGGATGTAAGGTGGGGAAAGTAAACTTCTCCATTTTATAGCGAAAATCTTTTAAAGTTCAATAAATTGGGTAAGCACTAATATAAAAAAAAAAAACGATTCGTTACAAAACTCATTTTGCTCGTCAATAATTGTGATCAATGGAAAGTTAAAGAAACTGAGAACGGATTTTTTTTCTCATCTTCTACAAACATTTTCATCGTCACAGATTCACTAACTATATTAAAATGAGTGTTTACAAATACTACTTCCAGACTCTTTACGAAGCGCCGAGAGATCATGTTCCACATCAACTGGCCAAATTAAAAAATTAGACCCCAGTTACAACCATGTCACAAATAATTGTAGAAAAAAAATCACCTGATATTGTGAGGGAAATGTCAGGTGATCCCCGCACACATCTTTTATGTTCAAGGGCGATGCTTTGACACTATACTTTATGCAGATTCGTATAAAATTTTATTTTATGCTGCCATCTTGAGTTTTACAATGCTCTTTAATGGAATCAGTTCCGAGTATAGAGTTGTGTGTGAGGGTGTGGGTGGGTTAGGTGCGTATGGTTGTATACACGTACAACATATAGTGAATGAAAAGGGGAAAGAGAACAATGATTTTCATAAACGATGACAGCTCTTGATTCTAAGCCACGTCTACTATTTCTTTTTGAAAATTAAGTTTATTCAACATTAATAGGCCTACATTTAATTATTTCATTGTATTTCAAATTTTTTTCCTTTAGGGCCTCAAACACAAGCACAGACTGCTTTTAAGATATGGATCTGTTTTTTTTTACATTGCACACTCTTGATTGTGTTATTTTGCCCCCAAAATGAACTGAATTAAAATGTATAATACATAGAATGCAAATGAAACTACAAATACATGAATAAATTAATGAATAAATAAATAAATAAATAAATAAAGCACTATCGTGCCTATGAGGGGGTAGAGTGCGCCCCTCCCCCTAATGATTTTCATGACTTTTTTCTTTTCGTTTCTTTTTTCTTTTCTTTGCTTTTCGTATTTGTTTACCTCCAGTTGACGTTTCTTGATAGGCCACATACATGACTTAAATCAGTTCGGTTGACCCTTGCCTACAGGGGATGGCGCTGTTTGGGGCATATTTTTACAAGGGGACATTAAACATGGGATATTCAACCGACATAGTAAATCTCTATTGCATGCCAATATGGAGATGCAACTTTACACCAGTAACTTCGTGAATGCCTGTCAACTGGAAATCTGACAAGAATAGTATATTCTTTCTTGGGATATGTCAGGACAGCCGTATGAATGAGACCACGTGACCACGTTATGACACACTTTCCCAAGGGAATATAACGGATGCTGAGGGGAGACTTGATCCCTGGCGCGTAGTCTGCGCCCAAGGCGTTAGAGTTTGCGTTATGATTTCATGTCACATCCGATCATCGTCCGTTATTTTTATCTTTGCGTAGTCATGTTTAGGAAGTTCCAGCAATTTATATTTTTTTATAAGTTGTCAGGAATTTGATCTTAAGTAGCAGTGGGCAGTGATATTGCGATTGGCATTACGCCTCCCTCGGACCCCCTTTCCCTTTTCTCTCACACATACACGCGCCCATACTTACCCCGCCCGCAGAATTGTATTTCCGATGACTTTTTGTCCCTTTTCCTTTCCTTTCCTTCCCACAGATAACCCAATTCGAAGTCTTTGATTCAGGCTACAAAATCTTCAGCTTGTATTTAAATCTTCCCTCAAAAAGTCAAGCAATAAAAAAGGTGAAAAATGAAAACTGAGTTCTTGACCATATTCGGATTCGAACCCGCAACCTTGCCGTTGTAAGCGCAAGGATTATCATGACATAATGCGCCACGTGTAGCTTAGCTAGCACCTTACTTCAAGAATTGCAAAAATGCATCTGAAAAAATTGATGTGTTCCCACTTTGTCATTCATGAAAGTAGAAAGGGTATAGCCCCCTCCTTCCTCGGGGGCCTGTGAACGTTATTCAAAAAGGCGGGTGCTGGGTTGGCTTGTTTTTTTTTTTGGGGGGGGGGTGACAAGCAGAAAAGGGGGCTTACTCCAAAATGAAGGTGATTTTGATCAAATTTCTGCATTTTAGTATACCAACCTGATTTCCAGGGGGTGCTGGCAATGGTGTATAATGGTTGCATTACAGCATCCCGCTTTTCAGTGCCATGCTAACGGGGGAGGGGGGGGGTACACAAATTATTTTTATGGGGGGGGGGGGCGTGCCTCGCGAAACCGTGAAATGGGGGAAAATCCCCGTACTACCAATATAAGTGAGTGCCCCGGGGGCCATGGCCTTCCTCTTCCGCCTCTCTCCTTCCTCGGTATGTATTTCGCTGCTCCATGTTTTTATATACTAATTTTGAAACAATCGTTGGATTCATTTGATAATAAAAAAAAAAAACTGTACTATGATACAATGTCATTAATGGAGTTATTTGCACTGGTTTATCACTGTACAATATTCCATTCATTCACTTTTCGTTAACCTTGGGCATTGCTTTCCATTGACGCTATTAGTACTAGCCTGTCGCGCGTAAACTGAAACGTTACAACACATGCTTGTAAGTGTTACTTGTCTTTAATTAGCTGCTCTACTACCGCATGGGTAGAGAAAAGTACAACTAAGGACATAAGTAAAAGAAGATAGGCGACTAACTGATTAATAAGTGATCATTGGCATTATGAACAGGTAGTCAAGTCTTAAAGTTAAGCTATTGAATAGCAATAAGGACACACACATTATGCGCATAGATAAAAACCAGGTTTGAGTCCAAACTAAAATTGTCCACAATTCTAAGGAATGCCAGAATTATTCTTCTTTATTCAAAATGCAAAAGATAATGTATAGACAAAAGACATAGATTTGAATATTATCTTCTGCTTCTCATTCTATTGCAAAATTATTTCAAACAATTTTCACTGCAGGAAGCGAATAAATTGACAACTTAAATGTAAGCAAAAATATTTCAGTCCTACGATCCAGACCTCACTGTTGAATCTAATTCAATTCTTTATTTCATTTCCATTCAAACATAATACAAAATAATATAGATCAGATACAAATTTACAGATTAACACTCTTAATTCGTAAAAAAAAGATAAAATTGAGCATAAATGGAAATAGGGGGTCAACTAGGAACAAAGCTCTTCCTTATGCTTTTTATATATATATATTCCAATATATTTATCATATTAAAGGTGATAGATGCAGTGCCACACCCCCAAAAAAACTAAATGAAAAAAAATTATGAAAATAAAAGATTGCAGCCCCTTCATGATAATACTACAGAAGTGGTCATTGAAGGATGAACGAATTGGGGCTACTAATTCCATTCATCAATTTGAAGTTTGTCATCATCATAATCAACTAAATCCGCTGATTTTTTTTGCGCAAATAATGTCCTACAAACTAGACGTAGTAGTATAGTTGTAGTAGTAGTAGTCGTAGTAGTAGTAGTAGTAGTAGTAGTAGTAGTAGTAGTAGTAGTAGTAGTAGTAGTAGTAGTAGTAGTAGTAGTAGTAGTAGTAATAGTAGTAGTAGTAGTAGTAGTAGTAGTAGTAGTAGTAGTAGTAGTAGTAGTAGTAGTAGTAGTAGTAGTAGTAGTAGTAGTAGTAGTAGTAGTAATAGTAGTAATATATAGCTTCTACTTCTTCTTTAAAAACTATTGATATCTCGATTTAGGATTAGTCTACATGAGATTTAATTGCGGCTAAACAGTTTTTCTGGTTGTTCCTTTCAAAATCTAATAAAAGAAATATAGGAAGACGTGGTCGAGGATTCGGATGAAATCTATCAAGTAATTTGTAGGTCGATCGGTTTGCGTTTTACAATATACTTGATCTCTTTATCTCATTTCAAAATCAGATTTCATGTCGTGGGTGATTTTCAACTGAAGTGGTTACTCTAACTTTGATCATATGGAAAGCCATCTAAGCAAAACTGTTTTTAAAAAATGTGACTACAAAAAAAACCGGATTTGATTGGTTTGCCTTGGCCTATGTCATTTCACAATTTATTTCATTCTATTGCAACCAGTTTGCTGCTACTTTCCTACAAATTTCCCCCATTCTTAGCAGAGATAAAATTTTTAGCAGTACAGTGTACACGATAACTTGTTGAAAAAATTTTATCATCAACTTTTTATGTTGGTATTGATAATGATTCATCTTCTATTTTCCATAATTTTTTCAAAGAGGTAACAAATCTGTGAATCTCATAGAGAAAATATGTTTTTATTTCCATATTTGAACTAGATTTTTGAATGTCTATAATCTATTAAAACGATATTATTTAATAACAGTCTCACTCGACTGATTAAATATGAATACATCATGGCATATATATACACATAAATCGAATAACGTGCTTTTCGTAGCCACATACCTAAAACTATTTTTTATGTCTCATCCGGCGGGGCAAATTATGAAGCGATATACATAAATCACAAGCTAATGACGCTTGATTTTTTTTTATAATGATAACGTGATAAATCTTCAAAATCCTCATGGAGCGGTTCGGGAAACATACCACGTGACATTCCTGATGCTGACGGTATAGACCAATTTTCACGTTATTGGCCAGCCATAGCAAGTTACCCACCCCCTTTTTCCCGTCAATTAGCTCAATTCCGATGTTTTTCGTCACACTCACTATCCATTAGTTTGTGGTAAGTATATGAATGCTGTCAGGTACAGATGAGCAGCTGATCACTTCGACGAATATCGGTTAAAGCTTGGCATCACATCGGGGATCCAGGATTTATCAGGAAGGGGAAGGGCCCCATTTTTTTTCAAAAAGAAGGTCAAAATGTCATCGGTTTTTATATCCCTGTTGTACCATTTTCTCGCAGAAAAAAACAAAAATAGGAAGGGGGGGGTCTTTGCGCCAATCACACCGTCCCCATTTACACCAACAAATATGTACCCCATTTTGTATTGTCTTTTTTTTACATAGCCCTTCCGTTTATATCCTACCCCCAGCACCCCCCTGCCAAATAAACAATCACATTTAACCCTATTTGTGCTATGCATATAAGCTTTATTACAAAGTTGAATTTATAAGACAATGTTAGCATCTTGTTTTCTCCTCTAATTCGCCCTTTCACCCCCTCCCCCCCCCCCCCTAGATCTCTCCCTCTCCTCATCTCCACCTCCCCCTCTCTCTTTCACCACGATCTCTTTCTCTCTCTTCGTCCTCCTTTTTCTTTGATTCATCTCCAAAACGGTCGTCCAAAAGAAAAGAAAAGCCGAAGTATTATAACAGGTGATTAATTGTGGTGTAATTATTTATTTTACTTAATCATGTTAATGAAGTTACTGGGATGATGATAATAGAGGTGGTCCATAAATTCAAGGAAATAATTTGACAATTAATAAATATTTTGTATGCATGCTATAGATGCAGACAAATAAATTATGCCAAAGACACGGTTTCCAGCATTCGGCACCAGGGGCCCGTTGCAGAAAGAGTTGCAATCAATCGCAACTCTAAAAATCACAAGCGCAACTTGATTTTCAACCAATCAACAGCGTGCATTTGGGACTTGCGATTGATTTTTTGACTTGCGTTTAAACGAAACTCTTTCTGCAACGGACTCCAGATGAATCAACAATATCAACAACAAAAATAAACCTGAACTTCGTCAAAATTCATTTTACATTTAATACGAGTAATAAGACAACCTGTTAAGGCACATTTTGGTAAATTACACATTTTGGTAAATTGGATTACCAAAATGTGCAATCTACCAAAATGTGTCGTAATTATGTCACTGCACATTTTGGTAATTTACCAAAATGTCCTGCAACACAACCATACTTTGCAGCTTTGAGAAGGGAATGGCGATCTTTTTTGGGAGAAAGCGAGAGAAAGAAAAAAAATCTTGTTGATTTATATTTATCAATCTCAACACGTGTTAGTATATCATCAAAGTTAGAGACGTTTATGTACTAACCACCCAGAAGGGTGTATAAAGAAGGGATTCGAAGACGTGTCGCACAGAAATATGGCCCAAAACAGCCAAAATCTTGACATTTTCAGAATAGTTAAGAAAATACGTGTAAGTGGGTTATAGCTAGAACATCGTTGGTGTTATGGATATGATTATCATTATCATTATGGAGTACACTGTAAAAACGCTGTTTAAATTTTAAGGACGTTGTTTAAGCCTGTCACTCTAACAACTACTGTTCAAACTTTTAAACAGCTGTTTAAACTTTTTAAACAGTTGTTTAAACTTTTTAAACAAGTTGTTTAAAAAGTTTAAGCAATTACAAAAAAGTCTAAACAACCTGTTGTTAAAGTGACAGGCTTAAACAACTTGCTATTTTTTTTACTGTGTAAAGACTTCAATACGCATCTACGTACAAGTGTGGGAGGGATTTGGCAGGGGCTCCGGCACATTAAAAAATAACGAATATTTGAAATTTGTATTTTCAGACATTATCATTTTCGCCCCGTGTTTCTTTGAATATCTGGTTGTCTGGGTGATTGTTATGCCTATCTTTCATTGGAATTCCCTGTTTTAAAAGAGATCAAAATACAATTTCGTTCAAAATATAACAAAATTAATAATCATTCTGTGAAGGCATAATTTATAACCTTTTATTGCTCACTCAGATCAATTCACTACGCGAAATGTTCTATTGTCCTTCACCGTACCTCCCTTTAAAGATTATTGTTTCATTACGTAAATGTTCCTGTGGGAATTCAATAGCTGCAATAAAAAACATGAATGAATGCATTCTCCAAATATTTTGCATATTACAAATCTAACAACAGAAATTGGCCCTTCAAATGATATTCTTTTATATTTCATTGCAATGGAATCACACAACACTGAACATTTCCATCTAACTCATACTCTATACATACATGTGGAGTAAAATATTAATATACGAAATGGGTTTTTTTATGATTATGCATTCGACATGTAACCTGAGTTTTTTAATAAAATTGTATAATTCGTTTTTTCAAAGTTTGATTAACGTAATTTTAGTGTAATCCGATTGCTTAAAATATATGACATATTCATTTTTCCTAGGTGAATGTATCCCAAACCTCCTTGCTTAAGACGGGAGCAGGAAGAATCATCTTATCGAAAGTTTGCCGAATAAAGTCCCAAAAACCCCCCCCCCACAAAAAAAAATTATGAGACAAGTGAAGAGCTCACTTGCCAAAGGGGTTAGGCTCATTGATCATGAATTTTTATTGTTTTCTGTCTCAAAACCTCAAAATTTGTAGTCGCTCTGATAAAAGCAAATAAAATTTGAAATTCACATGAAAGCGTGAATAAAAGTGACAAAGAAAAATCACTATTTGAATCAAAATAGATTGGATTCATTTCAGTTTACTTGGAAAAGGGGTTAGGTCCACAATGATAATTTTCAAAAGAATGTATAAAACAAATTGAAGACAGGTAGATTTATTTTATACCCAATATAATGTTCACACGATAGAGTAGACTTCATGACAATTTAGTTTCTCATAAGAATATTGCAATACGTGAGAACACGTAAAAAACATGGTTTTTCTCGGAATGGTCCAAAGTGGACCTATAACACCTTTTTCAACCCAACTCTTCAAATATAAAACATTTTATAGTATTTGGTATTACATTGAAGTTTACGACTTCTACACTTTTATACAATAACGAAAGAATTTCATATGAATATCAAGAATCACGATGAATTAATATATATCAATAACAACAATCACCTACAAAATTCATAAAAAAATCGTCACAAAAAAAAGATTTTATTTCCATACCTTGAATATTTCTGTTATAAGGTGATTGGAAATCCGAGCCCATAACAACATTACAATATCTTGCTTACAACATACAGACATTGCCTATTTTACATCTACGTTGATATATATTTTAATGGTATCTTTATTCTTTCACTGTAAAAATATTGGATAACATTTTTACCACCGTGAGGGTAATTATGTGTCCAACCAATTTGGGGCAGTATTTTACCCAATGTGGAAAGCATAGTAAGGTTAAAAAATAAGCAATTACTAAAACATGGGCAAAATTTTCATCACACTGGATAAATAAAAATGCCCAAAAGAAATGCTCAGTGTTGGTTGGATACATAATTATATACCCTCATGGAGCACTTTCACCCAATATTTTTTAGTGTGTTTTCGGCTTCTAATCTAAGGCATGCAATTTCATGCTCCATTGTTTTTTTTACATGTACTTTACAGGAGCAGGGGATGCTAACATTAGAAAACAATGATTTCCATCGATGATTGATATTGATCAACATACCTTAAATTTGCAATTGAAAAATAGGTCTCTTCCCCAACCCCATGCACCCCTGCATAAAGCCAAAGTTATGCATGTTCCTTGACATATATGTCAAAAAATGAAACATTTATGCGGCAATCCAAAAGCCAATTTGTTTTCCTTTCTTGAAACATAAATCTTGAATCTTGAAAAACATATTCTTTGGGCGATGATGGCGCCATTACAAAAATAAAACGGTGCCCTTACTGTCAGATAAGTCTACGGACTTGAACTATCCTCCAGAAGAGGAAAAGAGCTAAAAGAAGGAATATCGAATTAATAAAATTCTCTTTGTTTAGGGATGTTTCTGGACTCAATTCCATCGCGATTTTACGGCTCGTTTAATCAACTTTCATGGTTAGACGAGTTTCTCGTTGACTTTTAGAGGGCTAAGTAGCTTTGGGGAAGGTTTTTATGAGAGGTGGCAGGTCAATGTAGTTTGAAGAGATGTGTATTGGTAAAGTCTGTGAAAATAGCGATTTAAAAGCGTGAAATGGGGGTCATAGTTCAACAAGAGCAATGCAAGCACATGTATCTTATCTTCAAGAGGAAGGCAGATGACGAAAAGAAGAACAAGTGAACTGAGGAGATAGGGAGAGATGGAGGCATCCATGTCTTTCAGCAGACTTTATTTTTTTATTCCAAAGGAGGGGGTATGTGAAATAAGTCAAAATGTTAGCGAGTGAGCAAAGTGATCAAACTGCCCACTGCGGCTTTATTTCTTTTTTATATGGCGATTTACAAAATAGAGACTATTTTAATGGAATTCCCCAAAAGCTGATAGCAAAAATAATGTATATACTACTGCTGATAGAAATGAACCGTCTTCTTGTGTGGCCTGCGAAAGAAAGAAAGAAAGAAAAAGTGAGAGAGGAAGAGACTAAGAAAGAAAGACTCAAAAATAAATATTAAAAAATGAGAGAATTACCGAAAAGAAATATGAATTGATGAATAGGAGCATAATAGGGCTATCCCCCCTCCCCCTTCCCCCCCCAAAAAAAATGAATAAAGTAAATAGTTCCTATAAGGAAATGACGTGGAAGAAGTTGGTGAAGGCGGGGAAAACGAAGAACGAAAGAATTTGTATTTGTCTTTTTTTAAGAGAAAAGTCCAGTATCAAACCGAAATCCTCAGTTGACTATAAATTTTCCCACGATCACAGCGACAAGTCCAGTTTAACAATTATATTTTTTCATATGACTCTCAACTTTTCCCTTCATTTTTTCACGTCATGCCGTAAATGCCGCACACGCGTCCTAAAATTTCATTTCTGACGCTCCTACGAGCCAGCAAGGAACAATTTTGTGTCAAGTACACGAAATTAATAGGTCATAATAGGCCCATTTGGTGACTTGAAATGCATTCCATATGTGAAAGGGAAACCTGCATGTCTACCGGGAGAAATATAGGTATCACTATCTAAATCTCAAATAACCACCGCGTCGCGAAATAGAAACAAAGAAAAAATATATATTCTAAAAAGCAGTGGAAATGGTTGCACTTTTTGTATTTTGTCATGAAAAGCAAAGCAGAAATTGCATTTGAATAAACTACTTGAACAAATAAAGAAGATTATCAATGTTCCCCCGGTCCATTTTTATGGTATAATAATTGATATAATAATATTCCAAGTGTTGAATAACAAACGACATGGGTGTCCTGATAAATGCTTTAGACATAGTGCCCTCTCAGAGATATTTTCGAATTCAAGATTTGGCCGGATTCTTTTCATCCTTTTCCCTTAGATTTCTACAACAATTTCAGAAAAAAACGAAAAATGAGAACAATGTTTTTCGTGTTCGTGTTTTTCATATTCCGCCCCACCCTTTTTTAAGGTTCTGGGGAAGGGATTATTTGTTAAATGTTTTTTTTTTTCAAATGGACACTGTTCCAATGATATTTCATGATTTTATGATATAGACTAATAAAAATATATTTTAAACCGACATAATTTGGGATCATTATGGGAAATATGAAACTCACTTAATAAACCCGGTGGAATTTTTACGAAAGAATGAAAGTTTATTGTACATTTGTAAAAAAAAAAGAAACGAAAAACGTAAATGTGAAAGGCCAAGTCCAACCCATGAAAAAGTTGATTTGAATCAATAGAAAAAAAATTAAACAAGCATTACCCTGAAAATTTAAACATTATCGGATGCAAAATAAGGAAGTTATGATATTTCAAAGTTTCGATCATTTTTTAAAAATCACAGTTATATAAACAGCACAATGATATGCAAATAAGGGAATCGATGATATCACTCATTCGCAATCCCTTGTATTTTGTATTGTTCGAATCAAATAATATTCATATTTATATTATGGGTATGCGGTAGGATGCGAAAGATATTGCATGTTTAAATTTGCCAGTGCCATAATGAGGCTGCGATGAATGCAAAGAATGCTCCCCAGTGAGTGGATATTTTGTGTTTATTAGAAATTAATGCTTTAAATTACAATATTTGCATACAACTGGGAAGATCATTATGAATAAATCAATAAATAACAAAAGACATAACACACATTTAATTGTCTGTAGATTGTAATGTTACATGAGCAAGACCCTCATGTTGGATTTCAGATATGAATATACACTAGAGAAGAAGGTCTTCTAGAAAATTATAGAAAATATGCAAGCCGTATTATTTGCATCCAATGTTGATTAAATTTATGTTTGTTAAATGTTTCTCCTTTTATTCGATTCATCTTTTTGATGCATTTACATCTTGATTTATTTGAAATATTTTAAAGAAACAAAAATAAAGGGTTTATTTATAAATCTGAAAGAGCCTTTACAAGAAACCGAAATTAAGGTCTTTAAGCAGAATGATATAACCTTTTCGAATACTTGTTCAGGTTTTCCCTCTCAATAATCACGAAGGGCCTATATACCAAGTATAATAACATATGAGAATATATTTACCAAATTGCAACTAATATGCTGATACCAATTTCAAAATTTAAATTTGTTATTATTTTAGGTTTTTTTTTTAACGTTAACTAATTTAAATTATAAGCAAAATGTTATAAGCAAAAAAGTCGGTCAAACTGTTATTGGCGACCTTTACTTATTGTGTCATTCATTAGTGAGAGGATGATATCACAGTTTTCTGACCTCAGTGTCCACTTGTCTCAAACAATTATAGATTGGAAAAAAAGGATTACAAACTTTTAATTTCTTCGACTTTTCTCAAATTTCAATCATTTTAAAAACTTGTTTTCTCCATTTATCAAATTTGGTCTATCGTTTTACTTTGAATCATTTCAATCGTGTTTTCATATTCATTTTGAAATTTCCACGGGCACTGCTAGTTTTGAAATATCACGGTGAGAGTCACATTATAAAAGTCTGTAAGAGTATACGTCTATAGTGAATATTTAGAACAGGAAAGACAGATAGGGGTTGTACTAGCCTCGGGCGACTAGCCGTTTAATCCACCATGTTTTCTTTCTCAAGATATCGTCATCGAATCGGACCCGTCTCTCTCGATATGATCTTGACCCTGACTTCATCAACTTCCAGCTTTCCATCCAAATAAAATATGAAGAATATGGTCTGAAGGTCAACGGTGGTCTAGAAAGGGTTAACTTATACCACCCCCTAAAAAAGCAGTGGTCAAGCCTTTTACAAGACATTAATTATTTGCTCCGAAAATAGCACCCCTCGAAATTATCTCCATATGATTGCAGCCTATCAGAGCTTGACATTTTATCCTGATATGTTAACCAAATATATATAATCATTCTAACCAGTAAAAAATAAGTGATATGTTTTGAGGGGTACAACACGTCATACAGAGGAGTTAGCATTCGTGAACGAACAAAAAAAGACCTTTGTTAAATGAAAATATAATTGTCAGATTTTAACATAATATTCATAACGAAATTTCATCGCTCACCATTTTTCTTTTCATTTGCTTTTATTTTTATTTTATTTATTCATTTATTTGTTTATTTTTATCCATTTAATTTTCGTTTATTTATTTCTTTTCATATCTATCTATGCATTTATCTATTTCATTTGGGGTTGGTGCCCCAAGCTCTAACTCTATACATTCTCATGGGTGGTATATACTATTTACGATAAATGACATGTATAACTGAACCAAAAAATTCATTAAAATTGACGGACTATATGTTTGCATCTTTAACATAAGAAATGTAACATACATGTGTAGATAGAACATCCTGTTTTAATAAAAATAAATTACATTATTGGTAATTCAGCATGTTCAAGATTAATGAATTCAATGAAATTTAATTGAAATACAGGAGGAAGGAATTCATATACTATATTTGTATAATACTAGTAATATACAAAATAAGTTTTAAGTGTGTGGCATCATCACTTCCCTCAATTGCATACATCACACTGTATGCACAATAGGCCTATAATCGTTTTGTGAAAATGAGTAGAAATATGTTATATTTGATTGTTTTACATCCATGTTTAAATTAAGTTCTTGGTGTTATGTTTGTGTGTGTCTGGGGGGGGGGTAGGTATGGGTGTGTGTGTATGTGTGTATTTTAGTTTTGTCAGACGTGTTTCAATAAGATATGATTAATTACGTCGCGGACCGACCACCATCCGGAAGACGTGACCAGGGCTCGAACCTCGAACCTCTGCATCAATTTGTAACTTCCCCACATAGCTTAGATTACAAGTGTACGCCACAACGCCCAGTTGTGTGGTGTTTCTCCATTTATTCAATTCAACTTAAAATGGTCGATATCATGGTTATGTTGCATGTAACGTTATTTCGAATGGTATACCATCGTTCGGTTTGGAATCGATTTTGTTGGTGTAACCAGGAAAGTGTTCCCTGGTGTAACTGTAACATTCAGCTTGCGCTACGATCACTATTGCTTTACTAGATTTGTGTCATTTGGTCAGATATTAATATTTCAATGTTCATCTATATGTTTACTAGAATATTGTAGCTGTACTTGTCTGATCGAGAAGTTTATAATCAGACTATATAAATCGTAATTGTACATGTTACACCAGGAGAAACTTACTCTAGACCGATCAAAGCTATCATGTTATTTCGAATAAATGTCCTGTCTATTTCATCGGTGTGAGTGCAAGTTCTATTCTTAGAATGATGAGTCTATCATATTTGTGTTTTTCTAAGACCTTGGAATTTCCCAAGATGATTTTCAACGACGTCTGAAGATCTCGATCTAGGTGCGAGAATGGTCATGGATCCTATATTGACCGACTTGAGAGATTTATCACGGAAGGTATTTAGTCCGTGCAGCGATGAGATGGAAAAGATAATGAAAAGTAAAAAAAAAATCGAATGTTAAATCAACATTTGAAAGGTTGGAGGAGTGACAACCTTTTTTCAAATGTTACATCCAACCTTGTATAAAGCTTTGTGGTATATGCAGCATTTAGAAAATTTTGTCACTCCTCCAACCTTTCAAATGTTAAGTTAACATTTCTTGTTTTTAGAGTGTAGATATTGGTAACTATTTCGTCATCGGTATATAAACATTTTATTAGTGACGTCTAAAACATTAATCATATAACTTCATCAGAACTTCATATACTGAAAGGTTCATAGAGGTGTTGAGATAAAGTATTCCGAAGTTGATTATGAAACAAAGAATGGGAGGGTTGAAAAAACAGAGAGAAAGAAAAAGGAAATGAAAGGAAATGAAGAGAGATATGGGGAGGGGAGGGGCGAGAAACTGAAAATTTGACAAAGAAAATTAAGTACACCGTGGATTATTGTGCAGAGATGGAGACAGTTGGGATCGAGTTATGCAATGTATGCATATAGGTTGGCAGATATAAAAGGTGGTGGAAGAGAGTACGTAAAAGAACAAAATTAAACTTTAAGAAAAAGCAAGGGTTGATACAGGTACAAGGAGAGGGAGTGTGAACTGGTGAAGACGGGAGATTTTTGTATCACTCAGCATTCACGCAACGGAAGACGAGACCCGCGCGAGACTCATTGTCCAAACAGAGTCACTATCATAGCGCCTCGATGCAGGCGACACAACAACCCTTTTCTCCAAGGTATTTCCCGCGCAAAACCCTGTACTGTAGACAACAACATCATTAAGGCCAGACTTTAACATGATCTGAGGACACCTCGAATGTTATGAACTGCAACTTTTATGAGAAGTCCAGATCGGTTTTAGGATAAACATCACGTAACTTGACTCGCAATTTTCTTAATTTCAGTTCATTAAACATGTTCAAAGAAACATGAAAATAACGATTATATATGGTACTTTGATAACAAACACATAAACAAAAAGACACTAAGAACTATTTGTCGTATCATATTGATTTCTTAAAAATGTGTGGTTTAAAGATATTTACCAATGCTTTTCATTGTATTTGTATAAATTTTGATGCTTATACGCTTTCGAAAGAAGAACACAAACAACGACAACAACAACTTGAAAAAAATATGTATTTTTTTAAAATCCCAATGCTTTTCAAAAACATAAGCAGTACGTGCTACAATTGAGTTATTGGTGATAGGATTAGATGTTATTCACTTTTTGGTTTACTTCAAAGAAGTTGCAACCATCTGCTCCACCGGGGGACTTCGGGGTGACAGGTGTGCCTCTACCACACGCGGGACACACCCGGCACAAGTGTGCGACACCATGCTGCTCGAACCTCCGACATTCAACCCCTCGTGACCTACCTAACCACATGGTCTCATTTAAGTTCACGGCTTTCCAACAGGTAAGAGTCGATTGCAAAGTGGGGCAGATTTCATTTTATGTAAAGACCACACACATCAACTTTGTAACATTTATTATCCTTTAAAGGTTACATGGAAAAATATGATTATTGCAACGAATTCCAGATTTTCAAAAAAGACGCATCCACAAATAAAACACGAAATCACGAACTCGAAATAGATAAAAACATTGCATGAAATTGCTTTCAAATATGAAATCACTCACGGGCTTGCATGCAATTATAATATAAACCGTCTGCGTTTTCTGGAGTAAATCGTATTTTTTTGTAATTATTTAAACACATTGATCTCGAAAGTACAAAAAATGTTAGACCAAATAATAAATAATTGATATTAATATGAATGGATACATATAATAGATAGAAATGGATGTCTTGAATGAATGAACGAATGGAGGAATGAATAAATAAATAAATAAAACAATATAGATAAATGCAGAAAATAATAAAAAGATTAAAATCAATTCTATACTATTTCA
This sequence comes from Lytechinus variegatus, assembly GCF_018143015.1. NCBI lineage: Eukaryota > Metazoa > Echinodermata > Echinoidea > Temnopleuroida > Toxopneustidae > Lytechinus > Lytechinus variegatus. The sequence goes on along the minus strand of NC_054740.1, from coordinate 78,394,169 downwards.
GGAATTTCACAAAAGACATCTTAGTGTATATATATATGTGTTAACAACTTAACATTTAAATGTAAAGCAGTACCTTTATTCAATTTATTTGTTTTGATAATTGACCTATAAAATGACTAAAAATTGAATCAACTCTATTTTAACAAGAAAGATGAAAAGTACAGATATTATTCCGCAGTAAGAACGAACATCCATTCAAATTAGGTCTTTGGCTCAAAAAGGGTGATATTTTATGACTTTAAAGACATAAGTGGCACCTTGCGACTTCGCTAAACGAATCTTGTTTTTGTAGAAATTTGAGAATCTTTCTATCAAACGTACTTGTTGCAAATGAAATTAGGACATACTGAAGTTCAAAAAGGAAAAAAATATTGTCGTTTTTAATGAAATCGTGTGTGGCAAGATTTAGCCAACAGCTAGTGTCACAGTCAGACGAACAAAAGATACTTTATACCGATCGAAACGATTTTTGTCAGTTCTTTAGCTCATCGATCGTTTTAGTCCGGCTCGTTGAGACTGCGGCAGAACAGGTGTATATTTTTTGTATTTTCTGTCCTTATCTTTTGGGGCGTAGATTCGCATGCTTATCATATCCAGTATATTCATCATTTGTTCATACTTTCTTTTTATTTCAAAGGTGTTATATATTTTTTTTTCTTTCTTATTCCACATTTAAGCCACCTTTATCTAAAGATCCGTTTCCATGGTTGATACTTATTCAATAAGAGAAAACAATTTATTCGAACATGCATCACTTACTTATAGGGAAAATGATGCAGTCATTAATGGTAGGTTTTAAACGGAGTTGGTGCAATTCAAGGCTATATATTTCATATATTTTTGTTTGTCAGGTGTACTTTGATTTTTTTTGTCATCATCGTTGAACTTATTTGATTCATTGATTTCAAGAGGTAGGGAAGACCGGGGTTAGTTGGAATATGGGGTAAGTTGAAACATTGTAATTTTCTTTAACGCGTGCAAAATAAATTTATGCAATACTGCCCTCAATTTATTGCAATAATAATTCTACACTGTTGTATTATTAATAGCAATAAATTGAGGGTAGTATTGCATAAATTTATTTTACAGGCTTTAAAGAAAATTACAATGTTTCAACTTACCCCATGTTCCAACTAATCCCGGTCTCCCCTCCTCCGGGCTGAAAATTCACAAAGCAAAATGCTCAAAAAATTCATAAAAATCGGATAGCAAATAACGAAGTTATTGTTTTTTTAAGTTTAACCATCTGTGTAAAATTACACGTCATTATGAATATTCATTAGATGGGCTGATGATGTCATATCCCCACTTTCCTTTTTTATGTTATTACATAATTTTTCATACAAGTTTGAATAATGTGTCTATTCTATAATGAAATAAGTTGCAGCAATGAAAATCTAATGCACTAAATCAGTTGTCCATCCATTTTTTTAGTTCTTGGTAGAAAAAATTTGAATAAACATAATTTCATATAATAAAACACAAAAGAACAAGTGGGGATATGATATCATCAAGTTGTTCATTGAATATTCACGAAGGCATTCCTAGAACATGCCTAGAATAATACAAATCTTTAAAATGCCATAACTTTGTTATTCCTTGTTCAAATCATATTATTTTCAGCCCGGAGCATTCCTTTAAGATTCAATCTATATGTATTTTGAAAAAATAATCATAGGTTAGACATAGGCAGAGTATAAGATGCAACTCTCCCTGTCCTCAACGACGCCATTCAGTAAAGTTCGTACAAGTAAAAAAAAAAGAAAGTTTTATATATTTTTTTTCCTTTATTACGTCATATTATTCGTCATCTAAATAGTCTATTGTGGTCTCAATTACTCATGTATCTGTAGATTTGCCCACATAAATGCTGACAAGGGTCAATGGACGGAAAATTCCCCCGATTACCTTGATTACATAATTCATGTATACTGGGAACTTGTCTGTCATAACATCATTAAATGTTGTTCGGTAACGGCCGCAGATGCAGGCGTTTTATCTTGACTCACCTGCATAAAATCGGGTGATCAATTATCGCGACAACCGAAGCAACAGTAATTAATCTAAATATCAATAACGATATAGTTGCATGACCGTAAATGATTTGATAGAATGCTTGCATTTTTATATAACTGAGTATAGAAAAGAAAAATAAAGTGTAAATGCGATGATCCGTCGCAATCTAACCACCCCCCCCCCCTTAATATTGGGTAAAGAGGGGGGCGTGTCTGAATGTTTGCTGGTAAAGTATACGCAATGTTGTGTGGAAATTTACCATTACGCCTTTTAGTTTACCAAATAATTTTTACTCACAAAACGTGCATAATATTTTACAATTTTAACTAGTTTTAGAGATTTAGAATGTAATTACATGAAATAAGTTACTTTCATAACAAAGCGGAATCATTTTACAGAGTACAAGAGACTTGTTGAACGTGCAATGAGACTTTCAGAAAGTAAAAATATATACCCTTCATGATTGTGCGTGCTCGATCGCCCCATTCGCTTGCTTGGCACTCAAGCAGCATAGGTACCTCCAAACACCATGAAACACATCAAGAATCTGCATGTCGTACGTTACACCGAACACTATAATTACGATTGGTTGCATTGGTCATTATGTGAAAGCAGTCTTCCGACTGACACTCTCTGTTACCGGGGCCAAAAATATCAAAAGCGAAAAATATTATTTGGTCATGGTCATAATCAACCAAATAATACCAATTTGATTTGAATTTCTATTGGAATCTACTGGTTGATCAAGCCTAGAAACATCACTCATCGATCACCACCTTGTTACATGGCAATGTGTGTCCGAATTACTTAACCGCTTTCCTCCTCGTTACATGACGAATGAAAGTTCTTGGCTCGAGGAGAACGAGTCAGTTTCAGGCAAATCTTGTGTAAAGTTTAAGGACGATCAAATCCGGAAACCCAGACAGTGTTCTGATCTGATGCGAAGGAGATAGATACGTGTGAAATGTATACTGATATTCCTTTATATTAATTTCCATGATCGTGTCTAGAGTGCAATGTCAAATTTGAGGAATTATTCCTTCCTTTGAAACAAAATGAATACATTACCGTTAATCCATAAATTTATTCGAGTTAACATTTGTCACAACCCTGATGCTTCTAAACATGGGGGAGCCTCGTACGAAATGTGCACAATTGTAAGGGACGATTGAAAGTCCTCCATGTAACACGATTAAGAAGGGGGATCCTTTTTAATTTCAATTTGTTCCCGATATTCATGATTTTGCGACATTTCATGCGATAGTGCATGTGTCCAGGGATCTGGGAACGATTTTTTTTTTACTGAGAGCACTGATGTAAGTTTTGACAAGCAAAACAAAAAAAACAGTTTTTTATAACCGAATGAAAGTTATTTTGATCACAAGAAATTTCACAAAGAAAAAAAAACACACTACAAAATGGAGGTTATTAATATTTTTTACATTTTCTCTATTTTTTTTACACCTACCAGAATTTCAGGGGTGCTGCCTATGGAGATTAATACACGCAGCACCCCAATGAAAATCTTGGGGTTGCTTCAGCACCCCGCTTCCCTGTGTCACGTGATTGAAATTCAATAATTTTTCAAAATGGCTCATGATAACTAAATATATATGTACATGAAATAAAAGGGAGTAAGTTGTTTGCGTGTTACAAATTAAAAAAAAAACAATTAAAACAACATAGTGTTTTTTATTTGATGGATTTTCGCCATCAATAAACTCATGTTTCTCTCATGTTTTCCGCTTTAACAACATTGACAAAGTTGGCGTTAAGTTGAACTTTCCCTTTATGTAACACTAATGCACACGGCATTTGCCTGTAACGGACTATTACCCCCTCTTTCGTCGGATAAAAGTCGGCTGGAAATGGTTGATGATTCTGATGATAGGGATGTTTTCCTCATTGTGTGGTCCCAATGCATTCAGTAATCCGCGATTTAGCGGAATTTAACTTATTCTTTTCACTTTCTTTTTCAAACGTTTGAGCAATCGATCTACACCACTTAAAAAGAGACCGAAGCGAGAAATTAGTTTTAAAACCCTCTATCAATCAGCCGATCAATATTTTAAGTGTCGAGATCGGGAGTAGGTTTGGTGGTGTTGAAAGGGTAGTTGCTGAAAAATTAGCTTTGATTCAGCAACAAATTTGAAATTATCTCCGTTTGTGGCATTTAATGTAAAGTTGTATCCATTTCATTATTGTTTGAATCCTCGCCACTACCATCGTTACCACATTGATTTTAGTAAAAAAAAATTATAAAATCTAGACTCCAGAATCGATCTTCCATTTTTTTTTTTTAAATCATTGTCACCATCAGCATCATCATATTTATTATCATTTCAATATGTTTCGTTGCCGTCACTTACCGTTATCGATTTGTGTATTGCAAAAGTGATACAGACATAATGATTAGTTTTCCGATTAAACACCTTTTAAGTATTTTTTTCAAGTTGTCTAAGCCTTTCCTCCAGTTTAACTTCTTTCTATCAATAATACAATATTTTCATTCCCCATAATATACTTTTAGAATAAACCAAACTTGTTTATCGGTCGTATTCTTCGTGATTTCCCGGACATCACTTATTCTCCCAGTAAATACTTGATGAAGACATCACTTCCCAATCCACAATACAAACAAAACTCGACATCAAAGTGCTTAAAAAATATCCCTAAATTGGTCAAATTCTAAGGAACAAAAAGGGGGGCAAGAGGCGGGAGATAACAGCGCGCTTTTTACGACCTTTTATATAAAACCTCTCTTATAATTCGATGTTTTGGGCTAAATAATTGCGTTAGTGTCTGGACAATGACGCGGAATAACCATTTAAGGTTCTTTACTGGTATAGAATTAACAAATCAGGATATCAAAAGACGGAAGACAGGTGACAAGGGGAAAGAAAATCTCGAAGTTGGTTGTGCAGTTCGTTGACACCCCCGTTTAATCATGATGGTTAAGAATTAATCAGAGGTTGACATCGAAAAAAAACCTTATAGGATATTGGTAATGTTTTGATGAGTTTGAAGAGATGTTTCATCAGACAAAACGGCTTCAATCAGTGTCACTCTAAAGATGGATTATCCTCAATTGGTGTTCTCATCAAAGAAAAGAAGAATATAAAGCAGTGGGATGAGTTAAGATGAGACGGTAAATACCGCAAAATTTATGTTGCAGAGAAGCCGTTTGTGGAGGGATTGCTTGGCTCTTAAGATGTGTCAAAATGCGATGACCACGATGAACTTTTAACAGCAAGATTACAAGAAAGCGAGATTGCTATTACAAGAAAGCGAGATTGCTATTACAAGAAAGCGAGATTGCTATTGAGCCATAATCAAAAGTAAATTACTTTGTTCTGCGAAAGGACAAAGTAGAAAAATATGAGAAAAATGAGAAGAATAAAATCAAATTTTGCTCTTGCAGCTTGCAGGCGATTTCTAGGTCGAAACATAATTGCTTTAGCATAGTAATGATTAAAAAAAATCGGTTTACGTACTTTACCTTTACTTTCTCTCATTGCTCGGACCCTTCATTTTCATGAATTAAAAAGCTTTATCTTAAACAGCCAAATGTAATACTACAGTGAGGAGTAATAGTAAATGTATCATGTCAGATGAAATTAAAACGAGGCAACTGGTGAATACCTGTATTATCTTCTGGATAAACGACTAGTTTTTCTTATCTTGTCTGCTGCCAGCTTTCGCTAATATTTGAATTTTGGTGTCACGATCTTCACATTTTCATATTCCTCCTCTTTCCGTCTATATTAATTCTGTAATCATCATTTTTTTTTCACTATAGTTATCATGATTTATTCATTCATGTGTTTTTATTTCTTGACCTATTCATACTTTCCAGTTAATCCCCTTATTTGAGCAGATATTTATATTTACATATCCCCAATCTTTTTAAAGTCTTTCTTTTATTGCGTATAACGGGCTCGACTTTGCCACAAAAGGCAATTGTTCTCTGATTTTAAAGTGTTTTTTTCCCCTCACTACATGCAATTGTTAATAAAACTTGAGCAATTCATATCATTCTAGCTACTTGATGCAGATTATCATTAGAGTGTGGGAAACGATATGTTGATAAATAATAATAACAACGCATCTAATACATATATTCAAGAGGCGAATCGAATAATGTTCTCGGAAAAAAAGTCCTTTTATCTGTCAGTCGCTCGGCTCGCTTGTAGAATGAAATAGTTTTGGTCAGCATTGTGACAAAATTCCAGAGTAAAGCGATATTCAGCAGATATATCTTACCAAATATATTTCGCTTATATTGTATTTTGATCATGAAATTACATTTCGTTTACTACATCGCTTATTTTCTCATGTACGCTATGATTCGTATGGTACTAGGGATGATTGGAAAGCAAACGAATTAAGCAAGCGAGGTGACCATATATTTTCTTACATACATTTCAGAGAAGTCTGTGACATGGTGTAATTAAAAATATGATTAAAGACTTATCACTTATACTGTAATAGAAGGGTGCTATTTTTCTCGCTCGTTTCGCTCAGTCTGATATTATAACACGACATAAACAGGATGGTGTATGCAAGACGATTTCAGACCTCAGACAAATTACAAGATAGATTGATTGAGCACGCATATTATGCTTACAATTAGATACAGCTAGCTTTCCAATTTTCGTCTTTAAAAAGAAAGTTTCCCACCTCCATCACGTGAAAGGAGGGATCCCTGTCCTGTTTGTCATGCTCTAACATGTTACCCTCTATGACTCATCAATGCCGCCCCCAAGTTCTCGGCCACTTTTTTCATGGAGCATAATGGTACCTCTAGAAATAGCCTATTCTAAAAAAAATCAATAAACCTAAAGTATCACATACTTGATGATGAGGTATTGGGGTGTCTTAAAGCTTTTGTACATCCCTCTACACTCTTCTTTCTTATTCTAGGATAACTTGACTCGGTAAAAGAAAAGAGAACAAAAAGCGGGGCGAGATCACTGGACAGTGAAGCTTTTGAAAGCGTCAATAAAAAGTCAAATCAACTACTTTGTGAAAATCCTTACTTAAGACCACCTTGTATCAATACAGTGTTTGTAACTGATATCTAACCGTAAGAGTTGTATGCAGTTATACATCAATAACGAAGTTTGTGAACTCCATGTAGGCATGTAACCTCCCCCACCCCCCCACACAAATATACCAAAATACAATATGTTTACCTGAAAACACAGGACGCAATATCAATGTATAATTACTATACTGTTGATTATGTCACAGTTTTCTTGGGGTACACTCGGGAAACATAAATTTCAGCTATATTTTAAAAATTAACAATGTTTACTTTAAAGAAAAACCCTGCAAATCTTTAAGTATCTAACTCTAGTAAACAACGAAAGTGTGTAAAGTATAAATGTATGTTTTCGTCACAGAGTGCCGTCTTTAACGATATAGTTGATATAATCATTTTTGGTGAGTTAGTAGTAAACTGTGACTTTCATGAATAATACCTCTCTCACTTCATGGAAATCCAAAATAAGATTGAAAATAAGGACGATTTCAAAAAATGTTTCGAAAGAATATAAAATATTTTGCGTTTCCACTTGGGGCAAAGACGCGCGCGTCAAAGCGGTAGATGACTTTTGTTCGTGGACTCTTTGCAGGGGTCGAAGAGTTTTATTGTCAAACCTTTATCCGGATAGGGCTAACTAGAGATGTACAATGCCTTTTGTGTGGGCTTGGAAGTAGCTAGGTTTAGGTTTGAAAAGGTTAATTAAGTGGTTGGAGGATTTAAGGCTCGTGCGTAGTACTTACTTAAATTGTTGGATTATCCTTTATTTGGTTTTGATGGGGAATGTCTTGTAGCTTCCACATGCGTTGGCATGGGGCAAAGGGATGGGGCATTGACAGAATTGAAATAGTAGTTGAGACTTTGGAAGTTCTTGTGTTAGAGGTGAGAGCGGGCGTGAATAGTAAAATAAATAAAAAATCTCGCCATATTTCATTGAAAAGTCTACTTCGAGAACATACCAATCATACTTACCAGACTAACCAGTCCTCAAACTTTGTTTGCTTTATATTCTACTGAAAGAAATAAAATGTTAATTCCTCTACGAAAAAGACATTCATTGAATAAATCAAAATCATGTCAGAAAGAACAATACAATATTTTTTATCAGAGCCCTATCTGTCTTCGCTATGCAATAAACATGATAGACAGCCTATCTTGTTTATTGCATATCATAGACTTTTCCAAGAAATTTGTAAGTATGATGCACGGTCAGTTTTCGCAGGCCCCAAACTTTGAAAATTCGACGTTTTCAATTTCATTTCATTTGTTAATTTCCAAAGATCTGAAAGAAGGCAGTATTTTTTTCATTTTATTTTAACTTTAGACATTTATTTTGTACAGCAGAATCCTTTGTATGAAATTACATAAGAAGTACAAATGTAATATATATATATATATATATATATATGAATACAAATCAAAATAAATGCACAACGGAAAAACACAAATTATAACGAAAAATGGTAAATGAAAACAGAGCAAAACTAAAAAACCAAACAATTAAAGTTTCACACGGATTAAAACGGAGGTTTGTTAATTCATATTTAAAATGTCATTTTAAATACTACCTACAGATTATAGCTTGGACATCTCTGCAAAATCATTGCAAAAAACCCTCATAATTATTGATAACTCAATCCATTCCTGAATCAGAATTTCGTTATTTTCCTTTCTACCCTTTAGAGGTCGAACGAAGGTCTTCCATGGCTGGCCTAACAAGGAAACACCCTCAATATCCGAAACTTATTGTGGTCAAACATTGAGCATAATAACAGTGTAATTTGTGTTGAGAACCACCCGGCTAGTTTAATTGTGGTCAGTGAAAATAATGAAAATAGGTTATACCCCTTCTGACCAATTACCATATTTGAGGATACTATAATAGCTTTGAAGTAAAGGATAGTTTCCGAGTTTTGATGACGTAGTCATTATTGTGAGAAGTAATTCGTATGCACGCGCCGACAAAAATTATATTGGGTGGCTACTGTAGCTTTCCATTTAAAAAAAAGCTCAGGAAAACAAGCAATTTGATAAAAATTGAATGTGCGTGGTTATCTAGTTCAAGTATTAGATAAAAATCATATTTTTTTTGGTAATATTCACATAAGATTTTGCATTATTGTCCAAAATGCATTTATGCGTGTTCTGTCTCCATGAGATAATGGGTAAACTTTTTTTTAGTGTAAGTGGTACCGTATGTTACTTTCGTCTGGACTCAATCTATAGTATCTTACATGTATTCTTCGTTTCTTGAAAATAATTTCCATCCGTGTATTAACGAATGAAAAGTTGCTATGCACTCATTTTGTTTTTAATTCTTCTGTCCAATACAAGGAATTTTTTTTACACTATATAATGAACAGTGTTAGCAATAAACGATTCATGCCTGCAATATAACTAGTTATTTTAGAACCATTTCACTAAAATTATTAATTATGCAGAAGAAATGACAAAAATTTGTATATAAATTATGCCTACATAAAATAAAACATCAATGTCAATAACGTTAAAATTGACTTATCTGGTGCGCCACAATAACTTATTACCCAACATTAGCCATGCAGCCTGAAATGTAGTGCTCTTGAAAAATGGAAATTAAGATATTTAATGGTCGTTGTCAGCGTTATCAATTTTAAGCATTACAGTCATTACACAGAATGAAAAATAACTGTGGAACTACAATTAATGTTTTGATTGTTCATTCAGAATGTATGATGATCATTTCCATTGTCATTCTTTTCACATTTTTTACTCAAATTATACAGGAACCTCGTGGCTATTAACACATTATCAGAATACATTTACCCAATATTAAAAATAGCAGGTTCTTGGGTAAATCATGTTAAATATACGTTGAGTGGAAATTTTCCTATCAAAGCATATTTGTCACCTAATATTTCACTCCTATATTATTTTTACTCAATATTGGGTGATTTTTTTACTCAACCTTTGTTGAGTGCCAGATCATAATTCTCAGTTTTATTAGTAGAAAAGAACACCTTCAAGTACAACTAAACAAATTCAAATTTTAACCCTAAAGAGTGTAATAAGCAGAAAATTGAGAAATCAAATCATACCAGAATATACAGTGATTTGTTAAGATCTTTGAAACTTTAAAACAAACCGCGGATTGTCCAACGTGACATGTGATGAGAAACGGAAATGCGCCGAAGAATTAAAAAAAAGAACTACAAAGAGAACTTCTTTTGAAATATTCTCTATAGCTACTGCCTAAATAAGGTGTCAATGTCTTTTGATACGTAATTGTCACTTCCTTTTGATATCAAACATATTAGGATCAATAAGAAAAGGACAACAGCTAAGAAATAATTTTCTGCTTACGGCCTTTATTTATTGCAGCGTGGTATAGGACACAGTACAAATTACAAGTTAGCTCTTGAATATAACAAAGACAGGCATGACAGGAAGCGATTAAGTTACATTTATATATTTTATCAAACAGTTAAGACAATAATTTTAACATTACAATATTTGGTTAGACATTATTTCAGAAAAAGATGTCTGCCATTATAAATGGTTTGAAAATGTTAACAATCTCAAACAAAACTTTTAAAACGGAAAACAATGATTTGTTGAAGATATTGGTTATAATGATGAGCTTGTTGTCGATGATGATGATGATAATGATTATGATGATGATGATGGTTAGGATAATTTTGTAGTTACTTTTCTAACGATGACTATGATTGTGATAACGACGATGGTTTTGATGATATAAGAGGATTTTTTAAGGATGGCAATGCGATAAATATTTTTTTTAAGTCCCCTAATATTGACCTTAATTATTCTGATTGAAGCCGATAATTAAAACTTCGCTTTATTTAACGAACCAAATCACGAGATAAGATCAGTACATCGATAATGTGACATCATCACAACATATACAAGACTTATAAACTGTGTCATGTCTTATTTTCTTCAGGAAAAGTGAAATTGTCTAGTGTATAGTATTTTACGACCTCACACAAATTTGAAGAAATCGTGCAGGAAAAATATAAAAAAGTAGGACGTTGATGGAACAAGAACCTCGATGACGCAGCACTATTTCGTTCGTTAAATCTTTATCATTCTTCTTCATCTAAAGTTCAGTATAAACATCTGATAAAATGGTTTAAAATGACAATTGTTCAAAGTATTATATTATCAGTTTGATTACATGTATTTAATATTCGCTTTTGAACATGTTAAAATCGTAGTTACATATATTCTTTACTCTGAATATTATCACAATTTTACAGTTCATTATTTTCTTTGTCGGAATAATGATAATCCGATCTGAAAATATAATAACCGTGTTTTTTTTGTTTTATAATGAAAGTAGTGCACAATAAATGCAGAACGAAATGATAAAATCAAGATAAAACATTAAACATGCGAGATTCAACCTAATAGGTGACTGAATTTATTAATAAATACATTAATGCAGTTTTATTTTGACACAGAAAAAAGTGTATATAACATTTGAAAACGTGCTAACTATTTTGTAATAGTGAATTCATCATCACAACTGATTATTTTTTAATGGACAAATTAATTTAGAATAATCCTCTATTATCTTTTAGTATGCGTTGATTAAAGTTGATAAAAAAATAAAATGAATAAATACAGAGGCATGGAAACATGTCATAAGAGTCTATTAGTCTTGAAAATTCAATTTTACCGTTCAGAAAGATTTCAACTAACTACTCATATAGAGTAAAATTCATAAAGATTCTGATGATCATCATGATGATGCAAAATGTATCTTTATTCTAGAGACAAAAGAAAAGTTATAATAATCATCTAGAATATCAAGATTTTTATGCTCGGGGGTACAGGGGATAGGCCCTTGGAACGATTTTTTAAAAGGGACTCTGTTAAATTTGACAAGCAAAAAAAAGTTTGCAATAAAGAAAATGAAGGTGATTTTGGTTAAAATCTTCAGCACACCCGCTTGTATAGGGCCATGGCAGAGGGGGGGGGGGGCATGGGTGTTGATCAGGTTTGAATTAGTAAAAAAAAAAAACGGAAGAAAATGGGAAACAGAATAAAGAAGATTATCGAATAGGATCTTGTTTGTTCAACTCTAATAGATTACCCGTTATTACACTGAAAGAAAAAAAAATGTTGCCCCCTACCAAAATACATAGGCCCCGCCCATTGTTTATGACGTTTCTACCCGTGGCTCAGAATCAACTACTTTTCTTCTTTTTCGCGCCATTTTTCCCGTCAGGTAATTGAGTCAACTCCATCGTCTCCCACGTGATGTAACATAGGAAACATGAAATATCATTCTCATAAAACTCACCACGATGAGAAGGCAAAACTCACCAGCACAATGAACCCACAAACAATGCTTCCCAAGCTACAAGAGACTCTTCTTAGAAGTGTCTCCACTTTTGAATAATGTACTTCGATAATTTGTTTCATTCTATCAGACATTGATAACGAGTAAATCATGTGATGGAAAGTATAGGACATATCAGGGCCAACTGGAATATTTGCGTGTGCGTCGGGGATGGGGAGGGGGTGCTGCCCAAATTAAATTTTAAAAAAAGATGATATTGTTCAGTTTTGTGTTGAATTTTGAACATCACACTTTTAATTGGAATTGATAATGACAGAATTAGTATATGTGTTGGGGTAGGCTGTTACCAAAATAAGAAAAAAAAAATGATATTTGTGTTTTAAGGATGTTTTTATTGCATTCTCTCAAATCAAAATACACATTACTATGTATTTGATCGATTGTATTTTTTTTTTCAACATCACGGTTTTTAATCGAGCTTCCTGTAATATCTGGCTGCTTTGATTTATTTTACACACCAAATTTTACCAAACATATCGATTGTGGTGCTCGCTTGGTTAGCTCACTTTCAATTTCCCCTTCAAAATACTGCACCTTATTTAAACAAAACTCCTCTTGTTTGCCTCTTAACGCTATTTGCAAAGGACACTGTTGCACAGATATTATAAAGTTTGATTTGTTATTAAAAGTACCTACCATGGTAACAGGCTTCATATCCAATCAAAATCAGGTTACACGATGGAAAAGTTGCTGTCGAAAGTTATCGCAATGAAGTAATAATAATGTAAGGAACCACTATAGCGCACGAAGGGAAGGGGCCATGGACCCCCCACCCCCCCTCAAAAAAAAGAATAATATAAAATGAAATAAAAAATAAACAAGAAAAAAACAGGAAAAAGGGGGGAAAGGGTGAAATATTATACTATGTTAAAAAACTTTTCTTTCTGGCTTCGCTCATTAGCCATGTCTGTCCCCCTACGTTTCGGGGGCTCATTATGCCACTGTAATGAACTATAATAGTGACCAATTATAAGGTATTGTAAGATTTTTTTTATTATGCAATGTTACCCAAGCTGCGATCATATCAAATCAAGTTTAACTTGAGATCTATCAAACCTCTTAAGTAAAAATTGAGATCAATCTCGGATATAGATTGGATTTAAGCAGTTCATTTTTTTCTCAAGAAAAGTTCCAGATCGGCAGACTTCTTTTTGGAACTTGCAGCTTATATGGAATTAATTCATAGAGTTCGTCATTTTGAACTTAATTCGATCTACATTGACCTACATAAAAATGGTCTATGGTTTAAATTTTAGGCCACTTGAAAGAACTATAAAACAAACACAAATAAACAAAAATAATCATATATTGATTTTAAACCAGAATCACGTATTTAGGAAATGCGTTTGGTATTGTTATATCTTCTCCCTGCGTTTGATTTGTATCGAATAAATTCTACAAACCTTAAAATGTTTTAGAAAGATAATTCTATCTGCAACAGACACGAGTGCTCTCCTCCTTATTGTACATAATCTGAAATGAAGGCCCATGGATTTGTTTATGTTATGTTCCTTTTAGAGAAAGAAAACTTTCACAGAATGAAATATAGTGGACGTGGACATATTCGATGCCCAGAAATGTGATATGTGCTCAATATGCCGCTTTAATGAAGACACTGACTTCCAAAATGTCGAAAGCCAGTCAGAAATACTTGATTAACTCTTTTTATCAACAGAATCTAACGATTGAACACTAACTGGCTTCAAGTTTTATGATATCATTGAAATAATAATTTACAAGATATAATTGTGTTAGCATCGTGTCCTTGGCATTAGATGTATTCAATTTTATAGTGACGTACTGTATTCTTTCCTGAAAAACTGACACCGTGATTGTCATCTAAATTGTGTGAATTAAAATGACATACTGTCCAAACTCTTTTAACACTGTAAACAGTAAACAAAATATATTTTGACAAATACTCTACGTAGGCCCACTACTGGTACATTATGATAAAAGTGACTGCCAAAATACAGGGCAGTATTAAACGATGTGTACTGAAAGTTGGACAGAAAAATATCAAAGTTGATTAAAAATCGTTTCGAGTTTCAACACAAACAAAGCCATTCTATTGTATGATCGTGTGAACTTGCGCGATCTTGAGTCAAAACTCAACACTTCAGTCCATTTATTTCATTATAAGGTCGAGGCAGAGTTTCTTACAAGTCTTAAGCGATTAGAACATTGAAAATGAAATAGACAGAAGAGAGAAAAGAAAAGGAAAAGAAAAGAGAGACAAAACTTTGTAAAGAAGATGCGCAATTTCCCACGGGACGGTGTCAGGAGTGAAACGATAAGTACATGCTCGACCCAGCTTTTGAGAAGGCAAAGAAAATTGAAGCTTTTGATTGGGCGAGAAGTTGTCCAATCACTACACTGCTGTCGACGTGAATGCGGCGCGCGGTTTGTAAGCTATTGTTTCGCCCCGTTAAAACTGTACCAATAGCCCCAAAAGCTATAAGCGACCACGACAAAGTGACCGGTGTATCAAACAGGCATCATACTCTAATACTTATCGATAGACAGTAAATACTGGGTCATTAATCTCACCTAGAGCTTAGTTAATCCACAGCAAATAGCTGAGAACAAACCTCACCATCCCCGCCTCTCTGCGCTATCTGGATTTTGTAACGTCGAAACTGTCACTTTTTATTTTTGTTGTCTCCGTCCGTCAAAAATTGTTTGCTCATTTAGTTATATGAACGAAGACAGGAAAGTTTGGCTTTTTTATTTTCGTTTGTCTTATTGGCTGATTTTCCGTTGTCTCTCTCTCTCTCTCTCTTCGTATCATTTTATAATTTGATCAATAACTTCTCATGGTCATGAAAAGGAAAGATTGCTGTTCCGTCTGGCCTCAGCACGTTGAATACTGAAACAGGTTCCGGACATGATTGAGTAAGAAGTGGGAGTTAGTTTGGTGCAATATCCAGTTGTTCTGCCAAGCTAAATACTCGCGGTAACGGAATTCAATCTACCCGGTGCCCTTTATTTTTAAGCAACATTTTCATCTGTTGGCATTTGTGTCATAACCCGCAAGAAGGATTGCCACAATATTGCTAGGCAACTAAAGAAGTACATGTTATCAGGCGAAGTACCTTCATCGGGATGAATCGTCAACCTATCTAGGATATATAGAGGAAGAGAATGAGCATCTTGAATTCTTGGATTCCTACAGCAGTCTCTTCATAATGTCCAAATCAACCTGAGGAAATGACAAGATTCTTCTGGACGTAACATACTTCTATACGAATTGAAGACCGAAACTGAGGATATTCTATTTTTCATTTTGGAGGATTGCTAATATCAGCTTGAGGATTAGAAGGAGGAGAAGGATCGAGTTTATAAACCTTACTTGACGGGACAGTACCCCTGAGGGGGCTAGCTAGACAAGGTTGGAAATACGCTTCAATTCATCTTCGTGTTTTGCCGGATTCTTACATTCTTTTGTTACACTTTACACTTTTTTCTTGGAGTTAGTTTAGATGAGGATATTGAGATGAAACTTGAGTGGTTTGTAGCGTTTTTCTTCATTCCAACTGCCAGCTTACTCGCCAAGAAGACAACAGCGGCATCTAGTACAAAATGGTGGTAAGTGATCCCTCGATTCTTTCTAATTCGTTCTCAGCATCACCGACAATCGTCTTGTAAACCGTAAATGGATTTACGCTTAAAGCTTGCGTCTTCGCGTGTGCAATATCAAACGATAATTCACATCACACCGTGAAAAGGCAGATAAAATAATATTACCTACATAAACATTTCTCTCTCGTGTTAGTTTAAATGATTTATCCTTTATATTTGTGAAACTCGAACTGATGCCTCGTTGAATTCTTGAAGAAAAAAGGTATTCGATATTTAATAATAATAATAACAAGCAGTTCTTGTATAGCGCATATCAAGATAATGAATATAACGTCTCTATGCGATTCCAAATGACTTGAATATTATTACCCATCAGGCTTCAGCTTGGACGGATCGTTACAGCAAACCGCTGTAATTTATTTCAATGACAATCATTTCAGTCAAACATGTCCCACTTAGTTTGAAAGGTAAATGTGCATGTAGATAGATAGATATCAAATACCAATAAACTATGTAAAGTATATGATTGCATGTAGTACTAAATTATCATCAAGCCTAAATAAAATTAAAGGAAAATGACAAGTCATGTTAACCAGCATAGGTATAAGAGGCCCGCACTATTATGGCGCCAAAGATTTGGGAGGTTTTCTAGACTTTAATTGACCCTATCTACGCGATTCTCCTTTCCTCAATGCCATGCATTCCGTGTCTTCCTGTTCGAATAAAGTCTTCGTTGAAAGCCACTATTGTATCTGCTTTCAATCTTTCAATATATCACCTATACGAGGAAACTTCATAAGAAAAGTATGAAGCTTGTGAGAGACTTATTTTGAAACCAGACGAAGTAAATGGGGAGTTACTTGTATCTATGAAAGGTGTAATATATATATATAGTTCACATTTCCAAAAACTAAAACTCAGTTTGAGATGTAATGAAACTCAGTTTTGTTTTCATTACATGGAGTATTAATAGTATATTCCTTAATTATACTCCCTTCGAAGTGCGTTATAGGAATTAAACATTCGTTTCAATTAAGGTGAAGTCATCTGCCTAATAGGTACACGATTGTTGCTTTGAATAATGCACTGAGAACATAATAACATATGGGACGATTGTTGTCATCAGATATGGTGTGCTGAATATGATAACAAAGTATGGCAGTGATATTGATTTATTTCAATCAGATGAACAAATTTCATTTCAGATGTTAGTATTTTATTCTTTGATACAGGCTTTGAAGTTTTTTCGTGCATGCATTTTCGTATAGGTGCCAGCGACATGCATTTTTGCATTGCAGCTCGTTTACAGATAATAATTATAGCTTGCCAACAGTGTACGGAAGTTGACTGGTCTATGAACACGTGTGTTTTAGGCGATGAGCTCATAAAAGAGTGCAAAAAGATACCTCATTACAATACGTGTTGACTGCTACCTGTCATAACCTCATAACATCGACGAATAATTCCAAGCAGCTGAGGTAAACACGACACTACCACCGAACACTTGTTCTTTCCGGCACTACTAAACTTTCTGGGGAACTAACATTTAATCCATCAAGACTTGTATGTATGAACCGTGCCAGATATATCAGCATAGCCTTAAACAACTCTTCCATCCAAAATCAAACTTACAGAGAATACAAGAAAGGCAAAGCGCGTGTGAAGTATTGTTTACAAATATCAAGGTGATGGCGGTAATCATATTTAATATTCAAATAGGAATGAGCTTGATATGGGCAGACTTAAGGGTTTTCAAGGACAATAATTATGCACAACGAGAGTTCAGAAAATATATATTTAAAGTTAATGAGTATTAGAAATGGATGAGGAGTAACATAATTTGGATAATGCTGTAAAATCAACATTTCACGTTGGTTCAAGGATCATCACCTTTTTCAACAAGAAGGGGAAATCTACCAATTTTTTAAATACCACTTGTTTTTTTAATGTCGATTTAGTGATTGTATTAAATGCAATATTTTTTAAATTATAATTATAATTCAACTAAATATGCAAGTCAAACGATTGACAGATTAACAAGTGAAGACAATTTAACGTTGATTCAATAAAACACTGTATAATGTATTCGTGGGCGTTTGTCAGAAACATCTGTTAATGCATCCAATACAGGAATCGAACTGGTTCCGTACAGGGAGGTAACCTTTTCAAACCAGTAATTTTTTTGTGTTTTTCCCAAAACAAAAATATAATGATATAACGATACTGACATAATATCAAAGCATTTTATGTAGACCCCGTATGATTTGAATGTTACTTAAGATATACATTATAAGGAACCCAATATAATCTCTTAGAATTCAAGAATTCATGTTCTCTTCAAAATCAGATAAGGTCATTGTACTTTGGCTAAAGCGATGTTTAGGTTTCATGTAAAAATAATTTTATTGAATATGGTTTATTCAATATTTGCCGTATTGGGTGCATACTTGATAGATTTATCTTTTTTCTGTTTTACTTTAATCTTCGATCGTTACGTCACCCTTCTTTTGGGGAGAGGTAAACATATCTGCAGTGAAATTATATAGAATAAGCGAATAAACAACAATTTCCTAGTATCATGAGTATGGGAATCCAGAAAGTGGATATTGTTGTCATCTTCACATTCTTCTAAATTGATTCTATTGTTCAAGCCAAAAAAATATTATGTAATATTTCCATACAGTCCAAAAACCTTGATATATTGGACTTAATTTTTTTTACGCTTTACATTTATTTGAATTTGATATTAAGTAAAAACATTTAAAAATGCAAAGAAAAAATAGACAAGATTGTATGATCAAACGTGAATCAAGAAACGAAAAATACTGGATTAAAAAGAAATTTTGATATGGGAATCTTCACAGAGATTACCATGTATAAATTATGTTCAAGAACACCTCTTTGTAAGGTACAACCCCTAAACACCAACGATGATATGTTTTAGTCGATTTAAACGTCTGTTCTTTACACAAGCCACATGACTTCTCTTTCACACGTCTAGGCATGGCAATTCAATCAATTCACGACAATAAAGATATGATTGAAGAATAGGAAATATGACAATTTTTCTTTTCCGATTGACAAGTTTTGCCCCTTTCCTGCGTCTAATGAATCCAAGGCGGATTGGAATAGGATACTACAGAGATGCTAAGAATTGATAACTATATTTGTCACTGCCCCCTTGTTGAATAAACTTTCGATTCACAATGTAGTTCACAGAACAACATTTCTTACAAAAGTGATTACAATATCTTTAGAAATAAAGAGTTTGTATTATATGATATCGTATATTCATATATTATGTACATGGAATGTTATTAGATATATTAATAATCTTTAATAAAAGCAAGTGAAGTATGGTAATCATATCACCAAATCATAATATTGTTTTCATTTTCAGAAAGCACAAACATTATTTTGTACCAATTATTCGTCTGCACTCATAATGAAATCCCAGCCACATTAACTCTCTAATTATAAAGTTACGATACAAAAATGATATAGGTTCTATTCTTGTCACATTTTGTTAGAATTTCGGTCACTTGCCGAACGAAGTCGAAGTGGGTTATTTTCAACTGGATCAGTCTGTTTAATAAGTAATTTCATGTAAGTCGAATATCAGGAGGGGACAATCAGTAAGTTACGTGTAGTAAAGAATGACACATTATTCATACATGCACTGTAGATAAATATTTTATTATTTTTATAATCATCTATTAATATTCCTATATACCAATTTTCATACATTTATTTTAATTGTTTATGCTCTACAGAAAAGGTACATATTCAACTGAAATGTGTTTTAATTAGCAATACTCTTGTGTTAGTGTAGGCCTACGTATATTGGTCATTCGATAGTGTTTAGAAATAGAGTGGTTACTAAAATTCACTATGATGTTATATGCGTCATATTCTAATTGTAATGTTCATATTATATAATGATCTTCTCTTGAATATAAAAAAAACATGAACAAATTTTACTCCTTTATTTGAATTATGATAGAACTTAGATAGATACTATCCTCCTTCACAAATATATAGTTTTGTCAAACAAACTCAATATCATCATGTAAAGAATATTTAACAATTAGTTATCATTGCTTGAGTTCGCTGTATTTATCTAAGAAAAAAAAAAGATTTAGAAAAGTAGCGTTATATACACTTTTGTGTCACGTATGTGTCACGTTTGTGGTATGAACTTGCAGTATCAGACTCCTGCTCAAAATGGCAGCAGTTGGCAGACCAATCGTGCCAATAGAAAGAATTATAATCGCGTTATCATGGTGAAAAACATTATGATGTTCATAATTTCAACGCCTTGTTTTATGAGCACGCGGAAGTCGTCAAAATAAGTAAGTAATTTGGCCATTACACCGTGTTTCGTGCAGTTGAGAAGCCCCTTTTTGGCTTCAAGTCGGTGTGAAAGAATATATTATTAGGGCATGCCGGTTGCCTGTCCTCCATATCATATCGAATTAGGAAAATTGACATGGATTTTGACGCCGTGGCCTGCGTATATTCAACAGATTCTTTTCCGGTGTAACGGGGAGAGGGGTAACGGGGCAGAAGGGACACAATACACAATAACAGGGTTGGTTTGAAATAATTTACACTATGATGGGTAAAATGAGGACATAAAGTACATGTTTCGGGAGGGGGAGGGGATGTTGGATAGGTATTTGTTGGGCGTTGGGGGCATTATACTCTTCTTTTCTCCGTTATAGTTTCAGAGTTTATTCCATAATTCTCATTAAATAAATAGAAATATACAATATACCAAATATACCGAGTATTAAGTATAATACAGAATCAGTATAATTATCAATGGTTCGAAGGTTATTTTGGCCTGTACGTATATCCATTTTGCCTATATAAATGGCTATTATATAGGCCTTTATATGGAAATTTCTTTTATCGCATTTCCTTGGGATTTGGATATTGATAGGTGTATGAAATTTTTTTTGTGTATATAGGCACTATCCATATAATAAAATTGTTAATTCTGTTACATGTAAATCAATTACTTGAATTGCCGATTATGTAAACGTCATGATAATAGGAATGATAAACATCGATATTCTGAGAGATAAGGAGATTTTTTATGTTTAAGTGTCAGTGTCTATCTTAATTTACTTTCAAGTTCACTTAAAACCCTCCTTCCATGAAACGAAATTCATCAAAGATAAATGCCAAAATATGACCTCAAGTCCTTAGAGAATGAGGTTCCTCTGCCATTCTTCTTCATGCTATTCATCCATATCTGGATGTTTGTAGACGTTTGTAAAGTTCAGAGATGGCCTACAGGATCTATTGGCTCATTTCACCTTCTAACCGTACAGATTCTCACACCCCCTCCATGAAAACAGGAGGTATGTATTGTACGTATCACCGATTATGTCCATCAGCTCCTTGCCGGGTTTTTCACCGAGGCGTTACATGAACTCGACCGGGGAAGTGCCCCGACTGGTAAAACATGCTCTCGTGGTGGTGCGTAGCTATCAATAGCTGGCACGACGTTTGGCCTCGCTGACTTTCGTCATCATGAGGATCTATATCCGCTAGTTTCCCAAGCTTGCTTGCCTGAACTTCGGAACAGCAGGTAAACTTGAACTTAAAGCCCCAGAAGCAAGATATAAATATCACTAGTGGCGCATTCTTTCAATAAGCCTTCACGGACGGGGCGGTTTCTTGCGTTACCCCTCCGGAACTTTGAATCAAATACGGCAACATGTGGTTCGAAGCGACAAAAAGTTCAGCAGGAGCCCTCAGGGACCGGTTTTTACTCCGGTTCTTGAAGTTCTCAGTCCCCCACTTGTTGTCCGTTCGGATCGTTCCTTTCAGACAATAGCATGATTCAATACAACATGGTTTATATTATAACAATCACCCCATCCCACCTATTTGAATCATTTAGCATGAAAGATTATTATGCTACCGTGGGATTGTTAGACATGACGGCAGTATCGCCTGAAATACATTTACGCCTTGATTAAATACGTCTTGTGGTGAGCCATCAGGGCATCTGTTTTGATGTTAATTGAATATCAATTCATTATGAATGATTCAGTGTTCAATAATGAATATATGATCAGGGTTTATATCGATATCATGTGTGTTTCCTTTTCCAAAGTGTTTGGCGTTTATACAGATAAATTCTTGGCCGAATGAGAGTTTTCAAATGGCCATATTTTCTTCGTTATATGTCGTTAATTGAATAGGATTCCCAATTCATTAATGATAATGACAATAGAGGGCTCTTATAAAGCGCACATTCTGTCAGACCATTGCCCATTATTGTAGCTTCAATAACCTGGTTAGAAAAACATTTCAAAACATAAATTCAAATTACCCAAGAGTGCACACCGAGTGCACAAAAGTTCTTATGTCCAATTTCGCCTCTCATTTTCAGAGATCGACCGTCATTTCTTTACCTGATATTTCCAGGGTCTATCAAATTTCTTTGAATATCCCATTGTTTTTTTATCTGTTCTCATAAAACTTTCCAGTTTATCCCCAGTCTAAGGTACAGGTTATAGAAAACGTGCGATGAAAGTAGGATAAATGTTTACGTTGCTGTGGCAACGCCTGATGTCATAAAAACGGCAGACGGTTTTAGCAATCTCCAAGTCCCCACTGTTTACAGGTACAATTTCATCAGCATAAACTGTCCACTCCTGCATCCTTAATGTTAACTAAATAGAAAGAGTTGATGAATCCAGTGCGGTGCACAACCATAAACACAGTGAAAGCTAGTCTTCCATTGGCAGTGATGGCAGCCCAACGAAAGTGTACGTAAGGAAGAATAAAGAGTAAAAGACATAAACATTGTAGAAATCAGTCTCACTGATCAGTGTTATGATACACACAGGCTTCAGTTAATAAGCTGTTCTATGCTAACCATACAATCGGGGACAATGGTCCGGATACTTCAACATCTTGATAAGATTCTAGATCATGCTTCATGTCACAGATTCATTTCCAGAGTAAATACATGTATAAAAAAATAAACCTTTAAATGAAGTGCAGACAAATACGAAGAGAATTAACTTCTTCGCTTTAGATAAAAGTTTGGATATTCTCTAATTATGACGGTTCTGATGCGGAATACAAATAATCATCCTTTGGTTTTACTTGTAGATGGTACAAACTATCGCTTCATGGGCGATGTGGATGATAGATGTTATAATTCTTTATCTCTGCTTCGGAAATATAACTATATCGCATATAATATAATCCACTTTTACCAACGGTAATTGCTTCATACCCTTTGCGCTTTATTCTCCAATATTAAAAGAACCAAAATAATGTTCAAATGATGATGAAATAATGTATTGTTGCTTGATGATACACCTAACAATATTTCTGAACTTCATTTATCACACAAGCCATACAAACGCCAAATAGTACATACATGTCAAGTACATACAGGCATGGCATAATTCCATGGTAAATGCATTATCTATGAATCATGTTTAATATCTAATTAAGTTTATCCGCGTATAGCAAGTGCATGACCTCAATCTAAGCACATTTTCTATACAGATTTTGTTGTCAGAAGCGGAAAAACACGAAGATGGTGCCAGTGTGAACACATCCATGGAGAGTGGAATTCTTTTGAATTTGAGGACATGATCATAATCTTTGGTTTTTGCCATGGAATCTAGTGGAAATGGAGAGAGCACGAATACCGTGGTTTTATATCTGCCACAATACCATAACTTTGATGAGGCATTATTCTGTGTTAACTTACCGGACTCGACATAGGAGTAGCAGGATGTCCCAAGTGATTAAGTCCTTGGATATAATACGGTTTGTGGAGCCGAACCTAAGTAAAATGCCTAGATTTATTATTTAGTAATAATAATAATAATGATAAAATCAATAGTAATAATCGTCATCATCATCTTAATTACAATAATAAAAACATCAATATACTACTACTACTACTTATACTAGTATCATCATCATTATCACATAATGATGATATCAAATTACTAGAGAAAGATGAAATGTGAACACGAAGTAATTTACCTTGAAAGCGATCCATGGCAATCTTGTACGTGTGGCATACATGTTACGTCAAACTAGAATATCTAAAATGATATGACAGGTACATTATGAAGTCCTTGTTCGTAATAAAAACTATAGTAGCCAACAATATCCAAAACTTCCCGTGTAACAAGGCAATGTCTTCTTCCTGTTAATATTCAAGTCGTTGGAATGATGAAATGCAGTTATGAAACATGGATTAATACCTTAATTACTTTATTTCAGTAAGTGTACATGGGATCACAAAATATAAAGAAGAAAGATTCTTAAATACATTTTCTTTCATTCAGAATGATAGAATAATTTTGATTTAATTGACAAATTAAAGTGTTTTGTATTAAAATATCCAAGAGAAATGTCAATTTATATATTGACAAAATAATACAGATTAAGTTTCATGAAGGCATAACAAGGTGATGTTAATTAATCAAATCGTGAATGCATTATCAAAAGTGACGCCAAAGAATTCACCACACTTAGGAAGTACTTTCTAAACAATTCATAGTGATTTCAATAAAAGCATTATAAGAACATTTTACAGAATGTCTGCAACTTAATTGACCGTAGAATCTTGTCGAAATGAATCGTTCTATGGTAATTACAAGATTTCTATTTTGACAAGAATGGTGCGTTTAATAACATAAATTTAATTTAGTGTACGTCTGGTGACTATTCAAATTTTAGTATATTGTTTTGAAAAGTGCAACCATTGCGTTCAGGTATAAACCGTCATTGTTCACATCCTTGCATAAAATATGTTGAAAACATTATTTGTAACATGGGCGTATCTGTAAAATCACTTTCTTCTATCCCGAATAATTATCAGTATCACCTTGTAATTGGAAAAGGAAGTGATCATAAACTATCTGCATGGATTTCATATCATTTAATTGTCATCCACGGGAGAGCCTCATATTCTTCGACTATGTAATTGGAAAATAATTTCTCAATTTCTCAAAGAAAGTCAATGTTAACAATGTTTTTAAGTAAAAGGAAAGCTAAATATATCAGGCTATTTGAATGGAGTTGTAAACCATTAATAAATGTTACGGTTTATATTGCCATATCAATATTTTCAACACATCATCTTTCTACTATTGAATGATATTTCAATTTATTTCATACAGTTATTAGAACAGCTCAAATCTGTCTTCTCATTTCGATCAATGTTCACAATTTCATTTTGTTGAAAATATTTAATAATGTTTACATTTCTGTCACTTTTAATCATCAATGAATTGTCTGTATACCAGTCATTATCTCTCGCATCATCTCAGCTATCGTGGAAGTATGATGTGCAATATTACCAAAGTTCTTGTCATTATGATGATGGCAACCATCTTTCTATTCCACTATAAATCATTTTTAATTTATAATACAAATATGTATCTATCATGGCCACATTCTGGCTTGAAATATTTTTTCATTCTAATTTATTTTTATATTGCCCTTACGCTATATGAGCACTATCTGGAATACCACACTCCATTTGCAAAGAAGAGTGAAATAGGAAAACAAGACGATCCGAGTTAGCATGTCTTAATACGATTCATTCTAGCAGAGTACACGCAACATTCGCCATAAGATCCTAATCTCATTTCACAAAATTGGATTAATTTCGCCCGTACATGATATTAATATCATAGGCGATCTCCTAGTAAGGCACACGATACAAGCATGACCATGTGTGAAGGAAGAAGACACTTCAATACGGGACAAGAGGTGAAAATTTGATCGACAGTCAGTGTGATTAACTTATAATGAAAGTCAAGATTAATTTTAGTACGATGATGACCTAATTATGAGACGGGCTATGATTATGCAGGTACATAGGCAAACTGCATGAGAACCTCCACGAACAGTCCCTTTCGATAGGAAAGGTGTTTGTTATCTTTCATAAAAATAGTCTCTCCATTATGACACGGTTTCGTAGTAAAGTATAAGGTTTATCTCAGGTGTGCGCAAGGCAATTTTCGATGATAGGAAAAACACACGAACATGTTGACTCATGCACTTTACCTTAAAGCATTTAATTGATATTAAATCGAATTGTCCCCTTTCTTATAATATACCACTCTCCAAAACTAGGTCGTATGGGTTATTTAGCTCAGAGATGTGACATCAAACATTACTATCATCCTTGCCCTCTTCATTTCTTCTGAGATAAAGATAGTTTTGGCCATGATATTGAAATGTGGAAGAAGAAAGTATGTCACTGTTTTCGGGAAACATTTTTCACTCTAGAGTTGTTATTATTATTGTAATATGCTGTAAGATTTTTAATTAACAAAATTGTCAGAAATAATTTTGTAACTATTATTTGTTAAACACATTGTGGAAATGAAAGTGCTATCGGATGGGTTGAGAGAGGAAAATACTGGTTGGTATTACAATAATGTCTTAAATGGGTCAATAAATTCTAATATATCCTACTATAAATTGTATAGATGTTTGCATTCATACTTTAAGAGTATGGGGAAAGGGGAAATATATTATTATATACACCAGTGACCATTACATATTCACTGGGGCATGATAGCGCGGAAGTCAAGAACAGCATAGTACTAACGCTTTCAATTATATAGGTTGTACCTGACCTTAAAACAAATTGCTACAAATGGTTGCTACTGATCCTGGTGACCTTTCCTTGTCTGTCCCGTCCAATTACGAACCATAATGGCACCTTTAAGGTGTCGATAATAAAATAAAGAGCTTGATATTTCATAGTGGGTTACTTGAAAGGCGATAACGCCTTTCTGAATTAGAAGAGCTCGTGAGATTTCTACAGTATATGTGACGTCATCTATAAGGAAACGATTTCCTAAATTATGTTAAACGTCATAACTGCAATGTTGGTTATTCATTGGGTCAGTCCTTCGTTAGCAATTCTCTTCAACCCACATGCACATTAGTATCATTTTAGCTATAATATTTATCGATTAGATTCAAGCAGATGTGGTATATGATTGGATAGCATGGAAGTATACATGTATGAGTAATAATTGTTGCAATAGTATAGTGATAGTAGTAGTAGAATTAGTAGCAGTAGTAGTAGAAGAAGAAGAAGCAGCAGCAGCAGCAGCAGCAGCAGTAGTAGTAGTAGTAGTAGTATAGAGTAGCATTAGGCCTGTCTTGTGGTACTATTTGCAGCAGCATCAGCTGCAGTATTATAGAGAAAGTGGTTTGTCCTTATAAGTAGTTTCTTACTGTGTTATATAGGAGAGAAATTTGTAGAGTATTAAAATAATATTCAAATAATTAAACATAAATACAAGATACATGAAACGAACATCATTTTGATTAATGAGCATTGTTTAAAAGAAAGAACTGAGGTCAGCGCAGTCGATGATTTGAAAGTGTAATAGAGAAACTCGATCGGGGGGGGGGGGGTAATTAAGGTAACGAGGTAACAACATGAAAAGATTGGTAAAATTAAGGTCAAACAAGGTTTTATGAATTTAGACTATCCGTCAAATTGGCGAAACATCTAAATATGACAGATTCTAGTCGTCCTTGGGCTATGCTCGCCATAGACATCAATGGCGACTGAATTCTGGCGTTACATTATTAGAAAGTCGTAAACGAGAATGAGCGGATTAAAGGCTACACTGTTCCTTCAATGAGCAGAAGTAAGCACCTATTCTAAAACCACATCGACAGGTGACCATACACTCATCGTGATGTAATTGGTCAATAAAGTAACACTTGCCGATTATTTCAACCAGTTCATGCAGATTGAAAGTAGGCAACCGCCGTAAATATTCGACTTCCTAAACACAAACACGGGACATGCACATCTACAGTACACTCACACTCACGCTACAATGTATAACTTAGCGTATAATGTACACTGCTCCTAAACTCATCAGTCTTTGTCACTTCTTAAAAGCATAGTAGTAAAAATGAATATGGATCAATATGATCAAGGGGGTAATCAAGTCAAGTCACATTCGATTAGCCTCTAAATTATCTAGTAATTAAAAAGACATAGGCACACCCGCGCGTAAATACATACACAGTGCACACACTACAACAGCAGAAGATTACTTGCGCTCTTTCGGGTGGCATGTGGTCATTGAACATCGACTTGAAAATTTATCAATGATAAAGTGTAGATTTTAAGATTGGTTAAAACATCTCAAAAATCAGTAGCTATCTACAAAATATGGATTAAATCTTAGAACATTCTCCTAAGATTCTGAACGATGTATTTTCTTGAAGTTACGCGATGATATCGTGGTCTTAATGTTTGTCTTTTCTATATAGTTGAACATTGGTTTAGGGCTACTAGTATGTTAGAAATTTTTTTAAAAAATGAAATAACATCAATCTTCACCTAGTCATGCTAGGGGTAGGCTAATAAATCTAGCATAATATGTCCTGTGGATTAAAATAAAAGTAATTATACATGATTATGATATTCATATCTCAATCGCTTTGTTATTGTTCGAAAGTGCGATTTAGCGATTAATTTACAAACCTTTGAGCAATATAGAGTCATAAATATAAAACATTTATTTCAATAATTACCGCCATTCAGAGTATTGTTGATTTATTATCATGTCTCAATAGCAAAAACACCGACCGGTACTTTGTTAGGGGTACCTCAAGGTTCAAGTCTGGGTCCTTTGCTTATCATATTTTTTTATATTGTGACACAAATAAAAACAAAACTGAATAATGAATTACGAGGTAAAATTTTAAAAAGAGGAAGAATCTAAAGTTGAATGACATAAACGCGAAGTAATTTCCTTACTGAAGTTGCTACCCTGGGTAGATAAAACGTTATTATTATTTTTTTTTATTATTTATGTCAAACAATATTTGATAACTTTTTTTGTTATCCAATATTATCTCGATCATTGCTCATTTCTTATTTACCCCCAAAGACGTTTAACCTATACATTTATAAAATTCAGTAAATTAATCTGGACTTGTAAATAAAAATGGTCAATCTTGTAAACGCTTTAAAAGTGTTAATCTTGATTTATTGGTTATATTTATTTTGTTTTAAAATCTTTTTAATTATTAGTGTATGCGTACATAATAGGCCTACTAGTTAAAAATTGCAAAGCATGACTGGTTACTACAACCCTCGGTTATCAGAATTTGACTTCTTCATTTACAGAACACCCTACTTTGATCCCTGACCAAATACCACCTCTATCTCAATTACAATCAGTACATTTCTCTTCTTATCCCACTCCTAAGCAGGCTTCTGTCAGCGGTTAAATTGTTCTTAAATGATCCGCCAGAGTTTGGCTTCAGACCGCCCGCTTACCCTCTGCTTACGGCGATAAACATGCGGCTACGATCAAGGGATAGAGCGCGGAGAGTTCGTAAGTGCCCCCCGAGCTGTCGGCCTATTATCCGCACGGCGCGAAGGGCTCACCCCGTAGAGCAACGTTTGTGGCAGCATGACCCCATTGTGGCGTTGCCTATTTAACGCGCAGTAGGGATTCTGGTCATGTCTGATTGATACTTGCTTGTCCTTCCTCAGAGAGTTTAATCTTGGAGAGGGAAAAGATACTGTTAAATATTGTTGTAGGTATTGTTATCATAGAGCCTGGGTTCTCGTGTACTTCTTAGAGTTGAAATTGTTTCAATTTGTTCCTGCTTGATTCGGCCTCGCTGCTAAATCGTCTGGGTAGATGAAGTTCACGTCCCCTATTCATTGCCAATGTACATTAATATCTGCACGTATGGCTGTATTCACTTGTTTAATGTCCCTGTTTTCATGCCATGTACACTTAAAGAAAAATGCGTGCACTTTTTGGAGTTACACGAAAATAGCCTTTAAAACACACATTTCACAAGATAATTTGAAGGCAATCTTATCATGATGCACTGTAATGGCAGGGTTAATGGCAGAGTTACTGTAGTTGTTCCCAATAATGTTTCTAAACAGCTATTAATTTCTTGCACTTATGCCTTAAGCCCTAAATTTTGTGTGGGAGTGTGCTTCAATGGAACGAATAAGTTAAAATTAATTATTGAAAAAATAACACGTTCATATCTGCTTAAGATTTAAAGCACTTTTGTCCTTCCATTTGAAATGATCTATTGTTGGTTTTATTCAAAAGTTCATGGTACAAGAACAAAACCTTGGGCTAAGATAATTTGGTGAATATGTAATTTACAAGATTTATATCACTGATTGAAGTATTACGTTGATTTATCATTAATGGTTCGTTTCAATATTACATAATTACATTAATAATAAAGATGCAGCGTGTATGAATATTCATCTTGTTGCATTTCAAGTGAAATGATAATCACCAACATCTTTGTTCAAATCACCTCAACAAATAACGAGACTTTTTTAAATCTAAAGTGGCGTTAAATCAAAAGTGATATCCAATCATATTTGAGAAAAATATAAAAAAAAATGATTGGTAAGATGTTTTAAATTGTGGTGACGTCATTATAATCAATTCCTTTTATAAAGTCGATATTTTTGGCTGTACATTTCTTTCTGGGATATACAAATTTAATTGTTCCTTATTTAGCCAGAATTTCATCCTTCCCCTTCCAAGAGAAGATGATTGTCGATATTGGCTTGGCACTACTTACCAGTCTCAAACACAAATCGAATAAGACTTGCAAGACCGTGCGTGCAGTTTAACAATCAAAATAGGGTGACTTTCTCGACTTTTAATCATGAATTAGGTTGTCAGATACAATGGGATCATGACTGATTTTTTAGATGCATTGTTTCATCTAGGTCTAGAAAATGTCAGAATGATGATATCGAGACGATCTTATACAACTGTGGTATGGAGACATAATAGTCGAAGGCAAACAGACTGCCTCCGTCCTTCCTTAGATTTAAATTGGCACCTGTTGTCAGCCCTATTGCCCCTCGTGATAATTTCGGCCACAATATTGTCTTTGTGTTGAGACAAAGTAATCTTCGTATACGTTGCTCAATAATCTCATTCATCGTTATGAATGTAATTTAATGATGCCAATCGAGTGATGCTATATTAAATAAAACTGTATATATGCCAATCGCAAAGGCACATTTTCTTTCGCTAATTTCCAAGTGATCAAGTCTTTTGGGGAATACATCATTCATACTCATTGCAATACTTTCAATGTTCAGTTCATATCTTAACTTCTTCTATGGACATGATTTATGTGACGTCACTCATGCATGGTTCGTCGAAGTGTGCGCCAGTTTCTACGCCATGCGTTAGCAAAACTCCTTGAAGATTTCAAACTTTGTTATTCTTAAATTGGCCCTTTGATATTATTTGGGAATTGGTAGGGCTAATAATGTTTGAATCGTATTTATCGATTGAAAGATCATGACGGTTTTACATTGGTCAATATAAAGTAACCCTCCTGTAGGCTCAATACCCTTAACCTTCTCTGTATAGGGTATACTACAGGCAACAAAAAAGTAGTGAAACTTTGCTGGAGGGCTAAGGAGTGTTCCAAGACCAGTAGCGCGTTGCTAAATTGTGTAGGTGGAAGCGAAGAAGGATGAGAAAATTCTGGCGGAAGGGGGACGGTCATTGCATATTTCCGCGAGGCTGGGTGAAATAATTAGACCAATTTCTAAGTTCTTGTCTCGATGCGATCAGCTCAGCTGCTTGAGGATCAGCCCAAGACGGCAACGTAAATAATGACGCGCTTCCGAGAACCACTGTGCACTTTTTATGTACTCTCACTTCCACCTATAGCCTACGTTCCTTCATTCTTTGACACGCACGCGTCTTACACATCACCAATTCATTTCTAGATGTCCATTCGAGACGCAGTCTGAGTGTCGCGTTGCTCGCGCAGGTTACAAAACCGTCCAAGAATGCGTGAGTTTAATCACCAATAAGTATCGGACGCGCCGCTGCCAATTTGCAATGGTGTTGTCTTGTACCCATCTAATTGAAGCTAAATTGGCAAAACCAATATTCATCCGTTCTAGTGGCCGACCTCGTTATTAGGTCAGAGAACACGTGAAACTGTCCAGTGTTAGAAAATACTTATTCTATTATCTTATCAGCACGTGTCCGGTTAGATGGATACCCGATTCTTGTTAGGTGACGAAAGGGCTACCGTGACCTTACATGCCCTTGGTTCAAGAAACCAGATTACACCTTGACAATAGACACAGTCCGCAAATAGGCCAAGAGGCGTACAGTGGGCCCTTGCAGCTATTGAGGGGGTGGGGTGATGCACTTTTAAAAAAAATATTGGGTAAAAATGTTCCATGAGTGTAATTTTGTTTGTCCAACCAACATTTAGGCACTTCTTTGGGGCATTTTTATTTATCCAGTGTGACGAAAATTTTACCCATTCTCAAGTAATTGCTGCTTATTTCTTAACCTTACTGGACAATATGCTTCCCTCATTGGGTAAAATACTGCCCCAAATTGGTTGGACACATAATCACCCTCGTGCTGGTTAAAATTTTACCCAATATTTTTACAGTGTGGACGGGGAGAGGGTACTTAGTCACTTAGTAAAAAATAATTCCTATCTTACAGCCTCCTTATGTATAAAAGTCTTTTCTATTCTGTTTAGTACTCTTTCACCGTTTTATCTTTCCTTTTATCCAATATGTATTGGAGGGTAAATATTGATTTTCTTATTTTTTAAACAAAAAAGCGCTGTTTGTTTTTTATAACGATCTTTTCATGGGTTTGTGAACGTGAGTGTAATCATTTGTAATAAGTGTCCATGATGTAATCCCTCAAATTACATAACTGATTCCCCAAATGGACATCCACTTAATATCTTTGACTTTCGTAAGTTTTAGGCTTTGATCTTTATAACGGTCAATTATGAATGATGAAACAAATCTTCGAAAAATAAACTACTGCTAAACCAATATTGGCACTAAAACTTCTAAAATATTTCTCTAACATCCTATCCACCGCAAATAGTCTAAACCTGTGCAATCTCCTATTAGTAAGTAGATCTGTAACTTTTCTAAGTGGCATACCGCCTACTAAGACGTTCTCCCATAGGGCATTCACAAAAGAACGAGAGAAATAAAAATTTCTGTCGTGATCCCCCTCCCCCCTCAGCTTTTAGGTATCAAGTCCTTGTGTAAAAGTAGAGAACTTCCGATATGTCATATTTTTCCTTCCTCTAACATTTTTGCTCGTCGATATGAGAGTCCCATGGGCTCGTCAAAATGGAAGTCTTTCATCAAAATCAAGACTATTGTCTCAGTCGGTCTGTGATACTTGAAAACATGAAAATACGGCAAGAAAAACGAGATTCTCTTTTCATGTCAAGGCCAGAAGAATCAAAACTATGAAAATAATACTTAGGATAGCAACTCATCATACCACAATATAGACTATATATCGTGCATGGAATTTCCCTATTTTGAACATTAATTGCAATTATCGACAATAAAATAAAACTAATCGTTAAAGTTTAGTTTATGCCCAAATCTGTCGAAAAGTTCATTGTCCTTAAAACCATATTTTTAGGGGCGGTGTTATGTTGCATTTTGGGTCGAAAGTAAGGTAAGAATTGCATTATTATATATAGTCACCAATTCGTTAATTTTAAATTAGTTCTAAATTCATGCGAACGCTCCACGCTATATAGCCATGAATATAATTATCATGATTGTTGTTAGAGAGTGAAAGAGAATGAAAATGATTAGGCCTAGAGTGAAATGCTAAATCAAAAATGAGATAGTAGTATATTGTCAAGGCTACTTTGAACTAATGTACGGATTAGACATTGGATGCTTAACATCGATCCATGCATGGACCATTAGTAACTAAGGCATTTAATTGAAATACCCACTAATGTGTGATTGAAAAGGGATGTGATTTAGAAAAGTGGGGAACGATTTCAGAGAAGTTTTCCTACAGATATCCTTAGATTTATATAAATACAATGCCTTTTCTATGAGTTCAAATCCATGGCTTGTGTGTCGTGCAAACCACTAAAGATTTCTTCCAAGTCGATCACCTCGTTGAGAAAGTTCATTGTATGATCCTGTCTCAACGTCACACTCTCCCAACAAATCCATGAAATCCAAAGAGATCAGAAAGAAAAATGACGCGGTTCCTTGCATGTGACACCATAACTAACTTTCTACTAAACATTGCCATTTGTTTCTTGCTTAAACCCGGGGATTATTTTTGTCGAAAGATTTAAAATATCTGAAATATCCTTCTTTTCCCTCATTTTTTTCTCGATATATCTCGATGAGCTCCTCTGTGTGCTGTTGCTTTCAAAGGGTAGATAGTTTGAGGTTTGTTTTGTGTCAAAACTGTGATTTGTACAAACCGGAAAGATTTGTTGGAAAATCCTCGAATATGTCGGTTTTGACCTTTGCGGTGGAAGATATTCTAGAATAGGGATAGTGGTATGGAATTTGAGAATGACACGAGGGACTAAGGGAATTAGACATGTTAGACAATAATCTATGATAAGAAACAATGAAAACATCTTCAAGTTCTGTGCTAAAGATATCTTTCCATTACTTTCTTCCAAAATGTTATGAAAAGTAGGTACTGGCTCTTAATAATTATGTCCACTTTTGCCACAACTACACTCTCTTTAAGCATATCAAGCAGAAGGGTCATCTTTTCATAAATCTTGATTAGTGAAGTTTGGAGTATTACCAATGACAATAATTGATAACAAAAAATCCATGTTTAAAATGTTGCATCAAAATTAAGAAAATGACTAGATCCATTTTTACAATTAATCGGTAAGGGAAGACGAAGGTGTTCATACACTATTTTATTCGAAAGCATCTCTCTCCCATGGAAACGGCAAGCTTTCCCTTCATAAAAAATGCATTCGCGATTTACTTTAATAAGCTAGTGGAAAACCTCTTTATTACCTGCCATTAGGCTTAAAAGATTAACTCGTAATCTTTTTACAATCATAGAGGCACAATTAGGAGGTAGATTACAGACTTCGATGATGTTATTTTGGCAACCAGTCTGACTATGTTGCTGTTGCCGTCTTTTCATCGTGTACCTGTTCTATGACTCAGTCAATGTTTCCTTGAAATATTGTGCAAAGGATCATATTGGCAATGTTAACATGACAACACTGTATGGCGATAGAGGTACAATATTGTCAGATTATTTATTTGGTATAAAAATATTTTGCTTCATATGGAATTTTCAGTGATCGAGACTGAATGTAATATTTGTTTATCTTTCAGTAATCTATTGTGATAATTATCATTCTTGTTATTATTTCCATTATTGTTGTTTTTGTTGTTATTATTTCAATTATAATAATTATTATCATTTATTACTATTATTGTTGTTGTTATTATTATTATTTTGTTTCAGTTAAGTGGATTATTCTATGAAATAAAAGAGACTTCTTAATATGGCTCATGAATCTGTTCTTGCGTTGATTCATACATGACTTTATTGATTCGTTTATTTCATTGATATGTTTATTAATTTGTAAGCAATCTTCATTATTTATTTTGAAATATATTATATACCTTCGTTTTATATTTCCTAATTGAATTTCTCTTTGTGTATTTCCATATGCCTCAAAACAGAAAAAATATAGATATTACAGACAATGTGAATACAATGTTGAAATACGTGTGTTACATTTCTAATTACTTTATTTGATATTACCGAACAATAGTTACCCATTATAAAACATGATAACAAAATATTGTCATATATACTGAAATTATATCATTTGATTGGTCAAGAGAGATCTATAATACTTGTAATGAATGATTTTAATTAGGATGTTCGAATTTCTCTAATTTGTTTGTCTTTATATTTTTTTTAATAGGAGTATGGTGCTATCACCGAGTATGACGAACAGTGTGACAGATACACAAGGCATCATAAACATCATAGATAACAAATTGAAGATTTTAAACAAACG
This sequence comes from Lytechinus variegatus, assembly GCF_018143015.1. Lineage (NCBI taxonomy): Eukaryota > Metazoa > Echinodermata > Echinoidea > Temnopleuroida > Toxopneustidae > Lytechinus > Lytechinus variegatus. Next base: position 78,358,260 of record NC_054740.1, on the reverse strand, counting down.
ACAAAGAAGGTTGGTCTCTCAGAATCGAGGGGCATTAGCCGCCATTAACAGAGCAGTCAAGATGGCCGTTTCAGAATGTCGATACCAGTTTAAAGAAAGAAGGTGGAACTGCCCGACTTTCAACAAAGATAGGGGTCCAGAGAGCCTCTTTGGAAAGATTTTGAATAGTGGTAAGTGTGAACGTTTTAATTGTCTTATAGCAGTCTTGGTTATACAACAAGATTGAGGCCCAACTGAAAACAAAGAAAATGAGCGAAATTAACATTAATTTTATTGTAGAATTGTGATTGGGTCTGTAATTCGAGATTTGATATTCAATATTCAAGAGTTTGTTTCTTTAAAACAGTAATTTACAAATGTAAATTTTTAAGAAACAAAATATGTATTGACATATTGTACAGTTAGGTTGGCAGTGGAATCCGTCAGTCACATCGGTTATAATAATATAATTCTTGTCCAATTTGGCACAAATTTGATTACTATTCTCTTTCTGTTCTACGACCACTGAATCACACTGGGACCAAAAATTACTTGATCAAATTTTAGCAAAAAATCAAATGAATTCAAGTTTAAAGAAGAATCAGTGTTACGAATCCTTATGAAATTTTGTTGTTTCCATGTATGTGACTATATGCATGATCCGATATGTGTCTCAAGAGAATATGTATAATGTGTAATAGGGCATTCAATTGGCATTGCGATAATCATAGTGCAGAAATAGTCTTCTCTACTTGAATGCTAAATACTACATGCTAACATGATTATTATTGCTCTATAAAAAATTATTACCGAGAGGTCACTTAGGGCCTCCCGCAGTTCTTCACATCGATTGATATTTGTGACGTCAAAATTCATTATTCATCATTGTGACGTCATAATGCAGGTTCAACATGTCAAAGTGATGGTGCTTTTCTTTCAATTCATTTATTTTCTCTTTCAATCTTTTTTACATTTACAATGATAGTTCAATATACATATTTACAAAATATAATATATAAATCATTTCTATAATACAATAATACTATGAAACCGAAAGAGAAGGAGACCAACTAAAAAGCAGAGCTTGTAGGGTGAAGGCCCCCTTTCATAAATACATTTATGAATAAAAATAAGATAAAATAAAGAAATAAACAATACATATATACAATGAATAAAAAATAAACAAGAATGAAATAAATAAAAATAAAAATGAATGAATCAGTATACACTGTATACAGAAATCATAAAACGATTAAATATATATACTTTCTTTGAGAGAAAGTATGGTGTATCGTGACATTCAAGGGGCATTTCGATATTCTTGGGACCACTGCATGGTGCACAGTTACCCATCCACATTAGATCGACTTGCAAGCTATATCCGAATATGATTATTATTGCACTAAAAATTTTCAAAAGAAAATTACCCAGTGGTCACTTGGAACCTCCGGCGGTTCTCCACATCGATTGACATTTGTGACGTCATAATTCATCATTCATCATTGTGACGTCATTTTATTGGTTCAGAGTGAGGCTATTTTTCCATGTCCGAGAAATGCAATGACAGCATTGCAACATCACATGACACAAGCAATATTCTCGTCCTCAATTATTGTTCATACTTTCCATTGAATGGGTTGTGATTGCATCGGATTGGATCTATGTTTCATGTTATATCCCCTCCATGGGTGGCATATCATTGCAACAGCGCTGGTCAGCCGCTTCTCTACAACACAGAGCAATAGCATTCATTCCCTTTAGGCAATAATGACTACGACTCGATCGTTAATTTTGATATCGTTGTGACCCACGGTGTTATAATAATAGTTTGGATGAGGATTAAGGTGAACTAAATTATTTTGGAATAATTCTTTCAGAAATAAATTGAACAAGAAAATGGGTAAGGAATCTCAAGCATAAAAAGACACTGAAATTGGAAGTTCGATTACAGATTTATTTAAAAAAAAAGGTGTAAATATAACAATGCATGTAGTGGTTAGTTGTTTGAAAAATATATACATGTACACAGCTCTGTGCAACAATAACAATTATCCTGTTTTTATAATTTGAGTATTATTTAGGTAATAAAATTATGCTAAATACGCTCAGGCTGATACATTGACACGAGTTCAATCCCAAATCATGGAGAAAAAAAATTGAAGAAAAATAAAAAATCAATGGCAAATTTCTTTTATGAAATATTTGTATGGTATTTTTAGAATTTACGTCGTGACTCTTGGACTGGCATGACGAAAACGTAAACGAACGTAGACCATCTGTGTCGTTTGAAACAATAGAGGTATAGTAGGAACATTGGGAATCTGGGAGGGTGCTTCAGGATTCTTACGTCTTATTTTGGTGGGGGGGGGGTAAAGAAAATCTAATCTATTTTTTCAGAGGGTATTATGATGTGTCTAAAGACCATCGTTATGATGATTACACTGTGAATAAAGCGTACCTTTTAACAGCGTATTAATATTATTAGTCAAAATAATCATTGTGCTTCTATGTGCTCCTGACTTTCGAGATGAAAAAAAATCGTTATGGGGCCGAGTTGCTACATCTTTAAGAGTTCTCTCATAGGTAAAGTTGGGACCACCAGTTTACTTCTCTCTGTTTGAATAAAACAAAATATCATGACAATGTTATTGGACGCCATTAGCCAGCTAAACTCGGACGAAAAAGGGATGCGCCTCGACACCCCTGTTCCTTTGTTCCTTCTCTTCACCCCTCCGTACTGGTTCCTCCTTAGGCGTCCGTGACATTCTAAACTAGACTTCTCTGCTTGTTTTTCGAAAGGATATCTGACATGTGTTCATTTTGTATGTGAACGGAAAATCAGAGGTCTCGTTTCGTCCTGAGAGAGAACAAGTTTCTTGACATCAGTCGACAAATTCTCTTCTATCATCTCACCAGCCTTCATCCCCCGAGTTGTCTGTCGTTAACACAATTCTCTTTTCTTCTTTCAGTTATCTTTGAGTTTCGTATAATAATCGACGGATGAATATATATCAAACAACTTGTGTGTCTAAAGTATACGTGCCGAGTTCTTTTCTTAATCTTCTAATTCCGCAATTTGCACTAATCATTTTTTTTATTAATGATCATATTTGTTTTAAAATGGTTATGTTAATTATTAGATTATTTCGTTTAAACAGAGACATTTAAAGGTACAAATGCCTTTAGATGAAAAGAAAAATTCATTGATACACAAGCAAAAACAAAAGTAACGTACCAGAATTTGTTAGGTCAACTATTTTCATAGAGTTGATGAAATCATCGTGCAGTCATTCCGGCTGAAAAAAAAATTGATTGTATAGAACCACGGATGTGATTTGTTTTATCTGAGATTTCTTTTGTAAAATATTCCTTTTGTTTCTCTCTCTAGTCCTTTTTTTACATTTTTAAATTGCTTTTCTAGTTCAGAGTTTTATTCAGCATAATAAAGCACAAATGGAAATAATTATTAAACATCTCTTCCTAAAAGGCTTTTGAAATGGCCGTCTTTACACCAACAGATGGCACCATACCAAGTGAGCATAATAAAGTTAATGAGACTGGATGAACATTGAATGCCACAAAGAATGTATGGCAATCCTCAATGCAAAACAAGCAGTAGCAGTCCAATTAACGTTGAACTTTCTATATGGCACTGAGGCCATGTTACTAACACGCATTCATCCGAGCCTTAGAGTAGACAAACAACCCTAAGGAAAAACCCCACCAAGACATCCTCTCCAAAACAAAAATTGTTACTGTGTCATACTTTCCATTTTCATTTTTCCCCTTGCCTCCATTGCTCATCTGTTGCCATCATCCCAAGCCCACCGCAGCGGGGTTTATGAGAAAAACCCATCAACCCAGCGCGAGATCGCGCCGGGCGCTCCCCGGCGAAATCTGCCGAACCTTTCGCTGAAAATGACATTAAAAACCCCTGCCAAAATCTAATTTTCGGGGAGAGTCCATGTCGTGAATTTATTAAGTCAGCCAGCGGCAATGACTTTGATTTCTGTCGCGAGGAAGACAGGTTTAGTTAGAGCGAGACATGTTCAATACTATGTGACTACTATGAGATAAGCTGAACGATAGGAGATAAATTCATTGGGTTAGGCACTTTACAAATTGGAATTCGATAATAAGAGCTACAATGAATAATGACATTATGTATTCTTATGAAATCTAGCACGAAATGAACCAGGAAAAGGGGGCTGTAGTATACTTCAGGACTTGCGTGCGATTATAATAAAATAAAAAAAATTATTTCTGATACTGTTACTGTTTATGTGTTTAATGAGTATTAAGGCCCAGCTCGTCGTACCACGTGACCTGAAAAGTACAAAATTCATCCGACACCTATGACGATTATGAGTGACATACACCATGGGCCTTAACCTAACAAAACACCTGACACAAATGATTTAGAATTAAAATCATCATGGTCATAATGATTTTTATTGTGCAGTCAATGTTCTTTGGCAAAGTTGTTACGTGCTTGTTCTCACGTATATTACCTAGTTATATTATCCCGACCAGTTAAGGTTGAACCGAAATGGGGGCAAAGCCACGCCCTTAGGTGTACTTCAGACACCCCATAGAAGCTTCTTGAAGAGAAAATCATTATGTCAGCTTCAATATATCTGTGATGTAACAGTTGTACAAACATTTATTGAAATTGATCTAGTTCTGTTTGAAAGAGAATGTGGGTAAGTTTTCAAAATGTCAAGACTTGTCATCTTCTCCTAAAATGATATTGGCAAAAAATGAAAGCGTCAGGTAACGTTATGAGCAAAAATCTCATTTCACATTTTCAGCAGTCTTTTGACGAGCTTTGTTTATCGAAGAATCAAGCCGTTCGAGTTATATTCAATAAGAGAAAAAGAAAAAAGTCTGCTTTCTGATTTTAATATGTTTAAGGGTGATTACTATTCCTTTCAAATTTCCCCGTCCACTGATGTCTGCCGAATATCTTAACTTCTTGTTGGATCTTCCATCATCATTGCTGATCAGTATTATTTGAGATGATAATAATAATAATAAAATGATGACAGTCATGATGATCACCACTATTATCTTCTTACAAAAAAATACACAACCACTGTCGTCATTGCAATTAGTATCATTATCACAATGCATCGACAAAAAATTGGGGTTATTTCATATATCTTATATCTTTCCTTCTTTATTCACAAAACCAGCTTATTCAATGGATGATATCGATTTCAAGACGATAGACCTACAGCGTCGGACAAGTCGAAAACATCTCTACATAATCATGACAAAATTGTCAAGGCATGTTTCGAAACTTTGTATAATCTATCTAAACAAAGATGAAGTCCCTTCAAGAATACGACACTAAACATGCTTGAAGAATTGTCCGTTTCATAAAGATATGCAACTATGGCAACTTTGGCATCATATTGCACCTACCATGGTTACAGGGCTCAGCAGCCAATCACAATCAAGTAATCCATGGTAGGTAGAATAAAAATAACCATATATATCATTGTGAAACAGACCCCAGAAGTTGAATATGCATGTTATGCCACATTAGCTTGACAAAGTACTTTTGAGATAAAATTACTTTCATTAGCGAATCTAGTAATATTTGACGGGAACCTGCGTCATTTGACTGATGAATTACAACTTGAATTCACAGATGGACCCCCTTAATTGCACAGTCTCTTATTAAATCTGACAGTAAAGATGAATTCACAGATGGACCCCCTTAATTGAAGAGTCTCTTATTAAATCCGACAGTAAATATTGTCTCTTTTGAATGTGAAACTAGTGTCTCAATATTCACCTTCTATTGGTTACATCTTATGTCAACACCAACTTGCGCGGGCTTGATAAGTCTGTTTCAGGCAGATGCCAACATTTTAATAGACCGATGAAAGGAACTCACTTTTGATGGTAGCTTTTATCACCAAGATGTCTCGAAAGAAGACTGCTTAAAGATAGTTCAGATAAAATGATCCAATATCTTAATTTTAAAGAACATTAATTGCTTTACAGATTTATTCCTTGGTGCATTATTATCTGTACACAACTTGCTGAGCTGTAGATATTGTCCTGCTGCCCCGTTGCGTGGCGCCCGTCTCCTTATCTCATCTCGTGATATGTAAAAATAGACCAATCAGTGGACGTTGTTGAATAATTTTTACTGCATGAGGGTATCTGTGATCTATTAACAGTGGGCATGTGATCTTACCAATATTTCATAACGTGTATGTCGACAGAACACAGGAGTACACACACACCCACACACCTTCATCGACACAAACATACATTCTCACAAATATAAAGAAATTAAAAAAAACTGAGAATCAATCACGTAAGTACATATACACAGATACAAATAAAGAAAAAAATTCAAAGTGTGTTTTAATTTAATGTGTCATACACATTATGCATTGTAAAAGTGACGATCACAATTATCGAACCATGACTTTAACTAATGAAAAAGAAAAAAAAACTGTTTACCGGGTGTTTCAATTTTATTCAACGAATTAGTTTACGCATCTATACCTGCTACATTAAAGAGGAAGTTTTTTAAGTTGATGAAATATTTCATATTGACTGTTCTTTGGCATATGGGAATGGTTTCTGAAAGGGGGCAAGCAAATTTAACGCCTCGTCATCTTCGGTTGCGAAAATAGTTTCTTGGACATTCAGAGCTTATTACCCTCGACACATCTCGAGACATGCCACGACTGGCAAGATGGCCCTTTAAAACGTTTCAATTTCATTCTGACATCGTAGGAAGTGAAAAGCAATTTGTACACTGTAGCAAACTCCTATTCACCTGTTGTACTCAATCACTCTTTTCTCTCACAGAAAGCTCTTTGCCTTTTTTTCATCGATCCTATGTCGTGTGTGAGGGTGAGTGGGTGTGTATATGACAATAAAAAAGAGAAAAAAAGGGAGAAGCTGGGATAAGGAGAGAGAGATGGGAATAGAGAGAATAGGAGGAACGCAGAGGAAAGTCTTGAAAAGAGGTTGCTAGGGGAAAAAAGTTAGAAGAGGATGGAAGGATGCGGGCGACCACCCCTAGCGATGGAGGAATGTGACGGGGCAGCTTCCCCGGAGAACAGCGGCCTGGGTTGCGGTAATTGAGTCGCAAAAGAAGACAGATAGAGAGCCGCGCTGAAAGAGTCCGTTACACGGTTCTTAACGAGCAGGTCATTTTGTTTGGCAGGGAAATTGTTACGCAGATCGTCACCTTAAAGTCGATTCATCATGGTTATTGTGATGAATGAAACAAAGAAAAATAGGGAGAAGGAACTTAATCCTTCATGGTATGGGGAAACATCCTTGCATGGTGACTGGGTGTGAGTGGCCATAGTGGGAGTGTTTGTGTGTGTGAGGATGTGTGTGAATTTACAGATGTTTATATATCCGAGTAATACGTCTGGGACCGACCTTTAACACGCCATCCGAAAGACGTGACCACGGGGCTCGAACCTCGAACCCCTTAAACATCACAATTCGAAAGACGTAGCAAGGGCTCGAAACTCGAACCTCTCTACAGATGTTGTTGAAAAGATGATTTTTTCGATGACAAGTTCTTTGAGAGTCGGCCAAAGTTTATTGTTTGCCCGCGCGGTCGATGTCCAAATGTTTAGGAGTTGGGGAGGATGACGAAGGGGAATATTGAAGTATTTCGCAAAATCTTGGCATCCTTTGGGAGAGTCGCTCCATGCAATGACATAGCAACCACAACACTCTATCCCTTCTACACCTCTTTTCTCATCGACTTTGTGGTTAGGAGCGAACTGTGACTGAAATATATCCATTACTTTGACCTCATTTTGCGTTAGAGGGACCGCTTTACACCTGAAAACTGTTTATTATCCTATACCCATGCTTCTGAATGAGGGATTGTCAATATTTTCACATAATTCACGAATAATCATGATACTTATAACAATTTTATGGGTGCATGTTGTGCTACTATGCGCCTTTTGGTCTGAAAGCACCTAGGTGCATGCTGGGTTACTTTGCACCTGTATGGTCTAGGAGCAGAATAAAAGATCATTGATTTGTTCGATAATCATGAGATGAAATGTGTTTTTCAAAACTAAAGCATACACAATCTGAAAGTCATATCTTTATAATGGAATGTTCATATACTTTGAAATATTCCGTTCAATATCATAGAACATGTAGAAAAAAAGATCAATGATATTTCATGTCTCGTTTTCTTCTTCAAATGAAGAAACATCAATACCATAAAGAGATGACGATAGATGTCACAGAGTACGTTAACGCGTCACATATGTCTCTGATTCAAAGACGTTTGGGTTGAAATTTAGAGGAACAATCCTTTGCCGCTTAACCTATGCTGACACCCTTCATTCGACCCTCTTGTTCCACAAAGTGGGGTTTAAGGAGGGCTTGTCGGACTTGATTCCTTCTCCACCTAAGCTACTCTCTTCAGTCATCGCCATCACCAATGAAAAAGCACAGTGCTCGCGCCGTAACCCCGTATAAAACGGAAAAGGAGTCCACTCTGGCGCCTTGCCGTCTGCTGCGGGCTCCCGCCGGGATTCCAAATCAAGAAGAAACAGAAGAATTAGATGGATAAGAAGGTGGAAGGTAGCAAATCTTAGGGAATCTTGCTTCTTTGGTCGAGAAAAAGGTTGCTGGCGATCGATAGGGGGTCGTGAATTTATTTGATAGGATTTTCGGCAATCTTAGTTACCACCGGAAAACAATTAGCTCAACGCTTCAGACCAAATATTATTTTCACGCCTTTGAGGGTTCAATGTTTTTCCCCCTTATTCTATATGTTTGCCTTCACTTTGCTCTTGACATTCATAGAAGAGGGGGAGGATTGTCGATAAAACCCTGAAAGAGTGGAGCGCGTTCAGTTCATGGTCAAACGTCTTCAGGCAGTACCGACCTATCTTCGTCACCCATTCGTCAACACGCCGGTATCGTACGCCTTGGTCGTTACCGTTCAAAAACCATTCCGAAATTCTGGGTGTTATCCCGCTTAATCTCAACGAATCCTAAGGACCTACTACGCGTTGGTCCACGTTAAGACTGGACGCATTTGAGAAACCATTTCGCAATTGGAAAGAGATAATGTGACACTTTAGCCAGGATAGGTTTTCGTGAGCATGACTCATGCAAAAATGTTTTGATATGGACGAAACTTGTGAAGGTGTTATAATATATCCTGTCAGTCGCAGCTGTCGAAAACGTATCCTTAGTAAGGAATGTCTATTCTACGTGTTCAAAACATCTGCTTGTATGACAAAAAAATATTTCAAAAAAGTTTTATCTAGTTATATACTTTATTTTTATTAGCTTAAACTAAAGTTTCCCTCAGCTGTCATACAATTTAACAACGAAAAATTGTCAGGATTAAAACCATCTCTGAATCTTGAAAGGGAGAGAAGGGGGTAGAAGATTACCGTGTTTAATGTCCAATAATGTCATTCATATTTTTAAAGCCCAAATAGGACCAATATTTGCAAGACTGAGTTAGGGATATTCGTTTACCACATAGATATCCTAAGTCACCATGCTAAACACCTTGCAAACCTGTAAAAACTTTCAAAAGAGAGATTCACTTGTAAAGGATTTGGTGGTGATCGGAAAAAAGTATTACCATTAAGGAGGAATGTGTTGATTTTTTTGGCAAGCAATTATAAAATATTTATAACTCTAAAAACGGACGTCATTTCTATATTTTGGGGTATTTATCTTTTCAAGAGGGTTCACGCGGATCCCTCGTTTGTATGACCATGCAATGCACTTTTACTCCGTCTAAAATATCCGATGAAACTCGGAAATGTTCAACCACATTTACAAATGACATAAAAAACATTTTAATGTGTTTCCTCTCTTGTGCGTTTGTGACTTTTGTTGAACCCGGAGGCAAATGGAATTCACCCGTTTCCCAATTACCTGCTCAATTTAAGCTGCTGAAGTATGCATGTACGACTCATCGAGAGGAGACTGTGAAACACAGGAACGACAGAGAAACCGAAAAGGGAAACAGTGTTTTAACTGTCAACACCGATTAATAATCTGAATTCAGAGAGACCATTTTGATAGTGTTTCAGATTTGATGAGTAGGCGGAAAAGTAAAAATTAACAGATTTGATGTGGATATGATAAAATTCGAACGTAATTATACTGCTTATGTATAGAAATCCCCATTGTTCTCTGAAATGACGAACTAAGACATAAACACGGCACTTTCGAAAGTTAGTACTCTGTATTACATTTTAAACCTCAGTCGTAACCCTAAACGTTAGTGTCTTGATGAACATGCAAGCATTTGAATACCTCTTATGGACCTCATGTGTCCTAGCAACATACGCAGAGAAGGAATACATCAACGCGCATGGGGCTTGGGGAAATAAATAGAGCATGGTATACCCCTAATCCGTCTTCGAGGACACCGTAGACAAAGCGGAGCGAGTGGGGAAAACTTCAGTCGAAAAGTTTGTTTACTATTTGGCGGCTAACTTCAGTGTCAAAAGATGGGGAGGGGGAAACGGAAAGACGGGTTAATGTCCCAAAGGAGATGAAGCCTTCTTGAATAAAGAAAGATAAGAAGAGGTAAAATTCTAGAATATAAATTGAACAGAGAGGAGGAGGAACGGAACGAATAAATGATAAAAATGGTATGGATGATCAGACGATTCATTACACGAGATCATGTAATTTTTAAAACAAGAGTTAATGAAAGTCAAAGGCAGTTTATACTGTCTACCCCATGCCTCGTTCTGATATATCATTCAGAGATTTCTTCTTCTTTTCTCTCACCACATTCTTTATAGTGTTATTCTTCTCGTTCAGATATTCTGTTTTCCGACCCTATTTCCATCTTTTCTCGAAATAACTTCATGTTTCCCCCAAGAACATCTCCCTAGTGCTTCATAATCTTATCGCACACTTAATCTATGTTGTCGAAAATTATAGAACGGAACTAAACTTGCTGCTCATTTATGTCAATACAATTAAGTCATGATTTTATCACGCATGAAGAAGACTTTTGTATATCCTCTGACTGCAAGTCTCATATAAACACGATTTCAATCAAAATAAATTTTAAAAAGCGGTATGACGAAAAAATAAAATGTCCAAATCAAATAGGTAGCATTTTTATGCGAGCATGATTATTATTTACAAATCATAATTAGCTTCTCAATTTCCATATGATTATCATATTTACAGGGAAAAGGGATATTGCGTAGCACTAATGACGATCAATGACCTAAGGAAATACCATTCATCAATAAACAAAAATCATTTTCAAAAGTTCGTGTCTCTCGAATTGCAAATGATCTTTTTAAAGATTCTTCTTCCTCTGATATTGTTGACCAAAGAATTTTTTCATTCTACACACGGAACATGTTCAAAGTTTACGAGCACCTTAATATCCCACAAGAAGTTGCCCTCTTTTTCTTAAAATCCTACCAATCTCATTGATTAGTGGTTGAATCTCTTTGTTCGTGAAAAAGTGGAGTTTATTGAGACATCTTGTTCTGCCAAACAGAGCCAGAGTCAATGTATAGTCCATGCACGCATGCCTGAACGCATTCGGAGAATAACGCCATCGACGTTCAAAAACACGTACGTGTGAAAATCGGTCCAACTGTCCAAACCAACGTATCTATTGATTTGATTAAATCCTTTCATAATCATCCACATTTTTGACACTTCAATATCGCTTTTGACTATTTATATTACCCGCTTTAAATACTATTGACTGATTGAATAGAAGTTAACACAATTGGTGAGTAAAGAATTGCATATTGCCCGCGCGTTCGGGTATTCCGCAACCCGCAAAGAAATTCGATTGCTCTTAATGCATAATTCACTACTTAATATCCTTAAGCTCCGTTAAGCTGCTATTGATACCTGTAACTCTTGTCTGTCCAATGTCATCTCGAATGACTAACGGGGAGGGAATCTCTTAACCCGCTTTTTGGAGGTTATAATCTTGAGTATGGATTGTTAAAGTGTCACGGTGAAAGGCAAGTCTCAATGACTCACCCCTCTTTGACCCGGAAGTAGTATCTTCCTGTAACCCATGCTCATCAAGATGGTGTCAGCATAACCATCACCACGCCTTTGTCGCAGAATGATGAAAGCAATCATGTCAAAAAATGCTCGGTCATTGATGAAGTCACGTGACTGTTCGAGATTTCAAGGTTCAGCATGCAACGAAAGATTATTTGAAATGCTTATCGTATTAATTTATTTATCACCTCACTTTCGTCACATGCATTTCTCAATTTAAATTTATATTCAGTTTTGTTTGGATTTTATGGATGGAAATGAAATGAACGGTTCTTTTCGATTTTCCTTCGTTTTTGGTTTATACATCGACAAAAAGGATTAAAATCATATAAAGATAGCGCAAATACCTTTGTCGGATTTTTTCACCATTTTTGTATGAAATATGAACTTATTATAAAAAAGAATTACGAACTTTGTTGGCAACATTTTATAGAACAGTATGGGCTTGTCAAAACAGCACCGAAGAGATAAAATAAAGAAATAACATTGAAATAATGAATATCAAATAAAAGAGACGTATTAATTCGATTTTCGATTGATACAGTAATTTTGACTTTCTCTCTTTCTTTTCTGAACAGGTTGTCGAGAAACTGCGTTCATCTACTCAATAACCAGCGCAGCAGTGACGCACTCGGTGGCCAGATCGTGTAGTGAAGGAACAATCGAATCTTGCACGTGTGATTACAAGTACCGCGGTGACAGTGGAAATGACTGGGAATGGGGCGGTTGCAGTGACAACGTCGACTTCGGCCACCGATTCGGCAAGAAGTTCGTGGACTCGGGCGAAAAAGGACGAGATCTCAGACACGCTATGAACTTACATAATAATGAAGCAGGGAGAAAAGTAAGAATATATTTATTTCTGTCGATGCTCGATAGCATTGGACTACACGATTTAGAATGAAGCGCGATTGATTAAATCTAAGTCCTCCCGTGCAGTCCAAAATATAATCACTGGTAACACTAGTGAGTTAATGACATCCTTGTCTAACGCCAATTTATTAGTATTGGAAATTTTTAAGTAGAAAATAGCATATGTTCCCTTGGCCATTGAATTTAATATATTGAAGTCAAACTTTTTCTTGTTGAGTAGTTTAAAAAACTAATACAGATTATAACAAACTACATAGCTAGTAAAAAGGTAATGTAGGCTTCAATGTTGACTATCATGACTGCACTTATGTCAACATCAGGGTAACAAAAGTCAATGAAAAAACATAGGAGGTCGTTACTTATGTACTCTTATGACTTGGTGCTCATACCGTACAGAGCATTTTTTTATTATTATTTTACTGCCTCGTTCGTCTTGCTCGGGTGTCGGTCAGAGGGGAAGGAAATTAAAATCTTGAAACTTTTCTCATGAAATGGGAGGCAATTTGGCAAAATAAGAAAAAGAGAAACACGGATAACTTTATATAAAAGCAAACCCGTATTCCAAATTGACGGTGTTTACTAAGCGGCTATTGAGAAATGAAATGGGCTAAGTGACTAAAGCGAATGGGACCGCTTTTAAAACGAAAACGCTCTTAAAACGGTGCTTCTTTTCACCAGTTTCGACTTGAAGAGATCGTAAAATCTCTCTGAAGTCTGAGAGGATGCCGCCTTAGCTTTCTGAATGGTGGTCTATAGTTGAAATGATTGGAACCGCATGCCGAGTGTTTCTTTATGGCTCTCGACCATCTTCACAACCTCTACTTTCATTATTGGGTTGGTTTTCTATTAAATGTCATTTTAAGAAATGTCATGATCTCACAATCATTACTAATTATACAACCTAATATTAAGTTTTAGACCTTCGTTTAACATAGTAAAGGGTGTAAAAAAAACACGTATAGGATCCACGAGAGGGGTAGAATAGGGACAAAATCTAATGAAATTGGTGGAATATAAATTGACTATTTCAGGGAATGAGAGCCTGAGTAACTTTTAATACCCATTTCAAGAGTCACATGAAATGTCATGACGATAAGAAGTAGTGATCGTGAAAGATTTTGGATATTACAACATGTTTAAGGATCCAGTGTTGGTTTCAATGTTGAATTGCTCTAGAATTGGGAATGATTAAAACAAAAACTATTACTTTTTGAAGTTCAATATTCACACATTATTATTGTTATTCCCCCCCCTTTTTTTACTTTAGACCGTTTCCAGTGAGATGCGTCGAGAATGTAAATGCCACGGGATGTCTGGCAGTTGTACCATAGAGACGTGTTGGATGAGATTACCGACCTTTAGAACGGTGGGAGAACTAATCAAGGACCGTTTCGACGGCGCCTCACGAGTTACGATGAGAAACGACGGCAATCCAAGCGATCGCGAAACCGAATCCAGCTTCGTGCCTTACAACCCATCTCATAAGCAACCTTCTTCACGAGATCTGGTGTATTTTGAAAACTCGCCTGATTTTTGCGAGCCGAATCACAAGTTCGGCACCCCAGGAACGAGAGGGCGGGAATGCAACGCCACGTCATTGGGCGTGGATGGATGCGATCTTTTGTGCTGTCAAAGAGGTTCGACAACAACTGAAATCAAAGTAAAAGAAAGATGTAGTTGCACCTTTCACTGGTGCTGTAAAGTTAAATGCGAGGAGTGTACGTCGTATCGGAACGTGCATAGATGTTTGTAGTCAAGGTAACCATGTCTGGTTCCCATGTAGGTGAACCAGGCGTGATGATGAACTTGGTTAATGACTGAACAGAGGTGCATTACGAAATCTTGATTTTATTTTCTTTAATGCGACGGCACTTCAAATCATAGACTCGGAAGACTTCGAAGTGGATCTCAATTTCTAGTTGGACAGGTCATTATTATGATTTCAATTATCAGCGAATATTTACTGTCCATTTAAAGCCTGAAATACCTGATTGTGAATAAAAACCATGGGAGTTTGTTCTTTAAGAACTTTTTGATAAACGGGCATTTGAAGTGTGTGCCAAACAACTGGACTCTGCTGATATTGTTTGACAATACCACGTAAGAGTTCTGGTGTATCGTAACAGGTGATTGGCTGTGAGACAGTATCATGTGACATTTTGTCTAAGCCAATCAAAGGGTGGCGTTTGCAAGTGGATGGCGCCATCGTATTCAATAGCACCACTCTTTCATGTCTTTTAATATGACCTGCTGTGAATTCAATTGTGACGCTAATAGTATATAATTGCATGACAATGTATCTAAGATAGTTATTATTTATGATGAATGTTTTCATACTTGCATTGCTTCCTTGTTTGTGTTTATATGTGTATAAAGTGATTACCACAGAGAAATGTGGAAAGGAAAATGGTTCATGTATAACGATTTATGTGGTACTACAGTACTATTGATAAAAAGAGTAAATTCAGAGAAGTCTTAGATTACTGTACGGAAATTTCTCTTATCAAAGGAAAACAAGAAATTGATCGATGTAGAAAGCTTATCAACAGATTAAAAATGAAAAAAGACAGCCTTTTCCACTTATTGGTGATACAAAATATTGTTTCTTAGAAACTTAATGAAGAACATGTTTGTTTTCATTTACCATGTTGGCATTATTTCACTTTCAATAACAGTGAAATCATTTAATCTGGGTGTAATGTATCTTAAAACTCTTAAAACGTAAAACTCAGTCTTCAGATCTCGAAAGATATAATACTATACAATATCGTATAAAAAAATGGTATAAATTATTATGTACAACGCTTTAGCCAAATTTTTTCCCCACTAAAAACCATTTTTGTTGTGTTATATCGCGACGTGTGCTATGTATGATGTAAAGAACAGTATTATCATGACTTATTTGATCATCATTTTTGGTGCTGATAGTAGATAGTTGAACAGATTATCAATTCATTGCCAAACATTTTCCATTTTATGCCGACATGAAATGGTTCATACGAAATCTACGAAAAAAAAACATTGCTTTGTTAAACTTTTAAACTATGTGCATTGTCGGGGTATATCGGGC
The DNA here is from genome assembly GCF_018143015.1 of Lytechinus variegatus. Lineage (NCBI taxonomy): Eukaryota > Metazoa > Echinodermata > Echinoidea > Temnopleuroida > Toxopneustidae > Lytechinus > Lytechinus variegatus. The sequence goes on along the minus strand of NC_054740.1, from coordinate 78,342,293 downwards.
TATCAGAAGACACTGAAACCCTGAAACAATCCGATCATTGTAGGAGATGTTGCTTGGTCATAGTTACCATGGTTACATAGAATTGATCGGAGAAACCACTCAAGACTCGATTGACAGCAGGAAGGGACACGGTGAAATTCAAAAGGATTTCATTTATCCATCATGATAGTAGTAGATCAAATGGATTTGAAAAACAAACAACTTTTATGCTTCTTTTTCAACATTTTGAAGTCATTAAGATAGTTTTGATACTTACAATCATCATACTGTAATAAACCTTGATTTCGCTTTTCTGTCTCAAGAAATCCATGATGATGGCGGGACTTCAGTAGCTCACCTTGCTCTCCTCCTGAAAAACAGTAATTTCTAATGTTAATCAATAAATGCAACAACAAAGTGTTAACTACTCTCAATTTGTCCGATTAATATACGATGTACGTCTTAATTTATTGGAACGAAGTTGATAAATCCACTATTTCTTGAAAGAAAATCTCATTTGGTGAATAATCTGTAATGTCAGATGTAAAATTTTGAAAGAGGAAGTATAGTAAGGCATGATTTGTTTGGGGACTTTACAGAACTGCTCACATCACATTCAAAGAATAGCTAACAAAATTGGATTTTCCGTTTAGTATATGACTTGAGGTGGATCCAGAAGATCCCGCAAAAACTGAGACACACAAACAACTGGGAATTGTTTTATTATCATATTGCGCCCCCCCCCCCCCCCGACCTACATTGGACAGATTTTTTTCTTCATATTTCTGATTGGCTAAAGAAATAAAAAGACAAAAGTATCACCAAAAATGAAATATTTTTTCAGAAGAAATATGGACAAAGTACTACTCTGGCAAGGGGCACAATAAAATTGGACGAGTTCCTGTCATCTGAGCCCCCCTCCCTCCCCCATTTACTCCTGGGCCGGCGCCAGCTCGTGATAGGTTTCTCTTTATTACGTGTGGCCTGACATGAATTTATGCTGCAAAATATTAGTCTGCATCCGTAACATTTAATCTTGTTCATCTACACAGTTCCCTAGATCAGAATATATTATCCTAAAATTGAATTAGATATAAAGCTTAGAGTGTCGGGCAGATGTTAAGATAAGTATCAAGTTATTATTCACAAAACTTACATCTTGATGGCATTTGATCGATATGACAAGATATCGCTCAACTATTGATATGAATTTGATTCGTTATTCAGAAGTATTTTTGTCAAAATTTATTTAACAGTATTCAATATTTCCCATGTATTGACTTTAGGCAAGCCAAAATATGAAATAATTATCGTTATTAAACCTGATTCTTTTTAAAATGTATTCGAATTGTGATTATTTTGTATTGCATATGTATATAGTTCACACAAGGCTGATAAGTAAAAGTTGAATATATATTTTCGTAAAGAGTTCTTTTTATATTTGTCGTATTATTTGTCAACGTTCGTTTTGGCATCGAAACGGAAACAAATGTGAAAAATGATAAAAAAAAATAAACGTACTGTGTGCAAGTTAATGAAACAATGAAAATAAGTGCTGAAAATATTGTAAATATTTGTATGAAAAAAGAAACCACTTGCCGGTTTGTGAAGCATTAAATATGCGATTGAATACTAACAAAAATTATTTTGTATTGTATGATTTCTTAAGATTAGATCGATCGAAAAGAAAGGATTATATTCAAATGTTTATTATTACACTGTTGAAAATAACTTAAACAACGCAGTTTACTATGTGAATCGTACAGTAGTTTTTTAAACAGTTTAAAATCTTAAGCAACCATAGTATTGATAATTTAATATTTTTGTTGTTTAAGAGTTTAAACACTTGTTTTAAAGGTATAAAACGTTTAAAATAACTACTGTGCGATTCACATAGTAAACAGCGTTGCTTAAATTATTTTTTAACAGTGTAAGAGAGAAAAGGTAATTCAAGGAATTGAAAGATCGGGTGACAGAAACTGAGAGCAAGACATTAAAGAAGGAATAAAATTGAAAGTAAGAAAGAGAACTGAAGAAAGCATAATATAGAGGGACGAAAGTTGTGATTACTAGATCTTGCCAACTTGTATTGCTGAGAGAGAAAGTATACAAACTGCATATCAAACACAACGATTGGATATCATTGAAAATTATCTAGTACAGAAAGAGAAAATCGACAGAGAGAGAGATAGGGAGAGACAGAGGGAGAAATAGAGAGACGAAATGAATAAGGAAGATAAAGAGAAAGAAGTCCCCAAATATAAGGGAGGACTAGAAATCAGAACGAATGAATCATGGAAGGACAAAAAAGAACACTCTAACATCAGAGAGTAAATTTTACCCAATATTGGGTAGAAAGGGAACATGCATGTTCGTTGAGTAATTTTTATCCTCCAATATCGGGCAAAGTGCACGTTTGAAGGGTAAAATTTACAAAATATTTGGTTTCTTTTTACCCAACAAACATGAATTTTCCCATTTTACCCAATATTGGGTAAACCTTTTTTAGAGTGTAGTAGTTGGTCTAATTTTCAGAATTTCGCACACCACTTGGACTAAAGCGATTTTTTTTAGGTGTCCAAACATGGACCCTACGGTCTAACCGTCCCTCGTTCGTTTGCTCTGTCATTTAGATTAATGACCAGGTCTACCCAGTGGTGTAACTACGGGGGGGGCATGGGGGCACGTGCCCCCCCCCCCAATCGGCTGACACCAAAAAAAAAAAACGGGGAAAAGGAGAAAAAGAGGGAGAAAGGAAGATAAACGTAGTGGGAAAAATGTATTATTGTTCATTATAATGTCATATTATATCGTAATTATGTTATGTTATATAACATAAGAAACATTTTTTCATAACTTTACGAAACATAATTTGCTCAGGGCCTATGTCTTCATTGTTCCTGGTGCTCGCATTGTCTGTTTAACGAGATATAGAACCCTGTTATACTAAATCCTCCCGTTTTCAAGTGAATATACAGCATACTGCCAAATATATTTCCTCGCACTTCGAGTTATTATTGTTTTATGTACAATAGTATGCTTCTTTTTCATGACTACTCAAAGTGATTGCCCTATTTTAAGGTCTTAATATTAAAACATTTCCTTCGCAGTAGTGGATTGGTGAAATATGTCTGCTCTCCATGAATTCCTAGAATCAGTCCTTAAAATGTCCCTTTTCTGGTCTGAATATCAAAAATTTTCAGCTCGCGCTTCGCGCTAGCATCATATGGTAAGTGAACTACGTATGGTCTTTGTGAATTCCTACAAACAATGCCCCTCTTCGGGTCTGAATTTCCTAAATTTTCAGCTCGCGCTTCGCGCTCGCAAGATTTGATTAGTGAGATGGGTATGTTAATCATGATTACAAGTGCATTATGTGCATGTTTATATGTAATTCTAACAAAATCAGCAAGCGCTTATTGGCACTCGCATTAGATGACTATGGTGAGATGTGTATACTCTTAATGGATTCCTAAAATCTAGTCCTTAAAATCTTCCTGTTTGGGGTCAATATTTACATAAATTTCAGCTCGCGCTTCGCGCTCGCATTATTTAGTGAGACAGGTACGTATCATGATTACAAAAGATTAATTATAGTGTCCCTTTTTAGGTCTGAATATCAAAAATTTTAAGCTCGCGCTTCGCGCTCGCATTATTTGACCAATGAAATACATATCCGTTTAATGGCACTGTCCTTAAAGTGACTCTATTAGGTCAGTATACCTGGCAACTGAGCGCGCTTCGCGCGCTCACTAGTGACTCAAAATTTTTGCTGGTGCCCCCCCAATGCCATGGCCCACGGTACGCCACTGGGTCTACCCATATGTCTACTTACTTTTTGCACTTAATCAAACTTAGTTGCGAAACAGTTACAAAGTGTGTGTATAAACCCAAATAAGAATTGGACGAAAAGGTATACATGTACAAGAAAATGAGCCAAGTGGTTATTCGAACAAACTGATAGTGGATGTGGATTAAGTAACAATTACCGAAATTGAAGGGGAATTAAGGGAATGATCCGGGAGGGGGTGGGATATAATAGGATAAGACATGAGACACATAAATGCCATCGAACACCTTACGATGACCCGATGTGGGATAAATCGTCGTAGACTTTGATGCTAATATTGAATAATGAAATACATTTTTGTGTAATGTTCAAAATCATCGTATATACGAATACCTTTGTTCAAATTTGTGACTATGCTATCATCCTTATTAGAATAAACAGCGAATTTAATATCTAGTCGTAATACGGTTGGCTACGATTTGAAACTAATTTGGACTTTACTCCAAAGTGAAGGCTTGCAATCAGCCAAAATTTATATATTGATATCCTTTCAGTTAATTTGATCCTTAAATTAAAAGAGACTTTTGTTCACCTTTTTTTCGAAAATGAGCAAAATGCGAATTGTTTCAAATTCGGATGGTGTTAAGGTGTGCTGTTGCCTTATATACTGACTGCGAGGCGGTGTGTTATATTCCTGTAAAAAGTTTTCAAATTACTTTGGAGATGTGAAAGTATACATGAAAGTCAATTTTGAAATACTAATAGAGCTTCATCGTTTCATTCAATATGTTAGTTTCCTTTGAACAAGAAGGCATAAAAAACAATTATAGTGAATACTACAAACCCAATATTTTTTCAAATTAATTTGCTCTCTACTTTTTTCATCTAAAATGTGTTATTTCTGTCAAAATTCTCAAATTCATTTCCACAAATCGAGTAAATTGAAATATTATATACAATCCAAATAAAACAACTAATAGAAAATCAAAATATAAAAAACAAATAATAGGCCTATCGACGAGTCCACTTTTCTCATAAATATTCAAATATCGTCACATCCTTATAAAAGTCTTTTGTTGTGCAGGTCAATTTAAAAAGTTGCGGTCATAAAAAAAACATTGTAACTCGTATTGCTGTTGCAGTACAAAATTTCAAATCACTCTGCATTAAACTTAAAAATAATCTTGTCTACTCTTTTTAAAAGTCACTATCCATAAACCTTATATAACCCATGATTTGTATTTATGCCTTTTCTAGGATATTGTGTCTCATTTTTTTATCTCCTGATTTTATTTTCTCCGTGTCTCGGAACAGCCCTGGATTGCAGCCAAGCAGGCATCGCACTCCATAATGAATCATAGCAATGGCGGCGATGGAAGGCGGGCTTAAAAGAAAAGGAGTTAAACAGAATTTTGTATCTATGTAGTATCAACTCGCAGACGTTAGGAAAATAATGACTGGCGGCGAGGAACAGAAAATCATGTAATTAAAAACCTCGAGACTTCCCCTGTTCAGAGACCAGATCCTGACCTCAGAAAGTGCACGCTCGTGTTGGACGCTAATTAAATGACAAGTTGAACAACTTGGAGGTTGTCCGAAAACTTGGAGATGATCTCCCGGGAGAGGAGCCCGTTAGAAAGAGATATGACTTACAAGAGAGATGACGGAGGACCCAGCCTCCTTCAGGCTTAGTATGAGTCGTAAAACCACTCTTAGCAATTTGTTGTTTTTCCCACTTTGGTTAATGTCTTGTAGACCTAATTTTCATAATCGTCGCGAATTAAGAACACTCTTTTCTATGACTTTGCAGATTTAAGTTGGTTCACTATCATTATTTTGAGAATGGTATAGGGCAAAGGGTCAGTTTCGTCGTAGTGTCTTACAATTACAAAGTCATAGCAAGTTTGATTTTTCTTTTCTTTTCAAATTCGTGAAAAGGCAATTTCTTGTCGCTTATTTCTTTTCGTTTTTTACTGGACTGAAAATGAATCATAGTTTGACCGGTAGAATTTAGTGATAAATCATTACAAAAGAAAACGATATCCGACCTTATTGAACGTCTTGGTAGGATTCAAGAGAGAGAGAGAGGTGGGTAGACAGGGTTTCGAACCGTGGTGGTCAGACTCCGAGACTTCTACCCTACCAATGTTGTGTTATTATTCCTGCAATCTGAATGCATCATGCGAAGCATTAATGTAATATACAATACTACCTCAATGCAATACATAAAAGAGATATTGAATATAACGTGTCAGATAGAGGGACTGGCGTTCACTCATTGGAGATGGGAAGTAATTTCCCGGTTTAATGATAAGCACCATTGATGCATTTGGTAGGTGAAAGTCAGTTTTAAAGCAGATCTAATTATTCGAAAGAAACGGTATGACATCTCACACAAGATATTTGATATATTTTAATGGTGAAATTGACCTGAAAAGAGGAAGGGGGAAAAGGGAAAGGGAAATGCTGGATCATAGAATAAAAAGAGATGGAAGGAAAAAGGAAAATGAAGGTCATGAGTATTGTAATAAAACCGTTATACTCTGGTATTCAAAATATTTCTCGGCCCTTTACAATTAACACAGTTTAAAGTGTGTACTGTTAAAAAACGAGAATGAAGGAAACCAACAATATGAGCAATATCCATTCCAATGTCACGAGGGATGAGGATACCGCTCGCTTGAATGATATAATTCGGCCGTACATATTTGTGATGGCGCTCTTACGTTTTAGATGGGATATGAGAGAGAGACACAATACACTTGTACAAGTTTTAATCTATCACTGTAGGTACTATTCAAAAGTTGTAACCGAATGTTTTCCACAAATAAATCTTTAAAAAAAACAAAATTGATGTTTAAATTTCAAAACTTTTAGAACAGAAATTGTAAACCAGGCCCCAGAGAGCATTCACGATACATACACTCAGCATACACTCTCCCATAAAAAAATCCATCTCTCTTTCTCACACACACCCACACACACTCTTCTGCTAAATGTCTTCCTACCCCCCCCCCTTCTCCCTCCTCTTTTTTTCTGTCATGCTTATAGTGTATGTGTGCGTCTACCTCCACCCCCCCCCATCATGACCAATGGCTCATCTTCAATTTCATTATTTCTACTAAAGGGACCGTCATATCGGTTTTTGAAGAGCGCCATCACAATAAAATGACGTTTTTTCTTAATCCCCAACCAAAAGGGGTCATCATTTACAAATGAAAGGAATTTCGTCTCCTGAAAACCTGGACGACCCCCCCCAAAAAAAAAAAAAACAGGAGAAAATATTTGTCCGAGCCCCGCCCCCAAGTCAGAATCATCCAATATTCTTTTATGTTTTATCTAATTATTTTTTATCAATAACCATCACATTTGTCAATCTATACCAATATTTTGATGGGTCACATATACACAAACAAGTTGGTTATTTTGGCAAATGATAATATATTGCACCATTTTTACTTAGCGACACCATCCCACTTATATGAATTATGAAAACGTCATAAATAAAAAAAAACATTTCTGTAGTAAGACTGTCTTACTTGATTTAAGAAGAAACGAGACTTGAGACCGATGGATAAGGAGTTCCTACGTAGAACGGGACATGCGAAGAAAGTGAACTGATGATTCATGATATGGTTCTATTGGAACATCGAAGAATAGGTTTAGCTCCTGAGGCGTCGATTATGATGATCTATCATGTCAATTTTCTTCTCATACTCCAAGCGAGTAGACGACACGGACCTTGCAGTATACGCTCACAATATAGATGACCTGACAACATTTCATTGAAGTTTACGTGAATATCCGTCATAATGGTTTAAAGCATTAGTTTAACGATTTTGGATGGAATGTTTTTATCAATGGAGATGCTTTGAATTCATATTTCATTATATTCACCATTAAATAGCATAAAAGATGAATTAAAAGTATCTCGAAAAAAAACTTCAAATATTCCAGCCAAAAGATTAAGCTAACATGGCTAAACTATAGACCAAGTCGAAATGAAGTGTCCGCCATTTTGCTCTTTGAACGGCTGATGGTAATCACCCACTGTCATTACATGGAGTAAATGTATACGGATTACTTTGCATTAAAATGGATAGCCAATGAAGTAACTCTTTAAATCACCTGTCTGTTAATTTGAAAGCCTTCAAGACCAGCCTTTGAAAATGAGCATGACAGCGGAGAAAAGATGGCAATCTTTTGTATCATAGGCTTTGGAACTAGTCTCTCACTCTTTTAAATTCAGACGTCGAAAGGAGGTTTGTGTGAGAGTGTGCGTAGCGAAACTTTTATTATCCCGGAATACTTTCTTACTTCAAATCCAAAAAAATGAAGCATTGTACTTGTTTGATTTTAGTCAGTTTTATTACAATCATGTTTTTGTTGGGATAGGCATGACATTTAACGTTTTCTTATCCATGTTACCCAGGGATGTCAAGAGGGTATAGCTTTTGGGGAGAAGACGAGGGCATGGCGACCCAAAGATGATATTCGTGTAAATTGTTATGATGATATCACTCTCTCTTTTTCATCATGTTTATTTTTCTCTCTCAAATTTCCCCCTTTCAGTTCTACCGCGTAAAAAATCACAGGGACAGTGTCACCCTTCCCCCTTATACCAGGGGAACTGACCATGCTCCACCACAACATATCACAAAAATGGCATTCACAATAATGAGAAAGAAAAGCTGTTTCTTTGGCTGAACATTTCATTTTATTCAGAAAATCGGACAAAAAAGTTTAGCTGGGGCTGTACTCCATACACAAAAACGTATTACATGCGCTGTCAATGTTATCGATAAAAACTGCATTACATAACAATCATGTCAATACAGAACGAATCTCAACAATGTTATAGAAGCTTCTTGTAAACCCGGGGGTCGTTTCATAAAGCTGTTCGTAAGTTAGGAGCGACTTTAACAACGAGTGGTGAACCCTTCTTACGAGCTAAACCATGGCCAATTCAATATACCAGGGGTTCTTAAACTACGGCCCGCGGGCCGGATCGGGCCCGCAGAGCTCAGTTCTCAGGCGGCCCGCGAGACTGCTGGGATTCAATTTGATCACTATTAAGTTTTAAGTCACAAAATGAAACATAGCTCAATATGATTACATTGTGTATCATTGTAGACCTAACTAATAAAAGTAATGGCAGTCAAATTAATTAACTTTTAAACAAAGTTTAGTGGAGTCGTTTCTGTCTGTTCGATCTACTCTCTTATTAGATGACCAGCGCTGTTCTCACCATGTTTGGTTATACATACAGGTGCGAAAGTGCATTTTCCACAATGATCATTTTAAAGAACTAACTCATACTGAAGTACCTTGACAGGGGCTGTGGAACGGTTGAACAAAGTGTGTGTGTGGGGGGGGGGGGGCTAGCCATGCACAAAATCACAATATGGTCATTACGTTTTTGTAAAAAAAAAAGTGGAGGCTGAAGCCCCCCCCCCCCCCCTGCTTGACCAGTGAACATTTGCACCAGTGCCTTCGTCTCGCAATTACATCTTTTGTGCCAAGGTTCAAGCAACTCGTTGCTGACAGACTGTCACGTTTCCCATCCTTGTTAGAGTCTACAATAGACATGTTCTATTATTCAATCTACCTTGACTACAAAAAAAACATTGTTACTTCAAGACATTATCTGTCTCCCAATACCAGGTATGAATAGGAACAATCTAGATTCCTTCTAACAAAGTACTACAATTTTGTTAGCATTAATATTGGCTCTCGCTGTATTTTGAAATCTTTTCTAATTTTGACTGCGTTTCATATGAAACTGTTATAAATTTGTTGGATTAAATGCTCCCAAAATAAGGGCCAGATTGCACAAGAGAGCATCTAGGACTCCGGCCGCAAAGGTTTTTGCGCTTCGCGCACATTTTTTTTCTAAGTATCCACTTCACTCTGGCCCTTTCAGGTTTCTTTAGAGTCTCATTTGGCCCTTTAAATAAAAAGTTTGAGAACCCCTGCAATATACCATTTACAACAAGAAAGGATCACCAGTCGTTCTTAAAGTCGTTCTTAACATACGAACAGCTTTATGAAACACCCACCCGGTCACAATCACAAAAGTGAAAATTCTTAGGAATAAATGAAATAACGCTAACAGCGATTTTCGCTAAAACACGTACAATCAGATTGAAGGATCTTAGGAGCTTATAACTTAAAGAGGGCGCCCCCAACGATCATGGTGGAAATAATCAGCCACACCCAGTATATTATTGATCAATGTACATTTTGTGATAATTAATGGGGATAACGATGAAATCCTACTTTTTACATGAGAGACAAGTGATACAAATTTACCATCTGCCTTACACTGTGGCTCAGTATTAAATAAGCATTATTTTCTCTTGGAGCAAACAATAAGCCCCCTTAAAAAAATATGTATCTATAGAAGAGTCCCATAAACATGATAAAAACGCTTACGAAAAAGGGGAGCGAAGTACAAAATTATGATAGAAAAGAAGAATGCAAGGAAGCAAAGTGACAGGGTGGTCAAAGTTTATCCTGATCAAAAAAATATTGTGAAAATAGCAGAAAAATAGTTTTAAAATATTGGTTAAGGTTAGATGAAAATCCAACACAGAATAAAAATAAAAAGTTATTAGATTTTCTATTTGTGACGTCACAATCGAGCAGCTTCACACGTATTGTGAATTTGAAAAAAAAATCAATGAACTGTCATTTTCTGCAAAAAATTGATAATGGGTTTTATCGGACAGCATATCGTGCAGCATATTGTTAATGAATAATAAATATTACTACAAAACAAAATATTATTTCACACCCGCTCCTGAAAGAAAAATTTTAGTCATCACGAACCATTAGAAATTTATGCAGCTGCTCGCATATGACGTCAAAAATCAAAAACCTGAATTCCAATAAATTTCCTAATCTTTAATGGATTTTCATCAAACCGTGACCGATGCTTTGAATCATTTTTTCTGCTATTTTTACAATAAAATATTCGTCAGAGTGAAATTCTCCTCTAATGACCTGCACAAAAATGCACACTACATTTGAATTAATGTTTCCCCCTTTTATTCCTTTTTTTCTTTTGCTGCTTTGTGCTTTCTCCGAGTGGCACTTGTGGGCACTTCTGCCCCATAAGATACGCTATTAATAAAAACAAATACTGGCTCCCTATATTTTTTTAGAAAATGAAATTATGTTAGTTTTTACCCTTATAAAGGAGGCAAATATCACTTACATCATCACTACCTAAGAAGCTGTACTTTATTAAATGCTATTATACAAGAAGAGAAAACAAAAATCGATTTGAAAGTCACATTGTTAATTTGTACCTCAAAATAACTTGACAGTTTCTCACATCAAAGTAGAATTTTCTGAACTTTAACCCACCCGTTTCTGTTGATCGTGCACTTCTACAAATAAACTTAATTACTGTTTTTATATATATTTTTTTAAGAATTGTATTTACTAATGACGTTTTGTTATGGTTTCTCAAAGAATTCAACACCTTTAACAATTGTCAATGTGGTGTGCGCTCTGAGCTTAAAAAGTACATTCAATCACAAGTATAACAAGCTATAAAGAAATTATCATAAATATATTTACAATAAAAAGGTGATTTCACATGCAAAAATAATTAATTCATATAACATATTCATCTTGGGCAAAGATGAACGATGAATTGAATACATGAGATGTATACAATGTACACTGTACACAATAGAATACAATTTACATTTGCTTCGTAAAGAAACATAACTCAATACATAATATATTTTCAGTAGCAATTGAAAAACAGTTCATAATTTATCATAACTCCAGACTCCAAAATTCAAATTTCATTAGATGACGTATAACGACTTTGTTCATATACAAATATTTGATTTTATTCAGAAAAGAAATCAATTCATAAAAATTGTTTTGGGGTCTTAAGCATGAAATTCAAATATTATTATGAGTTCATATACAATCATGGAAAATGTGAAAACTAATAATCATCGTACGATATAAAAACCCTACTGTAATTAATTAGTACAGTATTTGACTTTTTTTTTACTATTTATCATATTTCTAAAAGAATACTTATTCATCATTTGACTACAAAGTGAATTTATTACCGCTGACGAAATGAATCTATAAAAAAATATCTATTCATGATCTTTGGTATAATAATTCAAAGGACGAAAATATTTGGATTTATTTCCACTTTCATCTCAGTCGGACTCGGAAGGAACAAAAAAGTGTTCAGACATTGTCATAGCTTCGGAGTTTAAAGGAAAGTTGCTTCTGAATCCCAATTCGACGAATTTTCATTGTAATAATGTTATAATCGCCATAATTCATTAATAGACAAAATAGGCGGAATATTTTTATTGCCAAAACGATTATCATCTAATTTTGTTTAGTTTTTATCTTTTTGTGGAGCTCTGTAATTGTGTTAAAACCGTGATTAAAGGAAGTCTCTCTAAAGGTTACGTGACATTAAACTCTATTTCTTCCATACTGTGGTTAAAAAGGGCTAGTGTACACACAATGTAGGCTTCATCTTATTTTAACGGAAACCAAGGCCAGATACGTCTGATGGCGCTGTTTACGTCCACAGCATGTCTCTGAGGGCCTATCGAGAACGCCCTCACTATCAAAATTATTCAGTTCATGTATTTTTAAGTCTTGTAGGTTATCATAGACATTTTTCATTCACTCTCTTCTCATTTCTCATTTGCATACTAGTTTTACCAGTGGTAGAATCTTAAAAATGTTTGATGGAAGTTAAATTAAAGACTGGAAGACAATATATAGAACTCATTAAACATTTCTCAGAACCGAAAAAGGGGTTAAGCCAGATGTCACATTATATGATTTCGGAAGCTCTGGTCTACTGGTGGAAAGCAGGACAAACACCAATCATTTTATATAGTTAAGATAATACAAAGTCATCATAAAAATGATGACGAAATCCTGCGAGAGTTCATAGAGTCGAAAACAATGATAAGTAACAATTCAACTTAATGTTATATGTTGACGAATTCTGCCGCTTTAAGTTCTTTTTATTTCAAGAATAGCTTCAGTGCATAGAGATGTATAATAATATACATCTCTATGCTTCAGTGTATTCAAATGCATAAGTCCTCCGTCTGAAAAACATCATGAACTTAAATCATTTAATGATTTCTCCATTTGTTTTCCGATATTCCCATGTTGAACTCTCACTGCGTTTCTATTGTCATTTCAAGGTTCATCACATCTCATAGAGATGTATCTTATTGACCTAGCTCTATGTCACATCTAGTGTCTTATGCTCGACAGAGGTGTATCTCTTCGCGCGTCGTGCAGCGCTGACAAATGACGTCACAGCACCAATGGAATCTACACTGGCATGCGCGTGTCACCATAACGCTCCGAATATTGTAGCCTCGTCCGCAACAAATGCTGTTACAAGTCCTAACCTTATCACAAGTTCGACCTCCAGTCCCAACTGAATATTTACTCGGCGTGCAAAAATCCGGCGACGTTCTCTCGAACACGAGATCACCAGACCCCGGCGAGGTCGGCGAATCGGGGTAGAGTTTCTCCTCATTACGGGACTGTCGTCTGCGGACGAGCTGGTTTTCACCGTCGGCGCGGTTGGCAAGAATGACCTGAACACTTCGTTCATATTTCTGTTTAAGCTCATCACCGATGCTATGGAAAGGCCCAAGTTGTTTCCAACACGTCTGCGTGGTGCATGCCCCTGAGATGCCGTGACATTTGCAGACCTTGTCGACTCGTTTTTTAACGGTCTGGAATGGAAGAGGGAAGCGATATGAAAAAAGGAGAAAACATTAAGTAAAGAAATTCAATTTTGATTTTAATTCAAACATAACATCGAGTTACAAAGTACTTGAAAGAGAAATCAAGAAGGAGAAATAGGATTTTGTATGATAAATATGTAGACCTCAATTAGAGAACTGAAAAGAACATGTGTCTGTATTGTTCACCGTCACCCTAAACACCTATCATCCGGCAAAATCAATGATTCCTAAATCTTTTTTTATTATGGCCTATTACGATACGAAACAACTTCACATGATCGAGGGTCCTACCGGAGTCACCATAAACAGAAACAGAAATATGATTTTTGTATTGCTTCATCAATGATGTCACCTATTTAGAGCAACCGTCCTCATACGGCACCACAATGACAGTGGGGCAAATCGATTTAGTCATCCAACCCATAAAGTGGACTTTCACCGACAAAGAGATTGTCATTTCATCACACTTTCATCTTACCGACTATATTGAAAAACATATTTTCTGTTTAGGCTTTCTTTGGGTCAAAAGTTCACCAGGATATCATTTAGGAACTTATGTTCATGTTGTGTTTCACATGCCTGTGAATCTTTACTTGATAATCAGTTAGTTTGAGTTATGACTGTTGTCTTAATTTCTTTGTTGCTAGTATCATTGATTTTTATTTGTTAAAATTTAAATCGAACCGAATCCGTTAGTTAGTGACTTTGAATCTCGTTATGTCATTGACAGTCTGGTGATTTATACGTTTCAAAGCGCTTACAGATTTATTATAAACTCGGTTAGTCAGTCATTCCCGAACACAATGCATGCACATTCTCCACTCCCTGGGAAGTATTCAAGCCAGTCGCCTTGGGGCGTGCACAAGCTAAGCGACTTTCACGTCTTACCAGGGGCCTGTTGCATAAAACTTTTTACCTGAGAAAACTCTGGTAAAAACTGAAAACTACGGTTAGTCTGTCTGATTTCTACCATTGACTTTAACACAGGGCAAAAACTCTGGTAAAAATAACCTGAGTTTTCTCAGATAAAAAGTTTTATGCAACGGGCCCCAGCTACCCATTTAGTACTGGATGAATTATGGCAAAGTGTGGATTAATGCCTTGCCAAAGGACATTAGGCCGAGGTGGGATTCAAACACACGACCCTCTGATTACAAGGCGAGAGTCAGAACCACTACACCATGACTATTCCACTTCCATTTGTAATGAATTTACAGGTATACATGAAAATTCAAGTTGTTGTGTTTTATGAAAAGCAGTAACGACCTCTGATTACTAAATCATTGTAAATGATCACTACAATAAGCCCATTTCCAGTCTCGTATTTCAGTAATTATTCATATTTAATGTACATCGGACAGAAGTATAGTGATTGATTATAGCCAGAAAGCTATTTATGAGAGGTGGGCCAGACGTCACCTGATAATCAAAGGTCAAAAGTTACGTGATAGACAAAATGAGATACAACCTGGCACATATAAATGACCTTTGATGTCATTCATCGGCTAGGCTTCCTGTCTCTATTGTGACAGTTCCACATCAGGTTCATGTTTGAAGCCCCAAGATTGTTGTTCTTACTTTCATGTTTCTCTTTCTGTTGTCTTGTTGGTTTAATAGACAACGTTTTTCTCATTGTAACTTGTTTGTTTTGTCCATCAAAAATAAGAAAGATCCCCGAGTATTTATGGTAAAATATTTTTCTTTACGTACCAGCGCATTGACTGTCTGAGTAAAATTGGTGTGAGGAGAAAACAATTTTATGATTTGGAATGGAAAATTTTGGATACCATGGGACATTTTTCCTTCCCAAATGGTTAAGCTTAGGGCTGGCTGTGGCGCGTTTTAAAGCTATATACTGATCATTTTTCTCCATTCTAATTAACTCTATACATGACTTGAATTAAATCTTCATTTTCCCCTTTTTTGCTTATAGATTTTTTCTTGGATCAAAATCACCTTCATTTTGTGGTGACACCCTTTTTGGGGGGCTTGACAAAATTTTAACCAGCACCTCTATTTTTTTTTATAAATCGTTCCCAGAACCATGTGAATGCAATGACCGAAAACGACTAATTATGGTACCTTACCCTTATTCCCAGGTCACTGTTATGCATCTCCATCTTACTTCTTAGATCCCTACTTCCACTAGATCTGTTCTTCAAGAAATCTTTGAGGAACCTTTGGCTGTACTTGAGGTTATCGCCGCACCCTCCCCATTTCCACGCTTCCCGGTTTGCCTCGGGACTGAAGCTGACATCGTCACACGAGCATCGATCGAGCGTCCCTCGACTGCAGCCCTGGGCGATGGCGTGAACGAGACCCGCTGAGCTGATGGCGGAGAGGAACGCAGTCTCTTTCATACCTGAAAACAACGCAAGGGAGAGAGAAAGAGAGAGGGGAGTAAACGATTTGGAAACGACTTGGAAGTATGATTCATTGTAACATAACTTTAACTCAATCTTATAAAACTGGATTATTAAGAGGAATATTGAACACGAATCGATATCCACTTCAAAACTAGTTACCCTAACGTGAATTCTTTATTAAGTGAACAAGACAAAGTTCAAGGTTAGTATTTGAATAAACTTCGTGCTACCCCTTTTCCTGTAAATATTTTTGACGAAATTATATAAGCACGGTATCAGGACAGAATTTACCTATCACGATGAGGAAGTTTCATACAAAAATTATCACAGATAATTATTCATTTACCTCAAAGTCAGAGTTGAGTTGACATTTAGATTACAATTGTCTAAATTTGCAAAATATATTGTGATCTGCAAATAATGAATGGAAGAAAGGAGTAATTCTACTGGGAGCACAGGGACATCATTCTTGATCATGGTAGGAGAGTAGAAGGGGAGGTCGGGGTGTCCACACTTCAGGTCAGCGGGAGGGACACCATCAGTCGGAATAAGGTTCGCCAGTCTCGACTGCTGAAGGCGAATTCAAAATGGAAAGGATTTGAACTTGGTTGGACTGACTGGCGTCAAGTTAAGTCAACGTCATTCAGTGAGTGACAGATTTATGATGATGACTGGAGTGTTGAGGGAGGAGAATGTAACACTGTTTGGTACTTGAAAGTGATGATGAAAATTTACCTCCATGTCCGCAAGATAATTCATTCAAACCTTTTTCTTTTTTTTCTCTCTATTTTAGCATATTCAAGGTATAGTCTCATTTACTCGGCGTCTA
This sequence comes from Lytechinus variegatus, assembly GCF_018143015.1. Lineage (NCBI taxonomy): Eukaryota > Metazoa > Echinodermata > Echinoidea > Temnopleuroida > Toxopneustidae > Lytechinus > Lytechinus variegatus. The sequence goes on along the minus strand of NC_054740.1, from coordinate 78,325,556 downwards.
TCTTTCCACACATTATGATTTCATTCGATTAAGACGGTCTTGGGGCAAACGATATCATGAAATACAAAATCCGTTAAATGTGTTGGTTGACCCACAATATCAGACTGGAATTTTCAACTGACATGAGAGTGCACATTGTGGGCCTATTCACTTACACATTTATGAGCCAAGAAAAAAAACATTCAAGAAATACTCCCGGCCTCTAGCACAAAAATACTATTATGGTAACATTGTCATTCAATGATAACTTCCATGGCAACATTATCATTAATCAAAATAAGTACTTTTCATGAAAGTACTTATTGACAAAGTTTACTTTTATTTCTAAATTCATCATGAAATGCTCCTTGCCCAGCCTTAGTGTGAACGAAAAGAAAGAGGTACAAGCCTTAGTGTACAGGCACAGAAAACAGCAAATTTATCGTTGCTGCTGGTAGAAATAACATGTATTGCATAGAGTGAAAAAAAAGTGCTGGGACGGAAAAGGTTTTGGATGCCCCCTCCCAAACTTAAACCTTGTATGACCCTTGACGCCAAATTGCACGTGAAGGCTGCGATGAAAGACGAAACAAATTAGAAATACGTGACAGAGGAATAGCAAAACGACAGCCACTGACGAAGTGAAACCTAAATAGACGCTCTTTATTGCTCTCACCGTTTCTTTCACACTAAGCATGCATCTAGCTTTTGAATTAACATAACATTTTTCACAGTTTTTGACAAATTTAAACATGATTTGAAGCATTAAAAGTAGTATTTGAAGTCAATTTGATGAACAAAAAACTTCAAATAATACATACAATTCTAATTTGACATATGACTTGTATTCATTAGGCATTATACCTGAAATAGTCAACCCTACTACAACCCCCACCCCCCCCCCCTCATAATTGTGTTGGAATACAACATTTTCGTTCGAGACCTTATAGATATTTTCGTTCAAACCTCAATCATATTAAGACCGAAAACGTTAGTTGAATCATTAATTTTATTCTACTTTTGTCAGCCAGTTTCTATCATGACAATTTGCATGTGATTTGAGACAATATTGAGGAGTTCAGTTGTATGGTCATTGTTGAAATTAGCAATTAGACCATTCAGTCATTATAGTAGACAAAATAGCCCAAATTGGTATCAAACAAAGAAATAATGATTGACCAAAAATCAACTTGGTAATCAGAGAAACTGAATAAAATCTACACCTAGTCACTTGATGTTAATTGGCTGATATGATAGACCGAATCGAGGAGTGAACGTACGGCGGAGAGACGATGATCAGTGAGTGATTCACTCTCAGAGCATGTGTTAAAAACATTCATTCAACGTCTCCTAAATTCTTTGCTGTATGTTTGACCATCATAAATCACTTTGCTTGACCAATGACTCAAATAGATATGGACATCTGCCAAACAAACAAACGATAGAGACAGATAAATATAAAAACAGATATTTTATATATACAACTAATACAAGACGAAAGAGTGATGATGACGGCCAACATAGTAAGCATGTGAGAATAGTTTGTGGGGGAGGGGCTCGAGGGAGTATGTGTGTGTGGGTTCGGAGAGAAAAAGAGGAAGGGCGGGAGAGAAAGAGAGAGAAAAAAGAAAAAGAGGGAGAGATGAGGAAAACAAAAGAATACAAAGAAGAAAAATAAGCGTAAAAATAGTTTCAGCGAGAGGAGGCCAGTGTGATAGGAGGGACATTCGAAATAGTTCATGTGCTATATTGGAGAGACCAAGAGAGGAGGATAGAAACCTACTGACTCAATTTTAGAAATGAAATGTACATCTGACTGTGGAATCATGCGAGGTCAATGACCTTTGACTGGATAATTATACAAGCACATTGTTAAGTGAGTGGTAAACTTTTAATTAGGGTTACCCTGGTCGGACAACGAACAAGGCGTAGATTGATTCGTTGGAACGGCTGTTGGGCGAGTGTCCAGTTAAACTGATTAGTCTACATTGCCAGACCTTCTCATTACTGTCAACACTCATGCGTGTACAACCTAATTAATTGCAATTATACAGTGATAACATATTTTATTTTCAATATGTTGACGATGATCTAATTGTAAGTTTTGTATAGGGGAAAAGAACTTAAATCGAAGTCCATTTGTGTCACGTTTCATCAAGGCTAAACGAAATACACACCACTGCCTATATCTACACTATTTTACACAAATACAAATCAACTAGCGATCGAATAGTCATTCAAATCAAAATTGGTTGTTTTTATTTTTACGCAATCTATTTTTAACAAGAAACAATTGTAGCTCATATTTATCAAAGTACTTTCGTGTAGGGGTCAAGCGAAATGGAGTCCCCATTCTAGTCCAGAAACGTGATACATTGATTGGCTATGAGTGAGTGTGAAGAAAACAGTCAAACTGAAGGACAAACATTTTTGTCTTTAGACAGTAGGTATCGTATCCAGGGAAGTTCACCCTATTAATTGACCTCTGTGAATAAAATTGTTAAGTAATTGGCGTTGTCAGTCTGACATATAAGAAAAATGACACGCGTGATCATTTTCCCTATGACGACAAAGTAGATTTAACACTCACTGATATGGAAAGAAGTTATTTTACGAATTTTCTATATATCTGAAGTAGGCCTACAAAAATTGCTGAATGCAAAGACTAAGCGCGCAGACTGATCGGTTGAGAAAGCAGCTGATTGGTTAAAAGTTGGTTCAATTCGGTGAAGCGTAAAATGATATGCACACCGATGTTTCAACTAACTGAATAAACGTGCAAACTTCGTAAGACAACTGAGTTTTGATGGCATTGTGTTCGTAGTCTTGTCACTGAGCTGGCGCGACGTTATGGCGTGCGCTTGTAATCTACATTTTTATTTATTTATTTAAAATCATGTTAATAGTACCACCTTAGCGAAAATCATAAACTAATTAAGAGGTCTGGAGTTCGAGCCCTAGGACACGTCTTTCAAAAAGGGCTCGCTAGCAAGATAACTCAGTAGAATTGTGATTGTTTAAAGATCCAATTTATGGCGCCATCTTTTTTTTTTGTACGTTTCCGTTTCAAATAACTCTACCTTGATTTCGTCATCTACAACGCATTTCTATTAGAATATCATTTTCTGCTTTTGGTTCCTTAATAATGGTTTTGTATTGGTTGGCTCTTTGATTTAAAGTGAAAATATGTAAAAACTTTTCAAAAGTTATGCAAGAAAAATTCATTAAATCGACAATAAGTTCGATCAAAACAAATCACCACAAGAAATTGACGTAATATCCATTAGTGACCTCAGTAAATAGGCAGACTCTGTGTAAGACCATGGACCTACTAGTAAGACGGGCAGTTTTGCGGTAAGTACTGTTTGTGGTTTTCGGGCTAGGTAAACTTTGCGGTCAAATGACACAGTTGTAAGGTGCCTGAAATTGTTAATGAATACATTCAATCCACACTACCGTTGAATTAAACGTTGCTTAACCCAATTAAATTATCAGACATTATGCATCCGGGTTTGCTCGTTTGCTCTATTAAACGCGACCAAAGAAAAATTTTGACGTAAATCATCATCTTCTCACCTGCACGCATAAACAGCTATATTGACCGCGCGAGTCGTATTTCTACCTATGCGTGGTTGATGTTTATTTAGATGATTTAATTCTTCCATCCTATGTTCATTTTAGTCAACAAGAATGTCAGAAAAGCAAGATGATTACAAAATGAAAAGATGTAAGATATCAACCTATACCAAAGGCCATAAGCTTGCATGTGGTATTGTTTGGCCTCAGTGCCTTCTCATTATGGTCTAGTTCGATTTATCATCTTTGCTGAAAAACTAGCAATGCATTCGAAAGAGAAATGGCGTTATCGTAATTGAAGGTCTGTCTCCAGCGATATTAAAACAATCACATGGTCAGGGTTAGTGACCTCTTGATACTCCAGCCGGAAAATGATATGATTTTTTTTTGTGAAGTCAAATGAGCAAAACACAACAAAATGAAAATCATCGAAATCGGACTGATATCTTAAAAATAGAAAAAAAATATTTTTTTCTGACTTGAGTGTCTGTCTGTACCTCTATATTCCCAATTTGATGTTCTTTTTTTATTATGCAAAAACATAGAGTTCCATAATTTCGTTATTTTCCATCCGCTTTGATGAAATTTTGGTGTTTTGCTTGCATAAGCTCTTGATTTCATTCATACCAATTTCAGGTTGGAGTATCCCTTTAACGTTATTTTGACATGTTATTGATCATTTTTGTAAAAGTCACAAAAAATCACAATTACAAAATCATGTTTGTGTCTCCAAATAATTTCGCGAATTTCTTTATAATAATAATAATAATAATGGTATTTTATTCAAAGACTGTTCGCAGCAAGAGCTGAATTGTACAGATTTTTTACATAAAAAACAGCATTAAACATAACAGTATCAAAATAGAATTATAAAAATACACAAAGCATAAAAAATCTACTATCATTAATACTTTGGGGGTTAATATGAATCGACAGAATATTTTCAAATATAAGTAACTGCAGAGGTTTCAAATTTTGCTTAAGATATAGTACATGTATACGAGAAAGCGGATTGGAAGGATTTATGATGTAAGTTAATTGGATTGGATAAAATTGACTTGAGGATATCGAGATTTTGAATTAGTGACGTATTCAGAGTAATAGTGTTAATTTAGTCTGTCTCATGGTGTAAGTCGCATGTAAGCAATAAATGTCCATTAATCAATCAGAGATCATATCATCTTGGGAACTTTATTTTTCATCAAACAATCATTTTAATCTGATATAGATTCCCGCATGCGTTTACCTGTTTTTTATTAGTCCATTAGCTTAGTTACGATCAATCAAATACGATAATAACACCATAATGCAGGATCATCCTTAAAACCAGGTGTTTTCATATTGTCGGAAAACAACAGACAAACAATAGCCATTCCCCCTCCTATTTCCTTGAATGTTTAATATCGTAGCATATGTCACTAATGATTAAGTGTGCAGAATGACGGGTATGTAATAACTATACGAGGCGTCAGCATAGTTTTTGTTCAACAATCTTAACCTTGTAGAATAACATGTGGCATAGTACATTGCTATTTGGTTCTGTGTATGCGGGAACTGTAGGGGTAAATCCTGGCTCGAAAATAAAACCTTGATTGTGAATTAAACCAAATTAAACCAAATGTTCCAGTTACGTATTTCGAGGGAATTCATATTATTAGATTATAATTTGTGTAAAAGGCTGGTTTAATGAAACGACTGATATGCGAGAGTAATCAGTATTTGGTAGAGTAGGTCTTACCTACTCTGGTAACAACTGGGTCTTTTAGTAATTCAACATTTTGTGACATTCGTAATTTACCTTGTGGAATATATAAAAACTAATATAAGAAAAAGTAAGGAAAAATGACTCTAAATCAAACCAATCAAAATAAAATATTCCATGGTATTTTGGTGCCACGATGAGAGTGTTACGATAGAAAGTTCTTCATGAAACCAACCGCTGTACCGAGAGGAAGATATAGGCGATGAGGATATGATACCGATGTACTATTTTTTCAGAAACTGTTAACATACTACTGCCCCCCCTTGCTCGCCGTTCGTCCTTCCTAAACCTGTATCCTTAGAAAAATTATAGGATCACTGCACATACTATCATAATTTAAAATTCTGGCAAGTTATCAAGCCATCTAATAAACTGCTACAACGCTGAATTTCTCCAATAAAACAATGGCAATTACAATGAAAGGAAAGAAAATCAACAATCTCTGCTTTGAATTGTTAGGTTTGATAATAATTCTCGAGGGTAATTTTGGAGAGTTCAATACCCCCTTTACATGAGAGTACATACACATGGGAATGGGATATTTCAGAGTTCAAATAGGGCTGTGTTCTCACGTTTGCCATTCAAATTCGCCAGGATCACATTATATCTTCTTTTTTCTTTGCTGTTTATTTACACTTTAAAAATACTTACTAAAATTTGAATAGGTAATTCAAATGAGGGGCACTTAAAGTAATTCTTATCTAAAAAAAATCAACAGCAGATGATTCTTTTCAAAATGAATAGATTCACTTCACTCGTTTGAATAACAAGCTATACTTGTATATTTTTAATAAATAACATTTCACCTCCCCTCCGAAGTTATATTTTTCCCTCGGGAGAATATTTTCCCTCAGCGCTGCGCGCTTCGGGCAAAATATAATCCCTTGGGAAAAAATATAACCCCGTCGGGGAGAGGAAATATTATATTTCAACTCTAGGTAGGCAATATCTGTATATTATTTGACAAGGAAATATTTTTAAATAGAACTTGTATTCCTCCGATAAGATGTCTCTTTAAATAAATGTATATTTGTTATGGGTCTACATAAAAAGTATATGGTTTAGAACTTTTCTTGCAAACAAGGTAATACATTTACATCGTAGTGTCAGAAAATTTCCATATAATTTATGGCGAAAATTCGCACGTATGAACACTTCCCCCGTTACTATAAAGAACAACCGCAGGTTTGATTCACCATCGTAAAAATAACCCATCCATAAAAACAATTTACTCACAACATATGCACATAATTATTTCTAAAATATTCTCCTCAGACCTCCTTCGAAAAAAAATTACTATACCTTATACGTTTTATCAGCCAATACCAACTGATATCAATGATAAAGAAAAAAAAGTTGTTTGTTTTCATTAAATGATATACCACGTAGTATTTAAAGTTCGATTTATATTCTACTTGAGGCTTCAAAATTAATACGAAGGAATTTGTGTTTTTTATCATAGGTCAAAACATTCTTACTAGATTTTTGCATGAGTTTAGAAAGTAGTATATTGAATTGGTTGATTTGTCATATTTAATGTAAATTCATCCACAACCAAATCTACTCTCACATGTACCCCTCCCATCACCCACGTGATAAAGAAAAAATGTTCATTACCGTGTTATGGTTGTAGTAACACCATTTTGCACTTATTGTGGGTGCAATAAATACGTTTTTTCCTCCGCTGGGGATTTTAATGTAATTACTGGAAGAATAAACTGTTATGATCATAAATCTGACCACATGTAAAAGAAATGAAAGAAAGAAAGCGAAATATGACTTCAATATGACACGGGATAGCTGCTGATTGGTTTATGATAAATGTTGTGACATTCTGCCCTTCGTGGTCATTTTTCCTAGGAAGTTTTGATTTCATTCTAAATTAAATTCGGAAGATAGGGTCTCTGGTGGATATGTGCATACTTGCTGAATTTCTTGCCCTTTCATTTTCAGTCGGGATGAAGAAATTATAAAAACATTTTTACTTTAGAAGATTCAGCTCCACCACTCCTTTCTTCCTCTCCCTTTGTCTATTTTCTTCTTCTCTCTTTCTTGCGTCATATTCCTCTCCCTGCTTTCTATTTCGTTTCCCATTTTCTTCCTACTTTTTCTTCATCTACTTCTGTCTTCTTCTCCTTTATCTTCTTCTAATCCTCAATCATCTTTTCCTATTACTTTTTCACAATCTCCAATCCAAATTTGGATGTAACTTATCACACATAAGCCATCTTTCGCTTCATAATCGGAAATAATAAATTTTCCTCCTCAATAAAGAAAATTTATATAAATAGTAAAATAGAAGGCCGATATGGAAAACGATATTATTGACAAAAAGAATAAGAAACGCTTTGCATTTTTCATTCTGTGCAAAGAATGAAATACAGTTTTCTACTTCTGATGATCAATGACATACATTACGATTTAGATCAGGAAGTCACGTAGCAAAAAGAGATCATGATGAAAGATGTTTAAATCAGAATGGCCTTAAATCAATTCATTGGGAAAAAAATTCCATATAACAATGCAACAGGCAGCCCCACATTAATGTATTTGTGTCATCTTTTCCAATATGTCATGAATCTATCATGATTTCTCTTTTTCAAACCGGAAAGACGGAGGTGTGCAAGTTGTCAACGCCTACAATCCCTTTTCCAAGGCGAGACAGGAGGAGCCCCTGGTAACAAGCTTGTTATTTTACATCCAACGTTCTTGAACTCAATTAACATTTTATAATTTCAAAACACGAATCCAAAGTTCAAATACTAGTTTTCTGGAATCTGAAAATGAGAAAGAGTTGAGTTTTAGAATGCTATTCCCAAACTGGCAATCGCACTATAGGTTAATGGCAATCGTCACCGTTACTCCCATTCTTATACTGCCATCCACAGAATAAGGCCAAGATTTTTCTGTTTTAGAAATTTCAGTGTGATATTAATAATGCGAAAATTTGCTTGCTATAGGGATTTATCTGAAACAGTAGTGTTTTTCACCCACAGGTTACGAAGCTAACACTGAAAAACAAATCATTCTAAGCCTTCAGGCTATACATGTTTAAGATCATCATACGCAAAAAAAGTGCACGTATACATGTGATGTGATTTCAAACGAAAAGAAGGGGAACTTTCGAGAACAAGGAAAATAAAAAGTGAGAAGAAATGAAATGAAGATATATGTGAACATGTCAGCTATTTGATCAGACATCACAACAATTTCATCAAGGTCTACACCAAAGTGGGGTAGGAATCCCACCTAATGCCAAATACTTAACTCAATTACATTTGGATCAAGATGGAAATATGTAGAATTATTTACGATCCCACGCAACTTAAAGGGCGACCCATAGTATCTAGGGTATTAAGGTCTACTTTCCGACCCAGCATCTACAAACTAAAATGATTCAGTGATACATGATCTGTGCAGATCATGATCAAACATACATAACTAATATTTCAAGTAGTTGTTTTCTTTGTGAACTCTATAAACATGATATGAAACAACTGATATTTTGTTTTACACAAATTAAATTTTTTTAACACTTCCTTATAAATTATGACAAAAATTAGACATCATGATGACCACAAAATGATGATCATAATTCATAAAAGTAAAGTATACATGTCAATATAAAATCACTTTTACTATTCTTAATCTTTTTTATTATTCCTAATGTACTTTGTACGTAACATGAAATGTTTTGCATCGTACATCAAACGTCGTGGCATCTTCCTAAATTTGATTTAATATTCAATTTTTAAATGTTTGTTTGTTTTGCTTTCTTAACATGTCTTACATATTCACTTTCTTTCCATGACTAGTTTATACCGTGATACATCCATGATGGTTTCTGTTGAAAACCTTTAATATCAAACTGCATGATCGAACGAACGGGCGGTCTGGCCGGTACAGAAGCGCAAATTTCACATCCAGCCCGCCATCGAAAGTCAAATCCTTAAATTGTAGGAGTGGATTAGTAAGACCCCATGGATCATCCGAACTAGATCCCTTAATCCAAATTCTGGTGGAGGGGCAGTGACACGAGTGAAATGGAATTCTCTGTATGTGTGTTCTGGGATGTAGATGATGCTAACATCTAGTTCATGCCAACAAGAAAACCAACATTTTACAACAATTTCATGATTTCTATATAAACAACTTTTATATGATTATGAGGAAAATAACAAAGACATATTAATAATTTTGTAAACCAAAACATATGCAAAAATCGCTGAGAAAAACAAGAGAATATGCACTTTCCCTTATAACCGTTGCTAAAATTCGTCTTTATTAATTTGCAACAAAGACATTTACTATCTCAGTATAGAAAATTGGCAATCTAGTATCGCGTTATACCAATCTTACCAAACGCAGCATATAAGGCAACACACATTTACAATCACCCCCATACACACCCCCCACACACATTTACCCCTCCCCCACCTTCTATCTATATACAAATCTCATCCCTCATAATGTTTCTTCATCTCAATTGGAAATTGATAGTCAATTCAGGGAGAAGGAGACGGTGAATAAGTTACACAACGATCTAAAGTAGATGTAGAATTTGAGGCCTATTTCTTCATAGCAAAGCGAACTATATCAGCAAATTACTTTTTTTTACGAGACTTGATTCCACATCATTTATTTTCAGTTTTGCGAATAGATTTTATGCGAGAATCTTTTTTTTCATAACTAATTCTTTTCCCACTCCCTTTCAAGATGTCAAGAACATAATGTATACAAAATTAATTAAGGTCTTTCAAAATGAACTTTATAGACTTATATGGCTACATATATAAAATCATTACCCCATAATCGCCCAGAGATAATGTATTAAGATATCGAAAAGAATGAACATGATGCCTGCTGAATTTCCAACAAAACATTTGAAGTTTTGTTTAAAGTTTGCTTTACCGCTCTGATTGCGACAAAAGCTAAAAGGCTGGCCACTGAAATATTCAGAGCTCAAATAGGCCTGCTACGAGAGACTTACGCGAAAGCATCGCGATATATACATTTCCCCCATCGGATACTGGTGCATTTCAAAATTGTCCAAGGGAAGACAAGCTAGGCCTGTATTTTCAACAAGGAATTTATTTGCACTCTTGTCTAAAGTTTTTGGTTAAGTATGGATAGACAATTATTGTGACGCAAATTTTTCTAACCGTACTGGTGCATTGCATCACTAGGCAGCTCAATGGACACTCAAATACTTTCTGCCAATGAAATCAAAATAGTTTTCGTCACTACTACAGAACGCGGTATTAAGAAATATACATTACAAAAAAATCCTCTTCACCTTCCATAGTTTTTAGCACAGAGTTTAGATTAAAGCCAAAGTTAAACCTGGCTTCAGAATCCGGACCCTGGGTCCCGTAACACAAAGGTTAGCTATTAATCGTACGATAGATTTTCATGATTAATTGAAAATTTTATAGTCAATGCATGCAATCATTCGTAAAAAAATTGTACGATCATTCCTAAGCTGATACTAGAAGAAAATCTGATTACCGTGTATCATGTGGGAAATTCTCCTTATCCCGAAAGTCGATCATTCATAATGGTCCTTTATTCTGGAACAGTCTCCCTGAAGATGTCAAAAGTTCTCTATCCCTTCATGTATTTAAATATAAACTAAAAACATTTCTTCTGCAAAAACTTTAATTTCCTAGACTAAGTTACCTCAATTCATTTGTTTTCTAGTCTTTCTCTGCAAAATTCAAACTTTTATTTAAAAAATTGGGATTATGTTATAAGTTTTTAACTTTTTAAATGATCCCCCACATTTATACTGTTTCTCTTCTTGTGTGATTTAAGTATTGTTTAGATTTTGGTTTATTGTTTTGTGTAGTGTGTTTTCTTTATGCACTGGAATATATTGTACTGTATTTTGTAATACCATCTTTACTCTGTATTGTTTTTTTTATGAAGTGTGGAAAATAAATGAATCAAATCGAATCAAATCAAGCTTTGTGGAGTCCGGGATGGACTCGAGGCCGGTAGATCTGAGGTGGAACCTGTACAGGGTGAATGAAATGAAATCTGCCATCAAGTTTGTGCACGTGAACGCGATGAGTCGGCTCTAACACGAGACTGGACTTCACCCCAGCAGATATTCTAACCCCAACTCCTTGGGTTATGATCTCCAGGAGCATCAGTGATTATTAACAGATTATTTAATTGTCTTACCTCCCTTTACAATGTTAAGTCTATGAGCATCATTCGCCATGCTGCAATTCCATCTTTCATGTTTGAACTGCTGTCTACATTCTGCTAGGCTGAGACGGAAGGCATCCAACAGAACCAGGACCATCCCGTCGTCTCTATTGCACAGTTTCTGCTGCTTCTTGGTAAGGAACAGGTTCTTACAATCACGACCCATTCTGTCAAGTGATATCCGATTTGTACTTGCTAACCTGCAATCAAAATCAAGGGTAAAGGCAATAAGGAGTATATCAGATTTACTCATCATGCGATCATTTTTGGTGAAGGGCAGTAGTGGCTTACACTCTATCAATTTGACCAGCAACTATGGCAGGGGCCTAAGTTCGGTTCATTTCCTAATTTTTTAGGCTTATCGTTAGGTAGTTTGGCTTTAATCAGGAAGAAAGGGTTTAAAATGTAGAATAATTTGATAGAAAGGACTGAGATTAATGTTGGGTTAGGGTACTTTTTTACAAGAACAATTGTAACGAGAGGAAATTGCACTTATTTTGTAGGTTAGAAATGTGAAGCAATAGTATGAAAGTAGAAAATAAAGAAGAAAGATGGCATATTATCCAGTCAGTCTTTGTCATCCAATTGTGATGTATTATCTGAAGAGAAAGAATAGTAATCAAAAGGCTTGACATTTGTAAACATAGAATTGGACATGATGATTTATCAGGAAGTCAAATAAGTTAAAATGCACTTGAACTGTATTAACGTGAAAATCCCTAGGTTTGTTATGAAATTTAACGGTTCACGCCGTGAAACATGATCACAATGGCCTGGATTCATCTCCCTCTAGTAACCTTAGAAATCATGAGATGGAAAGCAGGCAGTTTCCTGGATTATAAATCCATCGCAATTATTTGATTTATTCTGGATAACGATTACCTTAGAAATGAATCAATTTGATTGAAACATCTAGGTCAACAGTCATCAAATATTTACGAAACATCTCTCAGAAAGGGTCACTAGGGGTTTGGGGAGTTTTGAAGACTAAGAAGTAGAAAGGAACATCACCCGATGTATCATATTCACGCAATTTTAGATATGTTTGTTTTTTATCGAATACTCGTTGGACTTCGTTTATCATGTTTATAGGGTGCATTGAAGAATGTATTTTATGAATAGGGGGAATCTTGTATCTTATAGTATACAACGATTTATAAACTATCATGCGAGTAGAACAGAAAGCATTCTAATAAGTCGATTTAAATTGATAGAATGAAAGGCAAATAAACTGATCAAATCTATTAGGAACGAATTGAGGGGTACACTAATAATCATGTTTTTTTCACCAAGGGTTTATGAACTGTTCTCTCAGTCGGTCCTGCATAACATTATGGTATTATTACCCTTCTCCATTGAAACTTCGAGCGCTATAAGGCAAAATGATATATGTTTAAAAAGTTTTGGTATGACTTGGCTTACCGGGAATTGAACCGTTCTCATGAGGCGGGCGCTCTAACCACTGAGTCACCCTATCCAGGGTGTGTAATTGAATGAAGTGCATGGAGTGAAGCTGATAACTGTGTACATGTAATTGTTACTTTTTTCGGAAGTTCACTCCAATAAATGAAGCTACGTGCAATAAAAATGTTATCTTTAATGCTACAACCATGAAGATATTATTGAAATCTCCACGCTATGACAAGCTTTATATATAGCTCATGAAATATAGCCAGTGCCCCTTCCGATGTTATTGGAAACTCATGAAAGTGGACTCTTCGAACTATATTACCGAGGAGAATATATTTGCCACAATGGCGATAAACCTTATGAAAACAAACATGGTATATTTATATATCGCAATATATCACAGTTTTCATAGAACGCTGGCGATTGGGAACAATTATTTATGAACAGGGAGTTCCCATTACCCTGTTATGAAGATGCTCAATATTCTGGTTAAAACAGTAAGTAGTAGCTCCGACCATCCCGGAACAAGATATTTGAGCTGTTACAGTAGTAGGTCCACGGTATAACAAGGGTGCGAGCTAGTTGGGAGAATATTATTTTGTGCAAAATGGAAGGGGAAACGGTGAGTTTAAAAATGGGCAGATCCAGGATTTTTTTAAGGGGGGGGCACGTTTTCCAGAGGAAAAAAATGACAAAAAAAACAAAGAAAAAAGGGGTTTTAACCAAAAATTAAGGGGATAATTTGACAAGCAAAAGAAAAAAAAAAGGTCACTTTCAAAGGGGGGGGGGGCAAACATAAAGAAGTGTGAAAAAAGAACATGGAGAGAATTTGTTGAGAGGAAGCGGGGGACTGGTATGGAGTTGAGTGATGCTCCATATTGGTAAGCAATGTTTAGACGGGTGTACCGGTGAAAATGGATTTGGACTCGGTAGAGAAGGCTCTCACCATAGGAATGATAGGTGATCTTAATACATGGCAAGGGAGTAAAATTTGAAGAATGAGAATGGATATTAGAAGTGAGATGAGAAGAAAAAAATCGTTTTGTATATGGAAAGAGTGTAGAATGCACATGACTGAAGGTGGAAAGATGGATATTAAAACAGACGAGACAAAAAAAAAATACCCACAACTTTGTCTGAATAAGATGGATTTGTTTCTACAATTTTTCATACGTTGGGTTTGCTATTGTCGAGAGCAGGGAGTCAGGTGAAATAAGTTTCATGAATTAAAGTTTAGGTAAGAAATTCGCTACATAGTAGAATTATCTAAAAATCGATAAAATAGAATTGGAAACCATACTATAAGGGATTTTTTGTGCAAAAATATGTACATGAATTATGGCGTGATTGGTATAAGCGTACTGTGAATGTGTAGATCGACCTTCCACCCCACCCCCCTCAATATTACACCAACAATTGCCAGATCTAAAATGAATCAAAGATTAACGACAACCCATTGTCGACCCAATCTTCGCAACATTTATGACCAGTGTATTTTACGACGTATTATTCACTATTACCCGATTGGTTGACGAACAAAAGGACATATGAGAGTGGGATCAATTTCAAGTTCAGACGCCCATTGGCAGAAGCAACAATCCTAGTCTACTGTTTCAGACATTTTTTCTATCTACGTTTCTCGGTCAAAAGACAACCCCGGAGACAGCAATAATTGGGCAATTGGTAGAAATATGAACACTTTATTGGTCAATACTCTCCTTACTTTAGTCGTAGGATGTAACCTGATGGAAAACACAATGGCGTGTAACGAAACATACCACTAAATCTAACAATCAATAGATAGACCCGGGCTCCGTAACACAAAGATTAGCGATCAATCGCTAAATGAACTGACCAATCAATATCAATGTTACACATGCATTAGGTTTGAAATACTGACCAAGGACCAATCAGTGCGGTTCTTTCATATTTGTGATTCATCGCAAACCTTTGTGTTACGGAGCCCAGAACATTGAAATCAATCAGAACATTCTGGTGTTGTTCATGTTCTTAGTTGGTATAGATCCAAATCATCAAACAGTATTGACACCTCCATGGTTAATGACAACTCACTTGTAATATCAAGATATACACTTTTCAAGACTCCCTCCTACTTCAATTTAGAAAGGTTATGTGCTCTTGTTTCTCTGATGATAATGACGAAGTATGGAGCTTTTCGAGATAGATATATAGTGGGAGATATCTTAGGAATCTAGAGAGCAAAACCTAACCATCCCAAATGCAATTGGAAATCCCTATATAAAATTCCAATACAATAAGGCTTACTTATATTTTTCAACTCTTTCTGAAAGAGTAGCAATAAAATTGTAAAAAGCGTTACCTGATTTGCAGCCTTTTAGAAAAGCGCTTCCTTTGTATGCATTTTGTATGTATTCATTAATACATTTATTTATTTTATTTATCTAAGCTGTGTATTACACCGGGGTATTACAATGGGTCGTTTTTTAGGGTTATAGCGACAACGGAGCCAAGACTACGCAAATCATGGAGAAAAATTGGGGTTAGATGAGATGAAGAGAGGGCGTAACAAGATACAAAACTTTCACACGAATGGACAATCGAAAAGTAGCAATGAAAACTTGGGCTAGCATTCCGAAACACGGTCGAATTTCTAATATGCTTTGTGGAGATGTTGCTTTTAGTGTTAAGTCATTTCACCCGAGTCATTCAAGTCAGCAAGCATCGACATTGATACTTGAAATGTTTTTTGACGGATAATCAGGAAAGAATGCTTGCCGCAAGAGTAGTCCATATAGCATGATAATCATTTCAAAGCAAATCAAGACACATGTATACCCTATTACAGTAAAATGGCTAAAATTGATTTTTCTTGCAAAAAATTTATGTATGAAAATGCGTCGAGAACCAGTTAGATTATTATGATGTGTGCCCATAATAATGCAAAGCAATTACTTTATTCTTCTTATGAATACACTGAAGTGTACTAGAAGTGTGCTGGAGATTTGACTATTCCAATTCCAGGCCATTTTCTGCAATATCGTATGATATCGTGTAAGATGTCTTACAATGTTCATTTTTTTTCATTGCGAAGATTACTCACACAAGAATATTTTAACATGTTTAAGCCCCCAAAAAAATCCCTGACTTGAAGACTTTATATCAATTTTCGTTGTTTCGTTTTCGAAACAAGGCACGTTGAAAATCGTAGTCCTGGTGGAGGCGCAGTGCACGCACGCGATAATGGAGAGGAAATATGCCAATTAATGAAGAGAAGATTCGAATGATGAAGTAATAAGTAGCTGTGATGTTATCATTGTTACGCCCTAATTTCTCAAGAGTTCTTTTTCCTGCCAAGATGATCAACATATCACTTCACACCTCTCAGTGATTAATGTTCAAGTGGTGGGTTACAGCTAAGACTGTCATGGTCATTGTGCCGATTCAATGTTCAAGTGGTGCATGGGTTACAGCTAAGACTGTCATGGTCATTGTCGCCGATTTAATGTTCAAGTGGTGGGTTACAGCTAAGACTGTCATGGTCATTGTGGCCGATTTAATGTTCAAGTGGTGAGCGTCAGCTAAGACTGTCATGGTCATTGTTGCCGATTTAATGTTCAAGTGGTGGGTTACAGCTAAGACTGTCATGGTCATTGTGGCCGATTTAATGTTCAAGTGGTGGGTTGCAGCTAAGATTGTCATGGTCATTGTTGCCGATTTAATGTTCAAGTGGTGGGTTGCAGCTAAGATTGTCATGGTCATTGTTGCCGATTTAATGTTCAAGTGGTGGGTTGCAGCCTAGATTGTCATGGTCATTGTTGCCGATTTAGTTCAAGTGGTGGGTTACAGCTAAGATTGTCATGGTCATTGTTGCCGATTTAATGTTCAAGTGGTGGGTTGCAGCTAAGATTGTCATGTTCATTGTTGCCGATTTAATGTTCAAGTGGTGGGTTACAGCTAAGACTGTCATGGTCATTGTTGCCGATTCAATGTTCAAGTGGTGGGTTGCAGCTAAGATTGTTCATGGTCATTGTTGCCGATTTAATGTTCAAGTGGTGGGTTGCAGCCTAGATTGTCATGGTCATTGTTGCCGATTTAATGTTCAAGTGGTGGGTTGCAGCTAAGATTGTTCATGGTCATTGTTGCCGACTTAATGTTCAAGTGGTGGGTTGCAGCTAAAATTGTCATGGTCATTGTTGCCGATTTAATGTTCAAGTGGTGGGTTGCAGCTAAGATTGTCATGGTCATTGTTGCCGATTTAATGTTCAAGTGGTGGGTTACAGCTAAGACTGTCATGGTCATCGTTGCCGATTTAATGTTCAAGTGGTGGGTTGCAGCTAAGATTTAATGTTCAAGTGGTGGGTTACCATGGTTACATCTTTGACTGCATAGTCATTGTTGCCGATTTAATGTTCAAGTGGTGGGTTACAGCTATGACTGTCATTGTCATTGTTGCCGATTCAATGTTCAAGTGGTGGGTTTGAGCTAAGACTGTCATGGTTATTGTTGCCGATTTAATGTTCAAGTGGTGGGTTACAGCATAGTAGGATCCATGGTTACAGCTAAGACTGTCATGGACTGCATTCTTCGCCACTACATGTCGAATATAATTGTTAGAGTGGAGATAATAAAATGAGAATTTGAAGATATGGCAAGCGTACAAATGGCGTAAATGATACTCTTTCCATCGTGTGGAATTTTAGCACGGAATCTATTCAATTAATAGCTGGATTAAACCTTTCCTTCTTGTCATTGACTTAGGGATGTTCTCACTTTCATCCGGATATCCCTCACCTAGGCTTTCAAGGGGCTCGCTTCCGAACAGTTGTTTTTGTTGTTTCCGTTGTGATTCTCGTCACCCTCATGTTTAATGAGCGAAGGATTTCTTAGGACACGCGTGCGGATTGCTTGTCTCCTTGTTTAATTAACGTAAGAACTCAAAATTAAGAACGGTTTTACGTAACCGAATTAAAATGACATATGAACTAATGTTGAAAAAAAATTAAATAAACAAATGGAACGCCTTTGGCAGTAGACCCTAAGTGACCTTTGACCTTAATCATGTGACCTGAAACTCAGGCAGGACCTTCAGTAATGCTGACGACGCCGCCGTCGGAAAAGCGGCGTCTATAGTCTCGCTCTGCTATACAGGCGAGACAAAATGATCAGAAAATATGGGGTTGTCATTTTGGGAAGATATCTTCTGATCATCCTATCTCTTCAGTTTTCAGATCATAGTCCCGTTGCGTGAGGGATATGTCAACGCTGCTAATATACTCATCATTGAGAAAAGTATGGATATTATCAAGACTGCACTTGCAAACAAAAATGCTCATTTCAAACTTAAAGTAAAGGAACCCTTTATCCAATGACAACAAAAGTGTAAAGCAATATATTGAAAGAGAGAGAATATATATTTATATTTTGGGGAGTATGATATCTGTATCTTTGGTAAAGGGGTCCGACTTATTTACGGTACTCTTGGATCGTGGCAGTAAGTGGCAGATTATTATTGTGACTCCTTATTTAACTGAACACATTGTGTTTTAATTGAGTACAATTGAATATGACAATTTGACAAATATAACTCTCTTTGACCTAATTCATCCTATTTAAACCCAAAAGCACGAGAATAGAAACTTGTGTGATCTTTACAAACTGTCTGGAAAATTAGGGTCTCAAGTTCGCCTTCCAAAGATGTCAAAAAGTGTAAAGGAAACATATGATTACCTGTATTTTGAAAGAGAATAAAATTTGAAAGAGACCCCGACGGAGTCGAGGGAATTTCTCTGTTCCAGATCATAAATTTCCTGCGTTCTATTTCACAACCATTCTCACGTGAATGTTGTCTTAAGCAGACTGTCGCGATGTTTGGACCTCTCATTTTGTCTTCTTTCATGTTTAGTTTGTATTAAAGTATATACCAGAGATAAAGTGAAATCATTGCGAAAACAATGAGCTATCTAAAGCTGTATCGTCAGAGATCCAAGTTAAGGTCTAAATGATTATCGGTTAAAGTAAAAAAACTTGATAGCATATACTCAGACAAACCGAACGTGTCAGTGAAATGGTTGTAAACTTGAAAGGTCATGCAGATTGTGAACGATTAATAACTTATAAATTCGGTGCTCGCAGCTGGATGGTAGATAAAACCCCCCCCCCCCCGAAACTTGAAAAACCCTCTTTACTGTTGCATTTTTGGAGAAAAAATCAATGTGTCTTTTACATTTGTTTTAAAGTTCAATATGCTAAACGGATCAACAAAGAAAATGACGAGGAGTGTCACTGTACGTATATGATTCAATGAATTTCATGTTACTGACCCCTATTTATGGCTTTGACCAACGACCTCTATGTGTAATAACAAGGTAGGATGAATTTTGATTGGTCATGAATTGGAAAGAGAAAAGGTCGCTATAACAGACGTGAAAGCACTTCAATCATCACCATGTGTTACAATAACAGCAATATGTTTGAATATGGCGCATCGAGAATATGATTCATGACTTGAAGTGTCCCGACAAGGAAGACGAAAAGTCTAATTGAACTGATTACATAACCCAAAAGATTGTTGGATTATTATTTCGATTCATAGTAGCCAAGATTACGTTACCATACTCCCCTACGGCTACGTTGTCTAATATGATAGTTAGAATGTCATCACTGATTTTAATGTTTTTATTACCAATCCATTAAATATTAGAAGATGGAAGTACTTTATAGTCTTCGAGGTAAAATAGCATTGGACAAGAAACGCAAATGCAGTTAAGATTCGAAATCAACTTTCTTAATCATATTTTTAAATGTTATTTTAAAAACTGTTGAAAGGCCAGGATATAAGTCAAAAATCAGAAGGCGATCTGAAGTTACTAATTCAGTAATGGCATGACAGTCCCGAATATTTGCCTGTTTTCCAGATTACAAAGTTTTTAAAGATATCGGCACAGAAAAAAATTCCGAGTCCCTCAAATTTGATGAAACCAGTAGCTCTCGAACACATTTTGGGAGTGTGTTCGCCACAAATACATTTTCAGTTATATTTTGGTAGGCCTATATATTTTGTTTCTTTAATTTTACTCTCTTGGTTCAAGTATATATCAAGACAAAGTGGTATGATAATCAAGAGAACTTCAAATTGACATGCTTTCTCATCACTGTGTATAAAGTATAGACATACCAGGTGCCGTTTCATAAAGCTGTTCGCAAGTTAAGAGTGACTTCAAGAGAGACTGACGATCCTTTCTTGTGTGAAATGATATTCACCATTAAATGTTCATTGGTGATTATTTAGCACGTAAAGATTCACCAGTCGTTCTTAAAGTCGAGACTTTGTGACTTCAAGAGCGACTGACGAACCTTTCTTGTGTGAAATGATATTCACCATGAAATGTTCATTGGTGATTATTTAGCGCGTAAAGATTCACCAGTCGTTCTAAAAGTTGCATTCAACTTACGAACAGCTTTATGAAACACCCCACCAGTTTGGTAATAACCGCCTAAAATAATCTACGAAATTCCGTTCTCTTTACACTTTACTTATGTATAAGTATCTTCCTTTCCTTATCCACTCCCCCTCTGAAGTGCTGCTTATTAGTGTGTATCAGATAAACCTCAAACAAAGTTGGACAGACGTAAACCGGATATGGGGGTTTCCGGTGAACCACACGCACTTTGTAGACGAGTTCAAACTGAATTTGTTGGCCTTTGGATGACGACTAACACAACTTGGTTGAGTTCGTCAACTATTTTAGAAATTTCCAACCCGTTAATGAAGAAACGTAAAGACAATGGGGATACAAGGAAACGAGTGAATAGGAGAACTGAGGGAGTGAACAGAGGAACCAACGCACTCTGGTTAGTGGACCCGACCCATTTGCGAAGCATCGAGAACAAGCCATCTAAGTACACGCCGAAGATATCAGATAAAATCACTGAACTATTATCATACGGCATGCATTTTATTTAGTTACCCCCATGCAAAATAAAATAGCAAAAATCTCATTAAGCAATATTGGCTCCTCCAAGAAAAGTAACATGGTTACTTTTGTCAGGTTGAAAATATACAAAATATCCCAGAGGCGGGTTGAAAACTGTTCAATATTATGTAGAATATTGAAAGTTTTAAAATCGGATTCTATAGGGGGAAAACACTATAGGGGTTAAATCTTTTCTTAGAACAATCGATGAACGTTTGATCTGTTGCCAAACCCAAACAAAGCACAACAAGCTTAAGTGTATACTATAAATGAGATTCCTCTCTCAACTGTGCACTGTAAAGACTGTGGTGTTAAAACTGACACCAATTGGTGTTAATAGAGGACCACACCCTGAGGTGTTAAAATAACACCCTAGAGATTGAACATAACACCAAAGAGTGTAAATGTAACAACCATATAGGTGTTGTAATAACACCTATAGGTGTAAAAACTAACACCACCAATTTTACACAGGTATAAAATATCTGGTGTGGTCCTCTATGTACACCGGTTTACACCACAATTTTTGTTGTGTGTTCGCACTGATCATATAGCGTGATAGTGTGATATCGTAACACTATTTACGGAAGGGTTGCAACTAAATTGTCTTCAAGCTTGAAAATTACTAACTGCAAAATCAGAAAACATTTATTTCGCCAAAAATGTTCCTTAAACTCACACGTGCACAATATTTTGTATGTACTCTCACAACTAATGGGTGTTTTGAATGAGTAATGTTTATAAAACAAAGCAAAAATAATTTCAAGGTCAGATATATATCATGTCATCACATCAGTATAGCTCAGACTGTCGATACGACAAGTGACGAAACTGTATTAAAATAATGTGTTCTTACAAAATTGCTGAGATTATTCTATTCTTAGTAGAATATACGTGCAGAAAAAAACAATTTGTTTCTGTTTATTCTTATTTTGGAGTATTCATGCACATGTCATGCTGTGCCTGCCGTGTAAGTATGATTGTATGTCGATTTTCTAACTAAAAAAAAACGAATTCCAAAATATGCTTTACTGTTCCACACTTTTGTATTCTTTCGAGGCTTATAGATTTATATGTTAAACTTCTTCAACTGTTATTGGTGTTTATGGTTTGTCATCTTTAGAGCAAAAAGAACTCGATGCAACTTCATATTTGTTTTCGAATAATACAATAAGGGGGGGGGTGAATAAATTGGTCGAACGGAAAACAAATTAATCTATATTCGAATATCTTTACTCCCTACACAGGCATATAGATTAACCAGGATATTTCATATTGATTTTTTTTAAGTTCTGCTTAGTGCTTACAATACCTTTCCTTTCTTAGCTGATGTGTAATATATAACTTTCGTGTCTATAATTTTATACTCATCATTGCCTAGTCATCAATTTTTTATTTTCTTTCATGTATCTATATCTTAATATTTGACACAAACATTCAACCTGTTCTTTGAATGAGCTAAGCTTTGTGATAGTGATGAAGAAAGAAAAACATCCGTAACCTTGCTGCTACACGTCGTGCTAACAATTTCATCATAAAGACATCATCATGATCATAATCTAATTGAATTTTGTCATGTTGTCCGATCCATCAGTCAAATTAAAACATTCAGAATCGACGGGGCCCCTAAAAACAAAATAATTAGCATTGTACTTGTCTCGCCACCTACGTTGTCCTACATTGGCGTAAAACGTCTTACTTATAAAGTTCACTTCGTACATGGTAGATTGAATTAAATAAAATACTGTATCACTTTGTAATAAATATTGTTTGCGCACGATATTGAAGCTTAAACGGCTACATGCGGTGAGTCGTCTCGGGTAGTCCCTTTGCCCTTAAACTGATTTTCTCCACCACAACCAACTAAAGAGAATATTACCAAATTGACGTCCCTTGGCGATGTGATTTTGCTTTGATCGTTGCCGACTTAGTATCCCGTGTGTGGCCCAATAGCAGCACGAGGCATGTGCAGCGGCTTGATGCTGGGTTTAAGCCCCGGGAGCGTCGGCTGCGCAGACCACAGAAGTAGGGGTGAGCCGTTGGTCTGGATCAGCAATGTAATTTATCCACAAAGGGGTGAGTGCAGTAAGAATGTTCGAAAGGGGTATCCGGACGAGTAATTCAGCTCAAAGACAGCATCTATGCACAAAGCAACCAATGTTTTGTAACCGCCGTTGACGATTGACATTCAATTTTGATCGTCAAATGTGCATAATGCACATTCGACCGGACATTCGAATCTTTAGAAGATATGGAGTTGTTAAAATTTTCTTTAATATTTATTTAGAAAAAAGAATGAAAATGATAATTAAATGTTATTCATGTCCAATTAATACAGTTTGAGACCACTAAACAATAGGCTATCACATAAGTATATGGTTTTAATACAATAGGGTGATTCAAAATATTTCAAAATGTTTATCTTGTGTATATTCACTCGCAAATGGGTCATCATCGAGCGACTACATGCATAAGATATCAACAAAATACTTTAACGATGGGCTTACATGGAACATACTTTAGCGACCATTAAAGAGTATACTTTTATGTCATTTTATTCTTTAAAAATGTAAACATTTTAAAAATTTCATTTCTATATGATCACGTAGTCATTCTCAGTTACAAATTGACTTTTTTTTTTGGGGGGGGGTAAAGACTAAGGAATTTATCACTAGTTCTCTAATGATTAAGGTCATTTCATTTTATCAATTTCATTTTCCCTGATGGTGATGAAATTAGGGCATGACATGTTGGGTAAAAGCTTACTTTCAGAGGAGAAACCCAGACCTACCTGAGAGGGGATGAAGTTTTGCCACAGGCAAAGGATTATACAGTACTTACAAAATATGATCGTAATATTTCCTCTCAAGAAAGATATATATATCCGGAAGAATACCCTCTCCCTCTAAACAAAATGAGTGGAGGTGACGAGTGGCAGTGGAAGTAAATGCAGGTCCTGGGTTCGATTCCCTGCACGCGCCCTTGAGCGAGGTATTTCATCTTCGTTGCTCTTTTATAGGACCTTAACGAGCTAAAGATTTTGAAGGAGCACAACTTCGCGTGTGCATGGGAAGACTTCTTAAAAGTTGCGATCGAGCAAAAGTTTTAAAGTCTAATTTTGTGATAAATATCAACATAATGCTTATCACATCTATTCATTTTTTTTCTCTTTTTTCCCCTTTGTCGTTGAACTTTTTGTAGTATTCCAGTGATATAAGTATTAAATGTGTATACGTGTTCCAAAGACTGTTAAAATAAATTATAAGTCCTTCATGGAATTGAAATAGACTATACTGTGCAATATTCAATACCCGGTTAAAATATATCGCAATCAATATCTATCAAAATGACAATCATATTTCATGCAACCTTTAGAGGCTTCTCAGTACTTGAGGAAGTTCTAAATATGGACGCCGGTCGAAACGCAAGTCTCTGATATATAAATTCAATTTCTATGACACAATATTGGCTAATAAATCATTTTCTATGAGGAACGATTCATATGGTACCACTTTTCACCAGTTGTTATTGAACTTGCACACGGTTAGGGCCGAGAAGGTATAGTGCATAGCATTATGATACAGAAAACAATAATATGAAGATTTATCAGAACACAAGCGTTCATATCGTAAAGAATATCGTAGCAATAATCACGAGAAATAAGAAAATTATATTGCATTCTAATTTGGAAGTGATGGATATGCCGAATTGGAAAGGGCAGTTAGATCTGGGGAACCTTGAGTTAAGCTACGCCTAACATTGTTCTCTTCATCAATTTCTTTCACAAAATATTTAAATAAAAGAGTTGCCAAAGCTGATGTACATGTATAATTTCACACATTTATATATCATGTATATATACTACCGGTAGTTCGAAATTTAGTATGTTGACATTTCCACCGTTTGACCCCACTCATATATAAGTTTTGGAGAACCATGTTCATCTTGTAAAATGTTCAATTTAAAACTTTGGGATGCCTATTGCTTTAAGGGGGAACCGGTCTTTAAGGAGCTCTTTTAACATAAATCTCCTGCTTCAGGCCAATATGCTTCATGCTGATATTGATAATGCTCATTGTTAATAAAAAGCCGTAACATATTGTGAATATGCGGTCAAAACATTGTGATATATTTTATAGTCATTCGATTTTCATTAAAAACCAAAAAGATTGCAACAATAATATAAACATTGTATTTATGGCAGTTATTGTATTAATATGTAGCTGTGGAATATTATTCATCATTATAATTGGCATTAAACTACATGATACAAAATGTTGAATTTTGGGTAGGGATCTAGGCAATTATGAAAAGTTTAAGTTTGTAGCTGGAGCTGTTCAAAGTGGATGGGGATACTTGCTTTAAAATTTTCAAATCCAATGATTGCAAGAAGTTCCATGTCAGTTCCATCAGTAAAATATGTGTCATTTTGACTTTAAAATAAATTACGTACATTTCTCATTTTGCAACGAGTGCCAGAAATCCCCCCCTCACCTGAATTTGGTCAAATTAAGTTTGTTGGAAAGAATTATCATAATCACATTATAATAGTCTGGCTTTGGTCATAGTAATGCGAGTAACATCATGATTCAGCGACTATTGCTTGGTTTCAACAATGCCCACTGACCATCGATAAGACTTGAATAGAATCTGTATATCATGGGGCTTTTAGTCGTTCAGGTTTTATTTCCCAATGTTTTCATGAGCGTGATTTTTTATGTTTCTAAAAATAAAGGAAGAGTGAAGATGGATCTAATCTTGATCCACTCGTGCATGTACGTAACCATGGCAACACTACGTTGAGAGGGCTTGGGTTTTCATCTTACTCATTGTAAAAGAAAAAGACTTTATTTAATGTATGGTGAGTAATTAATAATGTCTAAAAAAAAACCAAACATTTTACCAATTTCCTAGCAAATTTCAAAATCATCATCTGCACATTTTCCCCCGCAAGTTTAACAAATATTCTCACTTCTACGTTACACAAAGGTTGTCTAATTCATCATTGAGGGTGACGAAATGATAGCAATCTTCTTTATAGGTGATGACAGATGACTGAAGAAATTGATTGACGCAGAAACAATGTATCTTTTAGGATTTCCCAACAAGCAATAATGAGTCAGAAAGTTTGGCCCTCCTTCGACAATAATTTGCATGTTAGCATGGTTTCTAAGTCAAGTAAAAATTGATAATTTGTGAGGAAGTATCATTTTACAACGAAGCTGAACATCACGATTTTACGACATCCTAAAAATGACTTCATTTTCCCTGGTGATTATGTAGTGTAGTTCGTTGGCCTGTGGCATTGAAATGGACATGTGTACGTTGCTATTCCTGGAAATATTATTTTGACTGTCATATTGGCCAAGTATAAATGTTTTGAAATAAAAGCAATAAATAAAAGCAATGTCCCTTTTCACTATATACATGGACTGTTTTTCTATAGGTCAGTTTTCCTCGTCATTATACCGAGGTTTTTTACCAGACTGCTAAGAAAGCACGAATGTCTGTGAGCAAGCAAGCAACCAGGGGACCAACGGCTTATGGTCCTCTCCGAGGGACCTGGTAATGAGGATAAATGCCTTACCAAAGGGCACTAGCGCACCACTTGAGAATCGAATCCGGGTCACCGGAATCAGAAACCCCCGCTCTACCGACTTAGCTATCGCGCCTCCTCATTCGTATTTATTTTATTCAAGTCATGTTTTACCTTGCCCTCTTTCATTCATCTTTATAATAAGGTGGACCAATCGAATTTTATTATTCTCATTACAGTTTAAAAAGGGGGATGTCGTTCATTGACAAGAGTTTGGTCCCATTCTGATGGCAACAACTTTTCTGTTACATTATCACACTTTCCCAAATAAAAAGCAACATTACACTGTATATTGAACAATCTAAGAAGCCGCTTGCTTACTACACTCTAAAAACACTGAGTAAACCCAATATTGGGTAGAAAGGGAACATGCGTGTTTGTTGGGTATATTTTTTCACCCCATATTGGGATACTTCAACGCAACATTTACAAAATATTGGTTATCTTCTCACGACCCAACCAACATGCATGTTCCTATTTGACCCAATATTGGATAAACCCTTTTTTTTAGAGTGTATACTGTTATCAGCTAATCAAATGACTGCTTTGAAAGCGAGTTGCAAATGTGAACAAATAAGAATAAGCAAGTTTCATTACAAAACTGCAATTGAAGTCCACCACCCAAAATGGAATCCAGCCTATACCTGTCAATCATGGTGGTATCGATGTTCTTCTCGCTACGTTTGATTGCTTTCAGGACATCGATGCTTTTCACGGGTCACCACGGATGATTATCAAACACAACACAGTTACTCTTGAGAACATCTCGGCCTTCTCCTCCTCCTCCTCACCGTCTCGTCTCATCGATACGGTATCATCTCAACAACGAACAAATTGTCTAAACTTGGCACAGAATATCAGCTTCTGGTTCTTGAGCTGCATTATTGGAGTGTCTATCAGCTTCTGGTTCTTGAGCTACATTATTGGAGTGTCTATCATGGCAACCGTAGAATACCCCAAATGGCAAACAAAGTCGTTCAAGCGATTTTAGTATTCTTTACGCTTTAGTTCTGTTTCTTGGGCTTCATAGCCTTTCCTAAAGACGATCGTTGCTATGGCAGTTGAGAACAATGACATTCACACGATTATGATTTTCCGGAGAGCCCAGAGTGCACTTTTCATAAATGCTTGAATAAAAGCCTTAACAACAAATCGATAAAACGTGAAAAGGAGTGGGTTTTGAGAGATACATCATCTTCAAGTGTCCAATATTGTTCTGCCATGTCTGTGTTGGTCTATTACACAACTGTTTTCGCACCAACCCCCAACATGCCAATTAACTTCAAAATCTAAAATGACCAAAATTAAGTTTGAAGATGTCAATAGGAAGGTAAAGCTAAACAACTAGTAATAACAAACATGAACATTGTCAGATGAAGACAAAGATGAAAGTTCCGTTTTATCATATTTTATGTACATACGGCGAATTCGTAATGCCATTCATCATGTTCATGGGTGTACAATATACATTCAGAAACATGGAATAATAATTAGTTTGGAATAACAGGTATACCCTAGTGCATGACTGTCGATATCAATAAAACACAAGTATTAATGTATGAAGTACGTCGAACAAAAGTAAATATATGTATCTCAAATGAGCGATGGCACAATCATGTTAATTTGATATGATGATACGGAGGGGGTCTTTGATTTTGAGAAGGAATTAGTTGTTTATGATTAGTTCTGGAAATTGAAGAGACGTTTCTTCTGAATTGTTTGAGTCTGCGAGAGATATTACTGCCACCCGGTACAGTGACGTGGAGGTATGATACTAATGGATTGAATAAGGGCCCGCATTGTGGACATAATTGCACGGATTTTAATGTAAAACATCCAGCATGTTATACCGGTCACGCTTAAAAGGGCGGCATTGCAAAGAGTTGCCATTTGATATGGTGAAGCTGAACCTTTTTATTAGGGCCTACTCAAATGTGGTTACAAAACGTATGAAGGTGATCAAACCATGTCAATTCGATGTTTGAATGCACAAATAATTATGTAATCGTTTTCAACTGTCACGGCACGTGCAAATGAATTTGATCAATATCAACAAAAAATATCAACTTGTTTTTCACAAACTTTCAACGTAAGAGACCACATGCACATGCTGACACATCAACAGCGAGTGTCCCAACAGACAATCGTTATCGCAGCCAAGAGGCAACAAATCGAAATATCGTGTGCCAAAAATATTACATACCTTGTCAAAGACTTTAATACAGTAAAAAAAAATACTGACGCATTGCAACCAACGGACACGATGCCTGGAAAGGCGCACAAGTCGCTGACGCAGTGCAAAGCCAATTAACAATGTGCAACTGCTGGATGGTGCAGTGTTTAGGGAGTTTTCGTTCAGCAACGTACGGAGGAGAATAAAAGTATTTTTGAAAATGCCCATCAAATGAAAAAGAAAAGGTCTTTGTCAAATATTGGTGCAGCGGAGCAGCAGTCTCGTTTTAATTTTCAGAGCTGACGAACAATTGTAAATGTATCGTTTGTCCAGAATCAAGGACCAAGCTCCTGTTTCGATTCACCACTTTCCAACCAAGACCCCTCTGTTAATCTTTGTCATGACGGGCATGAAACAATACATTTATCTGCTATTGAATCTACGTCGCTGGGCAAAAATTCCCTCAGAGTTGGACCAGCCCCGGGAACCAGCCACCAGTCCATGATTAAGGTAAATGACAACCAATTATCGACATACTGTGTAGGCCTTGGCATAGACATAATTTACCACGTCAAAGACCGAATCACCGTTGACGCATGCAGTCCAAAAACAAAAATTGGCGCATCAATCACGCAAGAGACCACACCAGTTCTTTCCGCATTCCTACATCAGCCAATAGACTTCTAAATGCAAAAGAGCAACAACGCTTCGACAGTACTTTCGATCTCTAAAAATGAATTTCCAAGATTTCATATCAACATCTCAGAAAAACACAAGCTTAACCATTTGTATTCTTATGACATATTTTTTGCAAAATTTTATTCAGAATCTACCAAATAAATCTAGAATGCATTCTTACATGACTATGTTAATCATCATTATCTGACGAAGTCCTACAAAGAATTATGTTTTATACTTATCGATACTGGCACTTTCGAACAGATGACTCATGATGTGAGAAACGATCAGAAAAATCAATTCAATTTTTATGGCATTTTAACCTCCCTCTCCCCCCCCCCCCAAAAAAAATATATGTATATATATTTCCATTTAAAAGATCGTAAATTTTATGTACATGGAAATTATTTCCTGGTTGTTTTCGTGGGTTCTCTTTAATTTTCCTGTGTTGGTTGTTTGAGAGACTGTAAATGACAAGAACAGATTACATGTTGGTATTGCAATGGACGTCAATTTGTTAGCTTCGATTCATCTCATGCGTTCTCTTCGTGTGGGCTTGTCTTGTCACAGTGTCAGCTAACCCATCGGATGCCAAAATTCTTAGGAAACATACACCAGGGATGTCCTGGATTCCTGGTCTATTTATACCGGTATCAAAGGGTTAAACTTGACAAAATACTAGAACACTGCACCTGTCTCAACGTGTGGGACTGAGGCAGTCACTGAGTTTCTGATATCGTTGACATCGGATGCATGTAACACGGGGGTTGGATTAAAAATTTCCGACATGTCAGCATCCATAATGCCAACGATCGCATCAGTAACGTGAAAATGCTACAAGAAAACAAACCTCTCTGTAGAATTATATAACTTAAAAAAAATCAGATACAGATTAAAAGGAACATGACAAATCGTTTCTTATTATATTGAAATGGAGGGCATATTTGTCAACATCTATATTTGCCAAACATGACCACTTTCCAGGGGGGGGGCACTCCTGGCATGTCAGGAGTGGACATTTTACAAATTGATTACGTATAGATAATCCATATAGGGATAGGGTGGGGCTTATTTTCAATTGAAAAAAAATTACCCTTATAAGTTATACAGTCAATCAACTTGATTTCAATGTAAGTTGTCAATGATGCAGTTTGGGAACCTTGATAATCTTCTTTTACCATGTTTACTCCAACAGAGGAGCTTAATTTTCTATTGTAGATATTATATTGTTGGCCTTTGTCCTTTAATTCAATTTGAAATGATAACTGATGCGTTTTTAAACATTGATATGTTAGAAATGTGACACTAGAGTAATGCTGCTTGTTGGTGTTACAGCTATACTGATGGGATTGTTGTCGAAAGGATATTTGCAAATTTATGGGTTTGAATAAATATAATTCCATATATGAACCTTAATTATTTCGGGTTGCTGTTGATTTGTGTCAACTCTGAACACGCAGTAGATATTTTAGCGACCATCCTAGCTGACTTCTTAATATCAATTACTCAAATGGAAGATACTTTATTCCCTTAATAATAATAAAAATAAAAACTAAATTAGATAAATAATGATATAACAAGTATACTAAAGATGATGATGATGATAATTATAGTAACAATAGTAATAATGATAATAACAACGACGATGACAATATTATTGATAAAAAATGAATAACAAATAGATACATCAATAACTAGCATATCATAAAATAACAGAAAATGTATTAAAAAATTAATTAGTGTAGTGAATAAAGACAAAATACTGTATAGAAGATGAATGAATTGATAGATTTATAAAAAAAACAAGAAAACAACCAATTCTTTATCAATATATATTTACTTTTCCCTCCATTTAAACTTGTCGGATGACACTCCTGTCTAGTACAGGTGTCCCCAGGTGCTTTAATTCCAAATGCAGCATAACCATCATTTTCGGATGAATGAAAAAAAAAAACGTAGCAAAAGCCACAAAAATCAGACGACTCATCATATGTATTTCTCTGTATGTCTTTCTTCACGGGGACGAATGTTTCGTTACGTTTTTATCAATTTGGGTGCGATTGTCGGCAGTGTCAAGTGATTTGCTTGGAGCAGGTGAAGGTCAACTTGCCGAATCACAAAACGTATCATACCAAACCATAAATCTCTCATACAACACCAAAGGCACGTTAAGGGCTTTGCAAATACAAGTATTTTATCACAATTTCTCAGCGGTAACATGGATTTCATTTAAAGGAAATTACTTTTGTTTCATTCACTCTAAAAAAAAGGTTTTACCCAATATTGGGTAAAATGGGAACATACAAGTTGGTTGTGTAAAAAGATACCAAATATTTTGTAAATTTTACGCAATGATGCGTTAAATAGTCCAATATGGGGTAAAAAAAAGTACCCAGCAAACATGCATGTTCCCTTTCTACCCAATATTAGGTAAAAAAAACGACTGTGTTTTAGAGTGTTGGTTTTGTTCAATCAAATTTATTTTAAATATTGCCCGACATAGCAACAAATCGTTATCTATTGATCAGGTTTATATTAGTTACTGAATTCGACGTGATCTTTAGGTGATAAATTAGTTCTTGGCCAAATTTGAAATTCAATATCTTGTTGGAAGGTGATTACGATATCCCTGGTAACACCACGTAAAAGTTTCATGAGATATATAGTACCGCAGCGCTCGTATACATATAGGCCTTTGGGACTCTATGACGTCATCAGTTCTAAATATAACATAATCGTCACTAACTCATGTATGACGAGTTCAAGTTTGTTAACGAAATAACTTGTTCAGAGTGGAGGGGGGGGGGGGAAATTTCCTCTTTTGTTCCAAACGTGAATAGATTAACGGTGGCACATCTCGTCAGCTTTCAGCATTGACAATGCTTACCCCCCCCCCCCCCTCCCTCCCCTTCCACAATAAGAAAAATGCAATGATAGTGTTCTCAATAAGTATTTTCTTTAAACTACAATAACCCTATCATGAAATTATGTACCTACGCCATAATACGGTGTCATCACTTGAATTCCAAGTCAATAAAATGTTGGCTTAAAGAATTTTATCCTAAAAATCTCAAACTCTTGATGTGAGGACACGATCACATATTAAATCGTCTCTTGATAGATCGAACGACAAATCTCGAACTCATTTTTTCTATTTGCCCCTTGACGGAAACTTCTTCATAAAAAAGTGCGTTAAGATACAATGCATCATCTCTCAAAATGATAGTGGCGCGATAAAACCACTTGAACTTAAACTTAACATCTTTGGTTGCTATCGTATGAATCACTTTACTGACTTCGTTCAAGACAACAGTGAGGGTTGCCTATCTTGACGTCGGTTTATTGTGTCAGCCCGAGATCTGACAGAAAAGATTTACACATCGCTATTGTTTCAACCAATAATAAAACCTCGCCTGATGCTTGAAGTTCAACATCCAAAAATGTCGTGTCATTTGTAAGCCGAGACAATTATCGTCGATGGGGGTGGCTATTAAAAAGAGCATTAGCGGAAATTCCTTTATCATCCGTGAAGATTTCTATTTCTTCTTATCATCTGCCGGTGATCGTAGTGATACCAGCAAGGAATTTGTCATTTTCGTCTTCATCATCATGTCTTTGATATAATATCGTTTATGACTGAAAGATGTGCTGTAGCGTATGATGTAACGGAGTGTGTAGTGAAATAAACATTACATTCTCGACCAAAATACCCCAGACATCTAAAAGTGGAAATCTACAAGCAAATTGAAGAGCTGAAAAGAATACGCAACTGGACTACTTCTAATAGCTCAGTGTTCTATGCATGGCGGCATACATGTTGTACGGATGTTTTTTGCAACTACAATAAGCGACTATTTAGTTCAAGAGTTGATGCAATCCCGTATTCCTCATCTCCCCCCCCCCCCTTCCCCTCTCTCTCTAACTAAGCTGATCCCTTCAATTCTTTAAGTTTAAGATTCAAGGAGTCCATCATCTATTATTTTTAAACATTGGTTGAGTAAGAATTGGAGCATTATCTCATTTACCATGCACTGATATCACCACTTTTGGAGAACTAAGTATACAGATACAAATTTAGAGAAATCGCATAACAAAAGAGATGGAAGACGGGGATTGGTAGAAATTGGCTTGGGGCGGGATTGTTGAGCAGCTTCCCAACGTCATACTGGGTTTTGGTCGTTTTATGATGTTATTCCATTCAGAATTCCAAATACCGATGGCGACAACGACGACCATGAATAACTATGAATGATCATAAAGAATTGTTGAAACTTAAAATATTACCTTCTCATGTTGTCCAACAGCAATCTTATTGATCATGTAATTGCATATTTCAATGTTTAAGGGTTGAACTTAAATTCATAAGATGTCTTAAAATTTTGAATACAACAGACCTCGTTTTCGCCTTATTTCCCTCAGAGATGTAAATATATATTTCTGATAATTGCAATAAAGAAAGAAATTCATATGGTTAGCTCTTTGAAAACATTTATCGTAATAAAAAATGAAATATAAAACTATGTGCATTTCGTCTACACCGTTTATATGAAATACATCATTCTCATAGGGATATCTAACCAATGATGCAGTTTCACTACATTTTACAGGATGAATTCAGGTTTGTTATGAAATAATAGAGCCGACTTTCAATAAATATTTCAATTTTCTATCAGTACTTACCCAAAATATCCACTAGACAAGGGCGCATTCATTATCAGCAGCCAGGTAATCGTGTGCAGTATGCTCCAGATAGCTGAAACAGCGAGCACCCCGTGGTAACTCCGTTGCATGGTAGCCCCCGGACGACGGGCATTCTCAGCCCGATAAAAAGGCAAAACGTAAAAATCCAAACGGCAGATCACGGACAAAATGAGAAAGCAAATCGACTTGGAACACTTTCAAAACTCCGATAGGTAGGCAAACTCTAGCTGGATTATATACCATGAATAAGTATAAATCCGTTCAATGATTTATGGAGGAAGAACATAAGAATCCAACGAATTGGTCGGAGGGGAAGATTTAAATCATGGCGGCGCGGATGAGAAGGCGCTCAAACTTTTAAATTTTGCAATGCGATGATGTCGTCTGCTCCAGCTGTACTTGCGCGAGTAAGGTTCGATTCACAGCAGCCAGACCGACGGCTGGGCATGAGACAAGTCCACGCAAGGGGGTACACATATCTCGGCAAAGAAGTGACGTCATTCGCAGTCGACAGCTGGAGTGACCTGTATTGGTGAAATGTTCTGAAGTGGGCGGAGAAACCAGCAACGACGAAATGAATGACAGGTGGACTGGTCATGAATATTCATATCCCGTGTAACTTGGATTTGCTTATTTAAACTTTAATCGGATTCGACAACAGTTTTCGTTGTTAGTAATTAATTGTCCAGTCTTATATGTGTTCATAAATTATGCAAAACGTTCCTCGTATAAACCTGACCAAACTGTTAAGCCTATATAATTTCTTCCTGGAATTTATTGTTTGAATTAATATCATGAATTTCGTCCATATCATCACTATGGATTCGTATCCTAGAATTTTAAAAGAAGTAGATGAATTGGGAAAGATCACGTGACTCGCAAGTTTAAAGATGAGTAAGCACAGAAATATTACAGCATGCTTCGAAGCGATTGGCCTACACATGTTTACCATATAAACAGTCTATAAAGTTGAATTTAAAAAAGCCAGCCCTTCGAGGAATTTGACCCACTCTCGGTAATCATGTTATGGGAAATGTTTTTCTTGTCATAAATGTCCTAATTGCTCAATGACTCTTAAATTGTCCTACTTTGTAATAACATCTAAAAATGAAATGTAAAAGCTTGGAGATTACTTACCCGTTTATATTCTTTCTATTGAGAAAAAAACTTCATTTTTCCTTGAGGTTTCGTCACCCCATACGAGATGTCCATAAACGAACTAATATTACACTAAATATTTGCCTCCCAAACCTCCAATAAAATTTGTCAAGGGAATTTCAGAAGTTTGAATAATTTCTTAAAGGACAAACAAGTAGACCCTATATCAAATCGGTAGAAATGTTGCCGTCGTCGTAGTGTACAGTGATGAACGATGATGATGACGAGTATGATCGTGGAGATGATAGTAATCATCAAGATAGTGATGATGATGATGGTGATAGTGATGATAGTGATGATGATGATGATAGTGATGGTGGTGATGATAGTGATGATGATGATGATGATAGTGATGATGATGATGATGATAATGATGGTGGTGATGACTACGATGACAAAGACCATGGGGGCCATCGCGACACTGAATATTTGCCTATAAACCTCCAATAAATAAGGAAAGGAAAGTCTTCATCGTTGCGTGAGGTGCTGAACGATGATATCAACAACGATATCAATGTCCATGATGACGATGAGGATGGGTTTAGTGATGATGAATATGAAGATGATGATGATGGTGGTGGTGACGACTCTGGTGGTCATGATGTGAAGGATGATGATGAGAGTAAGGGTGGCAGTGGCGGTGGGATGTCGATGATAATGACGACGAAGATGATGATAATGATGATTTTGCTATTGACGACTGTGAAGAAGGCGATGGTGGCAATCATGGCAAAGACGACGAAGATTTTATTGATGAAGCTTTTCTTTGTAGTTAATTTGGGCTTACATGAGGAGAAGGAGGAGGGGGTAGATGGAGGAAAGCGGAAGGAAGAGTGGGAGGAGGAGGGGTAGGAGGAGGAGAAGGAGGAGGGGAGTGGTAGGAGGAGGAAGGGGTGGAGGAGGAAGGAGGTGGGGGAGGAGTGGGAGGAGAAGGAGGGGTAGGAGGAGAAGTATTTTAAAGACGGATAGTGACATTGAAGATGGTCTAAAATTGTAAATGATCATGTCTGATTAATTCACATTTGTAAAGTCCCTGAAATACAAACGCAAAGATAGGTGCACTTCCAAAGCCAATCTCAAAATAGCAACAGCCCCCCCCCCCTGAAAATAAAATTTGAAATGCAGAACACTCTTATTACACAATTACAATCTCACCGATGACCATGATGATGTATTCATGTTCGTTTTCCTTAAATATTGGGTGAAGTTCATGATGTCCTCAATAACAATGTTCAATTGGTGTGGGGTTGCGAGCTTCTGAAAGCAAATTTATCACCCCCCCCCCACTCCCTTACTAAGAGGAGTTTACTTCCTGTGTGAAATTAGAAATCTATCATCAGTACACCAAATAGCTACAATAACGAACAAAGACTTTAGCTGCCCAGACTCATAACGATGGTATTACAGACAGACAGTCTTAAATAGGGGATATTTATCATAAAACGATTTTATAACGGTAATAATCCGTCTTTAACATCCATCAGAGATTTAAGACCACCCGAGACAAGCTTCATGATTTCTTGGAGGAGAGCAATATCATCAAACCACGAAGAAGATGGGGAATAGAACCTTCGTGTGAGGGTCAACGAGTGACATTAAATGACATCCAGAAAACTCTTTTGTACTTAAAAAAAAATCATAATCATGTCAATGGTGTTACCCGTTTACACAACTTTCATACACGAAAAAGCCTCCACATACATCATGAGCCCTCGTAAGACAAAAAATAATAATAATAAAAAAGTTGCGTTTAATCACAACAAAAACAAATTCGAACGCAGGTAAAATGGGAAAAATGCACCGTTCTCATTGGTTGAATATCAGCTTTCCATTTTCTCCATTTTATTTTACGTCTTTCGGGAACTGGTCCTAGACCTAGAGTATTACCGTCGTGACCAAGGAGTGTTTTTTTTCCTTAAATAAAGCATCAACATTCAATATCGTCAAATCATTAAACAAGACAAATTAGAAAAAGTGATAAAGTTACGAATTCGAACATTACACGCAAATCTTGAACAGGCCTAGGTATAAGTATTTTGTGTTTATTAAAAAATATTGAATTAAGGATGGGAATTTTCAAGCATCTTAGTGCTAGGATCTTACATGTTATAACTGCACCAATTCGGTCAAAATATATATATTGGTAAAAACAATCCCAGATTGTCTCATCATCGTAATTATTCAGTGATAGAAAGACGATGCTCTTTGGCATAAACCGACAATCAATGTATCAAAGTTATCTTCAGCATGTCCTGACTATGACTTTCATTTTCGTCATAATAAATGATAGTCTGTTCATTGTTGTTGTTGTTTATCTTATGACGATGCTTGGTCATTTATTTTTCTTCGAAGCATATTTTGAATGGTAGAGAGGGATCAAAATACAATTGACATCCAATCATGATGCTAGTCTAAAATGAGGAATACAACTTTGTTAAAATTGTCACAAGTTTCATCCTCAGATCAGAAGGACGATACTACCTGAAATAAATATAGGCCCTAATGTTGACTTTGACTGATCATTATTAGAAATTGTCTAATCTTTCAACCAAACCTACAAAAGGAAGAAGGAAGTATTCTTAAGAACACTTAATGAATGTCCATGAATAAATCCCTCATTAGATTGGACTTTCCAGAGTAACGTGTGTTTTATACACAAGAAAAATGCATTTTTTGGTGGATGCCGATATCCCACAAATTAATAGGTATCCGAAACCTGATACCAAAAGTTATTATCATATCAGATTTACCACTGTACAATGGTTGTAATGCTATAAACAACCAATCAAAATCAAGGATTTCAGAGAAGTTAACACTGGATGCCAAAGTTCCGATAATAGTACCTCTTGTGCAATGAACCATGGATTCCGTCTTTTAAATTAGTAATTGATTCAATCTCGATTCAATCTCAATTCGAGGAAACAACCGTATACACATGTAAAAACAAACCTAAACGTTAAGATTGATGCGACTTAATCACAATTTTGAATCGATCATGTGGGTGTTTCATAAAGATATTCTTAAATTAAGAGCGACTTTAAGAACGACTGCTGATCCTTTCTTGTGTTGAATGGTATTCATCATTAATAATATTATTCAGCGCGAAAGAAAGGTTCTCCAGTCGTTCTTAAAGTCGCTCTTAACTTACGAACAGCTTTATGAAACACCCGCCAGATCACTGTAATCGGTGAATGTGCAAGTGTTCGGTTTGGATCGGTTGTGAGCTGGATGTATTAATGGTTAGACCAACGGTGGTTTAAAGAGGTAGTAATTCATTATAGGAGTAAACAAATAAATATATTCGACTCGGCTTCCAACTATCAGCCATCCCTTTCACAAACAAGTAAACTTCTTCTCTCCGATATTGATTTCCCGATATTCACTAAGCATATATTCATTTCTTTTATATTAGCGCATAAGACATTGCAATAGATGTCCCAATATACATATGGATACATTATCTTCAAAACATTGTTGTTTAATGCTTATCATGCCAGACATGTCACTTTAGAGAGTGAAAACGAGTAACAATCATTAAAAAAAATCACGTATTTTCAAAAGAAATAACTGTTTTATTAGATCCTAAATTTTTGCGCATAAGTGAAATGAATACATACTTTAGACCTGACTTTTGATTTCCCGGCTTTTTTTTCATTTGTGATTTTTTTTCTCAAAAGAATTTTCAAAAATTGATAGCTTGAACATATGGAGAATCCAAGTATGATTATGCGAAGCTTAGCATGAATCGATGTCTAGTGATGAATACTAACTAGTACGTACGGTTTAAGAAAGTGCTTTTGCGCCGAGTGTGTGAAGGTTTTTATGTAGGCCTAAACAACAGCATACCTTTCTATCCAAATCCTACTAGGCTAATGACAGGTGAAGGGATTATTATTCATCATTTTTGGTTTATTTACAGTCATTATGATCATGACCTTTTATTACTTTCTGCTGGCGCCAAAATATTGAACCTGTGGAGGACAGTTTGTCGCAGATTCGTCGCGAGTTTGTCACCATGTACATGCGAGCACGCATGCGCATGATAGCCAGCAACCGTTGGTGTATGCTTATGCCAAAAGTGACACAAGCTATTTCATAGATTGGCCTAAGACGAAGGATTTTACTGGAATGTGGATGATGACAAATTGTCAGTCATCTTGTATTTAAGGATTAAGCCGAAGTAAAGTCTAGGTGGTATATATAGATAATATCAAAACAATAGCTAGGATTTAATAGGATTGAGCAATCATCCCCCCGAAAAAAAGATTAGAAATATTTGATAAAAATTGTAATTTACTTCATCATAACTTAAATTGAATTACTTTAAATATGCAGTAAGTTTTTGACAAGTCAGATCCATGACAAAATCATGAATTATGTTTAATGAATATTATCGATTTTTTAATGATTTTTTTTTCTAGCCGCTGGCTACGCTTATACTTATCGTAAAAGTGCACCGAGTTCAAAACTTCTTACCATAAATAGTTGTTTCATTAAGCATTTAAAAAGCACAAAAGAAACAAGAAATCTGGAAGGATAGGGGGAGAGATGGAGGAGGATATAAAGCACTTCTACTTGATTATTCACAATCTCAGATTGGAAAGCTCTATTGATATTAACCGTCACTTCTGACGATCACAACTCACATGCGATCGTGTGTTCAATACTTACAGACCAAAAAAATGCATCATCAATCATCTAATCACTATATATCATTTATCGACATCTTCATTATTCACGGAATTGTCAATTTTCGTTGTATCACTGCACTTTACTTCCGCGTAATATCTAATCATATTTGGCACAGTTTCAGAGAAGAGGTCGGGAGAGAGAGGGAGAGAGTAGGTCAACAAATATCCCAGAAAGCAATGAAAATATAACCCTTTATCAGCCAACTTTTTAAAGTTGTAAACATTTGTATTAAACATCCAAATATGCAAATTATGCAAATGTGGGCACAGTGAAAACTTTTCGGTGGGGGAATTGCCAGGGGGAATCGGCTGACATCCTTCATGAATCAGTTCGTTTCCAGTATGTTGAGAGCGAGTAAAACAAAGGCGAAACATTAGACGTGGACACCGGAAAAAAAAAACTATTCAATGTACATGATGTATGTTTAGGCATAAAAACGTCGAAAGGGGTCCAACTTCTATCTCTGTGCTCCCCTTTCTATTTTACACTAGAGCAAAGGTAGCGAGGATGAGGGCCAGACAGCAACATGATTTTATCATCACGACATAATCGGAATGTGGCTATTGGAACATAATTGTATTAGCTTATAATTATTTGGAGCATGACTACCCCAAAAATAAGTAAATAATAATGATAATTAAAGGTAAATAAACGGATGTTACTTGGAAAATCAGCACAAAAATGTTGATTTAAATATTTTTATCACGTGTTGCTTAAAAGGACTTTATATTATTAAATCGTCACCCCTCAACTCATAACAGTTAAGGGGAAACTTATGTAAGATTCGTGTATATCTTCATAGCACCGTTATATATGCACATGATCTTTTGCAAATATGAAAAGGGCGGGAAAATGAACTTCAAAATTTCAACAAACATCCGTTTTAGAAAACTGTCCGAAAAAAAACTCGACGTTATATGAGAGGCATGTCCCATATGTATCCAAAGTCTTTGATGACTCGTAAAAAGGCAGTCATCCCGAACTTTTCAACAGCGATGTCCTTATTTTTCGGCAGTAGATCGCAACAAGCAAGGTGAATGCCAAGAATTCGTTGGATATTTGGTTTCCGTTGATGACAAGGCCCTGTCACATATAACCTACCGTCTATATAACGAAACTGTATGAGAAACAAACGTGAACATGGAGAAGGTAGGCTATGGTATATTCGATTATTAAATTCGTTTTCATCTCGTTTTATAGACCGATTGACATATGGTGTTCTTTATCATGTTTATTCACCGTTCATGGCAAGAAAATTCGAATTTGCGGTCATCTAAAGTTTTGTCGGACGGAGGCAAACGCTATCCTTAAAGTTAACAGCGATGACGGAGTATAAAAAGAGTTGGAACTGCATGCACCGTTGTTCCCCTTGGAATTGAGGTGTATAGATGCCAAAAGTAATGTGAACCATGTATTCCTGTGGAACACTGATCGCAATTACCTAGATATTTACGATGCAGATACGGGGAAAGGGAAATAAGAGATGACAAGTCAGACAAGAGAATAATTATTATGGTCTAGAACTCTAGATTTAAACAGAAGTCAGGGAGGGTATGTGGGTTAATGTATACGCAGGGGGGGCACTTCCATTGACGAGTGGATACCATGCGCGACCATGGGGTGTCGATAAACACCCTAAACAAGTATTTTCCATATTCTAAAAATGCACCCCTTAACAAGTATTGGCGTGTGAAACCCTACCTTTAACAAGTATTGGAAACAAATCGATACTCTTTGCAATTATTTCCTAAATTGTACCCCCAAACAAGTACAGCGATATTTTAATTATGTCACGGACGTCGGTCGTCGATTTTAACTTTATGTACAGAAAAATCGACGGGCTCTTTCCAAATCTAAATAAAAAAAAAGATATTGAAAAATATTTTGGATGGTATATAAATATCACAAACTTTGTCAAAACACTTTACACACCAAATTTTGTTTAATGAATGTTCGAAGGTCTCATTATCAATTAAAGAGACTGTCAGACATAATCTACATTAAATAAATAAGAAAAAAAAACTAAATTAGTCTGATCAACATTCATGAAGAGGTTAATTAAATCTCCTACATTTTTTTCACTTTTTAACAAAAATAATCTGAATTTTGTTATTTTGTTAACCCGCCCCTGATTTACTTATCAATTACAACGTGGTGGTGTGGCACTTTAAGTTTGAAGTATATGGTTGTCGGCTGAAAATGAAATAGAACTATATAGGAACTCAGATTTACGATGAGGAGACAAGATGAAAACACCA
Source organism: Lytechinus variegatus (assembly GCF_018143015.1). Lineage (NCBI taxonomy): Eukaryota > Metazoa > Echinodermata > Echinoidea > Temnopleuroida > Toxopneustidae > Lytechinus > Lytechinus variegatus. The sequence continues at coordinate 78,283,405 of NC_054740.1, read as the reverse complement.
AATGAAGATGACAGAATGATATCTGACTTTTAAACAGAGTGAATGAGATTTACACGGTTGTAAATTCTGACGTCTTCTTACCAACTGGAACGCATAGTATATGTCCCACATCAATTACCGGTGCTTCCTAATACGATAAACAAACAATAACTTACAATACAAACATCCATTTTCAATAAATTATCAAGAATAAAAACGTCTTTTTAGTTGAATCATAACCGGATGTCATAAATGACCGTTAATAATGACCGTTGATAATATATTTTCTTCTTATTCTTTTGAGTTGGGGTCCTCATACAGCAGTCTCGGATTATAGGAAACACAGAAATTAGTTATCTTAAATGAATAAAGTAGAATAAAAGAACAAATGCAGAACATTTTTATTGCAATCGGATGAAAATATCAATACTATATTATATCCTAAGTTTTGTATTGATTGGGAAGGAAAATGTGAGCGGATAATGTCACAAACTTACTCTTCTTGTCAATCAATTAATTAAATTGATATGTTTTATTTATCATATTTTCTGTATTGTGTATGTTGTCCAATATTCATTGTACGCATTGAGTGTTCATTATCTACTGATAATGTGCGCTTTATAAATATTTGCCCTTACGTGTTATATTCATCATTTTTCTCAAAGAATGTAAGACCCCCTCCCCTCTTACTAAAACGATGAAATCCAACTTGGATAGGAATTTGTATGAAATAAAAATATCTAGATACCAAACATTGGCAGGGGCAGACACCTTCCCCTTGTCAAATGACCAGATCAGAGGGCAATGGAACGGGAGGGAGAGTGAGGGGTGGGGGCGTTTCTGCAAGCTGACGCCAGAGATACCATCTTTAGGCCTGGTCACACCGCCCGAGCGTTGTTGGAGCGGTCGTGGAGTGGTGGGGAGAGAGGGTCGAATTTCGCTCACAAAATTGGGGAAAAATCGAAAAAAAAATCGAATAAAAAAACAAAAAACAATCGAAATCGAAAATGGTGAACGGTAGTGAGCTGTGATGATTTTTTTCTCTCCGCTCCACGACCGCTCCACGACCGCTCCAACAACGCTCGGCGGTGTGACCAGGCCTTTACACTGCTACCGAAGGCTGACGCATTATGTCATTTAAAATAGGCGAACTCCGTTATGTTAGAAATATACCGCCTCGGTAATCCTTTTGATGGCTTTGAAAAAAATGTCGTTGATTTTCGCTATCACAATACAACAAGGTTTAACTACTGACCGCAATCATCCAAGAAATTATCATGAATATGAAACCTAAATAACCACACGTCTCATAAAGTAAGAAAATGATTTAGGATATAAGGGTGTGGAAATGAAATCTGGCAGACCAACTGGCGACCGACGTCTTTCGTGACGCTACTACTTATGTACTGTACATTTTAAAATAAAAAAACCTATACTTTTCGACAGTTAACTTTGATCAAGTTTAAGAAAGCATTTAAAACACTATTTCCGCCTTTCCATATATCCTTACGCTTCTCTCTCTCTCTATCTTTCTCCATCCCCTCAATCAATCTTGTTATATCCAATCTCATTCAATCCATCTTTCTCTGATCCCCTCTATCAAATCAATCTGAAAGAAGAGCTAAATGCTTCCTCTCAATAGCCTGCGATGGTAATGATTATCCTAAATTTAATTTCACCTCTCAAAATAATTGGTCATGATCAGTGATATTCACACCAGTATGACAGAAGAGAAGAATTCATTTGCCAACCTACTTATCATATTTTTTCCCTTGTTGGACTTTTTCTAAAATCGATCCTTCCTTTCCAACTGGCCCTTTAGAATTAAGACTCATTTCCCCCAACTTTTCCCTTTCTTAAAGATAAGCCTTTCGCTCGGATATATATTAGAGAATACGCCCATACACTTTCATTCCCGCCCAAAATACGAATGGTCTTAATTAGAGGTCGGTATTTCCATGGATTCTACTAGAAGAATCCATGGTATTTCAGAGGTATGGAAATCATGCACCTTCTTCCAAGTTTTCTCGCGTAAGTTCCAATCGTAAAAAAGAATATGTGGAAGAGCACGTGGTCTATGCCACAGACTAAATACCAATGCTTTAAAATCGCAAGAGTGATGGTGATGATGTCGATAATGAAAATGACGATGATGTTGATCATCATCATCATCACTTTTATAATCATTTCTACTTCTACTTTCATTATTGCTTGGTTTATTTTTTCTTCTTCATAAGTTCCTTTGGGAGGAGAACAATTTCCTTACATTATAATTTTATCATAATTATAAAGATAAAACGTACAATGCATGTAGGTTCAGGGACCACAAAGAGAAGCTGCCAACGGTCAATTTTGGCAATGTGACATGTCCTGCCTGAGGTGCAAGTCTCAGAGAAATTGCTGCTTTATTTCATAATTTATTACATCTTTGACCGGAACGTTTCCCTCTCACACCCTTATTAGTAATTACCAAATGAAAACTGAACGGCCAAATGGATTTGCGAAATCAGGGAAGCTTTCAAGCCAACTGTTGTAGGTCAATATCATCCAACTTAAAAACTGCTTAATTTTTTAATGATTGAAAAATCACTGCGGTGTAAATAGGCTGTAAAAGAAGTTGAACTTTTAAATTTTGCTTCCCACAATTTTATATCAAAATAGATGCAACACAGACGATAAAAATGAGGAAATAATTGTTGGCTTACATCATCGCTACTTTTCTCTCATTCCAACTACCTCTCTCTTTCTTTTACTCCCATTCCCAACCCTATCTCTCACTCTTCCTTTCTTATTCCTGTCCACTCTCTCTTTCTCCCCTCCACCTTTCTTTCTACACCGCTCTACTAATATAGAGGTGTACTTACAAATGTAGAACAAACTAGTACTTATGAGTTATACAATGTTATATCATACACAAAGTAATTTAATATATAATATATCCCTTTCACTGTGTCATAACAATAATCATATTTGACAAATACATACGTGTATATTATCATTATAATATACTCTAATCTAATTATATCTATATTATAACTACACTTCTGTTTCAGTCCCTCCCCCCCCCCCCCCCCCCCGTTTATATTGACCTTAACAATGGCAATGTTGGACATTCAATTGTTTATTATAGTAGATACATGTTTTTATCAACTAACAAGACAGTGTCATCTCATCATCTCACTTTCAACTTCAAACGATGGAATGCTCGCCTTCAATGTATGGTATTTAGGGATAGAGGGCAGTGTTACCACTTCGGCTAAGAGCCTTGATGAGAGAAGGTGACCAAAACTTGGTGAGTTTGTCACAACCAACGCAACAAGACCTACCGGTGTGGTCTACTGTTATGAACCTTATAATTTGTACATTGGGAAAGCATTCAAGATGCAGTAATCATCATATTGAACTAGACTGGCCAATCGCGGTAATATAGGGACAAAGGGCCAGTTTCATAACTTATCATTATTGTAACTTTGCTATAATGGTAACCATGGAAACCTTGATCTGTTTGGCTGCAGAGTCCTCTTACAATGGCAGTACAGTTAAGCATAGCAGTTACACGTGCAATACATCATTTTATATATTATATGTGTGTGTAGGGGGGGACTGATGCAGGAGTATCCTTTATATAATCATGTTATAAACAACAAACAAGTTTTGTCACACTAGGTTATAATTGGTCTCTTCTCTGTTATTAGAACTTTTTAAGACAGTGTGTTCAAGAGGTCAAAAAAAGCTAACTATTCCTTTTTGTGAGTGTTCTTGTTAAAAATTCCTAATAAACATTGTATGGTACCAGCAGCATCACGCTAATTAGCAAGTCTATGAAATAAAGTGCTGTAGTATAGATTAACCCACATCAGTTAGGACCAATTTAGTTTGTCATAGCATGACACATGTTGTTATAAGTGTTGTTTGCCTGACATAACAAAGTATGTTACATTATACCCAAATCAAACTGGGTTGGCCAAACTCTCCTATGCTGTGGCATTGCTACCAATTTACGTCAGTGGATAGAAACTTCCTCATCCCAATACAAATACCATTAGTTAAGAACCAATACTAATTATATTTTCAGAGCCATTGGAATGTACGCAATAGGTACACATTATCATGGGACCAATACACAGATCCCAATTAAAATCACTGACTGGCACAGAAATTGAAGGAGGATCAAAATTGTATCAACATTAACATTACTTCAAATTCCCTTTGGAAACTAAAGTGTTTCAGTATTGTCGATATATGAGAAAATAAGTGTTAGTTTGGTATCATTATCAACAAAGAGGTCTCTGACATTACTACTTCATGTAGTAATTCAGTAATAATATCCTGTTAAAATATCTCAATAACAAATGTATTTGATGGATGCTTGGCCCTTTAAAGGACAAGTCCACCCCAATAAAGAGTTGATTATAATGAAAAGAGAAAAATCCAACAAGCATAACACTGAAGTTTTTAACAAAATCGGACGTAAAATAAAATATTACAGTTTAAAGTTTCACTTAATTTCGCAAAACAGTTATATGCATATCCTGATTGGTAAGCAAATGAGGAGACTGATGACATCACCCACTCACTATTTCTTTTGTATTTTATTATCTGAAATATTCTAATTTTCTCCTTATTAACATGAAACAATTAATTCCTCCCTTAACATGTGGAATTAGCCTTGCTTAATACTATATGGTTCAGTCAACTTGGTCCTTATTGTCAAATATGTAAAAAATGAAATATTGTATAATTCAAACAATAAAAAACAAAAGAAATAGTGAGTGAGGGACATCAACGACTGTCTCATTTGCATGTCACCGAGTTGTGCATATTACTGTTTTGTGAAATATAAGCGAAACTTTAAATATAAAAATATTTTGCATCCAATTTTGATGAAATTTTCAGCAATATGCTAGTTTGATTTTTCTCTATTTATTCAAATCAACTTTTTTCTGGGGTGGACTTGACCTTTAAGAAGTAATGTGAAAAAAGTAATGTAACAAAGACACATGTCATTCAATGTGTAATGGTGACTATTACATTCAATATTAAAATATGCCATGAAACACAAGACAATACACTGAAGACTAACCATAGAGAAAACACTGTTGTGTCTGACGAATTGTATAAAATCAAAGAAATTTATAGAACAATGAAGGTTTATTCCATCATTTACAACCCTTTCAGAGTAAATCTGAAACATCAGTCATTGACATGATATTCTATGGAGTACTGAGTTCTAAGAATACAACAGTTATAAGAATGAGTTTGCAATTGCATTCACTTTCCAATGTGATTCACTCTGAAAAAATGTGATCAATTCAAATCATTTATGCTTCTAATCAGCTTGTGGTGTGTTTCTGAATAATGATGAAGTGTATTTACTCAAGAAGAAAGAAGAATAGGCTTAAATGTCCTTCGATGAAATACAAGCAGGCACTTTCTCTGGAAATTTGAAATCATGTAATTTGTAAAATCATAGCTTCCTCACAAGAAGACCGGTAAAGCATTTATTTGAATGTTAATGACAATGCTATTATGGTAACTACCATGGAAACAGTGATCAAGATAACCCGTTGAACCCTTTTACCATGGAACTTGCCATGATATTTTTCTATGAAATGAGCCCTAAGTCTTCCAATGGTTCACAATTGATACAATGTGCTTGAATTTCTCAAAAGAAAACATGAGAGGAGAGTTGCACTGAGTTTGAAAATAATTCTTAGGTTTCTTCATAACACATCTTCTCCATATGCTGTGTAGTAGGTCCATGGTTTCATACACAGAAAAGAACTGACCGTTATTTCTAATCAGCTGGCCAAATATTCTCTGAACTGTCTCCATACAAAGTCATTTATCTTGCCTAAACTTAGCTTCAGAGGCATTTTATATGCAATTCACAATTCATGGTTTGAGGATGGTATACTGAGTAAGGATTGTTTGGAATAGAGAAAAGGGCAACTAGTAAATAGGGTCAGAAGAGAAACTGCCTTCAATGGTCCAAACACATCATAAAAATGGTTGACGGATACAACAGTGTTTTGTACAGGCTTTGCTGCCCATGGATACACTATGGAATGTTCTTCAAATGGGAATAAGTAAAATACAGTAAAAAAAAACAAGTGGAATGCCTCTGGCCGTCTCACCTGCATCACGCTGTTCAATATAGCAGCAGTGCTGACTTTGAATACTACTCTAACTCGCACAAGATGTTCAGTGATACGTGGTTACTCTTATGTCCACTTTTTATGAACTAGACCAATAAACTTACAGAGATATGATGGTTATTCAACAAAAAACCCCAACATGGCCAAAGTTCATTGACCTTACATGACCTTTGACCTTGATCATGTGACCTGAAACTAAAACAGGATGTTCAGTGATACTTGATTACTCTTATGTACAAGTTTCATGAATCAGATCCATAAACTTTCAAAGTTATGATGGTAATTCAACAGATACACCCAATTCGGCCAAAGTTCATTGACCTTTGACCTTGGTCATGTGACCTGAAACGAGCACAGGATGTTCAGTGATACTTGATTACTCTAATGTCCAAGTTTAATGAACTAGACCAATAAACTTTCAAAGTTATGATGGTAATTCAACAGATATCCCCAATTCGGCCAAAGTTCATTGACCCTAAATGACCTTTGACCTTGGTCATGTGACATGAAACTCATGCAGGATGTTCAGTGATACTTGATTAACCTTATGTCCAAGTTTCATGAACTAGGTCCATATATTTTCTAAGTTATGATGACATTTCAAAAACTTAACCTCAGGTTAAGATTTCGATGTTGATTCCTCCAACATGGTCTAAGTTCATTGACCCTAAATGACCTTTGACCTTGGTCATGTGACATGAAACTCTAATAGGATGTTCAGTAATACTTGATTAACCTTATGGCCAAGTTTTATTAACTAGGTCCATATACTTTCTAAGTTATGACATCATTTCAAAAACTTAACCTCAGGTTAAGATTTGATGTTGACGCCGCCGCCGCCGTCGGAAAAGCGGCGCCTATAGTCTCACTTTGCTTCGCAGGTGAGACAAAAAAAAACAAGAAAAGTTGTCATTACTACATGTAGGAGGAAAAGGGGCCAAATCTCATACCTTGAGGATTCAAGATTTATTTAAATTCAAGATTCAGGGGAAAGAATGTTTTTGTGACTATACTGGTATACCATACAAAAGTTAAGGGACTGAGTTGCAATGAGGAAAATGAAAGCTAATCTCCTAATTCAATGGGGATAAAATTCCTGTGACTCTTTGTATAAAGAAACAATATCACTTTATACTGCACAAACATGATGTGACAATAAATTCAAAGCTCATACTCTAAAGAAAGGACACATTTGCGTCTCTGAAAGTAGACACATCTGCCAACAGGCAAATGATAATTCTGTTCTTTTCCTTTGACAAGTTAATTTCAAGATACAATTTCTTCCAGTGTTCAACCTGGTTTTGGAGAAGTATGTCAACAGACAGGTGACAGGGTACAAGGACATCTATGAAAAGTTTTTCCAACAACTTGCAATATTAAGGAATACAACAACCCATCAAGAGATGAATTCATCTTTCTTCTTGCTAACAACCATGAATCACATGTATTGATACATGTTGTTAACATAGTAAGAGAGAATCATGAGAGAGTGGCATCACTCGGCACACATAAGCTCCAGCAATCTGACAGTTCTGTATTGGCCAACTGAAGAAAGCAGAAACTGTTGATCAGAGAAGTTATTTGTGGAACAACCCAGGAATAACAATGCCAAAGTATAATATTCCAAGAATCATCTCGAAGGCATGGCCTTGGGAAGCAGAGGTGCTATGCATATTATACTCCATAGGGAGCATCCCCGGGAATTCTGGTAGGTGTGATGAAATGGAGAAATGTTACCAAAATTACCTACATTTTGTATAGAAACCCCCTTTTTTTGCTTGTCAAAATTTTCGGGACCAAAATGACCTTCAATTTGTGGTGAACCCCTTTTGGGGAGGCTTGTCAAGTTTCTCGGGACCAAAATAACCTTCATTTTTCAGTTAAACCCTTTTTTTTTTGCTCATCAAATTTCCATCAGCACCCCATGTAAAAAAAATATGTTTCCAGGGCCCTGTGTGAGGGTTGACATGATGCTTCCATGCCACAAATGTTGCCTTGATCCCAAGACCCACATATAACTTGAATACTCTTTACTCTAACTTTCACAAAGTTGACTTATGACCTAATTGTTTGTATAGCAATAAATTGGAATATCTATTCTGATACAGTTATTTTGGAGGATGAGCAGTGGGAGCAAATACAATCAAGAATCGCCATCCAAGGCAGGCAGTATCATGCCTATGTCCAATAAGATTCTGCATTCTGTGGTACGACTTGTTCCAATTCACCCTACCAGCAATACAGCAAGCAGTCTCCATTATCCAGTATCCATCACATCTGTTTCGCAACTCCCTTTTCAATCTATTTGCCAACAAACGCAATTTGACATTGAACAGTTAACTGTCAGCCTTATACTTATCCATTTTAGGAGTGATTATCCGTGACATTACCTCATCTTAATGGCACAAGAAGAATCCAGATGGGTGTTTCATAAAGCTATTCGTACAGTTATGCACCACTTTATGCACGACTGGAGTATGTTCTTAGTTGCTAAGTCAGTTACACATGGATATATCATTGAGTACGAGAAAGGGTCACCAGTCATGACAGCAACATTTTATCAGGGGCTAAGTAATTTACACAGGGTTATATCATTGAGTACAAAAAGGGTCACCAGTCCTCCATAAAGTTATTCATGTACCTTACTAACAGCTTTATGAAACATCCACCAGGACAGACTTACAATGAGCTCGATTAGACTCACATAGTTTATAGCTAAAATTAAGTTGAAGAAGTTTGACAATCAAACTCTTGTGAGTTCTGAGATCACCAAACCAATGCATTTTGTAACGCACATGTGCAGCATGCGCACTGGAAAATGATCCTGGTTTGGTTTCAGCATTCAACCTGTCAAATTGGTGGTCATCAGGTGATGATAACGATAATTTCAATCAAGTCTGGTATAGCAGGTACCTGGAATCGATGTCTTCATGGGACGGAGCTGTATCAACCAAAGTACTTGTAGATGTAATACATGATGATAAGAGTCAAGATCATTCCTCCAAAGAGGATGATTTTATCCTGAAAAGTTCTTTTTTCAATGAGTCTCATGACGGTGTTGCTGAGTCCTAACATGTTGGACACGTCCAGCATCTTCTTCTGTGCTCCCTGTTAGAAGGAGAGAAACATTCAAGAGACGATTACTTAACTATCATCTGCCATCTTACAGGTTGGTGGATGATAATATGGAATCCTGGTTCATTGGATCCATCAAAATTACCTTGTTATGAGGTCGTAAACTACTATTTGCAAAGGTTTGGATACTTCATTAAATGTAATGGTAACCCAATAGTAATATACTGTCCATGTGTACAGAATATCAAAGCCAGGATTATCCTTACAATATTCTTTTAAAGGACAAAGAAGCCCTAGGAACAAATAACAGAATAAGATCAACAAAATTTGAGTAAAATTGGAAAACTATAAGACATTTATGAGCATTTGAATTTAGCCTTTATACATACCACTTCTTTCCAACATATTCAATGTTTGTAATTCTTTTCTTTTTTATTAGCATATTTTAGCTAATTTTCAACCTTATCGAAAATGAACATGAAGCATTCTTGGTTTTCCAGTGGAAATATATAAATGAATGAATGAATGAATCCTCTTATCAGCAATGCGACCAAGATTTGAGATGGACATCACAGAAGTACAACTCTCTTCTTTGTGCAGTGAAAATCTATTTTTCCTCATTCTAATGATAGTTTGGGGACACTCAATGGGGTTTTTACCTTTAACATTCCTCTTTGGTCTCTGAGATTAGCAATTGTTGCAGACCCTGTTGCCAGTAGGTTGTCCATCTCTCTATTGCTGTTGTGTAGTGATGTATTATGCTGCAGATCATGGTCTATCATTATTGAAGTGTTATCATCCTATGGAATTGGAATATCAGAATATTATATATCTGTTCAATCGCAATTCGTACAGCACAGAAGCCGCGGAAGCAGTTTTTTCCAAAACGTAAAAATAACCCTTTGGGTGGGGGCCCCCGGACAGTTCTCCCTGCAGCGGAGCCGTTTTTGGTACATCGATGGTATTTGGATCTGTGGCGGTGTTTTCTGAATCAATTATTAATTGCGCAAAACTGATGCGTTTTCAGGATTTTTAGTAAATGTAAAGATGAAAGATCAGACATTTTTCTTTCTAGAAATAAAGGTTTCGCTTATAAAATCAACATAATAGTTAAGAAATTTACGAGGAAAAAGTTAAGTTATTTTGTCAAATCTTCGCTTACCCCCAAGTCAATAGGCACTGTGTACAAAAATGTGCAAGGGTAATCAGCACGCGTGGACAGGTTTGGTTCGATCAATACCGCTTTGTTATCTGCTCTCGTGTTTTTTCATTGCCTATTATCACGCTACTCATGACTTTTGGCTTTTGGGCTTCAAGACGATGGCGTCACTGTTTCACTAAAAATCGCATTTCGTATCTTCTTTTCATAAATTATAGTTTTCTTTACTGTCTATTTTTCCACGCAGCACTGTTGTAATAAAACAAATTTAGTTCCTGAAGATTGTGTGTTGCAATTTAAAAGAGTGAAGCTGGTAAATGTGACTCGAATAGTGGATCTGAAATCATTCCTCACAACACTCTCCTTGTCTCATTCTACGTTTCATTTTTCTATCTCCCATTTCCCTCCAAAATAACCATGCTACCGATTACCATTCATCACAATGAGAGAAAGTAAAAGATTTTTTATCTAATGAAATCGTAGCATCCGCAATCAACAGTGTTTTATTTTGTTCTTCCATTTTATTCATTTTTTAACCGTTCTGGTTTTTTTTTCACAACCGAAAACAAAAGTAATAAGTAAATAATGAAATATTTGTATCCCATTTTGCCTCTTTTCAACCGTTCAGTTTAGTAGTACAGAGGCGTTGGAGTTGGCAGGAGTCATCAGTCCACCCCCCCCATTCAGCAAATGTATACAAAAATGTGAAGTCCATAAATTTGTGATTTTGGGGGGGCCGGATCGATCCCACATTCAGCTCAACCCCTCGTCTATCAAAAACGCTCAGCGGCCCTGTTATTCATACATCTTTTTCAAATTTTTTGGTGTTGATGCTAACCAGTGTAAGTGCCCCAAAAGTATGTTTGCAGTAAAGAAAAATATTAGGTCTATCTGTTTTCTTTATATGGATCCTTTTCTTCTACGCTATTCGCCGGAAAAACAAGACAAAAAAAGAAGAAAGAAATTGGCAGAGAAGTAGGAAAATAAATAACATTTTTTTAGGGGGAGGGGGTAGGTCACACATGAATAAAAGAATCAAGGTCTGTAGGATTGAGAGGGGTTTATCGGCACACGCCAAACAAACATTTTTTTTGAAGGGGTGCCTTAACGTAATTTCTCATCCTATATCATTCTATTTGCTCCTTTTCAGGCGAGGAAACTTATAGTTCATTATTGGTTTTATCCTTTGAAGTGATTATGTTTCCGTCAACTTTTCAATGCAAAAGTTTTCATCTGAGAGAGAAAAGGAGAATAAGATGAAGAGCTTCTTAAACCTAACCTATTATACATTCATTCTGTAAAATGACATGAATTAAAAATGGTGATTTTTTTTAGACGATATCGCCCCCCGCCCCACAGCTCAATCCCTCCACCATAAAAAAATTTATGTCCCTGATCATTTTGGTTTGGATGCTAACCATGGTAAGCACCCCAAATGCGTTTTTTTTGTCGTAACGAGGTAAAAACTGGCCAGGTCGGTCTTCATTCTTATCTTGACCATCTGTATCCTGCTCTTTTCATTGACATTCTTTTGTTCGGGTAGTGCTGATATTAAGAACTACGTGGACGTTTCCATTTTGAAAAGTGCATAAGATCAATGGTGAGCTAAACTGCTTTCTTTTCTCTTTATTTTTTAGAATAGTAGACAAAATAATAACAATATAAGAAGATGGATGATGGGGAGGGAAAAAGTTCAAAAGTGCACCGAGATCAGCTCAAAGTACCACGACAAGCTTGTCGTTTTTCTGAAAAAACAATCAATGAAACCAAGGAGATATCATTCTAGAGTGATATCTCCTTGATGAAACAAATAAGACAAAAATGGTGAATAAACGCATAGCTTATTATATGACGATCTTGCAGAAAAAAATATTAGCGTATCTATCAAAGAACAAATCATGTGATCAGGCCTTGTGCGCGCGCATACGTGCTTGTCACAGAATTTATCCTCCCTGTCTGACTCCAACGGCAAAAATCGGGTAAAGTTGAAATGATTTCCTATTTTCGCGATTTTTTTTTCCATGTAGCTATAAAATTTGTTCATTCTGTTATCGAAATTGGTTTATAATGGAAATAGTGGCAGAGGTTTTAGTACATAACAATTACGAAAAAGCTGAAAAACTTCATCGAATCAAACCAAACAAATCTCGGCTTATGTAGAAGCCCATCATAGCTGACTCGCTGGGCTTCTGTCGAAGCCCATCGCACCCAAAGGGATAATCATATGATTGTAATTTTTTGCATGGTCAGCCCCCCTACTTTGAAGCCCCCCCAGCAGAAATATTTTTCATTGTAATTACACTCACAGCAGAAATTCAAGTCAAGCCGCTGAAATGCAGACATTTTAGTAGCTTATAACTTTTGTTCACTATGTTCATGATAAGATATTTCATTAAAAAAGGATGAATCTATTTACCATAAGTGCATGATTCTCTCTATAATTTGGCATTATCCAATGCAACTAATAAAGAAACATCCATTCAAACTAAAGCAAGTTACATGAATGAATTAAATCAATGGGAGCATAAGCACAAATAAAGCATGTTGAATATAGACCTTATGCCTATGACATCAAAATCTCATAGCGCTGTCCTTCAGAGGATGTAGGAATACACGTAAATGGAGTTGTCATGGATATGCCAGCTGCAGATCATCAACGAACGCAAGGCAATGTCTTTAGGCTCTAAGGCGTTGCGATGACATCAATGCATAGGTTCTATCAGAAGTTTTTTTTTCTGAATTTACCCTAATTCAAATCAGCACAACCCTGCTAAATCCATGTAAATGATGTTTGTTCAGCAGTAATCTATACACTTTCAAATTCTGTCTCGTGCTTTGCACTTCCCATAGAACCCGGTCTACATGAAGACCTCATCTCAAAATGGGTTAAGAAAGACGAAGTGATGAACAAGTGTAATATTAACTTCTTACATTCACTTGGGAAGCAGTACCGATATGTTACCATGGTGCTGTTTACACGCACAAACATTATTTTGAACAATGAAAAAAATGTGCCAAGGGATGCGCATGTGTAATGCAATATATTTGAGTGCCTGATGACACAACATTTGCTCCAATGACAACTGGTTCGGGCTGTATTTCTTCTCAGATATTGGGTTAGGGTTAAAGGTAGCAATAGGGTTTTATGTTAGGTTTAGGGTGTGTAGAGTAGGGCATAGTGTTAAATACATTGTTGAAGTTTGTCATTCCATTAGAGTGTGGAATTTACAGCAGAGCAACTGTCGCAGGAGCAAACGTCTTGGAACCAAGTGCCTACCCTTCCCTCAACCCTTCTTCCTGGGCCTTGTCAACTCAGCAGTAATGACTTACGTTGGCAGTGAATCGACGTGTGAGAAGGTCTTCTCTATCCCTTTCCTCTTGTTCTCTTTGATGTCGTCTGTGCTTTATCTGACGGAGGGCAGCATTCAGGTGCTGACAATCATACTTTAGCTGGTCAACTTTTCTGTTTGAAAAACATTTTCAGAATCAAATTATACAATACAAATACCTCCTCTGAAAAAGTGCTTATTAGTAGAAACCTTTTTTTTATTTTTCTTATTTAATTACCACCCCTGGGATGGAACAACCTATCAGCAAAAGCTATTTATCGTAGCCTGCATTTGACCAGGTCAATGAAATTATCTCCAGCAACTTGCTTGAATTGAAAACATGCATTGTACATAGGCCTAATCATACATAAGCCAGATTTAAAAATACAATTCAAGTTACGGATGTTGCTGTGGGAATTAAATTTCGTACACTATATGTATCAACTCACAGTAATGTTTAACAAGGATACTGGTAAGCTAAGTACCCTCAATAAACACACTCTATCATAACCCTATCCAAAAACCAAAGCCTTCTGAGAGATTAAGACAGAAGCCATTGTCACAGGAGCAACTGATGTGTCCCTGGTTTTTCTCACGAGTTTACTCAATCTATCCTTTAAAGCATTCACACAGAGAGTAATTGTTGACCCCAGCATTGTGAAAAGCACTCGACATTCATGTCACTGTAATTAAATACCCAGCTACTCGCTGTCACAGCAAAAGCACCTAAGACTGGTATTTTTGGCTAACTCGAGCAAGACAATGACTTAATAAAAAAGAGGCAATGTGTGAAACATACATCACATTACATATATATAATATTATTTGTCACAATTGTTTCTTTCCATCCTGGGTGATTGGCAACACCTATTTATAAGCACACAAGTGGTATGGGTAACTTTCTTCAGTAATGTTGATAATACCATTTTATGGTAAACTTGCCTTTGAACTTGTGCACATCACATCAAAGCAAAATATTACTTCACTACCAAAGCTAATATAGACAGTTAAAAACGAATACAAAAAGCAAAGAGATACTCACAGTTTTGCATTTTGCCGCCTTGATACTGGTTCTTTGTTAACAAGAATGTCCAATGTCTCACAATTAGACGCTAGCTTATCCAACCTTGCGTTGATCTCATTCTCAACCACTGGAAAATAAATGATTGATATTCAACTTTTCTTTACACATTATATTAACTTATCAAAAAGCCACATTTCTCACAAAGTTCATAACCATTATACGAGGGGAGACTAAAAAGTTATGATCCTCGTGCAGAAAGGATGAAGATGCGAAGACCAAATTAGGTCCATGAAATCTTTCTTAATCATACCCACAAAATTTCTTGGTCACAGCAATATTTAGTCTGACTTTACAACTCCCTATATCATAGTGTCTAATGAAAAACTGATAAACTTGAGTTGGCCTTCTTTGGGGTTGATGACATGGGATGCTTCCACTGTTTTGACTGTTCCTTGGTCTCAGGCTGGTAGTGATAAACCAAAGTCTCATCCATAGTCACAACTCATTCCAAGAAATTGGATGGGTTACCTGCAAAGGGTGCCAAGTCTCAGCTGGGGTCATGCCTTTCAGCTGCAGAAACTTGATGACAACTCGATACTCAGGTTTGTCCATTTTTCACGAGACACATGATACAGAAAAGTAAGAAACCTGAAAATAAGACTATTTACTACTGTGACGAAAGATTTTATGGCCCAAATTTGGTTTCCATCTCCCTATCTAATATAGGCTCAAATTCAAAACTTTTCAGTCACCCCTCATATCATCTTAAAGCACCGAAATGGTCTCTAATAAAATTACATAAAAGTCATTCAATTTGACTATAGGCCAATAAATAAAAACAAGACATCACCAAAGATTGCTATTATTTTCAGTCAACACAGTGGCATTTTTTAAAGCAGATACAGACATTGCTTCCTCCTTTCTTTGGTAAAGTACTTGGGAGAAAAAACAAACATCCTGATGAAAGACTTTTCTGACTGAAATGCTCATTTAAGATTTACATATTCTGAGTTATCTCCTTTTTAAAACAGCCATTAAATTTCTATTTCATGGTCAGATTTCTTTCACACTTTAACCATTCGGCTTTCCTTTATTTTACACACAATACCATCGTATTTTGGATTTCCCTTTGATAATTGATCTTCAAAATCAACTTACAATGCGCATCCTCTCTCCTTGCTTGTTCCACACGACTCAAACCATTCTGCACATCTAATACGATTCTAAAACATAAATATAAACAAATTTAATAAATCAGTAAATTGATGAAGTGATAAATACATCCATCGATTTAACAACAAGTAGAATGCCTCTGGCAGTCTCACCTGCATCACGCGATTCAATATTGAAAAATGGAAAACTACTATAACTCGCACAAGATGTTCAGTGATACTTGGTTACTCTGATTTCCACGTTTTATGAACTAGAACAATACACTTACAGAAATATGATGGTAATTCAACAAATACCCCCAACATGGCCAAAGTTCATTGACCTTACATGACCTTTGACCTTGATCATGTGACCTGAAACTCGTACAGGATGTTCAGTGATACTTGATCACTCTTTTGTCCAAGATCTAGATCTCTCTCTCGCAGTAGGCCTACTCTTTCAGATCTAAATTACCGGTGATGTGTGTAGACTATTCACTAGTTGCTTTGTAGCTATTATTACTATTTTTGCCTTCCCCAGGTGCCCATTTCTCAACACTGTCATAAGTCTAACTTCTTGACTAAATCGGAGATAGTGAGCTACTTGTCCGCTATCCGTTTCACGAAGCCCTCTTTGCCAAGATCAGTGACAACAACCTCACTAAATATTTATGACACTTCCGAACCTGTCATAACCTTTTTCTAATGACGTACATGTAGTGGCATCACGTTGGTAGACTATGACATGCAAAAGTGCCTCGAAATTTGAAAATTTTAATCTTACGTAATCAATCATAGAAGTTAAAATTATATTGCAAAACAAGTGGGATAAATTATTAAAAAATAATTGTATGGCATAGAAACCATAAAAACTGTTGGTAAAACACCTAAAAACCATTCATTTTGAAATAGTAAAACAATTACATTGACAAAGATTGAAAGATCCATGACTGGATGCATATTCGCTGTTTTCAGACCCTTATTACCATTCTGATAAATTCTATCTCTAATATATGCATAGAATTTGTCGAATTTTATGTTTCTACATTACACTATACTTTGATGTTTTGAATCATATAAAAAACATATAATTATCATCCTTCTATATATAAAAAACTTAAATGGTCTACTTCGGTAAACTATTAAAATTTGATATCCCGGGGGTACCCATCTCACATTCACAAGTGATTTTTAGTCATGAAATGAATTATTCATAATTTCATTTTCTAACCAACTGAATTCTCAATTCTTCATAGTTTAAGTATTTGTGGTGCATATTTTGCCTCTGCTATATTTGGATTAGATGTATCTCCAAATTCATCACAATATTTGCAGTTTAATAATAAGTGAGGGACATCATCGACTGTCTCATTTGTATGCCACTGAGTTGTGCATATCACTGTTTTGTGAAAATAAGGGAAACTTTAAAATGTCACAACTTCCTTATTTTACATCCAATTTTGATAAAATTTTCAGTGTTATGCTAGTTTGATTTTTCTCTATTTATTCAAATCAACATTTTTCATGGAGTGGACTTGACCTCAACTTTAAGGATCTTCCAACGGATCGGACGGAGTATCTTGGCTGAGTTTGGAGGTAAGCGTTAAAAAATGATTTTTATAAATAATTTCGACTATATTTTTAAAATCAAGTTAGTTGATAAGATTGAAATTTATGTACTAAGTGAATAAATGTAGATAGTTTTGGCGTGTTTTATTCCCTCACACTCGTGTGACGAATGAAAATGTCAAAATTCATATTCAAATGACATATGTTGTTCAAGGTTAGTATAGCTAACCTCGCATGCTTGTGTGACTTTGAGTGATCTGGAACAGGCACTCAGTCTAACCGACTGAGCCAAGGCAAGCCTAGTAAGGGTAAGACTAGCTGCCTCCCTTCTGTTCTTTGCCAACGTTACGCGACACACGCGTCTGTATTGTTGGTGAAGAACAATAGGAAACAAGATGACGGCATAAACATCGGGCAAGTCTCTTCCGTCTTGTCATGATATTTTTCTAATTTTGATGAATTCTTGTTTAAAAATAAAATAGATGGTGCAGAAATGTCGGAAATGAAGTTGCATCCCATGTACATGATTTAGGGCTATATCTTTTAGAAGGAAAGTAGAAATCTCGAGGGCGAAAGTTTCAGGTTTTGGCGGCCTACACGCACGTGAGTGGATACGAATACCTGGCTTCATTAATGAGAGTAAGCATATGTCAGTAAGTCTAAGCCGTCTGGCCTGGCTACGTCTTGTCACTTGTTCACTGTTACCAACCCTGCCTGTGGGGAATCTAGATGTAGGACTATGGTATGCCAATGTTGTACAGAGCACACACTTTAAAAAATTATTAAAATATCACTTTTGTGACCAAAATTACTAATTTCCATACAGTTGCAATTTATTTTTCACTAGTAACTAAAGAATAATTTTTTCATTTACCAGTACGCTCAAAATCTTAAATTTTGGGCATATATTTGTATGCGCCCTCTATTGGTGGAAAGTAATATGGCAAGAAAATTTTCATTTTTTGATCTCTATTTTTAATTTAGAAAAAAATGATTTAAAGAATCAAATTTTAATAAGAGCCAAGTCGTATGAATAATAGGTGTATTGGAAACTGTCAGTGTAAAAAAATCAAGCATTTGCCCCAAAGAAAAAGAGAAAATAAGCCAAACATTGCCACCCTTATTTTGCCACACATGGAGATATATCTGAGAACAAGGTTATATTATAATTTATAACCTTGTTCATTGAATGAGTGCGTCTTTTGTCTACTCTTTCTACGTACCGATATTATCAATTTCAAGGGATTCTAGTTAGGAAGCCCTTCGTGAAACAGGTTTAGTAAGATTGGAACTAACCCCGTGGTTGGTGAATAAAGATATGACTAGATCTATTAAAATTGTCCGGGTGTTGTCGAAATTTTTTTTTTAAATAGGGTAGGTCCTAGGCCGTAACACCATTATTTACACGTGGGACTGTTCATCATACTTCCACTTCCAGATGTTCGAACACCAATCGAAAAATCACTTTTTATACTCGTATTATCCCACATAAAATTTTAGGTCATATATATCTAGTCTCGATGCAATTAACTCACTTATTTGTTTCATGGTAAAGTTTCTCCATTTTCTACTTATTTTATCCTTGCGAGTGCCTTGTCAGCTCCGAGTCCGATTAATTGTCCACCGTGGCTCGATTGTTTATTAACGGAAGTACACGTTGTATAAAAATACCGGTAGACCGTACCCGGCCGGCCGTATGTACGATTTGAGGTCGGGGCCGAGACGCCGAGATACCGAGCTAGCGGGGTAGTAGTTATAGGGGTGGAGTCACCCAAGGGTTCATTACCTTCCTGCCTGTGGGGAATCTACAGGTAGCACTATGGTATACTAATGCTGTACACAATACACAATTTAAAAAAATCATTAAAATATCACTTTTGTGACCAAAAATACTAATTTCTCTACAGTTTCAATTTATTTTCCATATTCACCAGAGCGCTCTAAGTAAAACTTGAATTTTGGGCATATTTTTGTCCGTACGCCCTTTATTGGTGGAAAGTAGATATGGCACAACAATTGAGAAAAAATAATTTAAACTGAAGCCAAATTATATGATGAATAGCTGTAATGGAACCTGACAGTGTCAAAAAAATCAGGCATTTGTCCCAAAGAAAAAGAGAAAATATTATAGGTGAAACTTTTAATTGTAAAATTGCCTGGATTTTAATCAGTAATCTTAGAATAGGAGTCTAAATTTGTGATCTTGTGAAAGCGAAACCCCGCCCCTAACAGTTAGAAGGTCTACTCCGACTCTAGACAGGAATAACTGTCGTTTCTGGGGATTTTTTCAACCATTTAGGGTGGCTTGTCCTTTAACTATACAAACCACCCTAAAAAAAGTTGGTCCTTTTTGTCAAACATGTAAAAAAAATGAAATATTGTATAATTAAGAAAATAAAACACAAGAAATAGTGAGTGAAGGACATCATCGACAATCTCATTTGCACGTTAACAGAGGCCAACTTTGGTTAAACGGTGGTGAACGGTAGCGAGCGGTGATGATTTTTTCTCTCCGCTCCACGACCGCTCCAACAACGCTCGGGCGGTGTGACCAGGCCTTTAAAAATTCAATTGATTTAAGGGCAATCTTATAAAGTAGCTTAAACTCCTATTATAGAATTCTTTGTCCTCCTAAATTTCGCAGGAATACTCCTTTTCAAATTATCCACTGCACGACGATCTAGTCTTATCCAAGTGCCTTAAGGGTACATTTGGCAGAATTATTACTTTAACAAAAATATAAATATTCTCTATAATTGCTGTTATTCATTATTGTAACTGTCATTGTTATTTGTTGAATAAATAAATTATGTATAGATGCAATGAAATGAATCCATGACAGAATGGTGGAATTCTTTTAAATATATAGTAATCATCATGCAATTTTTCTGAGTTGTCCCTACAATAATGAGATTGAATATTTAGATTATGCATTTTGTAAACAGGCGGTATATCTTTAGTGGGGGTAGCACAGGCGTATCCAGGGGTATATATAGGGGTAGAACAAGATAACATAAAGGCGACCTATCAAACAATTTTTTTATAACCTCTCGAGTCTCTATTCGAATCTTTTTCCTCCCCCTTTCTCTCTCTCTCTCTTTCTCTCTCTCTCTTTTATTTCAAATCATTTTTACTACTAAAATCATTGTGGGTATACGGGACTAGCACCCCACGCTCCCGAGCTGTAATGTTGTCCATCTTTGCGGAGGGGGGGGGGGTTCAATTCTTTGTAGAACTGCATTGTCTTCCCATGATAGGAAAGAATAACTACCAGCAGTCTGACTATAGTCTTCTAAAGGCCTATATATACCACATTTGACAGCAAAAGAATTCCATGGAGCTGTGGCGGCAACGGGATTTTTAAAATAAGAGGGCCAGTGCCAAGGCAACCCCCTTTTTTAAGAGAGGGGGGGGGGGAGCAGGAACCACCTTTTTATATTTCGACCTGATAACTGGACATTTTTAGCATCATTGGAACAGGATAAGTCTTTGATTAGACATTAAATTAGTGCGCGAAGCACCAGTATGACAAAACGACGCAGAATTATTTCATGCGCATTCACAATAGATATCACAAACCTCACAAAATAAAACGACACACGCATAATATCAGCGAGCTAATTTACATTGTATTGTGTTTCAAGTAACAAAACACCACTTTTATTGTTGAGCATCCTCGAGAACAACGGAGGAAGGATACATATTATAAGATGATTAATTAATCAAAAAGAAATTTAAGGGGATTTAACGACTACATAAATTCGTTTCTGCAGCATGAAATACCGATCCATTCTTATAATTGCCCCTTAACCTACTGCAGTGATACAAATTATCTTTACCATCTATCTATCTATCTATCTATCTATACATTTATCTATCTATATACATCTATCGATATTATCTACATATCTATCTATCTACTCAGAATAAACAATAAATTTCTTCTAGTAATACTAGCGATACGTGCCTTAAAATTGCTGGCCATTACAATATTGGTGAATGAAATATAATAATGATGATAAGAAACAATTCAAGGCAGTAGACTATAAGGTTGGGTGCATGTGCGCAGGGTCTTATTTCCAATTGGTATAATGCAAATTCGTCCGATTACAATCTCCTCTACTATAATTTTGTCTACCATCAATTTGTTCACTATCCACATGATCTAATTGCAATTTCTTCCACTCGCCATTTCGTCTAATAACAAGTTGTTCCAATTGCCTGTTAGTCCATATACCATTTGGTCTGAACGGGACTTAGTGGTAATTGGGCAGAATGAATGAAAAGAAAATGGGTATTAGACCAACTGGTTATGAGACGAATGGTCATAGACAAAGTGATAATTGGACCAAATGGTTGTTAGACGAAATGTTGATTGACGAAATGGCATCAAACTAAATAAAGATGTGATGAATGGACGAGTTGGCAATAGACGAATTGGCAATTGACCTCCGCGAGCACCCTCATATGTTGGTACAGTAATATGTTTTTGGACATCTTGTCAAGCACAGAAGTAATCTGCCTAGCTCACGTACATTGTACATGAAAAGAAATAAACAACACATTTAAATGAAATATACACTGTAATAAACAATGAGGCAATTTGTTTCCACTTCCTTGATTACAAATACAGCCAAAACAAAGATAAATAAAAGTAAAACTATGATAATGGACTTTCTATTAAAAAGTTGCAACATTTTACAACAGTTGAAGTTCAATCAATCTTTTTATTATTATAATATAATATAAGATTATAAAAAGATGACAATTCCTCAAATAACCCCATTAAGGCCAAATTTTGCTGACCGTAAGTGACCTTTGACCTTAATCACGTGACCTGAAACTAAGGCAGGATCTTCAGTGATCAGTGTTGTAGTCAAGGCTCAAACCTCCAAGGCCAAGGCTTATACCCAGGCTATGGCTTCCATACTAAAGGCCAAAGGCATGGAAACTCAAGGCCAAGGCCTAAAAACCTCAAGGCCAAGGCATTTTAAATGATATATGGAACAATGAGCCAACAATGCTTAGACGGCAGACATGGCACACAGGGCAAACTGTATAAAAGGTGAGAGCATGTGAGCGAGCGAACTGTGCGCGCAAAATTGTTGACTTTTGTACATGTAAAACAAAAACAATTTCATGATATATTTAGACATAATATCAAAATAATAATAAAATTACCTTTGTACATTTAATACATTATTTTTCGAGGCGATTTACATTGCAATTATCATCACCACGGTCATCTGATCCTGACATGCCCATTCTAGATCTCTACTTCTCCACTCCACGTGACAGGGCCGGGAGGCAGAACGTTTTTTTTTTAGCGGAGGGGGGTTCAAAGCCAAAAAGGACATTTATATGTCAAACTTGACAATTTGGTGCAAACAGATACTTCCATAATGAGATTATTAACTGCGTGAGGTAGTTGGGTGCTTTCTAGAAATGAAGTTGAGCAAAGTCTTTTTTAAGCGATTTATGATTGATAATATAGATATTTTGATTTAGGATTTACTTTTCCCCGAGAAAAATCAGTTCTGAAGTTGCAAAACTTGATTTTTGGTCAATTCTGACGCTAATCACTCTTAAAACGGTATCCTTGCGAGATGTTGCCAGCGCGAACCAAGAGCTCAAACTTATGGACATTACGTTTAATAAGACAGGGAAATTAAATATTCCGAGCTGTTTTTGTAATCATAAAAAAGATGTGTATCTAACTAAATAATTAACGCAATTGCGAGCTGAAATTTTTAATAATACTGACCAGAAAAGAAAGCTGTTAAGGACTGCAATTAGTTACTCATAAATAGGATACATGAACTCACCAATCAAAATAATGCGAGCGCAAAGCGCGAGCTCAAAAATTTTGTGATATTACAACCTGAAAACTGGACATTCTAAGCATTTTGTGGAAACTGAAACAGAAGGAGTAACTTACTTAACAATTGATGCGAGTGCAGAACACGAGCCAAAAATTTGTGATATTCCAATCTGAAAACTGGACATTCTAAACATTTTTGTAACCATGAACAGGATTAGTACCGTAGTGCGCTCCAAAATTCTGTGATTTTCGAACCTAAAATGTATTATGTTTTGCTATAATTTTTATAAAAAAGATGTTTTTTTTTTAAAGGGGATATTTCATTTGGAAAAAAAATTAAAGGAGCATTTTTCCCTACATGGAATTTTTTTGGAGGTGGGGCAAGAGAGCACAAAACACAAAACGCAAGTTGAAATTTTCAGATGCTGCTGACCTGAAAATGAAATAATTTTTAGGACTCTTGTCCTTTTTCATGTTTTTTCTGCTTACAACCACTTTAAAATTTCAATGCTCTGTTCCTTTATCTTCTACTCTTATTTTACCTCGAAAACCGGAATAAAGAATACTATAGAATTAAATTTATATTCAAAAGGATATAAAATAAATGGGAAGCAACCCATACCCTTAGTTGGGAGAGGGTAAATCTTAATTATTTCTTGAAGCAGTAAAATAGAGTTCTCTATTGAACCATATTGACACAAAAACAAATATATACGTTGTTTATTTCCTTGAAACTGTAGTGAAATGAAATTCACTGTCAAACCATATGATTACCGGTAAAAAGAAATAAAGATTTTGTTTTTTACTTTGTTTTGTCAATCTGAGACACTAGACCCAAAACAAAATATATAAACGATGTTCTGTCCATCAACATATTAACTGATTTTGCAGTATATTCTGTCTAACCGTGGTCCATGGCCTAACGGGCCAAATGTGTCACCCCCACCTTTCTAACGCTCTCACATGTTTATCCCCCTTCTCCTCCTTCTCTCTCTCTATCTGTCTCTGCCTCCCTCTCTCTTCCCATTCCTTTTTCTCGCCTGTTTAAAAAATATCAGACCCCCACCAAAAAAAGAAATAGAGAGAGAGAGAAGGGTGGGAGAAAGGAAGTTCCACCACAAAGAATAAACTTAGAAAAGGAAAAAAAAGTACAGGAAAAGGAGTAAATGTGATATTATTTTTTAAACATATTGTCCCAATCTGTCATAAAATCAGCCTTTCTCAAAGGGTAAAAAAAAATTGCCCGCTCGCTCACTTCAATCGCTTTCAAATATTTTTTGGCAGAAATTTTGCTCTATATGCCATGCCTGGCCGCTCAAAACTTTTGGCTCATCATGCCATTGACATAGCCCATGTGGATATGACAGAATTGAAGATTGTGTTCAAGTTTACCAAATCCTTTCAAAATATAATTAATACTTATAACATTGTTTTTGACCAAAGAAAATAATATGAGGAAAATCCTAATGGAATAGAAATCAACCTTGTTATCATTCTTCAGAATTAGCTTTGAAATTTAATGTAAAATTGCAGTCAGATCTGTCAGAATTGTTCCTGTCATCAAATCACTATAATCTTTATTATTATTCCTATCATTATTATCAATACAGTGCGTATCAAAAAAAAAGGTTACACTTTGAAAAAGCCCTGGGAATTAAAAAATATACAACATGTGGGTAATTTGTTCACATATAATCTTGGGTTTGGGTCTCATCTATCCAATGAAAGTAAAAGTTTTGACAGAATGTTACACTTGAGTGAGCACTGTCCATTTTTGTAGAAATCTACAAAAATTCGCAGAAATCTGTTTGCGCAGAAATGCTTGTTTTCACGCTGTGTCCAGGAGAAAGGGTGAAATCAAACTTACCCTGCGAAACATTTCTCACACATTTCCCTTGCACTTTTAGTCAAGTGAAATAAAACGGATACGTTCAAACATTATGTAACAGTTTTGCCACCCAAATTGTAATTTCAACACTTAGTAAGCACAACCTTAGCCCTTTTTGTGCCAGCTGGATCTGAGGACATAACTCAATCTGAACAAAAATTGATATCAGACATCTCCAGCATATTTTCACTAAGTTTTTATAATTCAAAGTGGGTTTACATTTCATTTTTCATTTAATACTTGTTTCTCCACACTTTTCCCAATCTTTACAATGATTAACAAAATGAAAATCAAGCCTGAGCCATTTCATATAAATCACAGCTCAGTGTAAAGCAAATATTGTCACGATGGCCCTCGGTGTGTGGGGAAGTGGGGTAGGGCGCAATGCACTCTTCGAAGTGTTTTGGGCAAGGAAACAAGTTGAAAAGGTAAAAGATATCTTCAAATCAATTTCACTAGCTAAATTCCATGTGTTCTTCATGATTATGGTCTACTTTTATTCGCATAACTATTTCAAAGTTCTGCGCAAATCATTTTTCCACTAACTTTTCAAAAGTAATTGGTGCTCACTCAAGCGGAAATATTTTTCGACATTTATATCGTCATTTGCTTAAATGGATCTGTACCAATGTAAAAATGTGGAAAAATCCTCAGGATTACAAATGTATGATTTTACAGGACTTTTTCTAAGTGTAAACTTTTTTTTGATATTGTATTGTCATTATCATCATTAGTCATGATTTCAACACATAAATAATGCTTCTGTTTTCATCACTGCTGTTTTCTTTGTAACATATGATAATTCTTAATGATAGTGATAATTACAATTGATGGCACTGCTAGTACACGTACTACTGCTGCTGCTACTGCTATGGTTGATTGGTAGTATTGTCATTAAAAATACAAACAATGTAAACATTTATACTTACTTGTATAAAAACAAATGAAAGTACAAAACACAAAATGCCTTGTAATTTCAAGGCTTAAAATCCTCAAGGCCAAGGCTTTGAAAAAGTAGGCCTTTAGGCGCCTTAAGGCCAAGGCCGAGCATCAAGGCACTACAACACTGTCAGTGTTACACTATTACCTTATGTTTAAGTTTTATGAACTAGATCCATATACTTTTAGTTTTGATGACACTTCAAAAACTTAAACTCGGTTAAGATTTCAATGCTGACCACGCCGCCGTCGCCGCAAACGTCTGAAAAGCGGCGCCTATATTCTCGCTCTGTTGTGCAGGAGAGACGAAAACAAGATATTCGATTCTTTATAGGACAGTTATTACATCACTCAAAATACATATAAAAGTAGTAACTTATGAAACGTAATATTTTGCATTTAATAAAAATATAAATAACTGACTCTATAAAATTACTTTATCCATAATACCTAACCACAAACACTCTTGCCGAACGATGTTTTATCCCAATCCAATACTCATATCCAAAACACACACAAATAAAATATTTGCCTACTTTACTCGGAACACAATACTAGTAGCCAATAAAGCCTCATGAATTCAAGAGATCGATTTCCTCTCTTTTTTTAAACAAAAAATAGGTTTCAAAAGATATAATAAGATAAACCCTTTGCACGAGTTTTATTTTAGAATCGACTATTGTGATCAAGAAAGCCTCGTAAGTGTATCCTGTTATATAATCAGGAAAGGAAGAGTTTAAACAAGGTCATTCTTAAAGTGTGTTAACGTAGATTTGCTAGAATTGAGTTATACATGTAGTGGCAATTCAAACTATCCGTGTGATAAATTTTTCATATTTTTTCTTTTGCATTTTCATGCAAATGAATTAAAACAGATACATTTTAACACTGTGTAACAACTTTGCCACACAAAATAACATTTTAATCATAGGTAAGCATAACATTTACCTTTTTTGTTCCAGCTGCATCTGAGGACATAATGAAAACTGAATATAAAGAAAAGTTTATTTCAGACATTTTACAGCATTTTTCAAACTAAGTTTTTATCATTTAAAGTGGGTTTACATTTCATATTTCACGTAACACTTGTTTCGCCACACTTTCAAGCATGTCCCAAGCATGAATGAAAACCAAGCCATTTCATGTGAATCATTGCTCTGAGTAAAGCAGATATCATCGCGAATTTTGTGGGGAAGGGGGGGGGGAAGTGTTATGGGCTAGGAAACAAGTTAAAAGGTAGAAGGTATCTTCACACACAAACACAAATGAACATGATTGTATCCTTAAAGGGTTCTCCAAATAACTGGAAATGGAATAGGGAGATTCCAATATGATTATCTTAGAATCCTTTCTTGTGGATCCACTTCCTTCTAGAAGCTATCTAAGGAATCCTTGTTCTGAACTTCATTACCGGGGTCATCAGCATCGATAATGATTGTTCGGTGAAACGGGTTTGTCAGTACTCATCATATAATCTGAACAAAACTGGGACAAGAACAGTACCCTGGGGAAGTACTTTCGTTTGAATCATAATGGTCCGTCTGTTGCACTTACCATTCAGCTCCACGAAAAGAGGCGAATAATCAAGTAAAGGAGTTAGGTCAGATGATCTTCTACAACTAAAGAATATCCGGTGGTTAACGGTTTCCGAGCAGAAGTAAGACCAACATTTAGTTAAGGCCGTTTGATTTAGTTCGAGGCGTAGACAGGTTGGGGGATCTGGCCTGGTCAGGATATCTGAAAGCTAACTGGCCTTTTCAGAGGTTAGGTGTGGTTGCTTTATGTGTGCATGAGACGGTTGATGAAGGATTATCATCGTCCATTCCTGGTCGCAGTTACCAGGAGTAGGAGTGGGTCGGGAGTGCTTTGCCGCTCACTTACGAGTGAAAACCAATATAATTCACTCCTACAAACCGGTGATATATATTGCACCTCAGAGAGTAAACGATATTCTTTGTAGGCCTCCTAATGAGCACATCGTGTGGATGATAGGGGTTTGGTAATCTGTTCCTAAATCTTTCAACACGAAGATGTTTATTAATAATTTTCAACAAACTCTACTAAAGTTGGGGCTGATTCTTTGAGGAGATTTCTGAAATCTTCCCTTCGGATGTGACCAACCTGTGATTTAAGGTCCCGCAGCATGCTAAGCCCTGCCTCAGGAATATTGTTAGAAGCCTGGTATTTGAAGGCGTCCAATTGGTCGAGGCTATACTTAAGTGCCAGGCCTAGTTTATGATATGATTCGTTGCGGAGATGTCGAGACAAGTTATATAATCCAATGTCATCAATGTCACTTCCTGGGCACGGCAAGGTGTTCCGTGGGAGAGGTGTCCTATTTGGAAAGGGACCATGATGAAGTATTGGACGTGTTGACTGTAGCGATCTTGGAGGGTCACTGCATGAAAGATGATAAGGTGAATTTTATAATGAGTAAAATGCTGACAGTACATGTACGCGTGTTGGTATAAGTGGCAAGCTTGGAAATAGACGATATCTATTTCAATGTCTCTGAAACAAGGCCACTTCATTAATCCACGTCATCTATGCAGCAAATTATCAGTATAACTAGATCGATTTTGATTTTACAGGTTATCTGTCTAGAGTCCGAGCCGAGAGCTTTGCTTGATCAATCATAAAAAGATCTCTTTCCACGATCAGTTTGCGCCCCCGTGTTATACTTTACAATGTTTTTATTTAGAATTCAAGTGTAATGCAGTTTTTTTTTCTTCACTGTAGTTTTGAGCAATATTGGGAAAAAAGAAAATCTTTAAAAGGGAAGCTTGCCGAGATAGATATATACAGACCATTTATGAGATATTGGCAGGATATTGGTTACATTTAAATAAATCTGTCTACATCGATTTTCAACAGATGAGTATTTAGGCATAAACTAAGTATTAAAATGATTATAGAATGGGAATGCTTACATAGCCTGACTGGAGCTCGCTGGTACGCTAGCTTGTGCGGCAAAATGAGGCGGAGTTGTAACGTATTCCAATTTTCGGCCTTTCAAAACAAAAGAAATGAGTGAAAAGATGGTAAAAGAAAGAGTTATAAAAGTATGATTACCTTACATGATCAACTTATATCATATTCTATTGCTTGAAATAATAAATTATTTTGGAAATCATGAATCATACCCTTCAGATGTTCATCGCGCCATGTTTTTCCTTCTATACTATATCTTGTATAGATTTGACAGGGGAAAAAAGATATTAATGAGGAATCACGAACATGAAAATGGCTCGATCATTAGCGAATTTACTGTACACGCCCCCTAACCCCCCCCCTGTAAATAGTTATACAATAGTTATAGAGGAGGCTTGAGAGACACATTATGTGTAAAACTTAATTACTTTATTGGGTGTTTCATAAAGCTGAAATTTTTAATAAACTGGCCTGCGAAAAGACCTGTTTAGAGTGATCCATAAATAGCACACATATCTTACCAATTCAAAAATGCGAGCGCGAAGCGCGAGCTGATTTTTTTTTTATTATTCTACCTGAACAATCGATTGTTTCCATGAAGAGGATGGATATCTTATTTGCGCGAGCTGAAATTTCCGACCAGAAAACTCAACATTCTAACAACTTTTTGTATGAAACTCATTCAAATCAACTGAAACTCGATTAATTGATCTGAAAAGGGACATATTACGGACTTTTTGCAGTGACTTATGAATAGGATAAATTTCTCACCAATCATTAGAGCTAGCGAAACACTTGAGCTGAAATTTCCGACCAGAAAACTCAACATTCTAACAACTTTTTGTATGAAACTCATTCAAATCAACTGAAACTTGATTAATTGATCTGAATATTGACATATTACGGACTTTTTGCAGCGACTCATGAATAGGATACATTTCTCACCAATCATTAGAGCTAGCGAAAAACTTGAGATATTCGACCTGAAAACTCGACTGGTTAAGCAAGTTTTAATAAGGAACACATCAAATAAGCGGGAAGCGCGAGTTGATTTTTTGCAGATTAAGAACTAAAACAGATTATTCGAAGCAATGTAATCATGAAGAGGGTGGTCACAGAACCAAGCAATTGATGCGAGAGCGAAGCGCGAGCTGAATATTTTTTTCTTTTAAGATCTGAAATTTGGACATTCAAAACACTTGTTGTACGTATGAATATTATGCGTAAATAACTTAGCAATACATGCTAGTGCGAGTTGAAAGTTGAATTAACCGATTTGAAAACAAGCACCTGTTAATAACTATTTGCTGTGATTCATGCATAAGGACGGTTAAGCACGTTTTTTATAATAAACAAAACACAGTTAACAAGCGAGCTGAGAGTATCCATGGAGGGTGGGCATTGAACTAAATAACTCTTGCTACCTGAGAATTGAACATTGTAAACACTTTTTGCAATCATGAACACGGTCGGTATCTAATCAAACAAGTAATGTAAACGCGAAGAGCGAGCTGGGGTTATAATTATTATCTTTTTTTAAATTGAAGCTTCTAAAAGTCGGATATTCCATGCAGTTTTTGTAATAAAAAAGTGAAGGTTATCAATGAATGATGCGAACGCGAAGCGCGAGCTGAAAATTTTCGATATTTTGATTTTTTTTAACGTTTTTATTATTCAGAACAAACTCGGATTCTGCATCTGTAATAAGACAGACTGTGTACCCCAATAAACAGAATACAAGCGCGAAGCGCGAGCTGAAAATGTTGATTTACTGACCCGAAAAGGACTATTATAAGCACTGTCCAACATGAAGAAAAAATGAAGAGAGGATGTGGATTTCAATATAATGCTGCGGGGTTGTTGTTTGTTTTTTTAGATTTAGACTTAAAAAATGGGCATTCCATGCAGTTTTTGTAATAAAGAGAAGGAATGGTATCACGTGAGCTGATTTTTTGTTGTTGATAATTTGACTTTTTAACACGTTTTGGTCTCACCTGCAAAGCAGAGTGAGACTATAGGCGCCGCTTTCCCGACGACGGCGGCGTCAACATCAAATCTTAATCGAAGGTTAAGATTTTGAAAGGACAGCATAACTTAAAAAGTATGTAGACCTAGTTCATGAGACTTAGACATAAGGTTAATCATGTATTACCACTGGCGTAAATCCGTGTTGATGGTTGGGGGGAATGACTGAAATATTTTGGCATTTTTTGCATTTTTTTTGCAATCATGTTTTTAGATATGCAAGGAATTGTCATTGATATGTCCACAGTGGCGTACCATGGGTCAAGGCATGGGGGGGGCACCAGCAAAAATTTTTGAGTGAGCGCGCTCAGTTGCCAGTTATTCTGACCTAATAGAGATATTTTAAGGACAATGTCATTAAACGGATATGTATCTCACTGATCAAATAATGCGAGCGCGAAGCGAGAGCTGAAATTTTTTTACATTCACACCTTAAAAGGGACATTATGATTATAATCAAATTTGTGTAATCATGATAGGTACCTGTCTCGCTAAACATTAAGAGCGCGAAGCGCGAGCTGAAGTTTTCGTATATTTTGACCCCAAACAGCGAGATTTTCAGGAATATATATATTTTAGGAATCCATGAAGAGTATGCATATCTCACCAAAGTCATCTAAGGCCGTGTTTATGCTTCCACTTTTCAGGCCAGAATCAGCGTTTCCAAACGTGGTTAGTCCAAAACACGGTTGCGTCCATGCTTACTTTCATTTAAACGCTGTTTCAAAACGCCGATCGTAAACTCACAAAAAGGTGCGTTTGTAAACGTCGTTTGACCAGAATCAGGCTTTCTGGGGAAGCATAAACACAACCGCGATCGTTATAGAGATCAGTGTCGTAAACGTGTTTAAATGACGTCATTTGGTACATGCTTCCGGTGAGATGAAAATCCGCGGGCAATACAGTCGTATTGCTCCATGCTTATCTCCACGTAATTACAACAATCGGAAAAAAACTTTCGAAAAAAGGCGCGCCCAATTTGACCTCGCTTTACGATGCGATGCCAGCTGGAGATCATGATTTGCTCTGAAAAGTTAAGCATAAACAACACTCCCAGAACCACGTTTACGATCGGCGTTTTGAATCGACGTTTGAAATCGCTGATTCTGTCCTCGCAATGGAAGCATAAACACACTGCGAATGCCAAGCACTTGCTGATTTTATTAGAATTACATCTGAACACATGGAACATTTTTTTGTTGTCATTGCAATCATGATTATCATACGCATCTCACTAATTAAATATTGCAAGCGCGAAGCGCGAGCTGAAAATTTTTGATATTCAGATCAGAAGAAGGGACATTTTAAGGACTGATTTTAGGAATTCATGAAGAGCAGACATATCTCACCAATCCACTAAGGCGAACGTAATCACGGACAGAAGATGTTTCATATATACGAAGACCTTAACATGGGGCAATCACTTTTTGAGTCATTAAAAAAAGTCATTAATGTCACTACATAAAACAATGATAACTCAAGTGCTAGGAAAAAAATTTGGTTTATATTGCCTTGAAACCGGGATGTACTTTTAGTACAACAGGATTATGCATCTCGTTAAACAGACAATGCGAGCACCAGGAACAATGAAGACGTAGGCCCTGGGCAAATTATGTTTCATAAAGTTATGATAAAAATGTTTCTTATGTAATGTAACATAACATAATTATAGCATAATAATATAACATTGTAATGAATAATATTTTCTTCTTTCCCACTACGTTTCTATTCCTTTCTCCCTCTTTTCTCCTTTTCCCCATGCACCCGTAGTTACGCCACCGTATGTCCATATGGAAAATACCCCTCCCATATTATTATTTTTTACCCCATGATGGTTTAATGGTTTTATTAGAGATTACATTCAAAATTTGTTGACATTCCATCTTAATCCCTTCCCAAAGACCCCAACATTGATGAATTGGAAGAAACGGGGCTTTCTCTTCAATGTTACAATAAGGACATAAGTATTTCGTTTGGAAATGGTGACCTGGCTCTTTATTTGCATTTTATGATTATTTAATATTGTTTTATTTGTTAAGCGGTATTTCAGGAAGAATTTTCACCAATAAAACAATGATCTCATGTGATTTTTTTTTCATTTCTTTCGTAAAAGTGGGGGATGTTTGTGCAGGCCACCCCCCCCCCCCCCTCCTCGCAAAATGGGGGGATATATCCCCCCATCCCCCGGAATTTACGCCAGTGTGTATTACTTAACGCCCTGCCTGAGTTTCAGTTCACATAAACAAGGTCAAAGATCATACACTGTTTAAAAAAAACGTGATTTTACAGAAAAAAAGAGAAGATTTAGCAGAAAACGATAAAAGAATCATTCTGTAAATTCATACACCAGGGATTTTTCTGCAATTTAACAGGACAGGTCTGTTTAAAAAGGGGAAAATGGTGTTTTATTTAAGATAAAAATTAAAATTTATGAGATTCCATACACCAAATACCAATTTCTTGTAAGATTACGCAATCTGGTAAGACTACATGTGTTCTCGAGACTTTGCTGCAGGAACTTCTTTTATTTTAAGGATAAATTTTCTAACAGTGTAGGGTCAATGAACTTAGACCATGTTGGGGGAAATCAACATCAAAATCTTAACCTTGTGTCAAGTTTTTGAAAGGACAGCATAAATTCGAAAGTATGTGAACCAAGTTCATGAAAATTGGACATAAGGGTAATAAAACATAACTGAACATCCTGCCTGTGTTTCAAGTCACATGACCAAGGTCAAATGTCATTTTTCAGGGTCAATGAACTTTTACCAAATTTTGGTATTTGTTGAATAACCATCATAACTCTGAAAGTGTATGGATCTAGTTCATAAAACTTAGACATAAGAGTAATCAAGTATCACTGACAAGTCTCAGGTCACATGATCAAGGTCAAATATCATTTAGTGCCAATGAACGTATATTGTATCATTATATGAATGGTGTTTTTTGTGAATGATTATTTTATACTAGTAGTAGTTTTCAAAGTCGGCACTACTGCTATATTGAATCGGCTAATGTAGGTGAGGCTGCAAGAGGCGCTCCACTCATTATTTAGAACAAGTTCGGATTCTGTAACTGGACAGGCTGTGTATCCAAATAAAGAGAACACGAGCACGAAGCGCGTGCTGAAAATGTTGACTTACTGACCTGGAAGGGACTATTTTAAGCACTGTTCAGGATTTTTTTAGAGAGGATGTGGATTTCAAAATAATGCTACGAGCGCGAAGCGCAAGCTGGGGTTGTTGCTTTTTTTTATTAGGTTTCGCACCCCCACAACTCCCCCCCCCCTTAGCGACGGCTTGCATTTACCACAAGAAAGGATCAACAACCGTTCTTAAAGTCACTCTTAACTTACGAACAGCTTTATTAAACGGCCCCTAATTCATTCGTACAATTAATTGTCATTTTACCATGGATAGAGAGAGTAATATCTTCATCTCATTGGAATGTGTGGTTACTTGAGTCATCATCTTGTGATGTCTCACACAAAGGAGTTATACAGAGGTTATCTAAAGTCCCTTCGCTTTAGTATTGCTGTGAATTCCCAGTCATAACACCACTTTTTTTTCTTTTAATAGAAATGACCTTCGATTTCAGGTTTACGTCCATTATTTATTCTGAAAATGGTCACAGTATCTTGAGGAAAACACCTTTTTTTACATGTTTTAGTATCAAATGATGACGTGCATGCTACCGGGGTGTATAGAAACCAATTTGTATTACTCAAGGAACGGGAATATTTGGTTATGATTATGAGCAATGGGGGCATATAGTATAAATGCTAAATACTTACCATGCCGGACCTGCAAAGCCAATGAAACCACCCCTGCCTTATCCAATCCATTTGATAAATTTTCTCTCTGATCATGGTCTAAGACTCTCTTCTTCCAATCAGTAAGCATCTTATAAGTGCCCTCATAGCTTCCATCTCTGTTTTGCATTTTGTATCTGCTGATCGCCGCTTCATGATACCCCAACATCAGACCAAGGCAGCGGAAATCATCCGGATGGAGTAAACCGGCTAGCTCGTGACATTCTAAATCTGTAAAGGGGCTTCGATCCACTGCATTCAGGTATAGTGAGATAGTGAAGGGAAAGAGATTGATGAAAAAATTGGAGGGCAAAAATTTGGCAAAGGTATAGAGACAGTTTAACAGACAAGCAGAAGGGTAGGGAAGAACAGATAAAGAGGGGGTAGATTATATCCATTGTTCTTATGTTGGATCAAGAAACATGCAGAAATAAGAGTGAGATTTAAAAAGTATGCTCCGGGCTGAAAATAATTTGATTTAAACAGACAAAGAAAAATCAGACAAACAAAACCCTGAACATGACTTCTGATTAAATCGGACAAAGAATAACAAAGTTATGGCATTTTAAAGATTTTGCATTATTTCGGTGAAACAGTTCTTGGCATGTAATATTCAATAAGCAAATTGATGGTGTCATATCCCACTTGTTCTTATGGATTTTATAATATGACGTTCATAGGTTTGTTCATTTTTTTCTACCAAGAATTGAAAAAAATTGATTGACTGCTGATTTAGTGCATTCGATATTCATTGCTGCAACTCATTTCTTATATAAAGGAGACACATTATTCACACATGAAAAAATGAGACAATTATGATTTTCATGTACTAGAAATAACATTAAAAGAGAAAAGTGAGGATGTGGCATCATCAGCCAATCTAATGAATATTCATGATGACGTGAATATCATTTTCACAAAAATCGCTAAACTTAAAAATTCAATAACTTCATTATTTGTTGTCCGAATTTGATGAAATTTCCAGAATTTTACATTGTGATTTTTACTCATTTATTTAGATATAAAATAGTTTCAAACCGGAGTACCCCTTTAACATCACCAAAAGCCATGAGATTGTGCATCCCATCCTCTGTCTGAGCCTAGTCAGACCAACGGAACACACTCTAGATCGAACATACATTGTATCGAATGGATTATATAATTATGACCGGTCGGTTTGAAGCCGATCGAAATTTGGTTGCGTGACTATAACATAAATAGGCCTATACGCCATTATTAATAGAGGGATATTACAGAGAGTTTTCGCAATCACGACGCGGCCGCTCTCTACAACGCACCAATTCCTTTGAAAATGCAAATCAAATCACGATGAAAAGCGGAGAGGCTTTCTTCAAAAGTTGGTGGACCGGGAAAGCAGATCATCCGAATATTTGGACCAGACGAACAATTGCAAATATCTCGTTTTCCAGAGTCAAGAGATTCCGATACTGTCCCAGTCCATCAACTTTCGACAAAAGCCTCTCAGCTCTCCATTGTTATTTGACTTGCATTTTCAAAGGAATGAGTGCGTTGTAGAGAGCGGCCGCGTAGTGATTGCGAAAACTATTTATTATCGGTTTTGATGACGCATTCTGAAATCAAGAAAGTTAAAAAAAAAATGTCAATTTTGATAAATAGGATTTATTCAGAATCTCCAAAATGGTTCTTGATATCTGTCACCTATGATAGATATCTTTGTTCCAGTAATAGCAGAACATCAGGCAACACTGGTGAGGAGATTGTTTGACTGATATCTTGGCTCGAGAATTAAAGTAAACAGACGAATGTTTGCATCTTTTTTGGCAGTCATCTGATCATACTTTTTTTTCGCAACATTGTCCAACTAAAATCTTCGGCTTTCACTGAAAGCCTTTCAGGAATAATTTGGATTAATTAATGTAATCAATTAAACAAAATCGTATAACCTATACTTGATTGTTCTAATTGATAACCGTCAGGGAAAATGGAACCGACAGGACTCGATCCTCCCGTTTACTGCTTGCCGAGCAGAGAGTGTGAAGGCAATACCATTTTTAATTTTAATTGACTGGGGTGATATCCAGTTGCCAAATACTATACAATCATAAGAAATGAATGCATAATAGTGACATTTGGTAATCAAAACAATTAAAAATCATTTTAAATTCAAATATTTCCTGATAAAGGCGGGTTAGTTGGGTTGTTTGGAGGTGCCTCTCCATCGGTCCTGAGTGACCCTGGTAGGCTTATCAAGTCTCTTGCATCCGTCACAACTAAATACATTCAGAAATCATTTGAATTTATTTTTAATTTGTCTTGGCTTTGCCCCCCCCCCCAAAAAAAAACCCCGAGAAAATACGTTCTGTGGCCCCTGATAAAATGGTAAAGGCTACTTTGATTAGCCTATAACTGATAACAGGGGCGGATCCAGGATTTTGAAATAGGGGGGCGCCAGCAGCGGCGAGGGAGCGAAGCGACCGAGCGGGGGGAGGGTGTGGGAGGGGGGTTCCCCCCTCCCACGGCAAGGACTTTTTCAAAAAATCATGTCCAAAAGTCGTATTTTGAGAGCACCCTTAGAAGAAAAATGCACACTTAAATCACTGTAACTTTATGAATAAAAGACACATACTGACTCATTTAGGAGCTGGTTTCCAGTCACACACCGTATAAGCGGTCATTCAAAACATACATTTGGCAAAGGCTCTTCACTTGCTTGCATCGTGTGATTGAAACGTCAAATTTAAATGATATGAAACTGAGACTTGTAATCGATAAGTTCCGAATAATCCATTCTGTTTATTGTCATTTGTGTATTTACATTGTGTGTTTCAAACGAGAATTGTTTAGTCGTATGGCAACATGCATAAAATTTGGTTCTTTTTTCCCCAAAATGCACAGTTTGCTCCTTGATAATTCGTTGGAATGATTACTTCGGCGAAACTTAGTTGGGGCGCCCTGGATAATATGCCTCTGAATCTACCAGAAAGTGTAAAAGTTAGTTTACATTAAATACAAATATGTCTGACCTATACATTTCAGTGAAAACGTACATGACCAAGGCAGAATGATAATGCTGCGCAAGTGGCGCCCGATATAGGGCTTCATCTTTGAGTGAAGAATAATCTAGGGGATAGACATTATCATTCGCATCGTAATCGTTGACACTTTCTCTCGCGATCTGTTACTTACAATTTACATGTATTTGCCATAAAAACGGACAAACGCATGTTACAAAAAACACAAAATTTCGGGAAAAAATGATATCCAATCCAACATCTTCACACTGGTCACTGCACTGCAACTCACGATTACAAGTGGTGCAACTTTCCAACCAATCGACTTGCGCGCCCTGGAATTCCGGAATTTACATATTGCAAT
This sequence comes from Lytechinus variegatus, assembly GCF_018143015.1. Lineage (NCBI taxonomy): Eukaryota > Metazoa > Echinodermata > Echinoidea > Temnopleuroida > Toxopneustidae > Lytechinus > Lytechinus variegatus. The sequence continues at coordinate 78,245,189 of NC_054740.1, read as the reverse complement.
ACAGTGTGACAGAGGTGCATTTGTGCGAACACAAAGGCCATGAGCGTAAGTTAAAATATAGTTTTGACTAGATCTAGCCCTTGAAATTGACTACATTGTACCAATCCAGTAAATATAACCATCCAAAAAAAAATAAAAATCCGGCGAAAATAGGGGGGCGCGCGCCCGGGGCGCCCCCCTTGATCCGCCACTGGATAACTGTCAGGAAAATGGAACCGACAGGACTTGATCTTTCCATTTACATAGTAAAAAAATAGCAAGATGTTTAAACTTGTCACTCTAACAACAAGTTGTTTAAACTTTTTAAACAAGTTGTTTAAAGAGTTTAAACAATTGTTTAAAAAAATAAACAAAAGTTGTTAGAGTGACGGGCTTAAAAGATTTTAAACAGCGTTTTTATATAGTGTACTACTTGTCGAGCAGAGAGCGTAGAAGCCTATACCATTTTCAGCTATCACATTATCAGTTACTTTTCTGGAGGATAAAAAAAAAATCAAACTCATGCTGTGGTAAATGTAGTGACTGTGGTGGTATCCAGTTTCCAAATGCTATACATGTATATCATTTTTATTTGGTAAATAAAATCAATTCAACTTCAAATATTACCTGATAAAGGTGGGTTCATTGGGTTGTTTGGAGGTACCTCTCCAACGGTCCTGAGTGACCCTGGTCGGCTCATCTGGCCTGATGGGGTTGAACTTCTATTTGTCGGATCTCCTGAATCTGCCATGTCTTCTGTCGCAATTAAATACAATCAGAAATGATTTTGATTTATTTTAATAACAAGATCTGAGTTTGTTTGGGAACAATGATGATGACGATTAGTAGCTATCGGGGTAGCTATCTGTCCAGTTGACTAGCCTACTCGGGTGTCCTTATCGACTCTTGGCGCCTGTGATAGAAGGAAGACTTCGAATCGGAGGTAACAAAAACAGAAACAAACGTGATTTTAAGCGAATCATAGTACGCGTGTTATTTTTCTTCTTCAACGGGCTCCTGGAAACTCGCGATGAAAATTAAAAAGTGGGATTTTAAAGATTTTTTCAGTGTCCTGAAAGGTTTCAGTCGCGAATATTCTTTAAGTTGTGAACAGATCTCCATAACGTGGAGATCCTGCTTGAGATCCTGCGATGAGATAGCTGAGAGGTTTCAGAGATGAGTCCGCTTGGCAAATACTTTTGGTGTCATGGATACATGAATGCGTGGAGGGGGAGTTCGGCGACACCAAATAGCACTGAGGCAACATTTTTTTCCTGCCCGGGAAGTGGAGCTAAGGTGTTGTAAGGTCAAACTAATATTACTAGTATGATAGAGAGTATAATAATGACCTAGCAAGAATCCCGGCAAGAAATACATGCGTTTCTTAAAAGAAAAAATGAAATACAAACGAGTAATATTGAATCTGTGACATCATCCTCCAAAACGATGTATATGCACAATAGTCGACCATCAAGATTTTTTTTTCTGGTGGTGTAGCATAGCATATAACAATACGATACTACAAGGCAATGCAGTTTCTCAAAGCTCTTCAATTGCCCAAGTGCTCAAGCTCAACTATACTCTTCCTATCCGGACAGTCCGCGCATGCTTAAATGGCCCCACAGAACGACCTATACAGTTTTTCTCTCAGCAGGAATCATATAGAGAATGAGTATAATGTTCCCTGTATGCCGTGTCATTGTCAGTACTACTAGTATAGGTCACTGTCATGAATAAAATTACCAAACAATATTTACCATAAACAATGGTAAAGTCGACAAACTTTAACTACTCACATGATTTTAAAATTCAGGTTTGCTGCGTATACTCTTGCGAATTTGTCCATTCACAACCGACAAGCAATAGCAAAATAGGCTTTTCGTACACAGAGCTTGCGGCGTCAAACATAAAAATCCCCTCTAATATTGGGCGGGTTTTTCCCCAGATAGTACCGTTGACTGAGATCCAATGAGTGCTGAGATATATCTACATCGGTACTTATAGGCAGGCTGAACCATTATACTTTAGACTTTGGACTTATTTTCATGAATGAATTTCCAGGGATCTATCACGTAGTGTTTCGTTTGAAAGTCACTTAAGCAACCTACTGTCATGCACGGAGTACAAAACAACCAAGGATTGATTGATAAAGGCATGTTTATTGTTAAAGTTTGTTACTACGTAAACTAAAAATTGAACAACACACATGTTGTAGATATGACAGAAATTAGAAAAACTAATGCGTGGAGGAAAATCGATGAGACTCTTTTGAAATAGATAAATCAGAATGTTCGGGATCTGATTCTTTTAAATGAAATTAATCCAAAGTTAAAAGGGGGTACGCGGAAAGAGTAGGCCATCAGAGATGGAAGTCGTCACATTAGTAGATGATTTTTCTTACCAATGACTGGGGACCTAGTCAGAGTAATATGGACATTTTTCAAACTTAAATACTTTGGACAATCTTTAAAGGTATAGAATATGGCTTTGATGTAACTTGGATCCCACCCCCCCCCCCCCTCCCAAATAAAAGGTTATTTATACCAGGTCCTAACAGTTTCTATGAAATCATCCTTAGAGAGGATTTTTATATATAAAATGAATATTCATTTCGTAATATTACTCTTACTTATACATTTTGGATTAATGTTCTATTATGAGTGTTATTGTTTGGCTTTCACATAACGTTGTATATGTCCTATGAAACAGTCGCTGTAAATGAATATCATCATACAAATATAAAATTATTTACTTGAAACTGGGGATTTGAATTTATTTTCAATAAAAGAAAGGAAAGAATCAAAGTGATGTTATGTGAAGGATGCTCTCTAAACCTTATTTTCATGGTAAATTTCATATTCAAGATGTCGAATAAAAAAATTCCCTATTCTTAAAGAACTGTTCCTCCCCCCCCCCCCCCCCCCCTCTCTCTCTCTCTCACCCCCTTCGACACTACACCCATTCTCAAGCATGAAATGGGACGGAAATGTAAACATACAATCTCAGCTTATAGCTATTAGAATAGACAACTGTTCAATGGTCATTTTTACAATTTTGTTTATAATAAAGTCACTCAAAGATTGCATTCAAATCCAAACCTTTACCAAGATTTAATTAGTCCACTCTATTCACTTTCTTGAATATTAACCAAATTTTTGAACGGGTTTTCATGAAAAGAAAAGAGTTAAAAGGAAATTACTACGGTTTAAAGCATAATGACATGCATGGACTGGATTCACAGTCTCACTTCCTGAAATCATTTCCTCTCCTTCCACGAAAGTTATGAAGTCTGATCTTTAAGATACTGAAAGTATAAACCGTTTATTGAAATAAATCCGAATGCAGGGGGCGAATCCAGCATTTGGCAAAGAAGGCAGAAAAAAATCCAAACTATATGGTCACAGATTGGCCGCTTTGAGAGCTAAAAGCTTTTTTATTCTTTGGTCGGGTTGAGATATTCCTAAAAAAAAAATTAAGCTTTATTTCATATAATGATGAAAAGGATAAGACATAATTGAATAACGCGAACGCGAAGCGCAAGATGAAATTTTAGGTTATTTTGACCTGAAAGCAGAACGTTTTGTTTGCAATTGCTTAGAAGTGATAGAAACAGTATGCGAGCGCAAACTGCGAGCTACATTTTTGTTCAACATTTTTTTTATCAAGGATTTCATTCAAATAAAACTCAAGATAAATACCAACAAAATTAACAAATCTTCATTTTATATCAATAACAAAATACAAAAAAATATTTACAAAAAACTATAGTAGTACACAATCATCAACACTCACACCACACTAGACACATCCTACCTATTCACATTCAAATCTCTTTTCAACTTCATTTCATCCCATTTTTGTTCAGTTCAGTTCAGTTCAATTCATTTATTTCCAAATAAAAATCACAATATAAAAATTCATAAAATACATAATTGAGCAAATGTAAACCAATATATACAATAAGTCAACATTTTTTAAACAGAGGAAATAAAGAAATTATAAACCCCAAAGTAGAGTTTGTCAAGATAACCTCCCCCAAAGAAATTAGACAAAATATAATTGACAAAGTAAAATATAAGAAACTTATTTTCCCACAATAAAATACAAGATCAGAAAGAAAAAAAACAACAAACAAACCCTACACAAAGGTAAAAGGTGGACAATAAATCTACATAAATCTTTGTTTAAATTATCTTGCCTTATTTTGATACCAGGCGATTTCTTCCTCTATCCAACCCATAATATATCTGTTTTTTAATGAAAGAGGGTAACTGGCATTCAGCTCTTGAATTAAAAATGAGCATATTTTATAAATAAAATAATAGAATTATTATAACACCTGTATTTCTATTTTAAAAAATCCAGGTAATCCAAAGAATATACCCCTCCAATTTATAGCTCTTAATTCAATTAAACAAAAATGATCAATACAAAATTGCCACAGAGGTTTAACTTTTATAACATATCATCTACTTGTTAAACTACTTTGCGTCAGTGGCGTAATTTCGGTCTGAGGGGGAGGGGAGTGGGGGTGATAGCAATATATACAAAGTCAGCTGAATTTCTAAAGTTCAGGGGGGATCCCCACACCAAGTGTTAAATTTACGTGTGTGTGTGCGTTTGAGTTTCGTCAGATGTTTATCAATCAGAAATTATTATTTACGTCTGGGACCGACCTTTAACGTCACCATCCGAAAGACGTGACCAGGGCTCGAACCTCTGTATCAATGTGTAACTTTCCCATATAGCTTGGATTTACAAGGATACATAATGCTACCATTTATAACATTTGGTGATGACAGTTAATGCCTATAACATGCAATTTTCTTGTCTTTTCAATGGCCCTTTTAATGTTTTTTATGATAAAAATAATAATATAATATTACATTTATATTGCGCAATATCTGTATAAATATATTGATATAATTATATTCAACTACGCATTTCAATATTCAAAAGATAAAATAGTTAGTTAACAAGATTATTACAAAAGGAACGATTAAGTTATAGTTGAAAAGAGAAGCCTACTGTCTCTATATAACAAAAAGTGACTTATACAGTGCGTATCAAAAAAAAGTTAACACTTAGAAAAATCATGTAAAATTATACATTTGCAATATCTTGAAGATTTTTCCACATTTTAACATTGATACAGATTCATTTAAGCAAATGAAGATATAACTGTCGAAAAATATTTCCGCTTGAGTGAGCACCACTTACTTTTGAAAGTTAGTGAAAAATGATTTGCGCAGAACTTTGAAATAGTTATGCGAATAACAGTAGACCTTAATCATGAAGAACACGTTTGAATTTAGCTAGTAAAATTGATTTGAAGGTATCTTTTACCTTTTTAACTTGTTTCCTTGCCCAAAGCACTTCGAAGAATACACTGCGCCCCACCCGACTTCCCCACACACCGAGGCCATTTTGACGATATTTACTTTACACTGAGCTCTGATTTACATAAAATTGCTTAGGCTGGATTTTCATTTCGTTAATCATTGTCAAGCTTGGAAAAAGTGTGGAGAAACAAGTATTAAATGAAAAATGAAATTTAAACCCACTTTAAATGGTAAAAACTTTTTGAAAAAATGCTGGAAATGTCTGATATAAACTTTTGTCCAGATTCAGTTGTGTCCTCAGATCCAGCTGGCACAAAAGGGGAAAGGTTGTGCTTACTAAGTGTTGAAATTTCAATTTGGGTGGCAAAATTATTACAAAATGCTTGAATGTATCCGTTTTATTTCAATTGAGTAAAAGTGCAAAGTATGAGAAATGTTTCGCAGGGTAAGTTTGATTTCGCCCTTTCCCCTTGACACAGCGTGAAAACGAGCATTTCTGTGAGCTTTACAAAATGGACAGTGCTCACTCAAGTGTAATATTCTGTCAAAACCTTTACTTTCATTGGATATGAGACCCAAACCCAAGATTAATTATGTGAAATAATTACCAACATGCTGTATATTTTGTAATTTTCAGGGCTTTTTCAAAGTGTAAACTTTTTTTTGATACGCACTTTATATTAAACTCCCTTGAAAAGGTTTAGTTTAGTTTTGAATAAGCTAATAGATAATGCTTTTCTTATTGAGGAATGGAGACTATACCAGAATTTGGGTGCAGCACCTAGTGTACTCTTTGTTCTAAAATAAGGGTTTAGGTAACATAAGCTACTGATAACATTTGGGTGAACATGCATATCAGTATGCGAGAGAGTGAATCGAGCAAGCAAATTTTCATTAGTTTGAAGACTGAAATATGCCCCCAAAACGAATTTCAAGGTGTGTGTAAGAATATGAGATACTATAACGTAGCTGGGATATATTGAAGAAAAAATATAACAATAAAATGAATCTATTTAGTTATTTTACTCTTACTACTGCATAACTACTGTATATTTTTAATATGTTCTATATGAGTGTTACATATTTTTACCTGCGCATATAACGTTTTAAAGTCGCTATATAGATGAGTATCAGTATACAATGGGGTATATAAGCCGATATATGTGACATACTTATAGGGTATGGAATTTGTTGTCAATTAACATGATTAAGATTCACTTTACTTTATTCACATCCATTAAAAAGGTACAATATACAACATACATATATGAACAATAAAAATAACAATCAATACATAAACATATCAATATAATGACAAATAGAAAAAAAATAACCAACATGCAGTGGATGTAGGAGATTAGCAAAGGCTAAAGACCTTGAAAAAAAGTAAATAAATTAAACTGGTGTTTTGTAAACAAAATATGTAATCTAAAAACTAACTTTCTATAGGGGAAAGTGTTTTTTCGTTTTAGTATAAAACGATTCTCAAGGATGAAATGGGACAAAACTGTCAATGTATTCTTTTTAAAAAAAAATAGTTATTGATAAAATAATTATATAACAGCAATGAAGAAATAATTTCCATTATAAAAAGAAAAACTAATGAAAGGGCAAAATGGATTTTATCACGTAGAGACTAGCAAGATAACTACACTAAAAAAATGAAGTGCTAATTTAGCACTTACAGTGCTTGTATAGTGACTACATTACGAATGCATTTAACGAAGATTCAATTGATGAAAATGAAGATATCACACACTGAATACACATTGATTGAAAATCAATATCCAATCGTATTCACTTTATTGAATCTTAATCAAAGTTTAGCCCTATCTAAGCCGGGGGGGGCTCCAAGGCCCCCCTCCCCTCAGCGATTCGCGCAATATTTTTGCCGCGCCGCTCACTGACCTTTTACTTTCAAGTCTTGCACAACTTATGAGAACAATTTTGCGTCAGCCGGGTACTCGGTTCCGAAATTACGCAACATTATGTACAGTGCATGTCGGACCAAAAATTTGCTAAAAAACGTGATTTTGTGTACAAAGTCCAACGTCAATGCAAATTGTGTTTTCAAGCAAAAATCATACGGTATGATTATTTTAGTTTTGCTAGTCTAAATGTATTTATTTTATGCATTTTATGATCTCAGAAGAATCTCCGACAAATTTCATTGAAAAAACAATGAAAAACAAAAGGTAAAAAACAAAGAAATGCATAAGAAATTGCAAAAAAACAATATAATACATAAGAAAATGATTTGATATCCCAATTTTGTTCATGTACAATTACTAAGAACACCACAAAGAGTTTCTATACTAAAAATCATAACATTTGGAGCTTTATTTAGGGAGTTACAGGAAAAAGTATATGATTTTGCATACTAATTACGCATAAATTAGCATAATCACTTAATAGCAATTTGCATGAAATAAATTACTGTACAATTTTGTAGATTATGTCCCAGACAACAGCTTGCCAATTTTTGTTCCTGTACTTTCACTGAGAACACCACACAGAGTTTCTAAACCAAAAATTATAACATTTGGAGCTTTATTTAGGGAGTTAGAGGAAAAAGTATGATTTTGCATTTTAATTACGCATAAATAATCATAATCACTTAATAGCAATTCGCATAAAATAAATTACTGTACAAAAATACCCAGGCCTAATTAGGGTTAAGACCGGGTTTTTAACGAAATGAAAACAAACAAAATTCTGACAGTTTAGAGCGTAATGACGTGCATGGACTGGATTCACAGTCTCACTTCCTGAAAGCATTTCCTCTCCTTCCATTGAAAGAAATAATATATTATATTTCGGCTACTGTATGTTATTCAAAAAGATCTTACATTACCACTTATCTTTGAAAAATAAAGAGAGGTTAATAGCCTTCTTTGAAATAGACTGAAAGATTCTGATTGTGTTTTGTGTTGTTTGTTGGATTTTACTTTACTTTATTGAAATTAATCATAAATTAAACCTATTTTCAGCTTTGGTCCCCCCCCCCCAGTGACTATCATTATTCCATTGCTAGATTATTTATTTTATTCACTTTTATCAATCAAAAGAAGTTTCCCATTCAACCCTGGTCGAATGGGACACAGAGCAATTGTAAAATTACGTCCTAAAACTGTTAAAATGTGGAAAATGTGCTTTTTACTGGATAAATTTGCAATTTTGCTTAAAAATTTATTTAATCGGCTGCCAGATCAACGTAAACTATCCATATTTTTATTCTTTTATATATGAAACCAGTGGTGTAATGCGCCAAATGTATTTAGAGGGGCGATATATGGCGTATCTCAAAAATTTGTTGTGTAAAAAAGTCAGAGTGAAGCGAGTGAGCAATTTTTTTTTTATTACAAAAATCAAATTTTGTGATAGATTTGACATGATATAGTAAAAAAGAGAGATCATATTTCACCCTTCGCTATTTCCTTTCCTCTTTTTTTTTCTTGGTCGTGACTTTTGGGGGGCAAGAGCCCCCAATCCCCATCTGTACGCCACAATATAAACAACTTCTCATGTGAGGACGGGCTATCCTTTATCAGAACTTACCAATGCTTTTAAATAATATTTATATAAAACTTATTTCATAGTTTTATTTGTTTTGTCTTTGGTCCATTGTCAATACCACGCACATGTAGGAACGGGATAGGGCCAATAAAAAAAATGTGAGGAAAAAGATGCAAAGATCAAAATATGTTGAGAAATAATTAAAGGACAAGTCCACCCCAACAAAAGTTGATTTGAATAAAAAGAAAAAAAATCCAACGACCATAACACTTAAAATTTCATCAAAATCGGATGTAAAATAAGACAGTTATGACATTTTAAAGTTTCGCTTAATTTCACAAAACAGTTCTATGCACATCCTGGTCGGTATGCAAATGAGGGACTGATGACATCACTCACTCACTATTTCTTTTGTATTTCATTATAATATGAAATATGATTTTTTTTCCATTTTCTCCTCATTGTCCTTGAAACAAAGCTCCATTCCTCCCTGAATATGTGGAATTACCATCGCCTTAACATTTTATGGTTCAGTCAAGTTGGTCATTATTGTCAAATCTGTAAAAATTGAAATATTCTATATTTCAGACAATAAAAAACAAAAGAAATAGTGAGGGACATCATCCACTCTCTCATTTGCATGTCATTGAGTTGTGCATATTACTGGTTTTTGGAAAAAAAATAAAAATTTTATAATGTCATAATTTTCCTATTTTACATCCGATTTCGATGAAATTTTCAGCATTATGCTAGTTTGATTTTTCTCCATTTATTAAAATCAACATTTTTCTGAGGTGGACTTGACCTTTAATGAATAAATAAAATACAAAGAAATAAAGATTATGAAATCATTCGTTACAATGAACCACCTGTGAGTCGAGAAGGAGAGGAAAAGGGGAGGATTCAATGAAATATTCCATGGGCATTGGGGTGGGGGGAGAAGGTGTGACAGATTACCTTTTCTAGACTCCGGGGTCTTGGACATTTTGAGTGTCATCTGTGAACGATTTTTTTTGTTACATGCCTTCATTTTTTTCTTTTCGTTACTAAACAACACACAAACAAATGCAAATTTTTATCTGATGAAAGTTTGATTTTATTTCCTCAAAAATAAGGCAAACTTACGATGATTATTAAATAGTCACACAGTTGACTAATACAACAACGATAAAACAAATTTACTACATCAAATATTTAGACCATTTTTACCGTGAAAACAATTAAGTTTAGAACATGAATGCTGACAACGGTCTCGCCTTACTATCATAAACTATCTCATTTGAAATATTACTGTTTATAAAATATCTTCTAAATTACTATTAGAATAATCTACGTGCCGTAGTTTTGCAAATGCATATAAAATGATTCATTCATTCTGAATGTTACAACAGAAACTGTAACAAAAAACTATACCTCTTTTTACTTGCTACTTTATTAACTACGGAATGATGTCGATTAAATTGATAGAAAGCAGAATTCAAGCCAGTATCTAACTAAAGCCCCTTTCGCAATTGATGGTGCGACCGCTTACAACCGTTACGATTCTGTGCAACATAATATTGTGACCAAATCGCAAACGATCGGACGAGTAATTGTGAAAGCCCTATTAGGGACACGTGCGCCAACTACCACTAATACCTTTTTAGACAGGCTAAAATTTCCTTAACCCCGTACTATTGGTGGGGCTAAATGGCAATTTAGCCCCACCTATAGTACGGGGTTAAGCTTAGCCCACTTTCGTTTTACACAACGTTTTTTCGAAGTGGGCTAACCCCACTTATAGTACGGGATTATTTGGCCCTGCAAAAAAGCAGGGTTATCCCACCAATTGCGGTGCTAAGAGCAATAGTACGGGGTTAAGATCGCATGTGTAAAACGAAAGTGGGCTAAGCTTAACCCCGTACTATAGGTGGGGCTAAATGGCATTTTGGCCCTACCTATAGTACGGGGTTAAGGAAATTGTAGCGTGTGTAAAAAGTGTACGAGTGAAGTACTTGTACTACGAATGATCGACAAAAACCACTAGTCCGGGGTTAGCGAGTTTCGTGTGTAAAAAGCAAGCATTCCTTATCCGGGGTTAGCAATAACAATTTGGCATGTGTGAAAAGGAAAAAAATAGTACGGGGTTAAGGATAGTACGGGGTTAGCGATAGTCCGGGGTTAAGAAAATCCTGTGTAAAAAGGGCATTAGTCCAGTTTGGACCTTGTTGTTTGGAAGTGCCCTTTCCCCAAAGCTAACATAGAGGGCACATGTCTCCCAATCTCTAATCAGCGCCGAACCACTCATCTTCCCTCCTCAGTTGAGGAGGGAAGATGAGTGGTTCGGCCACTGATCTAGATCAGTGGGTTCGGCGCTGATTAGAGATTGAGAGACATGTGCCCTCTATGTTAGCTTTGGGGAAAGGGCACTTCCAAACAACAAGGTCCAAACTGGACTAACTACCACTCCGAAAGGGTGTAAAACGGGAGAAATGGAGGAGAAAATAGTACTAAGAAAGACGTACCAAAAAGAGAGAAAAGGGCAAAACTAAACAAAAAATAGTCATAATGGACAACGACAGATTTAAGTCATGGGTACCAAAATATTGGAGGGATAAAATTTCAGGGCTGGCCCCCGGCGTTAGATGTTGAACGGGCGCAGGTTTTGAACGCTGATTTTCCGAGTAAGCCACTGATTCTATACGTACATAATGTTATTGATAACTAGTTTTATGAAGCGGAACTTGCATTCAAATAGAATTGATTTTTGGGGTAGCAAAGTAATAAAATAGAAAGTCCACCTGCTCAAAGATAAAGGTTGTCCAACAAACACAAAAGTGAAGGAAGCGGTTCACTGGAAATCTATACATGTATAGGAAAAATTGAATGTATCAATTTTTGTCACTTCAGAAAGCTCTGAAATCTTCAAAACCAAATTACAAAGGCCCACCCAAACCCAAAACCACAAAATCAGAAATAATTACACGTCAACAACGATGAATATACTAATAGAAACTATATATGTATTTCATTAATGATTTATGATGATAACAATGAAAAAATGCAGGGCCCACACATAATGTTGAAATGGTAACATCGCTGTAATTCACAATCATGTACTCTTATTTGTCATATGGCGGTTAAACAATAATGTAAAACCTAAGTTTCTATTGAATTCATGGTACATGACTTGAGATAAAATAGGGCAGTATTAACCTCCCATTTAAACCGAATTTACGACAACATTTGAAAGATTCATACCAAAAGACCGCAAAACAAACAAAGTTCATTTGCCAAAAAAAATCATGTAAATGGGACATTATATATTTACTCTTATTCAAAGCACATACTAATTTTTATTTCAGTTCTTAGTCTCTTTAGTCAAATATTATTCTGTGTCGAATACTGGGGTATGATAGTGATGGGGATAGTGATAAACTCGAAATATAGAATTTCGGAAAATATGGACTTAGTATAGGTATTTCATGTTTGAAAGTAATTGTATAACATGTAAATTAATTATGAATATTCCTATATCCAAGTGAGACTTCATTAACCAGAAGGAACATAACAGGAAGTGAGTCAATTTCTTCAAATCCGACACCATTGCTTTAACAAAAATGTAAAGAGAGAAGATGGGGCTTGTACTGCAAAAAAAACAAGCAAACAAAACAAAAAAAAACACGGACACTTTATCAGAAAATTTAGGGGACGATGTATATTTTTAAAGGACAAGTCCACCCAAACAAAATAAAGAGAAAAATTTAACAAGCATAACACTGAAAATTTCATCAAAATCGGATTTAAAATAAGAAAGTTATGGCCTTTTAAAGTTTCGCTTCATTTCACAAAACAGTTATATGCAGCACATCTCGGTCGGTATGCAAATGAGGGAACTAATGACATCACTCACTCACTATTTTTTTTGTATTTTATTATATGAAATATATTTATTTTATCGTCATTGTCGTGTGAAATGAAGTTTCATTCCTCCCTGAACACGTGGAATTCCGTTATTTTAACATTTTGTGTTTCAGGCAAGGAGGTCCTAATCACCAAATTTGTAAAAATTGAAATATTGTATAATTCAAACAATAAAAAAAAAGAATTAGTGAGTGAGTGACATCATCGAGTCTCTCATTTGGATGTAACTGGCTCGTTATATTTTGTTAAAAATAAGCGAAACTTTGAAATGTCATAACTTTCTTATTTTACATCCAATTTTGATGAAATTTTCAGCATTGTGCTTGTCTGATTTTTGTCTATTGATTCAAATCAAAATATTTCTGAGGTGGACTTGATCTTTAAGGAATCGGAGGGACGATGGCATTACATGGGTAGTGTTTCATCAATAATTTTGTCTGACAAGTTGTAAGATCTGACAACTTTCCTTGATTTTGATTGGCTGAGAAGCAGTGATACTATGGTAACTGTCGGATAAAGTGGTACTTGTCAGATTAAAAGTCGGCGACAGGTCCTTTCATGAAACGCTCCCCTGGTTTCTGAGTGTGCAGTTTCCTGACTCTTTACCACTTAAACATGCCCGATCGAGTCGCATCCTAGTCATTTTCGAGATCGATGGAAATGTCTGAGGTTTGTGTGAGAAAGGTAGATACTGTTGACCCGGTGCTTTCATGGCGCTGACTCACGACAGGGAATTGATTAAAAGATGGACACGGTTGGATCCTACCGTTATCACACATCTCACATGCATGACGACCACCACCCCGCGGTAGATCCCTCTCGGGCTTCGGTCCGATTCTCAAGGGCATACACTGCCGATATCAAGAAAAATGCAAAACATTAACAATATCATTTCCATGGCCGTACGCAGCGCAGGACGGGGGGAGTGAGGGAATCCCCCCCCCCCCCCGAGATCGTAAAAACTCACATTTTTTTACTTTCCTCTTTATAAAATGCAAAAATGCCCCGATAAAAAGCTCGGTCGCTTCGCTCCCTTACTTTCAATATTCTTTTTTTTTAATGTAGGTGTCTTGCCCCCTCATTTCTGGTGTTGCCGCGATATTCACCTTTTCGTCATTGTTTAATTTACTTTCGGCATGAACATTCAATTGTATAAAGTTTGAAGAGCTGGTGTACATTTTGATGAATAGCGAAAAGAAGAAGGTATTTATGAAAAACCCCGATGAAAGCAGGATACAAAGATTACAATCACTTCTTGACACTGTTATGGTACAGGAGAAGCCCCAATAATTATATTTAATTGGTCGGAGGTCAGTTTCGCCGGATTGACAGCGCTAGCAACTCACCTTCGTAAATCAATGTTTGGTTATTAAAATATCTTACCATTCTTCCACAAACGAAGCAAGGTGCTGGAACTCCTGCAGTAGCCCGCCCTGTAAATTCATTTCCACAATCTCTACACCTGTAGAAACCATGTCCAAATTCACTACCACGAGGAATAGGATCATAACGGACATGACATTTAGCACACCTGAAAAATAGATAATGTCAAATGTGGTAATATGAGCATGCAATATTTACCAACATTGTGCTGCACCCAACCCAGGTGAGGTAAAATGGGTACCGGTAGGAACTAATTTCTCAAAAGGCTGTGAGTACCGGAATAGGTAGACTAGTATATAAATCTGTATATAGGAGCGCCTTGAGCACCTACCAAAGTGGATACGTTCGCTAGGCAAAATATTATTATCATATGCATCGACAAGGCTCTGACAAACTAATGGGACCTACTGATAAATGATCCCAATCGATGGCAAAATAAATAGAATGTAGAAAATGTGCCTATTATGTCTAACATGAACCCTTACCCCAAGTTAATGTTTGGTGAGGGATGGGGCAGAGAATCGTTTGATGCATTTTTTTTGGGGGGGATGGGGCCAGAAATTACTTAAATCTTAAAGAATTACAAGTAATAACATAATTTAAAATGGCATTTTTTTTCATTCAATGATTGACATAAAAAAGGGAGAGGGGGTGAGAGAGAAAATTGACAAAAGGTTCACTATACTGGGCACTTTTGTGTTCCCCATAATCACTGCATTCATGTGTCGTGTTATCCAGGGGTGGGCTCCTGCCTATTCCCCTCCCCGGATCCGATATTTTGTACAAGTTCTAATCTACATGAAATACTAATGTGAATTTAGCGTCTTTGGAAATTATGCTATATGAATAATGACGATTACTGTATTCCTTACCGTGAAACAGGTTTGCAGCTGAACACTTTTCGAAACCAAATCTTCCGGCAAGCCCCACATACGAACTGCCTTCTTTCTGTTAGATTCTTGTTGTGTCTCCTGATATTCTCTACAGTTAATGGGACTACCTCGGGAGGGGGCTGTTCGCCATCCTGCCAGAAAACATATTTACTCATTTTGACACTAAGACAAACTACAATTCATCCATTCAAACATCCGTTAGCCTATATTAAAACATTTTCTTGAACATGGAAACAAGGGAAGTTTTTTTTATAAACTTTGGGAGCATTTCCCCAACATTTTTTTTTAGATTGGCAAATTATGGTTGTGATTGGCTGAGGAGGAAGGAGCACGTGTATCGAAATACTGCACTGAGTGTTGGATTTTATCGAGCTGACAGCACTGGCGTAAATCCGTGTTGATGGTTGGGGATGACTAAAATATTTTGGCATCATCATTTTTTTTAGATGCAAGGAATAGTCATTGATATGTCCACAGTGGCATACCGTGGGTCATGGCATGGGGGGGGCACCAGCACATTGTTTGAATCAGCGCCAGTTATCATGACCTTATAGAGACATTTTAAGGACAATGTCATTAACGGATATCATCTCAATGATCAAATAATGCGAGCGCGAAGCGCGAGCTGATTTTTTTTATATTCACACCTACAAAGGGACATTATAATCATGATAGGTACCTGTCTCGCTAGCTAAAATATTGAGTTTTCGTATATTTTGACCCCAAACAGCGGGGTTTTAAGGAATACCATTTTAGGAATCCATTGGAGAGTATGCATATCTCACCATAGTCATCTAATGCGAGTGTCAAGCGCTTGTTTATTTTATTAGAATTACATCTGAACACATGAAACACTATTTGTAGTCATTGCAGTCATGATTATCATACGCATCTCACTACTCAAATATTGCGAGCGTGAAGCGCGAGCGGAAAATTTAGATAATTCAGACTTGAAATGGGGCATTCTAAAGTTTCTTTGTAGGTATTAACTAGGACCGCATACATTCGTAATTCCGAAGCTTCGTAATTCCGAAGGTTCGGTTATTCCGAAGGTTTGTATTTCCGAAGGTTCGTATTTCCGAAGGTTCGTAATTCCGAAGGTTCGTCAATCCGAAAACGAAATAAGGTTCGTAATTCCGAAGGTTCGTCAATCCGAAAACGAAATAAGGTTCGTAATTCCGAAGGTTCGTTAATCCGAAAACGAAATAAGGTTCGTAATTCCGAAGGTTCGTCAATCCGAAAACGAAATAAGGTTCGTAATTCCGAAGGTTCGTTAATCCGAAAACGAAATAAGGTTCGTAATTCCGAAGGTTCGTTAATCCGAAAACGAAATAAGGTTCGTTAATCCGAAAATTGAATAAGGTTCGTATTTCCGAAAATGAAAATTATTCATTTTGGTAACAAACACGGATAATAATAATAATAGCTGGGAGAACAGTTTTCAGAACTGAAGTGGCTTCCCAGGGTAAATAATATAATTTTTATAATTTTAGGCCTACATGAAATTTCCAAAAGTTTGAGCACGTGATTCGCTGGCAACATGTCACAAGGATGCCCTTTTAACAGTAATTGACCAAATAGGCGAATTTTACATTTCCCCTCAAACCGCTTGCTCGCTACGCTCGCAGAAATGAAACGTAAATATATAACTTACCAATCAGAGATTACTTAAAATTTTTTCCTAAACTTAATTACTACAAAACACACAACCTCTTTACACAGATGATAATCTTATGGCGAAAATATCCGTTTGCACCAAAATGCCCCTATTGGCCCCTTTTTTGACTCCCCCCCGAAAGGAAAATACGTTCCGCCGCCACTGGTTGAAACACGCATCGTCTTCATGGCTAACTGCAAAAAGTTCTTAAAATGTCCCCTTTAGATCAGGTCAGAGCTTATATTTAAAATTTCTGTTCGCGCTTCTTGCTCGCAGTTATTATCTAGTTACATAGGCATCTCGTTTTCAAGATCACAAACATATTGCCCATCATTTAAAAAAATATATAGCTCGCGCTCGCATTATTTAAAAAGGGTTTATCATGTTATTACATATTTACTTTATTTTATAAGTATAAAGCTTATTATTGACTGTTAGGACTACCCTTTCAAAAAACAAACGAAAATCAACTTTAAGCTGCCGATTGAGGAAAATATGGCTGAAAAAAAAATTGCCCCCCCCCCCCCCCATTTGACAAAAGTTGGATCCGCCGGGAGGGAGGCAGGGCGCACGTGCACCCCAAAAATGAAATAAAAAACAGGGAAATGCATATTTTTCCAAAAATGGGAAATATCTTTTTTCAAAAATAAATATGCTGTTTTTCATGTTTTTGAAATAAAATACTTTTTTTAAAGTAAAGTTTTCAGGCTGGAATATCGCAAATTTTCAGCTTGCGCTTCGCACTCTTAGTTATTCGATTGGTGAAATATGTATCTTAAAGAGGTCACTAAATTCTTTCTTTAAGATTCCTTTTCTGGTCAGTATGTTTAAGCTCGCGTTTTGCGCTCGTGTTAATTCTTTAGTTAGATGTACTGTGACAGCAGAAATCTGCTCGGATTTTTAAAAACTTATTTCCATTTTGATTGAAATTCCCTAAAGTTTTAGCTTGTGATTCACGCTCGCAACACCTCGCAATAATGCCATTTAAAGAATAATTGACCCCCAAAACTAGTTTTATAACTTCACTTTTGATTTTTTCACCAAGCCGCTCACTCATTATACTCTCTCCTGAAAAATAAAGGCTAAATGTACATTTTGCCATAATAAGAAGTAATTTCAAAAAAGTTTTTTTGATAATCTTAAGGTTAAAATATCACCAAAGTGCCCATTTTGACGTATGAGTTTCATTTTTTGGCTATACCCCCAAACGAAAATTCGTTTGGCCGCCCTTGCCTTCCCATCCTCATAACAATTGAACGGCAAGTGTCCACCCCCCCCCTTGCCTCTGCCTCTGCTTTCCCGGTTTTCATTTTTCGGATTAACGAACCTTATTTTGTTTTCGGATTAACGAACCTTATTTTGTTTTCGGATTAACGAACCCTATTTCGTTTTCGGATTATCGAACCTTCGGAACAACTAACCTTATTTCGTTTTCGGATTATCGAACCTTCGGAATAACGAACCGTCGGAATAACGCCACAAATGTTCGGATTAACGAACCCTTTTTCGTTTTCGGATTAACGAACATCGAGGTATAGGCAATTTACGTGTTTCGGAATTACGAACCTTCGGAATAAAGAACCTTCGGAATTACGAAGCTTCGGAATTACGAAGTGTAACCCATAAACCAACTAGGACCATATGTATTTCATTAACCAAATCATGCGAGCGCGAAGAGCGAGCTGAAAATTTTTGATATTCAGATCCGAAGAAGGAACATTTTAAGGACAGATTTTAGGAATTCATGAAGAGCAGACCTATCTCACCAATCCACTAATGCGAACGTTATCACGGAAGGAAATATTTCATGTATACGAAGACCTTAATATGGGGGCAATCACTGTTTGGAGTCATAAAAAAGAAGCATATGCCACTACATGAAACAATGATAACTCAAGTGCTAGAAGATATATTTGGTTTATATTTACTTGAAAACGGGATGTTTTAGTACAACAGGATTATATATCCCTTTAAACAGACAATGCGAGCACCAGGAACAATGAAGACGTAGGCCCTGGGTAAATAATATTTCATAAAGTTATGATAAAAATGTTTCTTATGTATGTAACATAACATAATTATAATATAATATAACATTATAGTGAATAATATTTTCTTCTTTCCCACTACGTTTCTATTCCTTTTCTCCTTTTCCCCGTTTTTGAGTCTATGGGGAGGCACGTGCCCCCATGCCCTCCGTAGTTTCGCCACTGTATGTCCATACGGCAAATACCCCTCAACATTATTATTTTTTTCTTTACCCCATGATGGTTTAATGGTTTTATTATAGATTACATTCAAACTTTTTTGACATTCCATCTTAATTCCTTCCCAAAGACCCCAACATTGATGAATTGAAAGAAACTGGGGTTTCTCTTCGACTCAACTGGTGAGCTGGCTTTTCATTTGCATTTTATTTCAATACGGTTCAATATGGTTTTGTTTGTTAAGCGGTATTTTAGGAAGAATTTTACCAATAAAACAATTATCGCTTGTGATTTTTTTTTTCATTTCTTTTGTAAAAAGTGGGGGATGTTTGTACAGGCCACCCCCCTCCTGGAAAAGTGGGGGGATATATCCCCCTATCCCCCGGGATTTACGCCAGTGGCTGACAGCTTTCATAAAATAGTTTCCCAGTGTTGTCTCTTGATATTCAAAGCTATGGATATAATTATTTAACCACTTGACAATGTATTTTCAGTCTTCTTTAAAACTTCTGCAAGTTGGTTTAAAAAATCCCTCTTTCAGTGTCTTTTGTATTCCAAACAGGCCCGGAGATCGACAAATTCATGTCCCATCAAATTGATTCACAGATGTTTCTTTGCCTGTTCAGTTATTTCAGTCCAGGGAAAAACATTTATTTTACAACAATAAAACACTGGAAGTAATTTACATATCAGTTACGTTAAATCGATGGGTCATAAATCTCCATTCTACTCTGGATGAAAGAAACTACTGCTTAACATTCTTTATCAAAATAATTTCCATGGAAACACGATTGACAGTCTGTAATACTCACTCTTCCTTTAAGCCTAAGATGTATTAACCTAAGAGCTAGCTCCATCTTATCGTCGGCTCCCCTGACAAAGAACTCGGTCGTTCCGTTATCACGGACATTGAAGTCTACCCTTGTGTAGTTACATTCTGTCGAGATTGCCCGACATATCGACCGTATCTTGTTCTGATCCGGCTGCAGTGAATTAAACATTAAGCCAAATTTATAACGAGAGTGACGAAACATATTTCAACGTTTCAATGAATGTTTAAACTTTGAAAATAATTTTTGTTAAGTTTAGTATAAAGATTTATGTTTTGGGAACTCGCTTGTCGTATACTGTATATTGTTTGCTAATTGTTTTCTTTGTGTGTTAACTTTAAGAATATCGAGATATTTTAACAGTATTGTCAACATTATGATTAATGCGATCAGACCCGAATGACCTGGTTTCACAAAGGTGCATGGATTCTGCAAATTCAATATATTTTCGAATCCATCTTGGTGAAAGCTGGCCATAGCTTTTATCTTTTCTACTCTAAAATATTGAAGCTCTCCTCGTTGTTTTTCAATTATTGGGGCCAACCATCTTTTCTACCTCCTCTTTTTTGCTTGTAAAAATTCTAAAGAAATCGTCTAATTTCAAATGAACCCATCACTAATTTATCAAACCTAGATGCACCACCGATAAGAAAAGAAAAGTTGCTTATCTGCTGAAGTAAAGTGTTACTAACCTGGCCATCTGTCAGGTATTTGATCCGCTCTCTACCGATGCGATGTGTCTATAATGATTAAAAATAACAGAAATGTTCTTCTTTAATCTCCTAAAAACATGAAGTTCGTCATAAGCTGCAAAACTAAATAGTGATAATCTTCTTGTTCTGTTTTGATATGCCTAAGCATGACAATCAATTAATAAAAAATAATAAAATAGCAATGATAAGATTGATTGATATAAACCTACCAACTGCTGTCCTCCTCCCCCACCCAGGCGCGCCGGAACACTTTCAGTTTTTGGGGGGCAAAATCTCGAAGGGGGCACAATATTTTTGACAGCGTGAGTAACCGAAGCGATCGAGGGGGCGAGGGTGTGGGACCCCCCCCCACACGGTAAGGACTTAGTGTAAAAATGGAGTATTATAAAAGTTGCGTTTCTAAGAGCATTCATAAATACATTTCTTGAGAATTAAACAGTCTTGTAGCCTGGCTCCTTAATTCTGTTTCCTCCCTTCTGACCAAGACTGGTGTTTCTTAATGATCAGGGTCGCAGTTCCAGCAAATGATGAGCCTTATTGCAAACGAAATTGTTTCAAACGGGGTTTCAAACCAATGTAATATAGGCCTTTTAAAGACTTTAAGATGACAAACATGACCGTACGCAGCCGGGGGCCGCCGATCGAGAGGGCAAAATTCACAAAAACTGTGCACGAAATCCTTCAATTTTATTCTAGAAAATGCAAGAGCTCCCCGTCACAAACCCCCTCGCTCTTAAGTTTCTTCGGAAATTTAGGTCTTGCAGCCCCACCCACCCCCGGATTTTATTTTTTATTTTTGCAAACGTCCATGAATAACAAAAGCTGGGATGGACCAGAGAACATAGCTGCCATCTCGATCTGATTAGTAACAGGTATTATGGGAAGAAGTTTTGGAATCTATGATAATGTAATTGCCCCGTCAGGGGCGAAATTTTTTCATTTTTGACAATGGAAATGACAATTTTTAGGCAGAACAGTGCCTTCATCGTTTACTTTTGTCCTTAAAAAATCTATTATTTTTCTACTCTCAGGGGGGCACATGGGGGGGCGGGGGCAAATCTCGTTTTGCTCCCCAAAAATTTTATTGGGGGGGCAAGTGCCCCCCTGCCCCCCCCCCCGCTTCCGGCGCCCTTGCCCCCACCATTGTTGTATATCAGTTCTGTATCGTGTTACTATTTGTATTCATACAGGCAAACAGACCTCAAGTTTACATTTTGGCATAAAGTAAACCTAATAATCTCTAAGCACAACAAAGTCTTTTCTGTGTCACCTCGGGTGAAAAAGAAGCGGCCTTGTCATTCTTTCATATCAAAATTAAATCATTTGTGTTTTTGAAGAATCATACGGTATTGATTGAATTTTGTCTGGCCATCTGTTTGCATGACACACAAAATGTGTATCTTTATAAAATTGGGAGTTTCCAAATTCCCAGCAGAGGTTAATTCCATCTTGAGGAGGGGGGGGGGGGCAGGTGTTTGTCTGATTTTGCTTTATCTGTTTGAGCGCCCCTTTAATTTTATTTGATTATTTATACGTAAATGTATGACAAAATTATCATTAAAAAATGCATCATAATGGTTATCTGAACGTTTTGTTTACAAAAAGCACCATGATCATTGTATATGCACCCTATGTTTCTGCATGCAGGGGAGCAATCTGGATGATATGATGTGCAGGGAATTAAGAGAATTGTATTTAAAAAAAAGAATAGTGAAAGTCTGAATCACAATAAGAAATTGATTGTGGCTGTATCAAAAAAATTAAGTCATTTTTTTCAGACTAGCAATGACGTACAAAAGAGAAATCCACACCCCCTCCTTTCCTGCGCCTAATACCAGGGGCCCAAAATGTCAACCATTTTTGGACTCGACAGCCTATATTAGATATTTTTTATCTATCCATATTATTTATTTATTTTTTTGGCTTACTTATCAAATCTACAAACCTCAATACAATCTAGTGTCAACCGTTTTCGTCGACTAGAACAACACTTTTGACAAACTTTAAATGAACCCCTTAAAATGTATTGGTGCACGATATTACAAAGAAATTGGCCAACTTCGTGTTCACGTATACGGTATACATATGAATCTGTGTCTTCATGGGCATATGTTTGAAGTAAAATTCATAGTTCAGAATCACCTTGTTCCAGTTAATGATGATTTATTGTCTGAACTGAATTCATCTTTGCACCCCCCCCCCCCCCCGCCCGTCTCTCGTTCTGATCCTCTCGTCTAAACTGTGTTTTGCTCCAGGACATGATTTGAACAAATAAAGAAAACAATTTGATCAAAATGATACACTTATAACAAAATTTTGATATATTAAAGATCTGCACTATTTCGTTGAAACAGTTCAATCTTTACAAATATTCATTGAGCAATCTGATAGTCATATCCAGTGGCAGATTTTCCACAGGGTGGGGGCAAAATCGTCCGCTCCATACTCTTCTCCATCGTCTATATATCTCTTTCTCTCCCTCTCTCTCCCCCTCTCGCCTATTTCTGCATCCCGACCATAATCATGGCCGTGCCTCCTATACCCTTCTCTCCATAATTATTGGCATTCTTCAGTTTTCTTCACTTCCAGAGCGCGCAAAATTACCCTCCCCCTCCCCGTCTCCGCGCACTGCTCCCCCTTCTCTCACTCTCACCCCTCTCTTTTCTCGTTCCTTAATCTATTTGTATCTCTCTTCCATCGATCCCCTCCCCTCCTCTTTTCCCGAGTAGAGACAGGGGAGAGATAGAGCTGTAATTCAATTTCAAAATTCAAGATTGAAGATCTAAACAAAATTCTGACATGAGTACGATTATCATATAAAGCAATGTAGGTCTATGCCAAATTATCATACTATCACACATTAAGCCAAGTATAGATAATCAACATTGGGCCTGCAACACATAATAATAAGACTTTAACATGAATAAGATTATCATTAATGCTTATTTTTTGGTTCGTCATGAAAATAACATTTACATACCCGTTGACCATTCTCGGCCATGATTCCTCAACTCACAAGTGATTCAGACAATGTATCAATCTGCTGTGCAAGCGAGGGCTAGGAACATGTTTGGAAATGTGGTGAAATATGTGTAGCATACCTACAACAGTTTGGTTGGTGCCGTTGTCAGTCGTACCGTACCTACCTTGAACCTGGCCTGATGTATAATGTCGTTGGGGACTTCAGTGGGGAATACCAAAAGAAGGGGAGGGGCAAAAGTCCAAAGCATTGAGAGTAATAGCGCCAGCTCTTGTCAATCATTGGCAGTACCGAGATTGTTCTCATTCTGCTGAACACGACAAGCTTCCATTGATCTCTTTCACTGTTTTGGAACTCTGTTCAAACGTGCCTTATAGTCCAGGATAGAAGAGGCATAACCTTGTTTTTTTATATATACAATATTTTTTGATGGTTTCTTGTCAATTCGAGGGTGCTGATTACGAATCTGAATGATGCCACTCGTGTAACCTTGAGCATTTTCCGCAAATTGGCAAAATCCAATATGGCCGCCAAAATATGCAAATTACCCATGAAAATCATAAAATTGTCCGCACATTGGCTGTGAAATGCATGAAATTGTGTGGCAGAAGTGAAATACAATCTTAAAAAAATAAATTTTGACAAAATATTTGTCTTCCTGATATTCAAAATGGCCGCCATAGGCCATTGTATACACTATCATGTACAATATGAATAGGGAAAACTAATTTTCACAAAAATGAGCACTAAACTGCAAAAAATCGCGATGTATGAACGAAGTAATATATGTAAATCACCATTACTAACGAGATATATAATTTGTAATGTCATATATGGGAAAATTGCAGTATTTTGATATGTAAAGTAGCCGCCACTGGCCCAAACAGTATTGCGTACAATGGCAATGGGGGCCAAAAAATTCTCAAGAGTGATCACTAAAATGCTTATTATGAAGATTAAACAGTTGGAATACTGACTATAAACACAATTATTAACGAAATATATAATTAATATGCCATGTATGTGGTGAATGTTGTATTCTGATATTCAAAATGGCTGCCAAAGGCCCTAAAAGTATTATACACAATGAGAAATGGGAGAAAAGAAAACACAAGAGTGAGCGCTAAAATGCATAAATATGTGATAAATTAATTGGATACTGTCTAAAAACGTATTTTCTAACGAAATATTCATTCAGGTTTCAAGTTTGTCTTAAATACTGTATTACGACTTTCAAAATGGCTGCCATGGACATTAATTGTATTAATAATACAGTGCAAAGTGGGAAACCAATATTCACAGGAGTGAGCACCATAAATGCACGTAATAGTGATCTATGAGTAAAATATTGTCTGAAAGCATAATTTCTATCAAGATGTATCATTTATTCTGCCAGTTAGGTGATAAATACGGTTATTTTTAAGTCAAAATGGCCGCTACAGTCCCTTACGGTATTATACACAATATGAATGGGAACAAATCTCAGAATTTGGCTTTGCTTGGTCAAATGGTGATGTATGAGTGGAATGTTGTCTGAAAACATGATTTATAACAAAATATATCATATCTTATGTAATTTAGGTGATAAATACTCTATTTCAACATTCAAAATGGCTGTCATATGCTCTTTTTGTGAACATTATTTGTCTCCACCCAAATTGTATATTATACGATAAGTGCCTATATATGGTGGCCATTTTAATTTAAAAATGCAGCTTTTATCACCTTAATTAGACAATATTATGATATATCTAGTTAGAAACCATGGTTTTAGACAATAATTAACCTTTACATCACAATACACAATTATATGCAATATTTAGAGTCAAGCAAAGCCAAATTCTGTCAAAATTATATGTCCCATGTTACAATGTACACAATACTTTTAGGACCTATGGCAGCCTTTTTGGATTTCAAAATACAGCATTTATTACCTCCACCATATCCACGACCCATATGTGATGTATTTATTTAGAAATAATATTTAAGACAATATCTTTACCCGTACATCACAGTTATATGCATTTTATGATTCTCACTATAATTGTGAAATTAGTTTCCCTGTTCGCATGTTACATAATTTAGTTAGGGCTTGTAGAGGTTGTTTTGAATGTCAAAATACAGTATTTATCACCTATATGAAAGAAGAAATGCGATGATTAAAAAAAAATGTTTTCAAATAACATTTTACCCATACAACAGGATTATATGGATGTCATAGTCAAACAAATCCAAATTCTTACAAATTATATGTCCCAATTCACATCGTAGATAATACTGTTAGGGCCTACATGTATAGGGGCCATTTTGAATTTCGTAATACAGTATTTATCTCATGCATGACAAAAGAAATGATATGTCTTGCTATAAAACATGTTGTCAGACAATATTTTACTCATATATCACAATTACATGCATTTTATGTTTCTTACTCGTGTGAAAATTAGTTTCTCTATTCGCATTGTACATGATGAATATAGGGGCTATGGCGGCCATTTTGAATTTCAAAATACAGCATTTACCACATAAATGGCATATTTACAATTGTGTTTTTAGTCAGTATTCCACTCGTTTATCTTAATAATATGCATTTTAATGCTCAATCTTCTCATTTTTTGGGCCCCGGCCATTGTACGCAATACTGTTTGGGCCAGTGGCAGCTATTTTAGATATCGAAATACAGCAATGTTCCCATATTTGACATAATAAAAATATATCTCATTAGTAATGATGATTTGCATTTATTACTTCCTTCATACATCGCGATTTTCGCAGCTTAGTGCTCATTTTTGTGAAAATTAGTTTTCCCTATTCATATTGTATATGATAGTGTATACAATGGCCTATGGCGGCCATTTTGAATATCAGGAAGATAAATATTTTGTCAATAATTATTTTTTAAGATTGTATTTCACTCCTGCCACACAATTTCATGCATTTCACAGCCAATGTGCGGACAAATTTATGAGTTTCATGGGTAATTTGCATATTTTGGAGGCCATATTGGATTTTGCCAATTTGCGGAAAATGCTCAAGGTTACACGAGTGGCATCATTCAGATTCGTAATCAGCACCGTCGAATTGACAAGAAACCATCAAAAAAAATTGTATATATAAAAAAACAAGGTTTGGTCAATTTTTCTATGGGGCCTATCCTGGACTATTAAGTTTCATGAGTCACGTAAGTGGGGTAAAGAAGTCATTTTTGATTTGCTTTAAGATCATGGCCGGTACGCAGCGGGGGGGGGGGGGGGGGGGGGGCAATTGCCCCAGTTCGAAAACTCACATTCATTTACTGCAGATTTTCACAAAAAGCACAAAAAATATGCTTAAAATCCAACGATTTCACATAACAAAATGTAAAAGTGCCTCTATGGACAGGTAAGCTCAGTCGCTTCGCTTCCTCGCTTAAATTTTTCCTAAAAGTTTACGGGTGATGCCCCCCACCAAGCGAAAAATATCTGCACATATGGCCATGTTGAAGATATTTTTCGAAAGAAAGGTGCCCTATCTACCTGTGCCCCCCCCCCCCCCCCACTTTCAACTTCGCTCCACCGCCCCTAGCTGTCATCATCATCATTATAATCTTCATGCATCATTATCATCATCAGTCGGCAGCATCATCATCGTCACCATCCCCAGGTCACCACCACCACCATCAACATCATCATCATCGTCACCACCACAAGGATGAAACTTGTAATTTGCCCAGGGGGGGGGGGGCAGTCAAATATATTGCTTTACACATGCGTGACAAAAAAAAAACTTGTTGAAAGGTGTGTTTTTTCAGTTTTGGACACGTTTTAGAGTTTCAAAAAAACTGATTTTCAAGAAAAAGGGTGGTTTTGAAAGACTGGTCAATGGTCAATCGCAGGGTCAAATGATTTAGGGTATTTTTCCCCCTAAAGTTTTTTTTTGACACTACACAAACGCGTGTATAGAGTATATTTTTTTCCCAAAGCTTTTTCCCCCCGAGGTAATATTTTGGCGACAACTTGTTTAGGGGCCAAAATGTGTAAATAAATCCCGCGAAAAACTTTTTAGGGGTTATTTTGCACACAGAGAAAAACTCGTTTAGGGGTTTTTGGAAATTCCTTGGTCACGCATGTGTACAGCAATATATTTGACTACCCCCCTCCCCCCGGCCCCCCGTTCATCTCCTTTAGAGAGCTCGGATCGGATTAACCGCGTACCCGGTATACGGTATGCAGGCGCGGTAGCGCAACCCGGTCCCGGTCTAAAATCGGGAAGAATATCGAATAAGATCAAAACTGCCAGTGAGTACCGGTAGCAGTTGAATCGTAAAAATTACGTTTTCTCGTCTATTGATGGATTAGTTTGTCGTTTCCCTTGTTTACATGTAATGCAATTGGTGAAGATTGGGTAAGGTAAGACACAATACCTTTGCGAAACATGTTAGTTTTGTTACTCTGTGTGATTTATTCCCGTATGCGTGTATTTCATGATCAATGATGTGACTTGTGAATGCCACTCCTCCCTTTTCGGTTTGAGCTATGCCGCTGACTGTGTTGTTAGCGCCAGCTCTCCGAGCCAAGTACGGTACGGTTAGTCAAAAACACCAAAACGGAGCAGCTGGCTGGAAATGGAATGGCTTACCATTCCCGCTTCTACTGTTGTGACACTAAAGTGACAGTCAGGCAGGCAAGAACGTGAAAGATCCGCTTATTTAAAAATAGGCCTAGGCCTATCTGATTTTTTTTAGTTCAGTCCTGTGTTGGCTGTTGCTTGTCGAGGTGTCCTGAGAGTGAGACTGAGTGGCTCCTGCTGCCATACAACAGAGTTAGGCCATACCTCGGCTCGGGCGAAGTTCGTGCAGGCTCCACTACCACTACACTACGCTTCACCTACCCAAACTTCTGGACGATGAACCAATTCGGATGTATGGTCAGTTCCCCCATGTCTGCGCGGTCTCCCAAGTCTGCGCACCCGCGTATCTGCGCGATTCTAGTAAAAGAATATACGCAACGAGCACAAACTTTGCACATTCAATGCATAGACAGCTATTCATAAAAAAATCCGACTCAAAATGGTGGAAAAATAATGAATTCAGGGCATTTTCAATTTCATGTGACGGTCTCAAAATGCAGACTTGTCATCAAAATCCTTGAATCGTGTGCAAAGTGAATGAGTGCGCAGACATGGGGTACCATTTTTTTTTCAATCTGAAAATGACTGCCCGAGGTTTTTTCCAAGAAAATCATATATTTCTTTCAAATTTTATGAGATATTTGGCACACTATCTCATTATGATGTAAGGAACATTATCAACTGAAAGATTTTGTGAAATAAGAAGAAATTCATGTTAAATCTTAACTCAAATTGTTAGGTGCACAGACTTGGGGCCCACCATCATACCGAGTGACAAAGGTGGGATCAAATGGTTGTTTATTGTAAAAATTATAGAATAAAATATAATGAGAAAGATAAAATAGCTTTATTTCTTACTCTTCACCCTTATTTCACTCCATGTCCATCCGCTGGTTATCCTCAAAATTGGTGATTTGGGGCCAATATCTTTTTCCTTACACATAGACCTATTATTCACGGCCGATTTCAAATCATCTCATATCGATCGACGCGACCGATCGCATGCAATGGTTTGAAATCCGCCGTGAATAATACTTGTGAGGAAAAAGATATTGGCCCAAAATAACCAATTTTGAGGATAACCGGAGGATTGACTTGGAGTGAAATGAGGGTGAAGAGTAAGAAATAAAGCTATTTATCTTTCTTATGATATATTTTTTTTAATTTTTACAATAAACCACCATTTGATCCCACCTTTGTCACTTGGTACATCCGAATTGGTTCACCGTTCTGAAGATCGGGTAGGTGAAGTGTAGTGTAGCAGTAGTGAAGTGGAGTGGAGCCTGCACGAAATTCGCCTGAGGTAACTAGGCCTAGGCTACACCCATCACTAGCCAGGAGGCTCCTAAAGATTAAAGCCATGTCATACCACTGACGTACTTAATCTCGATGGAGCAAGGGACAGCATGCCATGAGTCTATACGCACCATCAATTTTCCCACAATTAAAGTCAGGCTCAAAATCACACAAACTCTTAGGATTAGGGTTTTGAGCCCAAACTTATGTGAACGTGAATCGATGGGCTACAACTTCATCCCCCCCCCATTAGAAAATACTAAACACCTTTTTTCATGAAAATTGATATCAGAATGAAGAAAAATCATATTATAAGAAGATGAGCAGTTACTGACATATGTTGTTGTCGCCATCTTGCCGTCTTTGTTATCGTAGCCTAGCTACAAGACGCTTATGGGTGACAACAACATTCATTAAATATGAATCTTACCTCAATGCTAAATCCTGCTTCAAGTGGTCTAGCATGTGAGATATTTCAGCATCAAGGTGGGATTCATGATATTTATCGGCCGATGCAATTATTTTTTTTATCAAGATCTCAAAGTTAAGAGGACTGCAAGTTCAGATTCTAATAAGGGACAAATCTATTATTAAATTAATCTAGATATAATGTTTTGAAAAATAACACGGGGGCTTGGGGCAAGTCTAGCTCATGAAATGCTCAAGAGAGCCCTGGAAATCCTCATTCATTGCAATGTTAAAGCTTGCCCAATGTTGCAGATTTAGGCAGTAAGTTGTGAACAGTAGCCCCCCCCCCCAATTTGTTTTGGGCCTGGACCGAAGTATCCCATATGCACTACTTTGATGGTGGTAGACATGCAATGATGGTAACACATGAATCCTGTCTGTTTGGAGTCAAAGTTTTGTATTTTACACAGAGCTACCAAGTCTCACGCAATATGCGTGAGACTCAAGCATTTTGGACTCTTGTTCATCCCCTCAAATTTCTGTCTCATGCAACTATCACAGCCTATAGTATCCCCATATACATTGTACACAATGTCTTTGATCTCACTCAGATTCACAGAAAATCTCACGCATAGCTGGTCTTTGAACTTGGCATCTCTGTTTACATCACATATTTTGAGAAACTGGTGAGAAATTCATTCACAACTCACAAGCTTTGTTTCACCCCATAAAAAGTGGGAGTAAGGCAACCCAG
The DNA here is from genome assembly GCF_018143015.1 of Lytechinus variegatus. Lineage (NCBI taxonomy): Eukaryota > Metazoa > Echinodermata > Echinoidea > Temnopleuroida > Toxopneustidae > Lytechinus > Lytechinus variegatus. The sequence continues at coordinate 78,214,720 of NC_054740.1, read as the reverse complement.
TGAGCCCACTCCTTCCCCATAGACGCAAACCACCACCCTTACAAGTCCCAGGCTCTGGGAGACTTCCATCTGTGTAGGTGAACTTAGAAAATTCAGAAAATATTTCTAAAACTCCTCCAAAACAGCTGATTTTAGTCTAGGATAGAGCACTCTTGAGTTAGTTTTACAAGCTTCAGTCTTGACTCTGACTGGCCATCATTTGTTCCGCCGAACAACTTAAATGCTGATGGGACTGACTGCTTGCCATTTCAAAATAAATAGGCCTATTATTATAAGTTGAGAAACTAACATTACATGTAACTTGATAATTTACATTCTTCTTTCCTTGACATTGAAGAAAAAAATTACAACCAGAATTTCTGTGTCCAAATTTTTAATCATGGAATGTTGGATTGTCTAGAAATTTATTAAACTATTTCTGACATTTGACTACATGTATTCTCTCCAGACACATGTAGCCAACACAGTTTAGCAGAACAGCACAGTGAATGAGACCAAAGCTTTTGGTCTACATGTACATGTAGATTGTCCTCTACTCATTTTGTCAAGTGTTGAAGTGTTGACATTGCATGTATGTGGGTGGCAATGATCTAAGTTACTTTTGGGGTTATGAGGTTAGAACTTACAGGTAACAGAGGTCATCATCATCATCATTACACACATCAATGTATCTCATTATTCATAAGATAACATAAATAAATTTCAAACTTTGTTCATGTAGGCATATTGACCATCTGATTAGAATTTTGGCCACAAGAAAAAGATGAAGGGACCCAGAGGTCTTTTGCCTTTAAAACCTTTATGCATGTAGGCCCTACATGAAAATATGTATTTCTCTTTTGATATGAAATTTTAATAACCATAACTTGGCTCACTTCATGTGGAAGAGACCAAGATCACGGGCCCGTTCATAAAGGACTTGCAACTGTTGTAACTTTGTCATTATGGCAACTAACATGGTAACCTTGATTCTGATTGGCTGATGAGCCCTTTACCATGGTAGTTGCCATAATGGCAAAGCTATACAACAGTTTAAAGTCCTTTTATGAAACATGCCCCTGATGAGATTTGGGGTCACAATGTTTATTTAATCATAATTTATCTTTACCAATATTTTTGTTTTTCAACAGACCAAGGCCAAGGTAGCTACAGGATAGTTACCATTTACATGGAATGTGGTTTGCCGTTGTAGGTCTATGTTGTTGTTTTAAGTACAATTTCTGGCTTGAAGGCAGCTCTTACCTTTCATATTTCCCATCATCACTGCATGGTTGGTAGAGTGTGGGGTTCGCCGTTTACCAACCACTAAGACTGACTTCAAGATGAGTCTTACCAGTGGACTAACCAGGCCTAAGAGAATGGCTGTTGGTATCCTTTTACTCCTTGTAGTGGATGTCATCTGGGTCGTTTCATCGGAGATAACTCAGGTAAGCTCTAAATAAATCAAGGCAGTATGTAGCTGCAGTATACTCAAAGTGTGTTCTATTCTTTTTAACTTTGTGCCTAAATAAACTTGTCCCCAGGTTGTACATGTATGTGATTCCGCACAATGGTATACAAATAGCGATTAGGCATGAGTGTGATGGTGCGAGATTTCGCATGAGGTGAAAGAAAACGCCTCGTTGAATAGAGCTTCTCTTTCTTTCACTGAATGCGAAATTTCGCACCATTGCACGAATAAGAATATTTGCTATTTGTGTTGTACAACGCCTCGGAATCTAGCAAAAATATGAAAAAACAAGAGATTTTTCCCTGCAGTAATCTATGAAAATTAGGGAACAAAAAATATTGAAAGCGAAAAGCAAAATTCCACAAGTGCACATGATCTCGGGCAGCATTGCGCATTTGGCCAGCAGGCCAGGCTATACTCGTACATTGCACCTTCATTTTTACTGAGCGCAATGAATTAAATCGTATTGTGACGTCACCTAAAGCCGTGCAACGGTGCATTTTGGATGGTACGTCTTTTGTGCAACGGTATGAATGTTTGACACTCAGCCTCCCATTTGCTCGCGTACAACAAGCTAAGTAGGCGTTGTGCAATTAATTTTAAAGCATCTGTTTAAAATAAATGAGGTCTACATGTACTGTAGCTTTTTTAGAACTGCATTGAGGTGTGAAAGTGGTTTGTCGCAAGAGTTGCTTGAGCCTGTACACACTGCACATGTCTTTTTATACTGATCAAACTCAAAGGAGGTCTGGTTGAACATGATTCTTGGCAGTTCTTTAATATAAAAGTTATCAATTTCAAGTTTTGCTGCTGAAACCGTGCCATTATCCAGTAGAGTTCTAGGACCTGATGAGTAATTATACAGCTTTGTAGTACATTGTAATTGCTTTACTCTTCTGCCAGGATGTAGATTTTCAGTTCTACATCATACTTATCCTTTTTATTTCAATTGCATACAAAAATCTTTTTATCCAAGTTAATAAAAGAATGTTGTTGACATAATTACTGAATTTTAACATTCTTCTGCTACTAATTTTTATTCTTAGAGTATAAATTTACATGAAGTTTGGATCCTGGATGCACAAGCTGAAGTGCTTTGTAAAGAATTGGCTAAAATTGTCCCTGAATTACATGTAGACTCAAACAATTTTCATCAGCCTGATTGGGATATATCATTGCTACTTGTATTTTATGATTGTACATGAGTTTTAAAGGCTCCGCTCAGTGTTTATATTTACCAAATCCATTTGCTTGCATTTCCTCATTTCAGTTTCCATGAAAAATGAAGATACATGTGAATATTTATCAGACATCCCGGGGGGGGTGGTGGGGGCCACTTCCATTCACGAGTGGATACCATGCGCGACCATGGGGTCTCGAAAAGCACCCTAAACACGTAATTTCCATATTCTGAAAATGCACCCCTTAACAAGTATTGGCGTGTGAAACCCTACCCTTAACAAGTATTGGAAACAAAACGATACTCTTAATTGGCAAATATTCCCTGAAATGAACCCCTAAACAAGTACAGGAATGTTTTATTGTTACGGTCCTTCGGTCCTCGGCTTTACCTTATTTGGTTTAGTACGACCCCACCTTCTACACCTCGCGCAAATCGGACTCTAAACATGAAGTTTAGGGGCAAAAAGGACATCCTTTATAAAACATTTAAATTTTGTTTTATAATCCCCGCATATTCGACCCTAAACACGTAATTTTCCTAGCGAAATAGATACCCTTTTTTCATTATTTTTGTGTTTTTGACACCCTTATCATGTTACGTACGTAACGTGCCCTATCGTGAAAAAGACATCCTTTTTACGTGTTTTGGGGGTCGCGCATGGTATCCACTCGCCAATGTAAGTGGCGGGTCAGACATGTCACATGACTCGTATAGATGATGGTACTACATGTTATCTTTGAAAATAAATTTCATTTACATTCACTAGATTGACTAATGGAAGAAATTACTTATGCAATGTGATAGTGAGTGAAAATGTTAGTTTAAACGCACCAAATAATCTGAGTATTGTGTAAGAATTGGGAGTTCCAATTGATGATACATCTATTCAAAGTCTCTTGCACTGAACACAGAAACTGTATTACTTCACAGTTCACACAAATGTTTCTCATGAAAATTTTCAGCTGTCTGGGGTCAAAGCTTAAAATAAAAGTGAAAGTATCTGAGGAGCAGTCATTTGCAGCACTTGAACCTTTTATCACATCCTTTGTATGATATGAACAGAAAATGAAAGCTCAAATATATTTTCCAGCATCCCTAAAACACTAAAGCATTTTTTTTTCTTTACTCTTTTGGAATATTTGATTTGTCTCTCAGATCTTACATTGTACAGGTGTAGGCCTATGTCTTATATTAAAATTCAAAATTTTCAAATCAAGGCCTACATGTATTTTGATATGTGCTCCATATTTTTTTTCTTCATAAGAATTTTTAGAAGTTTAATATTGTACAAATGACAAAATAGATCAGATTCATCTTACATGTACATGTACATGTACATGTATACTGTAGAATGAAAATAAACAGAAAAGATACCAGGAGGTACCGTACTAGAAATTCATGTTTAATGTTGGCAATGTGTTGGTCAGCAATGTGTAATGAATGGGTGTGCAGACATGGAGCACAATTTTTTTTTAATGACAAGGCTGTAGCTTTATGTAATAAAGAATTGTTTTCTATTTGGATTTTTTTTTTTTGGGGGGGCATACAAGTTTTTAAAAAAATATATAAATTGAATGATTTTTTTTTTCATAGATCTTCAATCCACTTGTACATGAATGTGTACAGACATGGGGGTCTCAATTTTTAGTTTTCATATTTTTCTTTAATACTTTGGAGCCTAGTACATGTAGAGGAGAGTGATTTGCGAATTCAACTTTGCTATAAAATGAATTGCATATTACATGTACATTGTACATGTACATGTAGGCCTATCTGACAAATAAGCTGATTTTAGTTGTACTACAAATCAGTAATGATCTGCATGTATTGTGTTTGTTTTAGCCATTAGAATGTTCTCCCCCCCCCTTGCCTCCCTACCCTTGTACACTTTAGCTGTAGAGGAATTAATTTATTCCCAACTTTTATGAACGAAGGTCCTGAATTGCTTTGGTAGGTGCCTGGATGCCTTGCATGGATATCTGTGACCTAGCGTGACAGAGCCCGAAGCAAAGAGCTGATATAATAAGCGGCTTCTCACTCCTGTAATTGAATTGGAGTCCTGTTGATCAAGTCCCAGCCAAAAAATACCATTGCTTTTTAATAACAAAAACCCCAACTCTTTTTATAATTTTCATGTACATTTGAGAGAGGAATTGAAGTACTGTGGTTTTTATACAATACTGAATTTGTTTATGCTGTGTGATTCCCATCCCTTAAAAAAGATGGAATATACCAAAAAATGTATGCAATAAGTGGATATTTTTGCACAGTACCAGGAATCTCACGAAATATTCCCTGCATGTATTGTACATGTAAACTCACTCTCTGATGTGATTTTTTTTACTACATGTACATGTACAGTATATAAGTTTATGCAATGTCTTTGAATTAGAATAGATGCTTTACATGTATGTGTACTACAGTGTATGTACATGTATGCATCCATTGCCTGGACAACCCAGTTAAAGGACAAGTCCACCCCAACCATTAGTTGATTTGACTAAAAAGAGAAAAATCCAACAAGCATAACAATGAAAATATTATCAAAAATAGGAAAGTTATGGCATCTTTAAAATAAAGTTTTTCTTAATTTCACAAAACAGTTATATTCACATCCTGGTCGGTATGCAAATGAGAAGACTGATGACGTCATCCACTCACTATTTCTTTTGTATTTGATTATATGAAATATTCAAATTTTCTCATTGTAAAGTGAAACAAAGATTAATTCCTACCTGAACACATGGAATTATCATTGTTTATGGTTCAGTCAAGTTGGTCCTTATTGTCATATCTGTAAAAAAATAAAATATTGTATAATTCAAACAATAAAAAACAAAAATAGTGAGTGATAGACATCATCGACTGTCTTCTTTGCATGTCACTGAGATGTGCATATAACTTTATTGTGAAAAATAAGCGAAACTTTAAAATGTTATACAGTAACTTTCTTATTTTACATCTGATTTTGATGAAATTTTATCGTTTTGCTAGTTTGATTTTTCTCTGTTTATTTGAATCCTAATTTTTCTGGGGTGTACTTGACCTTTAATGCCTGGTAATTCATTGTGCATTGCATCAATAATATTGAGATTAAGAATGTATAGTGTACTGGTACACAGATTTACAAATGTAGACCCCTAAAGAACTTTACACATTATTGAAAGCCAATAGAATCTTGATTATTGAATGAGAAAAGAAAGAATACCAAATATTGTCTGTACACTACAACACACAATTACATGAAAAAGGCATCTCTTATTATATTTTTTTAATTTTTACTCTTTCTTTTTTATATAAATCTTATATTTTAGTACATCTTCAAGGATATTGGATATGACAAGCCATTCTTCTCCACCTATTTGAAGACATCAATGTTCATGCTCTATCTACTGGGTTTCTTGTTTTGGAGACCATGGCGGCGGCAGTGTTTAGATTGTTTTGAGAAGTCAAAGACTCTGGTAAGTAAGCTCTTCACTGAAGGCAAAGATTAACTCTTCCATGTTTGTTCATTTTCTAATTCTTTAAGCTCAATTTTGCATTGCCCAACTAAAGACTATTATTATGTTCCCTTTAAACAGGAAATTGACTGAGGTATAGGCAATTGCAGAAAATAGGTTAGTTTAAATGGATAATTTCTTTCCTACAAATGTGGGTGGTAACAAGGTATTCTCTTGTAAAGAAATAATAGAACAAACTGAGACAATTTTGACATAGCTGACTTTAATTATAAAGCAAAGCTGAAGAAAGATGTAGGTGATACAGTACATACATGTACATGTAGATATCACTATATGATTATACTTTTCCAGTATTTAACATACTTTTGACATTGGTTTTAATAGTGACTTCCGTAAGGCACTGTAGGCACATTTTCAAAAAGACTTCCTTCCTATTGGTTAGCCTACCTGGTTGTAAAGATATGTTAGAAATTGATTTAGTCCCAAGTAGAATGTTTATAATTGAGTACATGTATATTGTCAAGGTTACTTGGCAAAACACATACTGCTTCTAAAATATTCATTGAAAATGTACATGTACCTATGTGCTTGCAAGAAATAAAAGAAGGCTATAGTACATCATGATTATGCGCTGAAATTCTCATCTGGTTATAAGTTTGATAAGGGCCTACACTGCATGTAAATTAAAAAAAACCATATTCTTGTGTTATGAGGAAAAGGAAATTTGTTCCCGGTAGAAGTCTCTCTTTGGAAAAGTTCAGGTAGATGCAGGGTGCAAAATATCACAAACACACTGATATCTGTATGGCAACACATCAGAAAATTGTTCGAGTATGGTTTCATGTTTTCAAGTAAAACTATAAAAGTTGATGTCGTTTTATAAGCTATTGTTATTGTTATAAGCTGATTACATGTAGTTGAGAACGGTATTATCAGAATTCTAGCATTTGTTGATTGATATTATAATGACTTTGATTAAGCAGGACCATCCCACCAGAGCTGTTTTGATGAGTGTGTTGATTAAAGTCAACACACTTATATGTATGTATGTGCTCTTACCTCAGAAAAGAAAGGGCTTTCTTTATTTTTTTGTTCGCTCTAAAGCCTTACAAGCATTTATTACCAAAAGCTTTGGTGCTGAACATATTGACTCTTGAAATAAGGCTTACTTTGATCCCAGATTTCACACACAAGACATTTAGCTGTTTAAAAAAAAATCTACATGTATGAATAACAAAATAGCAGAAGTATTTTTGTCTAGTGTTCATTGGGGCAGGATATAATTTGTATTCTGTCATTCAGTCTAGTTGCAGTCTGCTGCATGGAATGAAAAGATGAAAAGAATGTTGTTTGCTGAGCTGTAAGTTTTGCCAATAAGGACTATTCAAGAACTGTGAATTGTTATTTTTATGCACTCTCTGAGGTCGCTGTGTGAGTTCCTTTTAAAATGTGTCCAAATAAGGTAATTCTATTACAGGGGGTAAAAAAAAAGTATGAAGATACATTTTGTGGATGCTTTCAAAAGATGCATGTCCTTTCAGACAATACAGTCCTTGGAAGCAGTTACTTTTCATAGTTTATTCTGTTTTTATAGGTCACCATTTCTACCATGAGGAAGGCGTGCATATGATTTCAACATTTTAAAAAACACTTCCTAATTAAACCTTCCTCTGATAGTATGTGTATTGATATTTCTGTAGACCGTGTTGTTAATAGATTGTAGCCTAATGCCTTCCATGTATACTACATGTATTGACCCATGTGTCAATTGATAAAAAGCAAATACCTACATGTACATGTTTCTTTCAATTAGTACACACATGTATAATGCTGTGTGAATTTCAGTTTTGATATGTGTTGCCAAGTGTCAGAGTTTGTTCTCTTTCCAGTTATTGGATGATTCTGTTTCTAGAGATAACAGCAATATTATGGCCATATTGATATTGTACATGTAGTCTACACTCTATACGTTTACAGTGTACAGTACAGGTGCATCAGCTCCTTGGGTGCATCAGTCATTACCATACCACAGTACATCATGGGAATATACATGTAGGGCCAAGCTACAAATATACCAAGTAGAATATAAAAATACATGTATATCACATTTTATTTAGTTGCCTGAAAATTCATTCGTTCTGTATCTTAGAATATACTTGAAAATTTGTTTTTCAGCCAGGACACTATCAAATTCAAAATTACCCAGTAGTTTTAAGGGATGTACAGTATGTTCACGTAGGACTATATTTTAAGTGATAACCCAGTTGAAAATCCAAAATGATTTATCAGGAAAGGTTCTCTGTAATGAGCTAAATTCAATGTTTTGGCTTCAAATGAAAAATTATGAAATTGTCTTTTTAAAGGGGAAGTTCAGCCTGACCAAAAGTTATTGTAAAAGTAACTGAAAAAAATATTGCAGAAGGTTTGAGAAAATCCTATCAAAGAAAAAAAAGTTGTTTGAATTTTAATTATTTGATTTGTAATTTAGTCCATACCATGTGGTCTAATTTGACTAAGTGATAATTGGGCGAAATGAATGAAAATAAAATGGATATAAGACCAACTGGTTACAAGATGAAATGGTCATAAACGAACTGGTGATTAGACAAAGTGATGATTGGACCAAATGGTGTTGAAAGACGGAATGGCATTAGACTATGAAGGTAGACCATGTGGGGACTGGATGAGTTGGCAGTCGACCAATTGGCAATTTACCCTTTAGCCCCAGGTACTACGTTAAACCAACTTTACCCAAGATACATGTACAAGCATATGAAGGCCATGTTTTTGCCCTGTTGAGTTTCATTTAAGTAGTTCTTGCACAGTATTATGTGTGCCTATTGATTACTATAAAACATCAAAATCCAATCCTGTCTTTCCCTTCTTTTGTGAATTTCTTCAATCCAACCTCTATGTGAATAATGGATGTTGGACTACATGCGCATGTAGCCCAAAGGAGCTTTATTTGAATAATAGTAGATTGTAAAATCATATTATTTTCAGCCATGGATACCCCTTTTAAGTTTAAACCCATATTTTATTTGTGACTCATTTTATTTTGTACATCTTCACAAGTATATACATGTACATGTATCATGCCTACATCTTGCAATATGGCAATCAGGCATTACTTACTGTTTACTTTATAGTTCAGAATGCCCCTATTTTTCTGCATTAAACAAACAAAGCACAATGAAGAAGAATTTGAGTCACAAGTTTATCGGATCCATAATTAGCAGACTTCAGATATGGACATTGGTCAGGCCATATTGGAGAAAAAATAAAGGTCAGGAAACACGGCACTCAATAAAAAAAATTACCATGTAGGCCTACAGTGTACATCTACATGTACAGTGTAAGGATGTATACCAATATCAAACTATATAAAGCTTTCATATTTCTATGTACATGACATGTAGAATCATTTCAATACCAGTCCACCCTCAGTCATTCTGTTTTTTTAGTATATATTTGTTTTTTTATTATGTTGTTTATAGTGTTAATGATAATTTGAAATTATTCATTATGGGATAGCTATGCCTACTGTACATGTATGTACAGGACTACAGGTATATGTATTGCTGTGCTGTGATGTAGCAGAGCTCCCATTCTTAAAGCTTGTGTATAGTTTTGGTAAATCCACCAAAATGCACCTATCACTATTCCAATTCATTGCTACTTTTGCTAGCTAATATGAATGGATATGCCCTATAACAGTTACTAGTATGATGTGGAGGATATGAAATGAAAATGTGTTTTTACAGGATAAATTTTGTGATTTTGCATGGAAATTTAACTTGATCGGGTCACCCTCAAATTGAAATATCTGTGTGTTTTTGTCTTTCAATTAAATCCTATTCCAATACATGGAATGGGCTGAAACTTTCAAGATATGTTCTTTGTCTTTAACTTTTGGATATCTAATCACTAAATTTATAAGATAAGTGCTTGAATGCCCATTTTTTAATTTAAAACAAGCATCGCCGAGAGATGGCGCTATATATCCAAGATTTGAATATTTGAAATTTTCTCAGAGAAGTGCAGTTGGAAAAATATCTAACGGTCTCTACGCTTCAGTAAGACTGTCATATTAGATGATATTCGATTATCAATCACATTATTGACCCTTTACCAAAGCTATACACAGGCTTAAACAATGCTAGAAACATATTAAGAGATCACCCATTTGAAGAGATATAAGCCTGAAGTCTTTATAACTATGCCTTTCTATTTATGTGGGTAATTTAATCCATAGCTTTGGAACTGTTCAATACAATGCACATTCGTAGGATTTACTTTTGTATATATTTATATGTTGCAAATCCTTTTTTTTCTTAAATCAGAATATTGATGAGAATTCAAATGATGACGAAGATGTGTTGATCTGCAGTCAAGAACATTTACTGGTAAGTTTATCTTCTCTGAATTTGTTGCATATACATGTACGTGTAGGCCTTTGAGGCTATGTTTGCACTGCTTTAGGCCTTAAACAAATTTAACATAACAAATTTGGGATGTGCATATTTTGAAAAATATGTTTCTCATAGGAATTTGCTGTGAATTCCAACATGTCTACTTCTAATTTCACCCCACTGTGATACATTACATGTTATATAAAGTTTTTTTTTTTTTACATCTGCCAAAAATGATATATGGTTTCTTGTCATTGTGGATTCTATCCGATGAATATACCCTGAGGCATTTTTCTGGTGTAAATTCAAAGTTCTCACTATACTCTGAAGAAAAATAGGCCTACCCCAAAATGAGAGATTTGAGAGAGTGCTGTAGCAGATATTTTTAATCTGAGTGTGAAACGTGTGAAACTATGAACATAAGACATCAGGTACAAGTACATTTTGAAGCCTGAACAATTTCTCATCATAATACATGTATTTTTCCAATTGGTGAGAAGTGAAAACACTTCATCATAATCTCTTTCCTGAGCTTTCTCCACCACAAATATGTATTATTAATTTAGCCTTGAATAAATACCCCAAGACATCCATTTGTGGTTTCATGATGTTTGCATTACTCATTGTCAGAATGTTTGTGGAACATACTATACATGTAACATCAATAATTGTAGCAACATGGTTTAAACATTAGTCATTACTCAGTCACAAGAAAATTTTTTTGTTTTAATAAGGTTCTTGCATTTAGTGATTTACCTCCAAGACTACCCATAATTTACTTGTACGAGGATATCCAGGCCTCAAAATACTTGGTACGTGTGTTTACATCCCGGGGGGGGGGGGGAACTTCCAGACGAGTGGATACCATGCGCGACCAAGGGGTCTCGAAAAGCACCCTAAACATTTTTCAAATTCTGAAAATGCACCCCTTAACAAGTATTGGCATCTGAAACCCTACCCTTAACAAGTATTGGAAACAAAACGATACTCTTGGCAAGTATTCCCTGAAATGAACAAGTACAGCAATATTTTATTGTTACATGTATGTCACAGGTCTGTAGGTCGTCGGTTTTACCTTTCAGTTTACACACCATTTGGTTAAGTACGGCCCCAGCTTCCACACCTCGCGCAAATCGGACTCTAAACACGTAGTGTTGGCGCAAAAAGGACATTTATAAAAACATTTTAATTTTGTTTTATCATCCCCGAAAATGTGACCCTAAACACGTAACTTTCCTAGCGAAATAGATACCCTTTTTCATTATTTTTGTGTTTTTGACACCCTTATCACGTTATGTACAGTAGGTAACATCTCTATCTTGAAAAAGACATCCCTTTTACACATGTACGTGTATTTTGGTCGTGCATTGTATCCACTCGTCAATGTAAGTGCCCCCCCCCCCCCCCCCCCCCCCCCCCGGTAACATCCACCTGGGGAGCGATTCATGACAAGAGTTGTTTTATCCGACAGTGACCAGGGTAACATTGCTTCTCAGCCAGTCAAAATCAAGAAAAGCTGTCTGTCAACTATAAATTGTCCAAAATATATTGATGTAATACTCCCCTTGAACCAGAAGTCAGCAGGAATTCTCTTGCATTGATATCCCGGGGGGGGGCACTTCCATTCACGAGTGGATACCATGCGCGACCAAGGGGGCTCGAAAAGCACCCTAAACACGTAATTTCCATATTCTGAAAATGCACCCCTTAACAAGTATTGGCATGTGAAACCCTACCCTTAACAAGTATTGGAAACAAAACGATACTAGTCTTGGCAAATATTCCCTGAAATGAACCCCTAAACAAGTACAGGAATGTTTTGTTGTTACGGGTCCTTCGGTCGTCGGCTTTACCCTATTTGGTTTAGTACGACCCCAACTTCTACACCTCGCGTAAATCGGACTCTAAACACGAAGTGTTGGGGCAAAAAGGACATCCTTTATAAAACATTTTAATTTTGTTTTATCATCCCCGCAAATTCGACCCTAAACACGTAATTTTCCTAGCGAAATAGATACCCTTTTTTCATTTTTTTTGTGTTTTTGACACCCTTATCACGTTACGTACGTAACGTGCCCTATCGTGAAAAGGACATCCTTTTTACATGTTTTTTTTGTGCGCATGGTATCCACTCGTCAATGTAAGTTTGATATGCATTATATTTGTCTCACTTTTCGGTTTCACACAACATCATACCAAGTGGGCTACCATGGTAAATAGTACAGTACTATCTGGCCCTGCTAGAAAGCAGGGTTAGCTGGCTTACCGCAGTGCGAAGAAATGCAGTCTGAATCCAAACCAGGCAGAGAAAAATTTGGGCTAAGCATTATTCAATCACAGAAGTCGAAATTGTATATTAATCACGCACTGTGTGGCGAAATCATCAATTTTCATGAGCTGTGCGATAGTCCGGTGTTAAGGCGATAACCCCGGCTATTAAAGCAAATAGTATTGGAAAGTCAGTCTGAAACCCCCCAGAAAGATATGGTTAAAGGATAGTCCAGGGGAGCGTTTCATCAACATTTTTCTCTGACAAGTTGTCAGACCTGACATCTTTCCTTGATTCTGATTGGGAGGTACTGTTACTATGGTAATTGTCGGATAAAACAGAACTTGTTGGACAAAAACCCTTCATGAAACGCTCCCCAGGTATCGGAATGGTAGTGGGTTAAGGAAATGCAGTATGAAAAGCATACTACATGTAGAGACCTTTTAGAAATTCCTGTGAAAGATTCTGAAATTAAGAAAAGTACCTACTACATGTACATGTACTTGTAGGTCAACTAGTATCAGGTATTTTTAGGGTACATGTACATGTATGTTGGGTAAGTTGCTTTCATGCTTTCCTACAAGTATATACTAGGCCTACATGTAGGCTGCATGCAGCTATATATTTGTCTATATTTAATGAAAGCAACATGTTTGATGCAATGAGACTCCAAACAGTGGTGCTAAGCAACCATTTCCTACATGTAGGGCTTTACATTATGCCTTGCATTAGTATGTTTTCTCAACCATTATCTGGTACGGGTTACAAAAATCAAAAGATGCCTGAATTGTCTCGATTAGATCTTGATCTTTTATGTACAAATCATGTATGGTGGCATCCATGTATACATATGGATATTGAAAGATACCACATGCTAATCTCACCTCCATAAATTAATCTCAATATTGTGCAATTAAGCTATTAAGTGAAGATAGAATTTTATTAAGTTCAACCGTATTTCATGGTTACATTGAATAATGAATATGATAATTGAATTACATTAGCCAATTTAAAACATTCTCATTACTGCCTACATCATTATAATTGCAATGATCACATCATTAATCCATTGTGTTGGACCAGGTACATGTACATGTAAATACAGTACTACTTGTATTTTATTGGAGCTAAGTATTGACCAATTATTTTTTTCATTGTGTTTGAGCAATTGATGAGCATGCATGCATCATTGAATATCAAGGATAATCGCTTTAAATGAGTTCTCATGGTGATTATGATTACTACATGTATTTAAACTGTCCTCATGCAAAAAGAAATAGAAATATTTCAACAAGGAAATACGTGGCAGTATTTGTAACATTTATATTTGTGGGGATACAGTACATTGTACATGTACTGTACAAAGGAAACTTTGAACTGCATTATTGTCAACATTGATTAATTTTTGCCCAGCAAATACATCCCTAGTTAATGCTCTGAAATACATATATTTTAAGAATGACCTCATATTAATTAGTAATATGGTGAGATTTTTTAATGATACTAAATGTACAGTCCAGTCCATAATTGTGGAGGCTTAATGAAATTTGTGTGCATTGAACCATTGCTATAATTGCTGCATGGTTGATATTGGTAACTGAGTCATAAACGTGTCTCCATGACTCATTCGCAATTTACCTGTAGACGGGCAGAAGTCATTCCAGTTGCAAAGCAGTGGCCGCAAGGCACACTGATGCATTCATTTATACATGTATCAAATTGGAATTTGAAATTATATTTGATATAAAAGAGGGAATTTATATGTTTTTCACATTTTATCAATAATGCAATTGAATTTTTTTCTCTGGCTTATAAAAATTCATTTTCACAAACCTACAATGTACTAGATATAGGCTGTACTATTTCTCATAATGGTATGTATGTGCCTACATGTATGAATGATACTGTTCATACCATACTTAATTTACATTTTACATTTGAAACAGAATTACATGTACCACACTTGGAACTGATGTTTTGATCTGCTGCATTCATGAGAGTCTGCTTTTGCAAACTATAGGCGTTGCTACATCATTCCAAGTTTGCTCAATCTCAAGATTTTAGCCCGATCCCGGGGGGGGGGGGCACTCGACCAAAAAAGTGGTGGGAGTGTGCCGCGGGCGAGACAAAAAACGGGGGCCTTGGAGCGGGCTTATTGTAAAAAGGAGGGTCCTCGGAACGGGCTTCGGAACGACAAATGTTTGTGAAAAACGGGGGTCCTTGGAACGGATCGCCAGCGTGTGAGCGCATATGCCTCCCTACGGAATGGTCATGCGTACATGATGCAGCTAGCGCGGCCTCCGCCGGGGAGCTCTGCGGCCGCTTTTCACCAAAATTGCAGCTCATTCAACGCGATCGGAGCAGCGTAACGAAAAATATGCGAAGCTTTGGAGCGGATTTCTTCTTTTTTCTCGATAAGAAGAAAATGCTATGCCTTGGAGCGGCTTTCTGTGTTCTTTTTCTCAACAAGGCAAAAATGCTATGCCTTGGAACGGAAATTTGAGTGTAAAAATGGGGGTCCCCTCCGCGGCACATACCTACTATGCATTATATACTGAGTGCCCCCCCCGGGAGCCCGATCGGCCCTCTACGTGATTAATCTCGAGATTCAAGAAACCCCGTCTCCACCATCGCAAGAAGAGCGATTCCTGCTTGAGCGAGGCATTGATGCATTGTGGTCTGACGCCATGAATAACAATCCTGAGTGCTTCTGCACCTACGAAATTGCACGATAATTCGTAAAACAGCGCGCTATTTTGCAAATAATCCCAAGTTGACTTGGGATTGCAATCTCGAGATTAATCCTACAAATTAGCGCGATAATTGCATCTCCATTGCAAATAATCTCGAGATTGTTCAGATCGGGATAATTTATCGGATCAGAATCAGAAATGCAGACAGCCCTTAAGTTTCATATTCAGTACATAGTAGGTCTTGGGACCATTAACAAAAAGCATGCATGTTGAAGTACAGGCCTATATTACAAAGGACAAGAAATATTCATGATTCAGCGACTCATTGTACCAATAACTACAATGTATGTCGATGATAGAAGGAAGCTTTCTGGATGATGGAGTGTTGTCGCGGCTATATGAATATCGCCAAGGGGCAGACACAAGAGGACTAACCCTCATGATTTGTCTTGGCATATGCTGGAAGATCTTCAGGTAGACTTTGAGGTTTACTTTCATGTACTATATATAGGTGCTTTTACACAATCACACTTGCCTTGTATTTTGCCAAATTAAGCTATTAAAGCAAAGTACAAATTCTTTCTTGGTACTTTCCAAATTCAATTCAATTCATTTATTTTTAATCATGAGAGCTTTTGCACATCAAGTTTGTAGGGATATTGGAGTGTGACATGTTCATAATGAGATCCTATAGTGCGAGCATTGAGCTCCATGGTGCGAGGCAAGAAAATATTGCATCATTTGATAATTGGAGCGTACATGTAAGTCTTGTTGCAGACTTGAAAATGATCTTGTTCAGGAAGGGGTGAATGTACATGAATTAGAATATCAGATATTATTTGTGAGGCCTGAGAAATTTCTTGCAATTAGCTTTCACACATTCATATACCAGCATTAGCACCACAAGGGTTGCCACAGCGAAATGACTTCACTATAAAGTATTCCAAATGATCCTACTACAATTCTTAGCTTGTAAACTTACCCAATCATGAAATCATGAAATGGAATAATTGAATGCAATTAGTGGACTATCATGCAAATATGATGCAATTCATACAATCCTGACTCAACTTATTTCTTTTTAGCTCCCAATTTTGTGAATTATTCAGCTAAAAGCTGACCTGATCACAATTCAATGTCAAAGTGAAAATTCCCTTTAGTATCTTTATGGAGATTGGTTTTTATAAAGACTGATCTTATGTCTGGCTACTGATGAAGAGCTGTCTTTGATATACTTGTTCTAGAATTATGCACGCACTTGATATGATTTTTTAAGTATATTCTAGACCCCTGAAGATTTTCGTTCCCCCTTTGGGCATACTGGACACGCATTCTTCAAACACACACTTGATGAGAGACCCCCAAAAAAGGCTTGAATGTTTTGTCAGTTTTAACCTAGATTAGTGTTCAAAGAACATGTCATGCTTTAAAAATATAATACTGATGCTTTTTACCTTTCCCTCAAGCAAGAGCATCCTTTATGAATATTGTATGCTACATGTATGTTCATGTATGCAGGTGCTAATGAAGGAGGTTTCGTTTGTTGGGGGTGAAAATGTTTTGGGTTTTTTTTGTAAAGGTTTTCTTTATTCTCAAAGTACAGTATGTTATCAAAATGTTCAAAAATTCCAAGTGTAGCTATAGGCCTACTATACATGTTGAATTGTCTTGTTGAAAGCAAATTATCGAAGATTAAATTGAATGATGTGCATGTATGTAAGTACTGTACTTTTATTAAGTCTGACTTTGATGCTATTGTTATTTTTACAGAGTGATCCTCTGTATGTTCCAGTCAAGTTCAACGACAGTGATAAAGAGAGCAGTCGGAGTAACAGTTTTAGTGAGCCATGCGATTCTTGTAAGTCAATTTAGATTTTGGAGTCTATACATATTATACAATAGATTTTTTAATATTTTTTTTTGGTTAATATCAATGACTTCAGAGAGTACATGTAGCTGCTTTGCCTTTAATTTATACTGTGTGATGGTACAATCGGTGAACTGTGCTCATTATGAATGTATGAACTTAAAAGAATGTAAGGTGAAATGTACTCATACATGGTTGATACCCCCTTCCCCCCCCCCCCCCCCCCCCTTTCACCTTACATGTAGTTCACAGAAACGGCGATGTCGTTTTTGGTAAATTAGAATATTTGCTACTCTTAAGGTATTTAATAAAATCTATTGTACAGTATTTCTTTAGATGTACAGAAAGCAATTTATTATGATTTTATCCAGGCAAACAATAGATTCAGTGAATTATGTTAATAGTTTTATTGTTTTAAATGATATGAAGCCAGAAAGTAAATTAAGTTTTTTTTTTTTTTTTGGGGGGGGATATGTTAAAAAAAAAATCAAGTTAAATATAACTTTATATACCGGTACATAATCAAACCATATTTCATTTATTTTCATTATAAAAGCAAAAGCATGGTGTCATCAATGTAATTTGGCAAACATATCTGTTCGATTTTAAAGTCTATCCTTTGTTTTCAATTACAGTTCCTATAAAGTACAATTATTTCACTTTAAAATGTATCACATTTTTAGTCTACAATTCACATGGATGACCTGTATGTAATTAGTACTTTGCCAAATAATGTTTATTATACAAATTCCCAAAATGTTCTGTAATCTGATTGGTCCAAATCTGATCACATGATATTCAGCAAATTGCACTTTTGCATCCAAAATGCACTATCCCGCACTCTTGACGTCAGAGTGCAGAATAGTGCATGTTCTAGAATTTACATCAAATTCGGGGCAACTCAATATTATGGGTGGGTTGTATAAAACAAACAATACTACACTCATTCTTGTGCATAGTCATAGAGGACCTAAATAATGAACTTTGCTCAACTTGCCAAATGGATGTACCGCACTCGGTCCTGCGGACCTCGGTGCATCCATTGGCTCTTCTCGCACCTTGTTCATTATTTGGCCCTTCATACACTCGCTTACGTGCATTATTTGTACATATTGATACTGAAAGTGTTTAAATTATGTGTACATGTATTTTCCTCTTTGCAGCAACATTGAATTCCAGAGTTCGATTTAGTAATCTGATGGAAGTCAGACATTTGTCTGGTAAGAATTTGAACATTTGACTTTTAATAAGCAATTTAAAACAAAAATTGTTAAGATTGGTAATGGTGGATTACTGTACATTCATTTTCCTTTTTTCTTCTTTCAATAATTTGATTCACTCAAAGATCCCAAGTTATTGTTTAAAAGTTTGACATACATGTGCATGCACAATGAAGGTATTATAAAGTATTGAATTTTCATCATTCAAATAAAAATTCTGTTTGTATTGACTTAACGTTGTGGATGGTTGAAAGCTATTTGCACAAGCTCAAAATGATTATATGTGGAGGGATCAAATATAGTCATTGGGTAAAATCAAATATTGATTTTTCAGGATCTCTCTCTCAAGGGCAGTTTGAATGCTGAGTAGAATAAAGGACTCTGCATTGAACCTGATTTCAAGTGGCTTTCACTTTTCATGCACATAGGTCATTTAATATTTTTTGGTTAAGTTAAGGGTAGTGCACAATCATGGGACATACAAGAGAGTCTAGATGGAAAGTAAGCACATCCTGAATACATGGACAATTTATTAGATCAGCATTACAAATTAATGCTTGTACACCATTAGTTTGGTGGCATTATAGTCTTTGTCTACAGATTACACAATGGCATATACTTTTGTATGTTCACTGTATGCTCACAATTTCATTGTATGTTTATATGATCATTGTTTGTATTTCAGATGATGTTGCAGATGAAGCCATGATGGCTAGGTTGTCCTTCAATGCTACACAGAGAGCGAAGGAAAACCTTCAACAAGCAAACAAGTTTACCATTCCTCAAGTCGCAAAAATTAGCTTCATGTTTTGTTTAGTGGTAAGATCTATTGGAATTTTGTACAAAACTCTGCCTAAGTTCACCTTCCATAATTTGAATATCGAAGGAATTTTTTAAAACCAGGTGATTCAAAATAGGTGTAATTTTCATTATAAAGTTGAATATCTTTCTTTTCAAACATATTTCTTTTGTTCCAAAAGATCCAAATTAGGTATAGTTTATAATGAACTTCATATTAAAAGAAAATAAATCAGTGATTTTCACAAGCAGTTTAACAAACATTTAAAAAATAAGAAACATCAAAAACATATAAGGTACTTCAAGAATAGTGAATTTATTTATAATGTCTCCATGTGTATACCTCTAAAAACTTGATTGATGTCACAGGTTAAATTTCCACATTATGTGTAATGTAACAATGTTATGATTGCGTTCATTTTAAGTCTGTGGCAAAGAGTAAAGAATTAAAATCCATGGTAAAGTGATTGTTTATCCTCGTGTCACAGGGCGCTAATGAGTGTTACTTCCTAGTGGTTGTAAATTTGCCTTGGTAATTGCTCTTCGAACCCTGGCATTTATTGGCCCTTGTGTTTCCTTTGTTTCATGGTAGTTTATAACTTTATAATCAATATACATGTACTATCAACCATAATATTTTTGCAACAGATCCTAGAAATACAGACATCCCCCCTTGTCTTCCACATACTTGAAACTCAAAACCTTGAATTTGAGAGGTTATTAAATGATTTTTAACTGACTGATGTATTTGGCCTTCAATGTAAAGGAAGCATAGCTTCTGCGATGAATTCCTTCTATTTCCGGTCCAGATAATATTCTGACAGTATATCTAAATGTAGTTGTCTGCAGGCCAGATATGAAATGGTTATTACAATGCTAGGTTATTATTTTAGATTACATGCTACCTTTTGGACATTTCCATGCATATTTGGTGTGGATTTTGGTCATGAAACTGTTGGGTCACTATAAAAAGAAGTTGCATCCATTTGATATGTATACCTTTAGACTGCCAAATTATATGTTCCCATGAAGAAAAGGCCAAATCTTTTGTACCATATTATTGCTATGATCTGTACAAAAATCATATTTTTCTTTTACTCTCTTTCTTTCAGTGGTTCCTTGCCAATTTTTCTTATCAAGAAGCATTAAATGATTCCCAGATGGCTATTGTCAATACCCTGTCATCAACATCAGGTCAGTATTGAAGTAATATGCATTGTAAATAGTACAGTACTATCTGGCCCTGCAAAAAAGCAGGGTTAGCCGGCTTATTGCGGTGCTAGCACCACAATGCAGAGTGAAACGAAACTGGGCTAAGGAAAAGTGGGGCTAAGTATTAGCCAATCTCAGAAGTCGAAATTTCACGTTAATCGCGCTCTGTATGGTAATATCATCAATATTCATGAACTGTGTGTTAGTCCGGGGTTAAGGTGTTAACCTCGGCTAAGCAAATAGTATGCGGTTAAGAAAGACAATGTGAAACCAAAAAAAGATTGTAGGGGTTAAGTATAGTCGGGGTTAAGTAAAGTATGGGGTTAAAGAAATGCAGTGTGAAAAGCATATAATAGCTGCATTTTCAAGTTTGCCTCACATTGTACAATCCAATTTGTTTTAATGCTAAATCACAATATCATTGAATTTAAACATATCTTAGGTCTGAGCTAACTATCAAATCTAACTGGTTCAGGACATGAGCAATAATATTGCTGCATAGTACATGTGGAGTATAACCCAAATCATTTTCAAGTTGCCCCACACCTTGTATGCACTGACATGAATATGATTTTTTTAAAACAATATATATATTCAATGAAGAAGGCTTATCATGGTATAATTTTAACTTTACTACCTCTATACAACTATTCTGTTATCTCAAAGTGTGTACAGATGACTGATTTATTTGTATTTACTTTCAAAATTGGATCACAAAGAATCTTTGTGAGGCAGGCGTCAGGAAATGATATGTAAGTACTGGCATACTAGACATAAAAGGGTGGTTTGTGAGAATGACAATTTTTATGTAACATGTATACAGCGCCTGATAACAATGTTTCTAAGAACTGAATACTGCTACCCTAGGTTAACCATGGCTCAAGCATTCAAGGAATTCTGTCCTATACTTGTGCTCACAACCGTAACATTTCATTTTATCATCTTGGGCTGTTTCTCCTGAGAGAATTTGGAAGAAGGAACGAGAGAGAATGTTTTAACAAAGAATAATACTGATCTCTCATTGTACAACATATTTTTTTTTTTTTGGGGGGGTGGGATGGTTTGTGCATTATAAAGTGCTGATGTGACAGAAGTATGGTCTCCATTAATCTTGTTTATATGACTTGACACCCATTTTTAATGTTTTTCTATTTCTTTACTTTCTTCTTTTTCATTAGGATTATTTACTGTTATTTTAGCAGCACTGTTTCCCAGTTCTCAAGGTGATAAATTCACACTTACAAAATTATTCGCTGTTCTAGTGAGGTAAGTCATTTCCTATCATAGTCATTTTTTTTTTCATTTTTAAAAATCATAGTGATGCACCTATAGTTTGTAGAAAGTTATTTTAAGAAGGAAAAATAAACCACCCCACCAACATATTCTGTATGGAGCTATGTACATTATTGATAATATAGACTTTGTATGGCATGAGGATTTGATATGAATGAATTTGAATGTGATCTTATTTGTGTATCTGTAATGATAGAAATTAATAACAAATAAAATAATCCATAAAATATACCAGTAATACGTGTTTTTCATAATAAAATTTATTTAGATAATGTTTAAAATTGCATATGTGATTAAGTACATGTATATAGATTTCATTGGGATTTCCTTGTAATTATTTTATGAATTACCCACACATCTGATTTTTTATATTAAGTTTTAATTGTGGATTTCTAATATAGTTTTGTTGGCTTATGTCATCATTTCCTTCTATGTATGTATTAATAAAAAAGTATCAAATCTTCTATTTTTATCTATCTATTACATTATTTTTACTGGTAGTAATTTATTGTTGTATAATTTTTTAATTGTTTGTATTGTATTTATTGCATTCTGTTTTTATTCTCTTTTTTCCTTGTGTTGATCATAATTACAATTATTTGTTGTTATTTTTTATGATTTTTTTCTTTTGTTATGTGTTGAATGACATGTTTTTGCTTGTTTATTATTGATATGGTTATCAAATTTTCATTCAGTAATGATTAAATGTCTGATTTTTTTGTAGCGTTGGAGGAATATTTATGGTCAGCTACTCAGATAGGACCAAGGATAACCAGTTTAAACTTGGCTCCCTTTGGGCTTTAGCTGGTGCTTTCTTCTATGCAGTGTACCTCGTTGCACTCAAACGAAAAGTAGATAACGAGGACAAGATTGATATTCCTATGTTTTTTGGTGAGTTTACTCTATGGAATTGTTAAAAGAAAAGACATTCTGTTCAATCCGTAACTTTCTAAATATGTGCCTCGAGTACTGTACAGATTAATTCAACTCTTTATACATTCATGTTATTAATGCAATATGATACATACAAAGCACAATATCATTATGCTCCTGTTGTAATATTTCATGCTTTGTAACATCTTGGGATGTGTTCTATAATGGTGTTTAATGGCAATTTGCCATTTACTGATATCTAATATTTGTTCACTTACTGTATCCTCGCAATTCTCTTTCCACCCCTGCCTTAGTACAGACCTGGTCTGTATTCAAGCTGTTGATGGAATTACATACCAATTAATACTTGAATAATTTGCAATTGTATATATTCTATTTAAGATAACTTAGGTATATGGCATTTTGTTTTTAATCCTAACAGTATTTTGTTTGTAAGTCTATTTCACACTGCCTACATATATGTGTATATGTATTTGTATTTTTGTAAACCCGATGTGAAAGGAATTCCTACGAAGGACAATAAATATATTCAATTAAATTCAATACGATCCAACTACATGAACAGGGAAATGATCAGCTGAGAATCGCTGTTACTGCATGGTAACATGCTTTTCCTGTCAATTAGTCATTTATAATGTACAATGAAGTAAACATTTAATATATTTTAAGGCTATTTCCAGTGGTCAAAGACGTTAAACTTGTATTGTAATTCTGAATTCGTCATTTTAAATCGTGGTGGTTATTTTGCAGAGATCCACTTGTTGTTTCTTCTGGCCTCTTTTATCTTCATTTCAGTATTATAGATAGTGTTGTGCAGTTTGATTGAATTGTATGTTGTCACATGGGTATGTAAACTATATTACTGCAATAACTTATAGATAGGGTTGAAATGTATTGAAGAAATTTAATTGATTGTTATTCTTACTGTATTTAAATGCTTTGAACTGTTGGAAGAGTAAATTTCAGAATTAATTCGCTCATGCACAAGTCATAAGACACTAATTTCCTTTTGTTTTCCCTCAGGTTTTGTTGGTCTATTTAATTTCCTAGTGATTTGGCCTGGAATAGTCATCCTACATTACACCAACATAGAGCCGTTCCAACTCCCTAAATCCAACGTTTGGATATACCTTGCTGTTAATGGCATAGTGGGAACAGTGCTTTCAGAGTTTCTCTGGCTCTGGTAAGTCATATCAAATGTCATAAATATGAAACAGATATCCTTTCAGGTCTGTTATACAACTGTAAACATAAGGAGAAAGAGAAAGACTTGATTGGTAAGATTCCCAACCTGAAAAACACTGAGAGTACATTACCCTTGGAGAAGAGCTCCTGTGTGTGTGTATTGGGGGGGGGGGGGAGTCAGAGGATGCCCTAACCAAACAACAATTCCTGAAGACAATTTGTCAATGAGCGTGGGACCACAATCTCTTTTAATAATTTGATAACAGAATTATTAAAAGCAATACTTTGAATTATTAAAAAATCTTTTTTTTATTGAGCCAGGGTAGCAGTTTATTGAATTTTTAGAACCCATCAATCCTGATCCTAGTTATTCAAAGATATATATGCACACAACTGTTAATGGACAGTGTCATGGTATGTGTAATGTTGGCATTAGGAAATGCTAATGACATTGTCGTGGTATGTGTAGTGTTGGCATTGGGAAATGTTTGCATTTGATTTATGACAATCGCAGGTCCCAGTCATTTTGAAATGTACCCATCTGATACCTTGGGCAACATGTAGTAAGGTATAGAATGCATGGGTGTGTTAATCCTTTCTTTTGTGGTGGGGATTAGTGCTGCTTGATTTCTTGGTTGAAAGAATGGTGTTTGACATCAGAAGGGAGGTCTTTAATCTTCTGAATGAAGTGTAATATAAATAGACCATATGTCCTATTGTTCTTGAAATAGGTCACTCTCTACTTCTAGGTGAAAGGGCGCTGCACTATTGCAAAGGGAGTAGATTGGTAGATTTTCATGCCCAAGAATTTGATCCCTGATAATCTAATGATTGCAGCATGAAAAACTGTCCTTTTTTGTTCCCCAATGTCCCCATGCATGATTTTCACTTTGTCAGCTTTATTGGCAATATGTGTTATTGGGAAAGATCTCCCATATTTATCTTTTATTTCTTAAATTGTTCAAAATACTATGTCTGCAATTCACACTTTGCTTTGGCCAAGTATTACTTTTTTGGGGGGATCCCGTCATTAATTCATAATGTTTTGTTTTTATATCATAAATGAGAATAATATTAATTTGTACCTTGCTATCATGTTGCTTTTGATGAAAGTAGAAAAAATCAGCATAAAATAAAGGAAGTAGACAAAGGAGTAAAAAAAAAGTCTTTAATGTATACATTTTCAAAGAATGTTTTGCAAATAGAGTGCTTATAATCAAAGCCTTAATGCCAAAACGATTTCACTTGCGAGTATTGCCCAATCAGATATGCTCATGCCAATCCAAATTTGAAGTGTCTGGCAGTTTGTTGGCTGATTCACTTATAATCATGCATATCAAATACTTCCTCAGTTTGTTTTAGGAGTGCTCATGAAATTTAGCACATGCAATGGCCTTGTGAAATGTATGAGAAGCAACATTACCACATGTGGTAATAGATTATATGGCAATAAATCAAGCACGTTTGTTATCTCAAATTGCAAGAAACCTCATGATTTCCTATATTCAGAATTCCTTGAACATTCAGCCCTTTCTCCATTTGTTTCTTCAAATGCCATTACAACTATACAATTCTTGAATGCTCTGATAGACATGTTCTTTGAATCTCCAAGCCCATTCACTTAAGTCTTGACAATCAACTTTCACATCAATAAAGTTTTCTTTCCATTTCAGAATTTTCAAAAATAATTACTTGTCTTCATTTCTTGTAAAACTTTTATTATTTATAATCTACTTTCATGCTAGCACAGAATCCTGTGAGTCTTTGTTTTAATTGCAAAGTTCATGTTCTTCTCCTGGAGTTGATAACAAATCTGCTTTCATTTTTTTCCACAGGGGGTGTTTCTTGACATCATCATTGATTGGAACACTTTCTTTGAGTCTCACCATCCCCATGTCAATCCTTGTAGATATCTATTATAATAATGTAAGTCAAATTCAGTATTTTACTGTGTAATATGATATAGATTATGCTAGATTAACTTGCTATTGCATTAAGAGATGACTGTTGTGTTGACACCAATTAACAAGGAAGTTGGAGTGAAATACCCTGTGATTTCCTGAAATAATTTAATTAAACGAAGCCCTTGTAGGCCTGTAAACATAAAGCAATTCTAGTAAATGTTTGGTATGATATACATAGAACATAAATTGTTATTGAAGTACTTATTATTGGGACATAAAAACAAGGTGCTTAAAAATATACATACCAGTAATCAGGATACACACAGGTCCAAAAATCCTGTAAGAGGACTAATAATAACCTGTTTTTTACCATCTTTATGCAGAGTCTTTTCTTGTTCTGGATAGATATAACTACATGTACCATGATAACAGTGCATTCATTACCAGAGGATATGTGTGCTGCCATGTCAGGATATTTCTACTCTCATTATCTTTACAGGTGGACTTCTCCCTAATGTTCATCTTAGGTGCCATACCAGTGTTTGTGTCATTTATTGTGGTAGCTGTCCTAACCCATTACAATGATTGGGATCCTGCATGGGCTCTTATCAAAAGACTTTACTACTGTTTTCATAGACTAAGCTGCCTCTTCTGCACGATATGCTCAATATGCAGAAGGAAAACACCTCATGTCAGGTAAGCTAAATCTCATTCTGTCCACAAAATTTGTGAGTTTCATTTTCACTGGAGGCCTACTTTCCCCTGCGGTTAAATTTTTCAGAGATAGCATGCACTGAAAATGAATGGAAAATTAAAAAAAACATGTTTTTTTAACTGAACAATGAATCCAAAGCACAGGAAAGAATAAGTATTTATCAATATCAGTAGAACTGTGAGTGTGATCCAATCAAGATTGATGTGAAGGTGTGAAGTCACAATAAGGACCCACCTTGCGTCCGTGTATTATGGAACACAAATGATCTATGATGCAATTACTTTGCAATTTTAAGATCATGTTAATTTTCTCTTTCTTTTTTTTAGGGGGGAGTGGGAGGGAGGGAGATAGTTCTTACCTAATATTGCATTATACTGTGTTTGGTGTAGAGTAGTTTCATACATATAGTAGCTAATATGTGCAAATGAAGAACAACTTTTCTCTTTGATACTGCTTGGATAGACTGGTTTTCTCCCCCAATCATTGTACCACTCATTGAGAATCCCTTTTTTTTCTTACCCAAAGTGCTTGAAGGGGCCCCAAAAATACTATTATGCTGTTTGAATGGTTTCCATCTTATTACTCGTTGCATCTATTTTTGTTGTTGTTCCTTACCAGGTTACCAACGTCAGATGACAAAGATCAGTCGGAAAGTTTAATAGCCCTTCATAGCATGGATGGTAGTGGTAATGCTCTGGATTGCTGTTGAGACTCACAGATGAATTCTTTTCTCTAAACTTCGCTTGGACTGCTGATGTGCAGGCAGAATTGTACCAAAAGACTAATCTACTTATTTATTTTTTCTAACCAGAGTATGAGTAATCAAGTAGAAACTTGCTATAACAACAAATGCAAACTTTCTATGATAAGTTTGCTAATAGCCAATCACATACCATGGTACATTATACAAATATTGAATAGGCATGAGTGCGATGGTGCGAGATTTCGCATGAGGTGAAAGAAAGATGCTCTATTCAACGAGGCGTTAGCCGAGTTGAATAGAGCGTTTTTTTCTTTCACCGAATGCGAAATCTCGCACCATTGCACAAATAAGAATATTCGCTATTTGTGTTGTACAACACCTTGGAATTTAGCGAAAATATAAAAAACAAGAGTTTTTCCCTGCAGTAATCTATGAAAAGGGAGCAAAATGTTGTAAGCAAAGGAAAATCCCACAAGCGCACATGTCCTTGGGCACGGGCTGCTTTGCACATTTAGCCAGCAGGCTTATAAGCGTATTGCACCTTCATTTTTACTGAGCGCAATTAATGAAATCGTATTGTGACGTCATCTATAGCCATGCAACGGTACATTTTGGATGGTACGTCTTTTGTGCAATGGTACGAATGTTTGACATTCAGCCTCCCATTTGCTCGCGTACAACAGGCTAAGTAGTCATAGTACAGTATCTTTCAACAATATGTGTAGTGTCTATGAGTAGATACACTCATCCCCTTTAACAAGAAGGATCACATTTGATGACTAAACCAATGGCAATGTGCAAATGTATGACATGTATAGATTACATTGGTCCTTTGAAGACTAGATGAGATGATGGTGTCAGTGGCTTTCCATAGATTCATTGGATCAGTCACACTCCTGTGTGTGATGGAGTCCATATGACCAAGCAAACAGATTTATATTCCAAACTACATCATTCAACACTGGGCAAAATACCTACATGTACCTTACCTACATATACATGAATACTGTAGGTATGTTATATTATTATATCCCTATAAATCAACTAAAGATAATTTGTCTAAAGACAGTTCAGAAATCTGTTGTTAGCTTGCTATATTCCAGTTATTTGCAAAGTCATCCGTAAGTCATCTATTATTTATGTTAAAATGGTGTTTAAAAAAATATTGTGGTTCAACAGGCCATGTTTAGAACAGAAAAGGCATGATAATCTTTGTCATGAAAAAATTAATAATTTGACATGATTT
Source organism: Lytechinus variegatus (assembly GCF_018143015.1). Classification (NCBI taxonomy): domain Eukaryota; kingdom Metazoa; phylum Echinodermata; class Echinoidea; order Temnopleuroida; family Toxopneustidae; genus Lytechinus; species Lytechinus variegatus. Next base: position 78,186,215 of record NC_054740.1, on the reverse strand, counting down.
TAGTATTTTTATTTCATGCAAGGTAGAAGAGAATGATAATGGCAGCACTGTTTCGTAATCATATGCTTCTACCTCATCTAATTAGAGCATGTTTTACGTAGTAGTTGACAATGAGCTCTGCAGTGGGTCATAATTACGCTGCCCAATCATTGGCCTATTGTAGCTATGCATTGCTGTTAATTATTCCTTGCAAGGTTCTCACTGACACGCATCAAGGAACAGTGATTTTCAGTTTGCTGGGGAATCATAATGAAAAATGTGTTCTTGTTCCCTACATTGCCATTGAATTAACAGTGAAAAAAGAAAAAAAAACATATAAACTGCACATAATTACTGCAATAAAAATACATGTTCAAATTACAATAAACTGGATTTACCATAATAATTCAAATATACAAAATAAATTTCATTTAACAATTCTAATTTCAATAAACAATGATAATTACAGTTCACAATGATAATTTAATTAATAGAAACAATTAAGTAGATAATAAAAATGTATTTCATAAACTTTAGTTTGAATGTCCAAGAGAATGGTGGTATTGTTTCAAAGAAGGAATAAGCAGTGTTTAGTTGAATAAAATGAATAAATCAGGGCTTTATTGAATTTACCTTTGCAGAACAAATTTCATGTTTGTGCTGTGTACTTTTTCTATGATTAAAAAAAAATCAATTTTCAGATCAAGTTTTAAACAGTATAATAGGTTTAAAAGAAATGGAAAAGACCTTTTTTTTTCAATGGAAAAAAGAGTCTACCTTGGAGAAGTTGCCATGACAACTCAACAATTTTCAAGTTTGCAGTTTTTTATAGCTAGTGTGAATGGGCCTGCTAACATTTTGATTTGATTTCTAGAAAATTATTTGTGTGCCACTTTGTAACCACCGAATATTTCCACAATCTTTGTCTAAAATAGATATTAAAGATTATCACTCAGATAACTGCCAAACTGTGAGGACCATAAAGAAAAACTGCCATTCTGCAAGACTAGAAAATGAGAGAAGATTTAGCTGGTTTAATTTAAGCAAATGACAATATTAACCTTACGCAAAGCTATATTAACCTGTTAACATTTTAGTATGATTCTAGTTGTTGATATTTAGTGAACAATTATTGCTATCAGAAATGATTTACATGGACAGAATGTTTTAAAGTTTCCAGATTACTTTACTCTAAATTAAAAGACACCAATAAACAAAAGAACAATTATAAAAGGAAAATATGGATTTAAATTTAGGTTGAACTTGGCCATCAGCCATGACAGGCTTCATGTTGTATACTGTGCAGGTGAATACTGCTGCAAGTTTTAAATCACCTTGATTTTTGCAAACATAGCTAAATATTCTCCCTGGATATGTGTTTAATATTTCAAATATATTCATTTTTTGAAAATTCTTATTTCATTGGCCTTTAAAGGCAGTGCATCTTCATGAAACTTGCAGAGAAGACAATGGCGCTGGAATTAAACCAATCAGACAATATACTTTAGGAGGTACCATTGCTAATACACAATGGCTTACCCCTTTAAACTTTCGTCTGATCTGGGGACCTGTTTCATTAACACTTATGTTGTAATCTTTGCCATATGGCAACTACCATGATAACAGGGCTCATCAGCCAATCACAATTGAGATATATCCATGGTAATTACCATAATGGTAAAGTTACCTTGCAGTTCTAAGTCTTTATGAAACAGGCCCCCACAATGTTCCAGCAGCACTAGACAGGACTACAGATTTACTGGCTTGGCATAAACATATGGGTTGTTACCAAGGGATTTCTTATTCTAAAGAGATTGATGTATATGTTTGGAACTAGTCTATCTTGTCTTATCTACAGATTTCATGATTTTCTTTCTGCCCAGAAGTCTATATTACCACAAATACTGTGAATGTTTCTATTCCTGTTTAGTTGGTATGGTTTTAATTTCATAATTAATTATATTCACAAAAGCGCCATTTTTGTATTTGAATATTCCAGCCCTTTTATTTTGAAAGCCTGAATTGTTATAGCCATTTGTACTTTGAGAAGAGGAAAGAATAACATCTCTTATCAAATCTTTTCTATGATAGTGATTCATCTCATAATATATATATATAATGTGTGCTGCAATGGTGTTTGTATACATCCATATCTGTTGCTGGTTATTTTCAAAAGGTATCTAGTCAGCTCATATAAGGTACTATATGTCATTGTAAATATCACATTTTGTCAAATCATATCGTTGTGTGCTTTTCAATGTGTAGTCTTACCATTGGATATTGTGTCCTTATATAGGAATATGATATATATTGAGATTAATTTTTTTCTGAAATATAAACAAAAATCTACCTAATTGCTATATTGTATATAATTCCTGACTCATATTTCTTTTCTTGAAAAATACTTGTGTAATATGTTTCTGTGGAAATTTGTTATATTAAGATTGTAATTGATTTGATTTGACTTGTATATCTTTGTTTCTACCTGTTCATATTTGCAAAGCTTACAGTGGTATATTTTGTATGAATCTGTATATAATTGATCAGACTATATATCAGAAAATCTATTACCAATTAGAGGGGTTTTATTATTATTGTGCGAATCAAACTTCAATGAAAATTTTAGAATTTCTGGATACAATTTTGTTTTTGGTAAAAATTTATGTGTGAAAAAGAGTAAAATTCCTAAATCAGGAAAATCCACACTCGTGAAAGATGTATTTTTTAAAGGAAAATACCGATATTACTTTTTAGTATTTCAAATTCATGTGTGCATCAATAATTCCCCTGCTCTCAACTTTGAAATGAGTGTCCGCCAATCTTGGTGTATCAGGAAAAGAGGAAACCCAGACTTCATATATTTTCCTGTACTAAGGAAACCTGACATAAGTGACAAGAAAAATAATTATGCCATAAAACCGAATCATATTAGCATTCTTATTGTACCTTGATGATGCTTGTTGGATCACACATGTGACACAGTGAACAATGAAACCATGGAGCTTTTACTGAAAGGAACAAGAAAATTACAAAATCTCACTACTTGCCGTCCCATAATCTGTGTTTGTTTTTATTCAAGAATCCTCTTTAAGCATATTGAGTAAATCTGAATTCAGATGCATAAAAATGAACATTCATGAAAAAATTTAAAAAAGTGATAAAGCAAATACATAATTCCATTGTCCATAGGGACACACTATTTCTGTATTCAATGTGCAGTGGAACTGAAATCCCTTGCTATTTTGTACTGCTTTTAGAACTTGAGTGTTCACCAGTCGTGGTTCTGAAAACACAGTTCATGTATCTTTGGAATGCTGATAAGTTGTACTTTCAAATAATAGAAGTTTCCTTTGATGATTTCTTATAATCAGTTGCCTTTTTTATTGATACACCCTGAGTAGAATTATATAATAAACTAAATAATAAAAACTAATAAACTATATTAATGATAATTAATTATTACCGTCCAAAGAGAAGAGTTTGAGTTTTGCTGTGATAAACTGCAAAAAATGTTCAAAACAAAGAATTTAAGAACCATTTCTAAGAATCATCTACATGTATATTTACAATATTCACTCTATTTTCTTTAGTTTCATTTCAAGTGCCTATGACATGTTAAAGACAACAATAAATTGTCATCAAGATTCAAAACATGAGATAAAGTTTATGGCATTTTGAAGCTTTTTAACATGGGGTGTATTCAAAGTATTGAATTTAATGAATTCATTATCTCACTGATTTTTTTTTGTGCAGTCCATGTCATTAACAGTTGTATGCGTATTCTTTTCTTGGATTTGGATATTTTTTGTGATTTGTTTGTTTTTAATTTGAGTCATTTTTGTTATACTCAAATTTTCATGTGTTTGGATGAACATAGCCTTTAAGCCATGGAGTGCTTTCATGTCAAATATAGGCTACAATCATGGTGCTTGAATATTGAATTATTTAGTGATATATTGTTATTAGCTATTGTTTTTATATTATAATTATAGTGATGTTCTGAGTTAAGTTTGTTGAAATGAAACTAGTGTCATCATGGAATTTAGTGACATTAATTTCCTTTAACAAGAATGAATCGGGAGTTAGCCAATCGGCTGTTCAACATTTTAAATCAAATATAACAAGAATATGCTCCTTTAACAATGGAAATGATAATTTTAGGATGGATATCTCCCTCTTGCTCACTGGATGATTTAGCATTCAGTATTTGGAGCTGGTGTCGGTGTTTTGACTTTGCTTGTACCAGTCACATCATCACACCTCAAATAATCCAGTGTTAGTGATGGGACAAGGCCAGCTCTGGCCTCTTGGAGGGTTTGGCCCCTCCTCGAAAGTTTATGAATCCCCCCCCCCAAGAAAAAAAGGAAAAATGGAAAAGAAAAAGTTTGAACTGTGATATTGTTGAATATTATGTAATAATCTATCATTAAATTAGATTTTGATTTGATTTGATTTTTATTTTTTTCTTGCTCACACCTCTTTAGAAAGTTTACCCTGTACACCATCTTTGGGTCCCCTCATTCTTTTTAAGTACTTCAATTATGTGGAAATATATTCCTATTTTGTTTTATTATTGAATATTGAAACTCAAAAGCTTGTTGATGTAAGAAAATCTACTTTCCGAGTCCATGAAATTATGCAATGTTGTGTAATGATTTGTCAATTTTACATTTTGTTTGTATTGTTTTCCTTCTAATTTTTGTTCTTTCATTTATGTTAACTATGGAAGCAATTATAAGAAAAGAAAACTGATGAGGAGACTGATTATTTATTTAGCTGAGTTAATTATTGAGTATATTATGTAATTTGGGTTAGTAGTGTTCATATGAACACCTAGGCAGGATTTTTATTGTGAAAATTAATTTTAGAGAACCAAAGATGACTTTTGATGGTTAGAGAGAAATGGGTATGGCTAAATTTGAATTAAAGTACATAATGAATATAGATAAATAACAATAATATGCCTCATGAAGAAAATGGGAACAAATTAAATATATATATATATCGACCATTGGTAAATATAGAATGATCATGGCAGATATAAATGATTATTTTGAAAGGTCTGATTTATCAAGCACTACATTTGAAAATACAGAGTTGATATATCTTTGTAAAAAAAAAAAAAACAATTCTTGCACATCTGGTTTAGTCGAAGATAACTATTTTGTTTGTTGTGTTTATTTTTTTATAAAGAGAAATTCAAGTCTGAATAAGAAAAATGACCTGTATTCAGTGAAAAATATGACAAAGACCTGCATAGTATAAATAGCAAGAACCTAAAAATATGAGTGGAAGGGGTAGAGGGATGGCAGTGACAGAGAGGGAGAAGGGGTATGAGTGAGAAAGAGGGGTGGGGAAGTAAAGATCATAGGGTAGGAATGAGAGAGGGTTTGTTGGAGAAAGCAAAATCATCCTAAATCAAATTCATGTTTTCTGTCAACTTTTTCATACGTGCAAGTATTGACTTCATTATTGAAAAGTAAAGCAATTTTGGATTATGAAAATAAGAATGGTGCAATAATTGTTATTTTTGAGCAATATCAGGCCTGGGCAATGTTTCTCTCAGTCCAATAATTTGCTTTACCCCAACGGAAATCATACGGCCGGCCACCATCCATCCAATTCGTAGTTATGGAAACGAAATCCTGTTTGATGGTGAGCCCTCTTTCGCTCATTATCATATCATCTAGTTTTCAAGCAGCTCACTGCTGGAGCTTTGGCCGAGCTATCACGTTCACGCCGCGAGCCCGGCGCGGCCCCGACATGACAGGATCGGCCAATCTGCGATTCGCTGCCCGTGCCAGCTAGCGCCTAACGAAAAAGCGCTGGGACTTTGAACGGCCGTGGTTCGAGATCGGCCTTTACTCTTGAATTAATCAGTTCGGCCCAACAAAGGACTGTTCTAAGTTTAGGATCAGAGGAGTCAGTGCTTGATTTAGACCTGTATTTTGGTGAGAACACTTAAAATTGTATCCTCAACTTGTCTTGGCGTTTTTCTTTTGCCGTTGGTCATGTTGGTTCATTGGCGTTGAGTTGCGATGCTAATATTCGGTTGTCGAGTCAAGATGGGTTGACCTAAAAGATAAAAGCTAAGTAAGAGGAGACATTTTTAACATAGTCACTGTTTTTTAAAATAAAATTTGTGAAAGATTAGAAGGTAAAGACCATTGTCCAATTCCTTAAAAATGTATTTGTTCAAAGACAAAGGTCTTGACTTGATGTTCTATTAACATGTTTTTCTCAATTACTGCCCCAAGTAGGTATCAAAACACCTGTTTCTTGACCTCGGTCCGAAGATAACATAATATAGCCCGAGCGCGGTCCCCGGCAAAGCATGCCGCCATTTTTTATTCACTTACTTTCCTTATTTCGAGGTCGATTTTCTTCGTTCGAAATTGAAAATGGACTAACATTGAATTTCTGAATACAATATGCCTTTGAAAACGTGATTAAATATCGAATACAATAATTTCATTCCGAAGGTCCTTCTACAAGCACAGAAGTCTTGCATAATAGCACAGCTGTTGTTTATCATTTTGTCCCTGGCCCAACGCTCATAATCTGGCCTGTGGAGACAGCGGGGATTACCTGGCCAAGCGGGGTTGATCAGGCGGGTGTTTCATAAAGCTGTTCGTAAGTTAAGAGCGACTGGTGATCCTGTCTTGCGGTAAATGGTACACACCATTGGCGATGATCACTCTCTCGCATGCTGCTGTTGCCGTTGGACCAGGCATAGTCCAGGGAACGTCTCTACCGATTTTTTTTTTAAACGGTACAAAGAACTAAAAAAAAATTCAACCTTCTTCTACACAGTGCTAAATCAGGGAAAGGGACAGAATATCATATGCATAGGCTTTTATAGTCTACAACAAAAGAATTTATTACGTAATCCAAATTTCTCATGTTATAATGTCACCTGTGTAATGGGGAAACATTATGTAATCACTCAATTACCACTTTGTCTACGTGTAGCCTTTCAAATACCAACAAAACTGTAGATTTTTATTCAAAAATGTTTTATTCCACCTTTATGACCAACAGTGTAGATAGTATTTGGGTTCAAAATAAAACAATTTGCAAGAGAAAACACAGGAAGAAACTTCTGTTTTGAGGCATCTTTTCAGGCCTGAAATTCTTTTATCAATTTTTTTTTTTTAAGAAATCACCAGTATAAAAGAGTAACATTTTACAAAATGTTCAATTTTACTTGAGATAAAGTGGTTAAATTCTTGAGAAAGAAAGTCACAATTCATGAGATTTTGTTGCATGAAGGTAAATTCAGCCACAAGAGGATCCGATAAATCTTGCTCATTTGCTCATTAGCATAAGAACCTGCCATCTGACGTGCACTGACAAGTTGTTTAAATGGTTGCATGGTGAGTGGTGAGCCCGGGGGGGGGGGCCACTTACATTGACGAGTGGATACCATGCGCGACCAAAAAAACACGTAAAAAAGATGTCTTTTTCACGATAGGACACGTTACGTACGTAACGTGATAAGGGTGTCAAAAACACAAAAATAATGAAAAAAGTGTTTCTATTTCGCTAGGAAAATTACGTGTTTAGGGTCGAATTTGCGGGATGATGAAACAAAATTAAATGTTTTATATAGGATGTCCGATTTGCGCGAGGTGTAGAAGTGGGGTCGTACTAAACCAAATAAGGTAAAGCCGACGACCGAAGGACCCGTAACAATAAAACATTCCTGTACTTGTTTAGAGGTTCATTTCAGGGAATATTTGCCAAGAGTATCGTTTTGTTTCCAATACTTGTTAAGGTAGGGTTTCACACGCCAATACTTGTTAAGGGGTGCATTTTCAGAATATGGAAATTACGTGTTTAGGGTGCTTTTCGAGACCCCATGGTCGCGCATGGTATCCACTCGTGAATGGAAGTGGCCCCCCCGGGGTGGTGAGCAAGGCATCACCCTTTTTCCACATCATCTTCAAATTTCATAAGGCAATCCACCAGTATACACTTGAAAAAAATATGGTTTGAAGAAACTGTCAAGGGATGTTGGGCTGTCTTTTCTACACTTGGCAAAAAAAGTTCTTGGACACTTATACAAGTTGAAATATTCCATATAGTTATTTGAGTAAAGGCAAATTATTGTATGTGAACCGGGATGTGAACATGAACAGACAATATTCCTCTTCCAGTATGACATGACATTTTCATGTGAACAGTCATGCATGGGTGGTTAAATGCTTTAATCAATAGCTATGTCAGTAAAAGAAAATTGCAAGAAATTGACTATTCAAATGCTAATGATCATGGCCATCATGTAGGCATACATTCAACAATTTCAGCAGTTGGTTATTTGAATTAAATGCTTAGGGATGCATCATGAGATGCATAATGAGATGGATCATTTGGACACTCACTTTCAAGATGAAGCTTTCCAACCAAGAGCGTGCAAGAGCAATAGGAAAATTGCAGTCTGGGCAATCATTTAGACAAGTGGCTCGATATTTCCAAGTTTCAGCAACATCAAATTTTCAAAATTTCAAATTTGAACCCGCGGTATTTGGCTACTGATGAAGTTAAAGATCGCCCTGGGAGTGGTCGACCTAGGGCCACCACCCCTGCAGAAGATAGGAGGATAAGCATAATTTTCTTTTGCTTATGCCAAGATACTGAAATTTGACATTTTTTTTCATCAGCTAACTTTGACTTAAAATTCCAGTGGAATAGTGATGCATCCAAGGTGGATAACTTTCTCTTTTAGAGTGGTATTTGACTTTAAGTTTGCTTTTATCGTTTAATGGATATTTATGCCACACAAACTTTCACAACTGAAAGAATGACTGATTTTTTTCTTGCAATTTTCTTTTACTGACATTGCTATTGTTTAATGCCTGTAACCAGCCATGCACTGACTGATCCATTTCTTGCAATTTTCTTTTACTGATATTGCTATTGTTTAAAGCATTTAACTACCCATGCATGACTGTTCACATGAAAATGTCATGTCATACTGGAAGAGGAATATTATCTGGTCATGTTGACATACAATAATTTGCCTTTAATCAAATATCTATATGGAATATTTTAACTTTTATAAGTGTCCAAGAACTTTTTTTGCTGAGTGTATTAAGCAGAATTCTCTTGGGTGAGGATAGTTCTAACCCAACCAGACAATATGCAACACTGACAGATACAATATAATAAAATTTGTTATGCTTTTGGACTTGCTACCTCAGATGACTTTCTTTTGATAATAAATCTTATATAAAAGTAATAGATCTTCTATGCTGAAATGAACAATGTATCTGTGGCCTTTTTTTAAATATATATATATATTTTTTCATTTAGATCCCCTAGCACCAAGATGAGCAGTGATATTTCCTCTGTGTCTGGAGGTGGGGGTGTGGCCCCTTCTGTCCTTCAGATCAAGACCCGTCATCTTGTTCGGCCACCAACTCCAGAGACAATGATAACTGATAGGCCTAATGACCCAGATATCAGCATATTCTGTGAGAAATGCCATGAGTTCATCAGTGTCAGAGCCACCCAAGAACACAGGAACTTCCACAGTGCTCTTACCGTGCTTGGCTACACCGGCAAAGAACAACCTGAAAGTGTGAAGGGCCTGCTCAAGAAGAGACAAGAGCTCATGGTTGCTTTAAACAAGAAAAGCCTCCCAAACAGACCTGTATCCTTGAACAGGCTGCAGAAGATCAATGAGGCTTTTGAGCTTGTTAAATCCCATCTTGAGGAAACTTATGAAGAACTGATCCACAGTAAGGAGAATTACGTCTATGACTGTCAAGGTATATCTCTGAACTGCAGCGCCCCATGTGTGAGGGCAGTGGGAATATGCTCCAATGATAACAGCCGTTGGAAGTCAAAGATGGAGGATACACGAGTATTCCAAGACTATTATGGCAATGATGTCAACAAATGTTTCTTTGGTATTTATGATGGCTATAATGGTAGGTTTGCTGCAGACGTAGCTGCAAATGACCTTCACCATGTCTTCCTTAATGAACTTCAGAAGGTTGATGATAAGGTCTCCTGTACTTGCGCCGTTAACCTTGCCGATAAGAATGATCTGACAGACTATCAGCTTGAGCGAGGCTCTCCTATTGTGCGGAGTGATAGCATCCGTCACATATTACATGAAGAAAGCGTCAACATCATCCAACAGATCATGCATACATGTGAGAGCAACCTGATGAAGATAAGCAATGATGACAGCCAGCTATCACAGAGGGACAGGCCAATGCGAAAGAAGAAAAATAAAAATCCAGAGTATGAGAAGGTTTCCCAGGCTTACCACAATACCTACCTTTATCTTGATCAGTATCTTTCATATGGAATTAATGAAACCTCACTGGTTCGCTGGAGTGGATGTTCAGCTCTGTCTATTCTCATAAGTAGTGAGGAACAGGTTGGAGATGAGGATGGAAAGGATGGAAACAAAGTTGATAATAAAGATAAAGACATTCCAAATGATAATGAAGCAACAGAAGAAAAGAAAGATGGAGAGGAGACTGAAGAGGGTGAAAAAGGCAGTGCTCCAGAGGATCCAGAAAAAGAAACCAAAGAAGTTGATGCTCTGCTGGAAGAGCTGGGTGTTTTGCACATTGCAAATGCTGGTGAGTGAATGAATTACTGGTTTTGATTAGAGGTAGTGCAGTGGAAAGAAACCTTTCAGATAACTGATCGATCACTGGCTTTAACACCAAACTATTAAACCTGGTGTGAACTATACTAGCTGGTTTTTGTCTCACATGCATAGCAGAGTGAGAGTATAGGCGCCGCTTTTCCAACAGTGGTGGCGGCGTCAACACTTTGGTTAAGATTTTGAAATGACAGCATAACTTAGAAAGTATATGGAGCTACATGTAGTTCATGAAACTTGGACATAAGATTAATTAAGTATCACTGAACACCCTGCCTGAGTTTCAGGTGACATGACTAAGGTCAAAGGTCATTTAGGGTCAATGAACTTAGACCATGTTTGGGGAATCAACATCAAAATCTTAATCTCAGGTTAAGTTTTTGAAATGTCATCATGACTTAGAAAATATAGAACTAGTTCATGAAACTTGGACATAAGGTTAATCAAGTATTACTGAACATCCTGCCTGAGTTTCAAGTCGCATCACCAAGGTCAAAGGTAATATGGTCAATGAACTTTGGCCAAGTAAGGGGTATCTGTTGAATTACCATCATAACTTTAAAAGTTTATAGATTTGATTCATGAAATTTGGACATAAGAGTAATTGAGTATCACTGAACATCCTGTGCGAGTTTCAGGTCACATGACCAAGGTCAGAGGTCATTTAAGGTCAATGAACTTTGGCCGTGTTGGGGTATTTGTTTCAAGAATTACCATCAGAACCGTAAGTGTATTGGCCTAATTCATCAAACTTGGACATTTAGGAGTAATCAAGTATCACTGACAAGTCTTAGGTCGTATGATCAAGGTCAAAATGTCATTTACTGTCAATGAAAGTAGTATCGTATCATTATATGAATGTTTTTTTTGTGAATTGAATAATTACTTTATAGTATTTTTCAAAATCAGCACTGCTTCTATATTGAATCGCGTAATGCAGGTGAGACTGCCAGAGGGACTGCTTGTAACGTTCACCCAATTGGGTCACTTTGAAAGTACTATCTTGCTTTCCATGTACATGTTGCATGTTTAATCTGTATGTTTTGCAATACCTTTGACAGAGCTCATAAATCATATTTGAGTGAACAATACATGATATCTAGTTTGATTTTATTATTCTAGTCTTTGTTGGCTATACTTCTTATTTACATGTTCTAAATTGTTTTGATTAGGATTTTTAATGTCCATATAAATCAAATAAGATTGAATTATGCAATGTCAAATCAGCAGCAGTATTTCAAGCATTCACATTATATTTTTGTACAAAAAGTAAGTTACAAGTTTCATCCCTCTGGAATAAGAATATAAGAATGATAAGAATATCAGAAGAATAATGAGACCAAAATTAAAAGAAGAGGGGGAATGTGATAAAGGTCATTATTGAAAATCGTGACTTAATATGCCATTTGGGTAATTAGGTGGTCTGTCTATGACAGATCACCTATTGATTTCGTCAGAATTTTCTTTATTATTTATTTATTCTTAGCACCTATGTTTGTCGCCAACTTTTCTCGGAATTGGCTGAATCAATTTTGCTGATTTTTTCGTCATACATAGAATCTATCATAGAGACGGCATACTAAGCTTTTGAAGGTCATATGGTTATGATGACGTCATCTACGCGCCATTTTGTAAAATTCTTCATTTGATCATATCTTCATTATCAATTATCAAAAATTAATAATATTTACAGGACATTAACTTCATGTCAAGGGTCAACTGTCAATGTCATCAAAGGTCATGTAGAGGTCATGACGCGCGCGTACGCGCGCGCCAAAGGTAAAAAAATCGTCCAAATGACCTATAAAATTTTTTGGGTACGTTTCAGGTCATTTTAAGCATTTCAAAAATTTGCGCGCGCGCACGTATGCGCGCGCGTGCGCGTATGCGCGCGCGTTTCCGCGCGTTACACCTTAACACAACGCAGAAAAACCGTTTCTTTTAATATCATTGAATTGCTAATAAAATTCTGAGCAATTTGATACCTTGATCAACCTTCTACAACCATTAATATAGAAATAAACACCCATTAAAGTTTGCAGCACGTGTGCGCGCGAGCTCTCACTATAGGCCATATATGGGCAAAAACATGCCTATTGTAAATTCACTGTAGCTCTTTAAATAGTCCGTTGACCCCCAATTTTTTTTTCATATATCGATAGAGTATGAGTTGTAGATTTGATTTCATGTCACCATTGTCCCTAAATTATATCGTGACGTCATCAAATAGGCGCCCAGACTAAAAATTTCATTTTTTTCAAAAATGACGTCATCAAATTTATGCAAATTTGGCTGTAACTTCTCGAATATAGATCGTTTTTCGCCCAGATTTCAATATGTTGTAGTTTATAATGTACTCTTTCTCCTCAGTTAACATAAATATTCGTTTTGAGAAACGCATCATTGCGTAAAACAGCGATGAAAAGAGGCATGTCATTTTTCCTCATTTTGCGTGTAATCTCTATGGGACATGACTTTTTCCCAAAACTAGATTCGACATTCCTCTATTTCGTGAGCCATATCTCCATTTTTTCTTGTCAGCTTTCCTTGAGCTTTTAACATGTTGTAGCTGAGATTCTGGGCTATCGGAAGTGTGCCCTTCATTTTTTGATCAGATGCCGGGATCATGCCCGTATTTCACTTGCAAAATTGGAATTGTAATTCTCAAAATTGCTTACGTGTAATCTCTATGGGGAATATCGTGGCTCAATGGATAACGCATTTGACTTGCTTTCTCGAGGGCGGAGGTTCGATTCCTGGGGTAGAAAAGATGATTTTTTTTTCATTTTTTTTTCTTTTTGCCACCTCTTACATGATCCTTTATGATAATTAAAAGGTATGAAAGTTAAAATTTAGCAAGATAAAACAGATTATAATTGTTTTTTTTCATATCACATGTATTTTGTGTGTAATCTCTATGGGACATGACTTTTTCTCAAAACTAGATTCGACATTCCTCTATTTCGTGAGCCATATCTCCATTTCTTCTTGTCAGTTTTGCCGGAGCTTTTAATATGTTATAGCTGAGATTCTGGGCTTTCGGTAATGTGCCCTCCACTTTTTGATCAGATGCCGGGATCATGCCCGTTTTTCACTTGCAATATTGGAATTGTAATTCTCAAAATTGCTTACGTGTAAAGTCTATGGGAAACATTAATAATCACATTGAGCAATGGTCAAAATTTATTCTTAGGATGTCTAGAATCAAGATTATCAATCATATCTAAATTATTCATTTTATACATTAGCCGATTCTGAACGAAAAATCATGACAGACCACCTAATTCGTCCGCATGACGAATTAAATTCTAGTTTACTTTTTACAATTATTTGGTAAATTATTCTTTGTATGATTGAGTTTATTAAACCCAAGAGAGGGATTAAAATCTTGTATTAATTTGTTACCTCATATGTTCCAGGAAATACCCAAGCAGTCCTCTGCAGAGCTGGGAAGGCATATCATCTATCAAAAGATCACACTCCTGGAAATCATCAGGAGAGGTCACGCGTGGAGAAGACAGGTGCATCAATCCATGCAGGGGGTCCAAATGGGCGGGTCAATGGCATCTTGGACACCACAAGAGGTCTAGGTAACTATGGAGACCCACAACTTAAGAAGGCAGTCATCCCTGATCCATACACAACCAGTATCAAGATTGATCAGCATGCTGAGTTTATTGTCATGGCATCCTGTGGCTTGTGGGATGTACTGACCGATGAGGAGGTTATCTCATTGGTCAAGCAGACCCTTGCCATTCGCCAGTCACGAACAGAGGCAGAGAATGTTCCGGACGGATTTGGTGGCTATGGGTTGTCAGACGATACAACATATGGAGAGGATTTCCTTGGTGAGTCATATGCGACAGGGTTGGGCACCAGTTACGACCAAGCAGGATTCGACAATACAGTATCATCAGTCATTGACATAGATGCTGCTGAGGGAGATGAGGCCAATGTCCAGAAGAAGCAGTTTAGAAATCCACTTCAGTCATTGAAGGAGGATGCCGATGATGAAGATGATGGTGATGATGATGCCAACAGCAAGTCACAGATAAACTGGAATGAACCTCTTACTGATAAGGACACTGATGATCATCAGAAAGCAACATCCAATGAAGGGAACAATCTGAAGAAAGGTATCAGGGTGAAAGGTGTTGTTGCGGATGCTAAGGCAGAGAGCGAGAAGGAGACGGTCTCTGACATGAAAAACTACAAGGAAGAATTCAACGACAATGCAAGCATGAAGACAGACTTTGAAAGCCTGATTTCTGCACTCTGTGAGGATGGGAATGAAGCAGATGTTGAAACTCTGACAGAGCTCCACACCTTCTATGCAAAGTCTCGGCTTTCCGATGGACGTAGTATTGTAGATAAGAAGGAAGAGTATAGATTAACTGCGGAAATGATCAGTGAAAGACTAGTTCAGAGTGCCTTATTGGCTGGCTCAAGGGATAATATCACTATTATGGTCATTCTTCTTCATGGTTGCCAATTGTGAATAGCTCAATTCAAAACTTCAAAGTATGAAGTATATCATACATTTTAATTTTTGCTTTTTAAAGAATCCTTACATGAGACAACTTTGTAAATGCAGAAATTAATTAGTTTATTAGCCTGTTTCACAGACAAAAATGACTTTAAATGTATAAAATGCCTGAAAATCAAACACAAATTCTTATGTTCAGCTTTGGATTGACTGATTTTCAAGTTTCAAATATCGCTCCCTGAGTTGCTTTTTAAATGCTAGTTTTGTGTCACATGCCACATATACATTTCGAAACTGTTTGGCTTAAATAGTTTATTTTATAGAGAATTTTGTTCAATCTTGCAGTCTTGCACTCTAACATTTCATAATCGTACTAGTATATTATGAGGAAAAACAGGAAATGGAATGAGAGAATAGTGACCAAAGCAATGCAGTGAATCTCAATGACTATGACATATCAAGGAATAAGGGCTACCTTGCCAAGGGAGCATGTAAATTTGGAGAATGCTTTGAGCTAAAAAGAAAACTTCAGCTGAAAAAGGGGCAATGATCATTATGCACCTCTGAAAATATTTTTTAGATTACAGCATCAGCTAAAAGCTTACTATCAATATCAAAATGCCCTGGTGGTAATTCGTCAAACTTTCAACCGCTTTAATGATGTAATAATCAAATTTGCAGCTAATTTGAATGACCTTTAAGATCAACATTTAAATGGCCAAATACTTCATTCAATTTAATTTCATTGGCATACGGTTTCATGGTTATCTCATTCAAACGTATAAAAAAGATCAAATTAAAATAGCTGAAGTGTTTTGAAATTCAATTCACAACGGTACCCTCCTTGCGAACATTTAGGAATTCAAAATCATAAATATGCAATCACTTTGGACAGTGTTTTTTGTTGATGTGTTTTTTCATCTTATTTTGAATAATTATGGAATTGGGTTTTACTTTGAAATTGGATGTTTACCATTTTACTGAAATTTATTATCCTTCTTACAAACCATTATCGGAACAAGTACTCGTTTTTGTTCCACTTTCATAACTATAGATTGTGGTCAATACCATGTCTCTTATCCCTTCCTCAAAACGATATAAATTACAATTATGTAAAAAAAAAGAGAGACAAGAAGAAGATGAAGAGAAAATTTCTGCCATAGGCATAGGCGATACACCCACTCACCAATCACTAAACGAATAACCATTTACAATCATATCCTATAAGTGTTACATGAATTACGTCTTTATCAAACATAATGGAATAAAATGAATCTAAAAGGATCAGATAAATAGAAAGATGGGATAAAGTTTGAACAAATATTGTATAACATGATAAAAAAAAGGAACACAGAACAGTCATGTTATCTGAATTTGGACGTTTAAAGTGCAAATATGTGTGCCGATAAATGAAATTGAAAATGGTATTTAAGGCGAAGTTAAACGATCAGTCCGTCATAGCAAAATTAAATGACAACTTTGGGCCATTAATATGAACAAATTTCTCTCTAAATGGAATTTCTACAAAATTCAATGGAATGGTACTGTATAGAACAGAATTGAATGCTAAATAAATGAAAATGAACCATATTTGCAGAGGGTGGACAAATATATTTCGAATTTGAATGTCCTTTCATTAATTAAAATGCAACTCTGATGAAATTGCACGGGAAAAACCTATAATAATTTGCCTAACCATGCAAACACATAAAAAGTGTTTGGATATGGTCTTTGCACACCAGACACTAAAGTCTCCAAATGACTTTTAAATAACTTTGCTTCTGAAAAGCACGTTCTCATTCTAGTTCTGGCAGAACTTGATCAGTATGAGTAGGAACACCCGCTAATTTGTATATCAGTATTTGTTTTGTTTGTTTATGCTTAAATAATTTCTGCAGCAAAGTACCAATTTATGATACTGGGGAGTATCTTCCTTTTTTGCATTCAGTTCAGAGAAATACAATTGTTCTGCTGTGGACAGATGCAGACATTGCTATTGTACATGTATTCATAGTATTCCGTCCATTTTCGTCCCATTTTCATGCCAGGGTGGGACTTACATGTGTGTGTTTAATGTGCAAACTTTTATTCTTTTCTTAACATTTGTGAATTTAAAAGACTTAGTTAGATAATATATAATATATATCAGTATATTGGTGAGAATTGAAATTGATTTACATATATTTTAAGCAACAAATTTACAAGTGGAAATGAAATATTTTGGCTTATTAAAATTTCATCCTGTGTATTGTTTTCTATTCTGTCAACTGGATTGTTATTTGTATTATCAGTTTGGGCATAAAACTTTCTACAAAGGATATATCCACAATTGTATAGTCTCGTTAAATTTAGTATTTGTTTTGAGCAATGATCCCGATTTCAGTTTTGAATAGAATAACAGAAAAATAAGCACAATTTGAACATATTAATGGTTGACTAACAGAATGAGGTCAATACAAAACAGTCATTTTATGTTATTTTTTCTACCAAGCAAATATTTTCATTACAAAATGAAGTTTGTCAATGAAGACCCCCCCAAAAAAAATTGCTCGTAGAAATATTCTCTAACAACACTCCCCTCAGTAGCACTGCCCCCTCTATGTTTAGTGAAGAGTCATTTTAAAGTATGAAGATCATCATTGTGTAGTAAGTATTAGAGTCAAGTGACCAAGTCATCTTAGTACGACTCATGGAGTTTGGGGTTCAAATCCTATCATCTCATTAACTTAGATATGCCACATTTAGTCAAGGCATTGCAAATAGGTGCCTAGGAGAAATTTGTTCCGTGAAATTCTAAAAGGCTGTATTGGAAGGAATGGTAGCAATGATTTAATCTGAGATGGGTCTTGCTCTGAAGGTATTCAATTCATTTTAACTGTCTGTAAATAGTTGGTGTTTGCAGCAACGTTGAACGGTGCAAAGTTCCACTGATTTGCTCTTCCAAAACATTCATTTCCTCCAAAAAATTTATGTTCAGGGTAAGTGAACTTTGCACTGTTTCAAGTCGGACAAACCATTATGTTTACAGAACGAGGCCAATTTTTTTTGTATATTGGTGTCTACACGTTATTACTCAGGTGTGCAAATAATGCAAGAGTAATGTCAGCATACATGTACATTTCATAGTTCACCAAGTTTGATGGATTTCCATAGTTATGATTGATTGGATCAATTGTAACTCTTTGTAAGATGGGGCCCTGGCCTTTTCAATTTCAAGTATGATATGTCTGTATAAAGTGACTGAGTGCTTGTGCATATACATTTCTATGATGCTATTTTGGCATTTAATTTCTAGTATTTTATGTTGTAAATTTTGTTATGAGGTCCTATTTCCGTCC
Source organism: Lytechinus variegatus (assembly GCF_018143015.1). Lineage (NCBI taxonomy): Eukaryota > Metazoa > Echinodermata > Echinoidea > Temnopleuroida > Toxopneustidae > Lytechinus > Lytechinus variegatus. Next base: position 78,167,785 of record NC_054740.1, on the reverse strand, counting down.
TTTTCCAATTTAAAAAAAAAAATTTATGCAATATTAGATTCTTTAAATGATTTGTGTGCAGATCTTTCTAGATTAAATCTTGACATTTACCATAGCCGATATATTAATTTACATGCATTTGTATTAGTGTTTCGCACGAAAAGAAAAAAAGGGAAATCGTGATTCTCACGATAATTTTTTCAGCATGGGCAACTGATTTATGATATCTTATTCACCTTATCATGGCTTTCATTTTTTCTTCTTTATGTTGGCCATATGATCTCCCAAAATACCCTGGCCTAGATAGGGTTAAAAACTATTGAAGATAAGGCAGTACATTGTTATAACAAAAATATGAAATTGAGTCAACTCTGTGGGCCGTATAGTATTCTGAAATCAGGTTTGATTTAAATGCTGGTCTAAAGTTGTGGTTTAACTTTGGATAGCCAATTGTGGCACACATATCTAACAGTGCAGGTTCAATTTATCTGCTCATTTGACACTTTACTAATTCATAATTATCTGGAAATATCTCATACCGATTTTCTTCATCATTAAAGCATAACACGAGCATAGCAAATATTAGAAATATACAATGTATCCAAATTTCTTACATTTTCCACTTCCCATAATTTTAGCAGATTAAGAAAATGGTAAGTTAAACTAGACTTTAGATTATGAGTCTGTAGGTGGACATACAGAACAAAAAAAATTGAAATCATTCCATAGCAAAATTGTTTTATTTTATTTTTGCACTGTGAATAGAGTACACATATGCCATTGTACATGTACATGGTAAATAGTTTTCACATATTACGTATTCATCCATTTTCTTTAATTACATCTTCATCTTTTGGGATAAAACAGGCATGATCATCAACTTTACACAATAACAAAATAATAATGAAAATTACAAACCAGAATAACAACCTCTGTCTATACTTTATATATCATATAAACTGAAAGCATACCCAGTTATTCCAGATGTAGTGATAAGCTACACAGCTTTAGGAACAATACAAAAGGACTAAATAATAAATTGAATAAGTCTCAAAGTTGGAAATGTTTACCTTTGAAGCGATAAGAGTCTAAAAATTGCCCTTGCTTTTTATGAAGTCATAATATATTGTTTATAAGCATTCCTTTAATTTTTGCTTAGAAGAAAAAAAAAACCGAAATATTTAATCCACATTACAGAAAGGAAATTTACTGCATCATTTTGGCTAACATGACCCCAGGACACTAACTGGCTAGAGAGAGAGGTGATAAGTTGATATCGCATCCTGCAAAACACCAAAGTGTAGCCATGTCTCCTAACACAGTACATACACTGACTAATGGGCACACTCAAGAGACAGTGTACTTGTGTCTCATGACTTTATAGTTTGCTAAGAGAGTCCCAAAGTTTCCCTGCAACTACGGTATCCGCCAAGCAGCCGCTCAGCCTATTCTACTCAACAGTTTTGACATGCTGAAAATGTATACTGCATCGCACGATAGCAGTGCTCTTACAAATAAAGTATATTCATAAAATAAGTTTATACGACGGAATTATTGGGATGATTCAAACCCCCACCATCTCTTCAAAAAACAAAAACAAAAAAATATATTTGACTTTACACAATTTTATAAAACCTCAAGCTGACGACTTGAAATATCATGACTGCCACATAATCCAAAAATAATCTTTGTATTAGATATATCACGCTTTTTTCCCCCATGAATTATAACAGATGTACAGGTATCTGAGACCATCTTTCATATACTTACATCGCTTTATACTAACGAATGACTCCATCTTAACAACATCCAAAACAAGATGTTGGTATTTAACATACACTGCGGACGGCACAGTGACAATTCTTTCAAATAGGCCTTTCACATCAAGCAAACACTAGCCATTCATACAAACTACAGAAATGGAACTTTTATCTTCCAATATGTACTACTGATCGCATACTTCAGGGGCCCATTTCATAAAGAACTTGCAACTGTTGTACTTTGCCATTATGGCAATTACCATGGTAACCTTCATTTTGATTGGCTGATGAGCGCTGTTGCCATGGTAGTTGCCATTATGCCATAGTTACAACAGTTGTAAGTCCTTTATGAAATGGGCCCCCTGATAAAAAAAAATCCATTCTAGATGTAGATATTGCATTTCTAATCAACATTGATTCTAGTAGACACTGCCCATTTTTACTGGAAATTGGTTTATTGAAGAGAACCTTACACCAAGATCAAGAACTAAAGGGTGCTAATTCAATAGATTTGTACAGATAAAGCACCCTTTTGTACCTTATCTGATAATGCAAGTATGAAGTACACATTGCCCAGTTATCACATATTTCAGTAATGAAAATAGTTGCAGTTTACCGATATATGTCCGATAGTTTATAATAGAAAGTTAACACCTCTTGCAAGAATTATCAAATAAACAATAAGGAACTGGAGCATTTCATTGAAAAGTAAGCTTGAAATTTTCATACTAACTAGCATTATCATGTACTGGAGTACAACATGCAAAATGGGACATCTCGCATAAATGAAGAGAGAAGGAAAGAACTTATACAGACTAGAGTTACTATGTCAATCCAAGACAGATTTGTATATATGTAAAGTGTTATAAATATGTTGCTACAAGAAGTATCTTGTACCTGTACAATATTGTACAACTGTGCTAATACAAAGCTTATTCTTGAAGCAATAACATGAGAAAGAAAAATTCAACAAAGAAAAAATGGCAATTTTTTTTTTAAACTAGTGTTCCCAATGAACAAAGTCGCAATTCTAGGTTATGTTAAAATTAAAGGGCCATAAGAATGTTATATACAAAGACTTCATTCATATTTCAATTCTGATGATTAATGTCCTTTTCTTGTATCTTATCCTCTTTTTTTTTCTTTACCATTACCCTTTTTTTATTGATGTGGATAAATAAAGCTAATAAAACATGACTTCAAAATTCACATCAATAATAAAACCCACCAATTTGACTGTACCAAAGCACACACAGTCAAATGGATTTACAACTGTATAAACATTGATCATATGATTTAGCTTACTAACTATTGTCAAGTCAAATGAATACATGTTTACATAATTATAAGAACTCAATATTGCTTAAAGTTGTTTAGGTGTTCAGAGTAATGGCTGAAGTCAACATAGAGTGTGTTGCAAGCAGTCCTGTGAGGAAAATATATGTTTAGGAGCAAGCCTACATATAAGTGCAAGTTAACTTCGGTATCACGTGCAATCAACAACAGTGGAAAAAAAAGTCTTGAGTGAATTCCTTGGGGTGCCACAGCCCCTTCTACGATACCCTGGAAACATAATTTCCTGACATTCATTATCATACTGTGACCATATTTCGATTGCAATGGTAATTTACCTTGCTAATTATTAATCAGTTGTGAGTATACATGCTAAAAAATCACTCTGTGACAGGATACTCTGTAAATTACAAGAGTTAAAGACTACCCTTGTAAATATGAGAAATCAAATACTAGAATTATCTGACCTACTTATCATACTTCATGAAGTGATTGATTTATCATATACCAGGGCACATTTCCCGTAAATAACTAGATCAACTATAAGTGCTGTAAATAAACGAGTTGCCTTCCGACTACATACAACATGTGAAACAATATACTGGAGAAAATACTAGACACCTGGGTCGGGATAATAAAACTATGAAAGAGACAAGATTAACAAAAATGTTGGAACACATGATACAAATAATAAGCATATAATCCATATTTACAATAACATTTACTTAGTTTCTGTATTCACTTATTTATAATTCACAACCATTACAATAGTTAGTATTATTCTTATCATACAAGTTGTTTTCATGAACATAATATTTGTCTTTTTTTCATAATAAAAGGATAAAATTGATGCTTGGATGGATTTGTGTGAATTTACATCACAGTATCCTTATGTACATACATGAATATTGTTATATGAACTAGACTTACTGTCCTCCACATCGATTGGTTTCCATGCTCACTATTGGCATCTTCAGTTTTATTAAGTTACACTAGTAAAAGTAATTGTACACTGCCAGGTGAACTTCCTATATGTATATAGCCATACCATCAAATTTTGAACCCTTAACATGAATTTAATGAATTCTTCAATAACAGGCAATGAATTCATTTTCATCACTACAAATGAGAGTCATCTGCATACTCCTGAAAGATACAAGACCACCTTCATTTTAACCATGTTTTTCTTCATATTTATCAATTCTCATTGAAAGAGTAGATCATAAAATTTAAAATGATACATAGCTTTTCAAAATTGATTAACAATAACCTAACTAATTTCTGATACGATGCAGAAAGATTTTAAGGAGAGATAAAAGAATGAGAAATTGGAAGTTTGAAATTTGAAGAATCACTCTCAGCAGTCCAAAGCAAAAGAAATGGTATCAAAGAAATTTTAGTTTCTCGTACCTGAATTATCTTAATGGATTCAAACTGACAGAAAGTAAAAGAATCCCTCTTCCAGAATAGCTAGCCTTCTTTTCTAATTTGATTTATAAAGACTTAACTACTATTTTAACTTATTTCAGAAGACCTTGCCTAGTGATATATTGTGGGTTGTGAGGCAGTAAATCTTGTATGTAAATTCAAACTAGTATTGTGATGGCAAAATGACATCACAAGAGGATATATCATGCCAGCTGGAATGAAGCATAATGCATGGAACATTTTGACGAAAATCTGTAAATTCCTACAATACCAAAGTTACCAAAAAACAGGAATATGTTCTCATAAGAGATTTCTTTAACAGTGCCTTGTTATAAAACTGTGTTTTTTTTTAAATGAGTTTTTAAATTGATCAGAAAAAATTCCATGATCCAATATTGAAATAGCTTGACATAATGTATGGTTCCAAATATCTTCATATCAGAATTGTTCATTCATAAATGATAAGCCTATGTGACATTTGTTTTTATAATGTCGGCTTTGGGTTCATTCATCTTCTGGCTATTAATTCTTCACATCATGAAGAGTAACCCATGGTATAATTGTTTGTGACTGGTCATTGATACAGAAAACAGATTTACGAGATCATAAAGTGGTTTTTCACTAAATTATTGGTTAGGAACATTTGTGTGACCACCAACTCATTTTGCCTCGAATGAAATTTTACTTACGATAAGCGATGACCGATCGTCAGTATGATAACGAGTCATGATTTTTTAAATGAGAGCAATTTATCAAACAATGATAATCCATATCACTAGTTTATAGAACAAATAAAACATATCACTTTCTTCTGGCATTATGACCCACACATGGTACTTTCAATATTGTATACACACCCTCAACTATCAGGTGTGGGAAGGTGTGGGAACTATGTAAGACACCTTGTGTGGGTAATTCTTACTAATATATTAAGTGATGTGTATCATTTGCATATCACATATTTCACATTCAGTTCTGTAGAGTTCATGAAATAAACCTTACAGACAGAGCACTAGGTCGTACCCACACAATAGAAGGCTGTTCTCACTGACAGTCATTGCTGTGCTACACTACGTATGCGCATCATCGAAGAAGGTCTAGATAGCAGCAGAAAGGAACTCAAACAGTAAAGCAGTGGGAACAGCCTAAACCACCTCTGCCAACTATGTTCTGATTAAATGAATTTCTGGATTTTTTTTGTAGGTATGTCTCTAGCTTCAGAGCACAGGGCAAGACCTTTGGCTGCCCCAATCCTTCTGTCTTTCAAAATAATATGCAACATTTCATGATGAGACTGGCAGCCTTCGTTAGTTTTTGCAACACCCCCCTGATGATTGCTGGTTACTCTCTGTTAGGTCCACACCCCTGTTTGTGCCCCTTTGTCCACTACTGGGCCCTCCAACTTGGTCATTCTTTGGAAGCTTCTTGGCTGTTAAAAAGAAATAGAGAGAACAATGGACATGTAAAAACCAAATGCTATTGACCACTGATACATTACAAGAAAATCTTTGAAAATCATGCATTGAAATAAATGAATTAAAAATCACAACGAAAACTTTGAATGGTGTCCATCCAGACAATTAAAATTGAAATGGCCTGCTTTTATTCTTGTTTGAAATCCATGCCTCAATTTGTGTACAAAAAACAACGACAAAACTATTTACATGTAGAGAGGCTCCACTAAAATATTCAATTTCCAAAAAAAATAAAAATTTCCCCTTTTATTTCAATATTTCAAATTTGAAAAAAATTGTTTGTGGTGTGGAAGGTGTTTGTATTCTTTTTTTTTACTCACCTATTGCCAGGAATATATCATTGACATTCATGGCAGTCTTGGCAGATGTCTCCATAAACAATAAGCTGTTCTCTTCTGCATATGCTTGGGCCTCCTGTGAATTAGAACAATGCAATACCATCAGATTTCCTTTATCTAAATGACATAATCCTTGAACACCAACAATGAAATGTCATTGCTTATAAATAGCAAACCACAAAATGGGGGAGAATTCTGGATAAGTAATAGCTGAGTAATTCTTTTGTAATTGAGAGTAATCTATACAAGTACATGTCTTATCAGATCTTAAGGCAGATGTTTAATATATTCCCCCTCCCCCTTTAAAAATGAAACAAATTTAGAATTCATAACACTAGTTTGACTGATAAACAAAAGGAATGAATCATATAAACTCCAAATTGTTGAAATAACATGTGTTGATTTTTCTTGAAATAAATTCAAGGCAAAAATGAAATAAAGGTAACTAAAAAATTATTTAATATCTTTTTAACAAAAGCTTTGAATAATTGATTCTAAAATGCTTTATGGAAATTAGGATCACTGATAAAAAAAAAACACCCAAAGAAGAAAAAAAAAACATACCTCAAATTCAACCATTCTCTTGTTTGCAAGATCTGCCTTGTTTCCAGCTAGTGCTATGACAATGTTGGGACTGGCTTGTCTTTGCAATTCTTTTACCCACGTTTTGGCCCTTCCAAAGGTTTCCTAGACAATAGGGGAAAATGCAGTGAGCAAGAGGGAGAGATAAAGAGAGAGTTATGCACTTGAATTCAGTATACACGGTTCCCAGCTTTTTAAAGGAGAAATGTATTGATTATGAATGTGGTCTTATTATATATCAAAGGAAAGGTAATGATGTGGAGATTATCAGTGGGTCATTCAAAAATAAAGAAAATAATACATAAGGTGAAAATCGCCGATTAAATAACGCTAAAATGCCTCTCCGAAATATGCCTCGCATCGGTCTCTGAATTTACTCGAATTTGATGACGTCACTGTCTGTACAAGAGGCGTGATTGGCTCTCCCACGTGAAGCTCCACTTGCATGCAAAACCTGTTGCGAGGGTACGTTTTCTCCACATTGTCACTGAATACTTCGATCACGAAATGAAAGAAAACCCAGAATTTTATCTAGATTTGGACTGAATATAATCCGAAGCTCAAGGCAAATCAACTCAACGAATAGCAGCAGACATGTATTACATGTATATGTAAATAGTTTTTGTTGTTCTGCTCTGAAGTGCACTATATAAATCTTATGTATTATTATTATTATTAATCTAAAGCAGATAAACATGTTACAGTGTATGTATCATTTACAGAATAAGCTTGTACTGTACATGGCATGTGGAAAATGGCCCCCAAAAGAATGTCTTCCAATTACACTTACTTGATTTGTGATATCATAAACTACAATTGCTGCCTGTGCTCCTCTGTAGTACATGGGTGCCAAGCTGTGGTAACGCTCTTGTCCAGCTGTGTCCCAAATTTCAAACTTTACCGTTGTGTCATCAAGACAAACTGTCTGTGTCAGGAATGCAGCTATTGATTAAAAAAAGACAAACATAAAAAAAATATTAATCCATTGGAAAGCAACCAGTCCATGTACATAGCATAGGGATGTGAACAAAATGCATTGGTTAATATTAATATTAAAGATAAAAACACAGCTGAAAACTTCAAAATATACCAGTTATTTTAGTGTACAGTACTGTGGCACAAACTATTCAGATAATTTATTGCCACCATGACAGTTGATTTAAACCTCTATGCAGGTACATGTATAGATAAACAGAGAAAAAATTGAGTTTAGAGACAATAGAAAATATTTGCTCTATACAGTAGCATGTACTTTTATAAAGTGAAAGTACTACAATAGAGTATGGGAGAAAAAAGCACTTGAATATTGCTTGCATGTCCATGTAGTACTAACTTTACTTCAGAAAGCTTCATGTACATGTATGTAAACATACAAAGAACACAATAACAAAGGACACTTATTACTCCTCACAACCTAAGAAAATGATCGCCTGAAGTCCTCAACCGATAAATTTTATCATAAAAGGAGATAACTTGAAATCTCCTTTGTGTGTAATATTGATGTTGATTGTACACCAGTACACTAGTACATGTTTGTTTCTGACGGTCATTTTTAATGTCTTGTATCAGTATATATACATGTACATTACATGTTCTATACAGACCTTGACAATTTTTTTCTTTACCTCAGGTTTCACTTAAAAAATGCATTAACTTTTCTCCCGGGGGGGCGAGACAAAAAACGGGAGCTTTAGAGCGGGCTTATTGTAAAAAGGAGGGTCCTCGGAACGCGAAAACGGGGGGTCCTTGGAACGGGTCGTCTGCGTGCGAGTGCGTATTCATCCCTGTGGAACGGGCATACATGCATGCAGCTAGCCCGGCGGCATGGGCGCCAGGTGCGCTAGCGCAGAGGCGATGGTCTGACAGCGCTTTGCGGCCGCTTTTCACCAAAATTGCGGACCATTGTAGCACATCAATACGGCCGGAACGGCGTAACAGAAAATATGCGAAGCTTTGGGGTGGATTTCTTTCTTCTTTTTGCTCGATAAGAAAATGCTTTGGAGCGGTTTTCTTTGTTCTTTTTCTCAATAAGACAAATGTGCTATGCCTTGGAACAGAAATTTGAGTGTAAAAATGGGGGTCCCCTCTGCGGCACATACCCACTATGCATTATATACTGAGTGCCCCCCCTCCCCCCGGACTTTTTTATTACACTGTCCCTTCCAAACTACAAAAAAGTAAAAAGTAAATATTTATATGTTGATGATTGCGAAAATGAATTTGAATAATAGGGGATTCTTAAAATTCTTTTTTATCTTAACACATAAAAAGTCAATTCCTGAGTGTTTAAAATGTGCAAGTCAATGTAGAGGAAATTAAAAAACCTGTACTCGCTTTCTAAATGTAGTTTACTTTTCCATGTATTGATGAAAACTTACTCCTTGTACATGTATAGGAAGTCAAGCCACATTGTATTGCCAGTAAAAATAAACACACCTGATATTGATTTTTCCCCTTTTATTTTCTCTCTATCCTCATGCAAAAGCAGAGTGTAACCACTAGTATCACATAATCATTCAGACCACAGAGCTTGAGAGGCCCACAGTTACTCGAGCAAACCAACCCGTTCACATTACTGAACAATGACCATCATATTAGTCTGTGCTGGTATCAACATGTCCTTCGGTTAATGTGCATCCATACCCATACATATGGTGATTGTTATTACAGCTCTGTATTTGACCTAATGTTCTTTTTTTTCCTTCAATTCTATACAGTTATCATGACTGGATTATATGTGTCAGTGTAGACAGGCCCTATTTTATGCGTGGGAAGCATGTGCATATTGTCAAATCAGTGCACTGGGGAATGGGATTGATGCAGCATGCATGTAATGTACAGTGAGAGTGCATGTCTGTGGTATGCATGTCGATGACATGTACATTACCTGCATAAACAGTACAGACTACAAATACAAATCACAATTGGTATTTAGTACAAGGATAGAGTCAGCCAAATCACAGATTGTCACTTCTCATGTCTCAGAATAATCTCCCCGAAAAATCCGGGGGGGGGTAATCACGAAATAAGGCATACATGTATGGGGATGTGTCGCTGGAATGGGTCGCTTTTTTGGCCTAAACATTGGGTATTATTATTATGTATGGTTTTATGCTGGAAAATCCGTAAACATGGCAAAATTTTTAGATACTGAACACATGAATCCATATTCTCCTCCAATGCCCTAGGTGCAAATACAGAATGACCTTACATTTTGGGCGATAACCTTTTTTTTTGGTCAAATTTTTCAGGGGAAATGTGCCCCCCCCCCCTGGAAAATTCTGGATCTGCCCCTGTAATAAATCCCTAATAATGGGTACCTATTTATCCATAATGACCCGTAAATATGGGTATGGGTTTTAATCCTTTAGCCGCACACCCCTGTCCAAACCGAATCTAAGTACATGTCCCCCCCCCAGAAGAAAATACCCACTTAATAGTAGGTACTTAATTTATTTTGGGGCCTGCGCTAGTCTGCTGTGCAAACTCTTCATTCAAGTTAAGGGTCTGTAAGTGCAGCCTACATTGTATACTGAAAAAACAGCAAGTTAAATATTTGCTAGTCTTTGTGTGGAGACCCACTTGTTGATCAAAGTTTTAATCAGGGTCTGTGCCTGCAAACTAGGTCTGAGCAGCAGTGCTTGAAGCTGAACAATTATACCTCAGTCATATTTGCTCTACAGTGGACATACGGCGAGTTGAAAACGGCCGTTTATTCATTATCACCTATAGCCCTCTGGTAAAAAAAAATGTTGAAACAGCCGTTTTCGATTCGCTGTACATGTACAGCCATCATAGAACAAATGTGTCTGAGGTATTAATGTCTTTTGTAGCTTTTTTTCTGTTTCACCTTGATTCATATTGCATAATGGTGGTGCCCCACCTACATGTACAAGGTTTTCTTAAACTAGTTTTCATCTAAATCTGTATTAGATATAATATCTAATATTTATGTATTCTATGACTGATTCCAAATTTAAATTGAATAGTAATGATATTGTTAATAAAAGTTGCTATGATAATATATTAATCATAATGTACTCTGGAGGAATTGATAATTAAGAATTTCTCTAGTTAGTATCATGAAAATCGTTAAAAGAATTTCAAGAATGGAGATGATCAGCTCAGTCTCTAGACAATACACACTTAAAAATTAACTAAAAAGTCTGGTACTACCACACTCCATAGTATTTAGAAACCATTTTGCTTTTGTTCACAAGCATTGTTGCTGTTGCAGACATTATTAGTCTCTCATAATAAACATTACTAAAATTCATATTTTGAATGATTATTTATTTCTCCTTTTTTGAGGGGGTTCTTTTTTACACACAGATCTGCACACTTGCCCACTCTGGTCTCTACATGCTGAGTGATAGAGTAGATTATAATACTACTTGTACTTCATTTTGAGAGGTTCCATCATATGTACACTGTGATTTGGACATGGTCACTCTTTTTTTTTTTTGTTCTACACTCTTAGCTATCCTGGGGAACGTTGCAGAAAGAGTTACATTTAAACGCAAGTAAAAAAAACAATCGCAAGTCCCAATTGCGCGCTGTTGATTGGTTGAAAATCAAGTAGCGCATGATTTTTAGAGTTGCTATTGATTGCAACTCTTTCTGGAACAGGCTCCTGGAGTTACTGATTTTACTGCTGAGTATGACAATAATATCATCTTTATCAATATTGGAAACAACAATTTAGAGCACAGTTTTGGGGAAGACTAATAAAGAACATTGGCTTGGACAGGAATACAGTTTGTCAAATATAAGAATACACAAAATTTCACAATTTGAACACAAAGTTAATAGTAATAGGGCATAGCAAGAAATTTGCATTAAATTCCTACTCAATCAAGGGGAAGTCCCAAAATCAAGGGTAAGTCCTTTGATAAAACACAAACATGAAGTTGATTTGCAATTACAACTCAACCTTTGAATTTGAATATGAGACTTGCACTCAGTTTTCAATCGAATGTTAAGTCTCTTGCAATGCCCCATGAACATATTTTATTAGCAACTCTTATCAGATATTTAACATGCTGAAGGTTAAGTGTTCAAAAGGTATAATATATTTGTCCTTACATATGGTATTTGAATGTGGTTACGCCTTGTTTTTTTTCCACAATATTTATTGCATGTATGAACAAAAGTGAAATATTCATTGTGAAGCACTGTGAATGTTGTCTGATGGTATTATAGTTAATACATGTACATCATTTTTGTAATTACATGTAGACTGGAAGACTGGCGGATGTGAGGGAGTGGCCTGAATGAAAGTAAAGTGAACATGTGTCCAGTTTATACTGATTTACATATTTTTTTAGACAATTTTGTTCATGGATAACATTGCTATGCATTCCCTACATTCCATGAACATGTAAATAGTAAAGGGGAAAACTATCCCACCAACAATTTATTATGAACTGAAAGAAAAATAATGCAGAAAATTTCATCAAAAATTTAATGCGAATAAAAAATAAGACAATTGTGCCTAATTCCATTTATGATTATATGTACATCTTGGTCGATGTGCAAATTACAGAAACAATTATGTCACACACGCACTCTAATTTCTTTTGTATTCTGTCGTATCATAAATACATGTACATGTATTGTACATTTCAATTTTCTTATTATTTTGTTTAACAAATTTTGATATGGATTTTGATTCCTCCAGTAACATTTGGTCGCATGACATAAGGTGGTCCAATTTCGCGAACAGGGTAACAATGGTTAAAAATTTTATTTTTTGATATGTTATAGCTATTACCATTCTCTAAATAATGAAAAAGTTTAAAGTCTCGAATACCTTTATTTTTCCTTAAAATGACTAATTAACACCTAATTATTCCATAGACGTCAATGTAAATGTGAATTTTGAAATGTGTTTTTCTCAAATTGGACCTGCTGCACATAAAATGGTGTCAAAAGTTAATGCAACATTGGATTACCCTAGTATTTTGCAGTTATAATCTTGAAACATCAATTATTAAATCTGTACCAAACATCGAATAATTATTAATTATTTTATGCATATTAATTATACTAATTAATTAACAGTATTTAATTTCACATTTTTGCCCCCAAAATACCTGTCACTGTATTTATATGCTTGGCAAAATGACATCATGGGTAGAAATGTTTGTTGTAATGATCACAACATTTGTACTAAAATTAAGATTACAAATTAGATAATTAACCAAATCTCTCCGGTTTACTATTTGATAAGGTTGCAGATCAGAGCTAACATACACATGTATTCCATTGCTGCATATTTTCAAAATTGTCAATTTTTTATGACGTTTAGTTGTTCCCTGCTTTAAAAAGCCCAGAAATATGAGAATAACAGTCATATTACATATTATAGTAAGTTGTTAATTAGGTTTAATTAATATTTTTTCATTTGCCGCATCCACCGGCTCCGCCACCCCTGTTACTACAAACTTAATGTGCTATAGTTTTTGTTCCTGATATTGATCTAATTCATAGTAATATATTTAGCCAATAGTTCTAGCTTCAAAATGAGATATTACTCAATAAATTTGGTCAAGATGCTGTGATGTAGCAACAATCTATCCATGGCACCGTGTGGAAAATTGTTCATACACCACCCTTTTTGCATACCCAACTTATGAAATGCGACCATTTGGAATTACTGTAAATGTAACCTATTGTGATACGATGAAGAGTTCCCTTGTTATCAAATCTGCAAAAATTGATACATAAAATGCAATAAAAAAGTTAAAAAAAGAAATGGGATGTGAGTGACATAATCAACTCTAATATGCATCAATTGTTTGGTATATACAATGTATGACTGTTTTGTGTAAAACATAAGGGAAATTACTGTATTTATTCAAAGATTTTTTTGGTTACATCATGAACTTGACCAGTAGTACCCACCCCCACCCCCAAAATAAAGCATGTTCTTGAAAAGCAGTAATCAAGAAGTAAAATAAAATAGATATAGGCCTGAATAGAACTTCCCATGAAAAGAGAATGACGCTGTGGTCAGAATGGGGAAGAAAAATGATTTAAACGAAGAAAAAAAAGAAACTGTACATCTCCCCCCCCCCTCGACGGGGAAAAAAATTATATACATGTACCTGGTATTTGGATTCATACTCCCGTCCCCACGAAAAGTAATCAGCGTGCGTATCGCCGCACACCACACTTCCCAAAGCAGTTCCATTTGTGAACGTAAGAGGTATTAGTAGGTCGCATTTCATAAGTTGGGTATGCAAAAAGGGTGGCGTATGAACAATTTTCCACACAGTGCCATGGATAAATTGTTGCTACATCACAGCATCTTGACCAAATTTATTGAGTAATATCTCATTTTGAAGCTAGAACTATAGGCTAAATATATTACTATGAATTAGATCAATACAATATCAGGAACAAAAACTATAGCACATTAAGTTTGAAGTAACAGGGGTGGCGGAGCCGGTGGATGTGGTAAATGATAAAATATTAATTAATCCTAATTAACAACTTACTATAATATGTAATATGACTGTTATCCTCATATTTCTGGGTGTTTTACAGCAGGGAACAACTAAATGTCATAAAAATTTGACAATTTTGAAAATATGCAGCAATGGAATACATGTGTATGTCAGCTCTGATCTGCAACCTAATCAATTAGTAAACCGGAGAGATTTGGTTAATTATCTAATTTGTAATCTTAATTTTTAGTACAAATGTTGTGTATCATTGCAACAAACATTTCTACCCATGATGTCATTTTGCCAAGCATATAAATACAGTGACAGGTATTTTGGGGGCAAAAATGTGAAATTAAATACTGTTAATTAATTAGTATAATTAATATGCATAAAATAATAGATAATTATTCAATGTTTGGTACAGATTTAATAATTGATGTTTCAAGATTATAACTGCAAAATACTAGGGTGATCCAATGTTGCATTAACTTTTGACACCATTTTATGTGCAGCAGGTCCAATTTGAGAAAAACACATTTCAAAATTGACATTTACATTGACGTCTATGTAATAATTAGGTGTTAATTAGTCATTTTAAGGAAAAATAAAGGTATTCGAGACTTAAAACTTTTTCATTATTTAGAGATTGGTAATAGCTATAACATATCAAAAAATAAAATTTTTGACAATTTTTACCATGTTCGCAAAATTGGACCACCTTATGACATGCGACCAGTAGCAATTAACAGCAGTGCAAAACAAGTTGACCAATCAAAATGGTTGATTCCCACTTTGGCGATATCGTGCCTATTTCGAATTATTACTGATGGACATTCCCATGATTTTTGCTGGTTCCTGAATTTCCTGCATTATTTTCTTTTTAATCATGAAGAAGAATTATTATAATATCAATCTGACATAAGTATGATCTCTATTCGAAAGTAAATTCTATTCTTACAATTCACATATATATTTCTTGGAAAAAAAAAACCTTTTTTATTAAAAGCTAAATATATCAGTCACTGAAATATAATATACATGAATTTCATAAATATATATACAGAAAATTTAGAGTTTCATGTAGAATATGAGACCAATTTCATAACAATTTATCTTGTATATTAAGGACAAAAAATTCTGATCTGAAAGATTATCTTCACAGCTCATTACGTATGCATAAACGCGAGTGTCCATGCATACCGCTAAATAAAATAGAGGGGTTATGGGATTTGAATCCCTGCTGATGCAGTTACATGTATAATGTCCTTCGGCATGTCAAAGTGGCATATTGTACACTTGGTGGCTTAACAAAAAAATAATTATAATGACATGCTCATAATTAACAATTTTGTTGCACAGTCAAAAGATTTAAAGTGTCCGAACTGACTAAATTCAAGAAGAAATATTGGGGCTCCTGGTTTCACCAATGTGGCGCCTGGTCATCCAAAAAATCTAGGGGACTGGGAGTCACTTGCCTTCAATTGTGGCTCCTGGTCCAGTCTGGGGTAATAAAAAGCTTGGTTGTGGCTATGTTGAGGTTAGGAAAAATTATTTTAGAGTAATATTTTAGTGTTCACACTTTTTTTGTTTAAATTAATCCTGATAAGAAAAACCTGTAAGGCCTCATTACCTCTCTTGTACTGCAGAAGTATACAATACCTTTACAGATCTCTTGATGTACATGTACAGTAACTATTCATTCAAGTATGATGAATATCTTCCATACAGAACATACTATGACTCACTCCCAAAATAAATATCCTGCTTTGTAAGTTTGTATGCTGCATCTATGCCTGGGCATTACAAGGCTGACAATTTATACTTATGTCATAAAGTATATGGATTGCAGATATCAAGGCAGTGAATTCACTATGGATTAGATTTAAAGGAGAAGTCTACCCTGACAAAAAGTTTGATGTAACAAGTGGAATGCCTCTGGCGGTCTCACCTGCATCACGCGATTCAACATAGCAGCAGTGCTGACTTTAAAATCTACTATAACTCGCACAAGATGTTCAGTGATACTTGGTTACTCTTATTTCCACGTTTTATGAACTAGACCAATGCAATACAGAGATATGATGGTAATTCAACAAGGACAAGGATTCATTGACTTTACATGACCTTTGACCTTGGTCATGTGACCTAAAATGCGCACAGGATGTTCAGTGATACTTGATTACTCTTATGTCCAAGTTTTATGAACTAGACCAGCATACTTTCAAAGTTATGATGGTAATTCAACAAATACCCCCAATTTGGCCAAAGTTCATTGACCCTAAATGACCTTTGACCTTGATCATGTGACGTGAAACTCATGCAGGATGTTCGGTGATACTTGATTAACCTTATGTCCAAGTTTCATCAACTAGGTCCATATATTTTCTAAGTTATGATGACATTTCAAAAACTTAACCTCAGGTTAAGATTTTGATGTTGATTCCCCAACTTGGTCTAAGTTCATTGACCCTAAATGACCTTTGACCTTGGTCATGTGACATGAAACTCAGGTAGGATGTTCAGTAATACTTGATTAACCTTATGGCCAAGTTTCATGAACAAGGTCCATATACTTTCTAAGTTATGATGTCATTTCAAAAACTTAACCTCAGGTTAAGATTTGATGTTGACGCCGCCGCCACCGCCGCCATCGGAAAAGCGGCGCCTATAGTCTCACTCTGCTATGCAGGTGAGACAAAAAAGCAGAAAAAATAAACAAGTGGAACGCCTCTGGCAGTCTTGCATGATTTGACATAGCAGCAGTGCTGACTTTCAAAACAGCTATTGAATAACTATTCACAAAAGAAAACACTATATATTAATTACAATAAAAGATTATGTCCATTGATCCAAAATGACATTTGAAAATGATCAAGTGACCTAAGACATACTGTGCAAAACAATCATTCATACAATCATTCATACTTGATTACCCTTATGTAGATGTTTCATGAGCTTGATCCATAAACTTTCTAAGTTACATGTATAATGCCAATGCAACCTGGCCAGAGTTCATTGACCTTTGACCTTGGCCATGTTCCTGAAATGTGCACAGGGTATTCTAGGGACAGTTATTTTCCGTTTCAGAAAATCTTCAATTCCGTTTGAGCATGTCAGAAAACGGAAATTCCATTTCCCCATAGACTTTGTGTACATAAAAAATCAGCGATTCCGTTTACCCATTCAGTACCAATAACATTACGCTCGCGCTGGTCAAAATTTGTATCTGCCACTGTACCAACAACTATGGTTGCAAAATTCCCGGGAATTTTCGTGGTGTAAACTTTCCATGGGAATAAACGGGAATTTTCGGCAATTTTCAAGAAAGGTTGGAAATTTTCAAAAAGTAGCAATTTTCTGATATTTATATACAGGAATTGAAATGGTTACCCTGGCAGATGATGCTTGATTGTGCTTTGTCAGCAAGTTTCAAGCCAAATTTTAATCTAAGACAGTCAGACAAGGCAGAATTTCAATGAATTTCATGTAAAAGTTGAATTACTGCATTAGTGGCTGAATGGTACATGTACGTGCGATGTACATACACACTGCAAATGCTTTACACAATGGATGTACATTGTTCAAGGAATGATGCCTATTGGATATTCTTATTTTTTGCAGATGAGAATCATTACTAATAATAATTATAACATTATCCAGGGCTCGACACTAGCGGCGGTCCGACGGTCCCAGACCGGTAAAAATCGCTGTCGGGCCAGTAGATTTTCAGAAATTGGAAGATTTACTGGTCCGACATGACCAGTAAAAAATATCATTGTCGGGCCAGTAATTTTTCCAAAAATAGCAAGATTTAAGGGTCCGACATTACCAGTAATAAAAACCATTGTTGGGCCAATAACTTTTCCAGAAATGGTCAAATTCACAGCAAACCATTTCCCCCCGTGAAATTCTGGCATTCACACACAGAATACACACAGAATGAATCACACGTAAGTGTTACTAGAGTACTATACAGCATGCATACAGTGTACATGTAGTCTGCCACACAAACCACATGGTAAATTCTCCATTGGCCGCACGAACGAAGCCTGGCTAAACTCTGGCAGAAATCTCTCACATAACTGTCAAAATCCAAGGTTCATACTCATGAAAGGCTCTTATAATGTCCATATTTCCTAAAAATTGGAGCAACTCTGTCATTTGTAAGCAGTAAAAGGAGAAATTTTCACTTCTGTTTTGGTTCAAACAGATCGGGTTTCGGGTGATATCGTCTGAATACATAGTAGCCCCACATATGCATTTATGTGTGTGTTGATACACTAATGGTATCTGACTTTCTTTCGTAGCTATTTTAAATGAGAAAAGAAACTGATAAATTATTTATAATAGTTTTAGCTTTCTTCCTATCTTTCTTTCCTTCTTATAAATCTTTCTTTGTTTCTTCCCTCGATTTTTTTTGTTACTGTCTTTCTTTTTTAATTTCCCTTGTTTTCTTTAATTCATTTTTTCTTTCTATCCTTTTATAAAATATTTTCTCTATATTTCCTTTTTCTCTCTCTTTCTTTCTGATATTTTCTTTCTTTAGTTTTTGAGTCCATCCATCCTATATTCATCTCTTCTCTTCTTCCTTTCTTTCCTTCCTTCTTTTTACCCCTTTCTTCATTCTTTGTTACTTTCTTTGTTTCTTCCATCCATCATTTATTTACCCTTTCTTTTTTTATTTCTTTTCTCAGCCCTTTCTTTCTTACATTCGTTCCTTTCTTCTATCTGTCTTGTTCTTTCCTTTTCCCCTTTATTAATTATATCATTTTACCTTTCCTTTCTTTTTTTTGACTGCTTGCTTCCTTTCTCTCCTTTATTTTTTTCATTCCTTCCTTTCTTTGTCTCTCGGTCTTTCTTTTTTTCTTCCTTTCATCTATTCTTTTACCTTTTCTTTTTTTTATAATTGCTTGCTTCTTCCCTTCCTTCCTTTATTTATTTCATTCCTTCTATCTATCATTTTACCTTTCCTTCATTTCTTCCTTAATTCCTTCCTTCTTTCACTCCTTCCTTTCTTTCTTTTGTCCGTCTTTCCATCTCTCCTTTTACCCTTTCTTTTTTATTGCTTCTTCTTTCTTTCCTTTACTACTTTCTGGATTTGTTCTTTCTTTCTGTATTGCTTGCTTCATTTCCTTCCTTAATTTCTTTTTTCTTTCTTTCTTTCTTTCTTTCTTATATTTGTTCCTTCTTTATTCCTTCCTTTCCTTCTTTAGTTCTTACTTTTTTTCTTCCTTCACATCTATCCTTTCTTTACCTTTTTTTTCTTCCTTCACATCTATCCTTTCTTTACCTTTTTTTTCTTCCTTCCTTTCTTTTATTCTTTCTTTCTTTTCCTTCCTTCCTTCCTTTCTTTTATTCTTTCTTTCTTTTCCCTCCTTCCTTCCTTCCTTTCTTTCTTTCTTTCTTTCTTTCTTCATTTCTGTCTTTCTTCGTTTCTGTCTTGCTTTCTTTTTGTCCTTCATTTTTTTTTTGGGGGGGGGTAACGAAAGGCTAGAAAAATAAACTTGCGCCTTTTCTTAATGTTTTCTTTATTTTTTGGGACCAGTAGATTTTAGGTTCGGACCAGTAAAAATGTGAAAAACTGGGTATCTACTGGTCCGACATGAATAGGTTGGACCAGTAGAAAAAATGGGTTAGTGTTGTTATTAGCATTATTATTATTTTATTACTTTATTATCAATACTTTATTTCTCATTTATTTCTGCAAAGCAGAAATGAGAACTTGGTGCAGTTTGCAGAGTTAATTTGATGAGTATAAATACAGATTGCTGGTTCAAGCTTAAGTTTATTTCAGTTCAATTATCCCTTTCAGACAGAAACATTTTGTTCATTATTTTCAAAATACTAGATCAAATTAAATGAAACTGATATGATTTTGTCATTTAATATTACAAAAGGTAATGAAATTAATAGAAATTTCTCAATCTCAATCAAGTTCAAAGGTCCACAAACTTAGTGCATTTTTTTCTTTTCTTTTCTCCCTTTGTGAAAAATTATTCATCTTGCTTGTTTTTCAAAGTCAGCCATTATATTGTTAGTCCCCCCCCATTTTTTTTTTGGGGGGGGGTGAAGGGGGGCATCTAAAATAAAATAGTAATTTAAAACTTTTAATTTCTGGACCTGATTTTTCCCATTTAAACACTCAAGCCAGTACCATAGCTTTTATTTTTTTAATGTTGAATTGATAAGCTTAATTTGTACATAATGCTCAATCATGTTACTTGATACATATCCATGTACAGTCCGACCTCTCTTATCCGGCCTCCCCTTATCCGGATCTCTCTATTATCCAGACGCACACTTGCCGAGATTTTTATTCTTTTTAATTCCAAGTACTGTACGTGAGGAAATGAGATTTCAATCTAAGCTCAATCCTATACGTGAACTCACGTTGATTACATATATTTCCCAATATAGTCAACCTACAACAAAATTATTTTTCATGAAAATATATCGCCCAAATCACCAAAAGAACTTTTAGGCATGATAATTTCCAGTAAATCAGGGTGCAGCGCAAACATTTCATCACGTTTCTCTTTTTGCTTCACGGGAAAAACAACACATGTCTCGCTAGCTAACGTTAGGCATCAATACGGACAGTGCCATCTATCATGTTTGAGCCTACAGTCAGTGTAACAATGGCTGACATTGCGAAGCTGCGATACCTGCCGCGATGATCTAATTGTAAAACTTGGTTTCGAGTCATTCTCTTTCTTTCCAGGTATGCTCAATGTATAACTCAGTCATTTTAGCAGTTAAATTATCCAAGAGTTTTGGCCATTTAATATTCATATTTTCTTGAGACTTTGGAGTAATTTTTGTTGCTGTTCTGTGTATTCTGAGGAAAAATATGTTTTCCGTGATTTTCCATTTGAAATGCTACTTTCTGTTTCAAAAGGCCATTTCCGTGAATTCCGTCCATTTTCCTCGATCGCGGAAAATCACTGTCCTAGTATTAAAGGATACATTGCTGCTCTTATGTCCAAGTTTCATGAACAAGATCCATAAACTTTTAAAGTTATGACAATGCCACAAATACCCCCAACATTACCACAGTTTGTTGACCCTAAATGACCTTTGACCTTGGTAATGAGACCTGAAACTTGCACAGGATGTTCAAGGATACTTGATTGCTCGTATGTCCAAGTTTCATGAACTACATGTAGATCCATAACCTTTTAAAGTTATGATGACAATTCCTCAAATAACCCCAACAAGGCCAAAGTTTGTTGACCCTAAGTGACCTTTGAGCTTAATCATGTGACCTGAAACCAAGGCAGGATCTTCAGTGATAAACTATTACCCTTATGTCTAATGTGACCTGAAACTCAAGCAGGATATTCAGTGATACTTAATTACCTTTATGTCCAAGTTTCATGAACTAGGTCCTTATACTTTTTAAGTCATGATGACATTTCAAAAATTTAACCTTGGTTATTAAAGATTTCAATGTTGACGCCTATAGTCTCGCTCTGCTATGCACGCGAGACAAAAATGTGTTCCCTCCACAAAACAATGCAAAAGTGATTTTGTGTCTCGCCCACTTATGAATATAACCAGAAACATTGTGATTTGCGAGGGCACGTAACATGATTGTATCGAAACTTCATTGTGAAATGACTGGGATGGAATAACATTTGTCGTAAGAGCCTTACACGTAAACTTTAATGTTGACCTGAAAATGACCTTTGACCATACCATGTGACCTCCGACTGCAGCCTAACATGCAGGTCCCCTAAGTCCATCTACCATCCAAGTTTGGTTGAAAAGCGACTTACTATTGTGGAGTTATGTGTCATAAGGGGTCAGTCGGCAAGCCCCTGTGTTAATGAGCAAATGGGCAAGATTTATCCAAGTCCTCTCGTGGCTGAATACATGTCCCTGCAAAATCTCGTGAATTGTGAGACTTTTTTCTCAAAGAATTTAACCACTTTCTCCTGGAGTAAAATTGATTATTTTTGTACCATTGGGAAGAGTAAATGTTACTCTTTCATATTGGTTATTTCTTTTGAATAAAATATTTTGATAAATAAGTGAATTTTTTACCAGAAAAGATGCATCAAACAGAATTTTCTTCCTCTGTTTTCACTTGCAAATTGTGCAACATTTTGTGTTTTAGGTACCAACATTATTTATATCATCAGAAAGCTCAAACTATACTTTCTTACAATGTCACTCTTGATATGTGTCATCTTTTAGATGGGTCAGCAGCCAGCTTTTTCCATCAAGATGCAAGACGAGATTTCTAAAATTTCTGAGTAACATAAAATCCAGAGTTCTGATTGGCTGAATAATGTTTTCACAACAACAGGCGCGGGTTATTTGAAGAGATTACCACATGGTGAGTGTGACCTTGCAGAGGCCCAGTGTGGGGAACATTGGAATTTGCGTGGATGTGTGGTCTCTGTGACCAATCAGAGTGCAGTATTCTTGTTTTTGAGCTGCTAAATGTACTTGGCCTATAAAAAGCTGGCTGCTGACCCATCTAAGATACATCTTCTTATACAAATTATATCATATTAAAGCATAGATCTTCAGCTTTATTATGATCTAAAAATCATTTGTGCTCAAACAGAAATCAAGTGTGAAAACAACATTTGTTGCATGAAAAAAATCATTTTGTTTCATGTTTTATATCAAAAGTTTTTCCTATATTACAACATTTTTTTAAAATTCCAAACACATGACCTGAAAGAATGATTCTTCTTCTTTACAAAGATACCAAAAACATGAAATTTGGTTAATATTTAGAGCAGCAATGGCAGAATAAAAAGAGGTGTTTTGGTTCGCACCAAGCTCATTAATAATGCAAAAACCCTATAGTCATGAATATCACTTGGATAAAAGAAGCTACTTTTTCAGGGCTTGCCGACTGACTGTAAGTTTTGTGACAGACGGACAACATTTGGATCCCTATTAAAGCCTCGCCTTCACCTCTGGTGGGCAAGACAAAAAGTGTTCTTACAGCGTAACAGGAGAAAATACAGAATATTGGGGTCCCCTTTTTGCAGAAAACACAGAAGATGAAGGGTCCCCTCATCACAAAAATTGTTACAAGTAGTGAATACCTATTTCAGTTTTACTTTTCTCTTCTTTCCTTGTACATGTTTATGAATGGTTTCTATGGCCTTCCTCTTTTCTTGCAAAGATAGGACTTGTTTTTTCTCCTGTTGAGGTTGTTGCTCTTTGTTCTGTAGATATACTTGGTACATGTATAGTTACAACATTTATCTAATATTAACATTACATGATAACAGCTGCTCTGCTTTGTGCACTGGTGTTTTCTACTGATTTCTGTTGAAACCTCTGCTTCGGCCGAGCCACTTTATACACATTGCGCTTGCGACGTACCAAATACGGTGGCAAGTCACAGGCCAGCGCAAGTTAAAAGCGTGAAGCTGAGCAGTGAGTACAGTCTATAACGCTGCCCCCGACGGGGTTAGTGTTGTCAGGCGGTCCGGGATCGGGATGAATTCCTGGCGGTCTGAGGCTCCGAGACGGTCCCGAGACGGTTCCGGGATCAATCAACTTAGACCGTATCCCGGCAGGAAAATAAAATCAATAATGGCCAAATTCATGTTGTAATATTTCCCTAATTAGTCATTGTACTTACGAAATACGAGAGAACAATTTAGTTTCAACTGGCTGTGTGCACATGCACCTCGAAATATTACGCAATTACATAGCTACTCGTCGATCGCATGAGCATGCACGCAATCTAGCTTTGCACACGGCTCCGAGAGATCTACGCAGACAATCGTCTACTGTATAGTCTCATGTGCAGACCTCTATTGCCTCAGTTCGTTTTACTGAGTCATTCATTTACCCCATACTTTCGAGTTGAATCTGCTACGATATGTATGGACTAGTGAATTTATCATGAAATAATTTACTAACAATTGACGATGATGATCTATGAGTATTTGCAAATTTAGTCATTTAAAAAAAGTCGACATTAATTTTGTGATGATTGTATTTGTTGGGGTATTTTTTGCGAAAAGGTTTGCAAATAACAACTAGACGAATGCGCACCATGTTTCAGCTGGTTAGAGCCGGGAGAGAGAGAGAAGGGGGGGGATTACAGGAAGTGCTTGGTCGTTCACGACTGGGGACCATCTGTCATCGGCAGCCGTCAATGGTTGATAGTGTTGACTTGATGTTTACAATTGCAAACCAGTCGGTCAAATCATTTCTCCTAGATATATTTCGACTTAAATTATAAAATTGTACCAAAACGCTGTTAGAATTGGCGATGTTTAAAGTGGCGTTGTTTAAACTTTGAAACAACATTGTTTTGAAAGTCATATCATACCCTATATGTTGTAAAAATATGTTGTTAAATGCATCAAACAAATTTCCAATGATATTAACAGTTTTAAATGATATCGTTGGAAATTGCAAAAAATATTTAAAAACAAACTGTTTAAAGTTTTAAAAAATTTCTATTGGTTTAATAGTTTAAAAAATAGTTGTATATTGACTGGCTTAAACACTGTTTCTTAATATTTAAATAATTGTTCAAAATATTTTTTTACTGTGAATAGTCTGAGTATCTATTCAAATAATGTTTTCTTGATCGAAAGTTAATCCATATTCCGGGCTAGCTAGG
Organism: Lytechinus variegatus; assembly: GCF_018143015.1. Lineage (NCBI taxonomy): Eukaryota > Metazoa > Echinodermata > Echinoidea > Temnopleuroida > Toxopneustidae > Lytechinus > Lytechinus variegatus. The sequence goes on along the minus strand of NC_054740.1, from coordinate 78,142,870 downwards.
GCCACAGGCGCACTGACAAGACATTACGCAATTTGCTTATAACTGTCAACCACGTGCGCACCGACCACAGATCAGTGGCACCGACACGTGTGTTATTGGACTGTCAGATCAGCAGCTGGATCGACTCAAACATAATTCGGGTCATGTCAGTGGTCATCAATGTTTACAGTTTGCGATTGTACTTATGAAATACGAGAGAACAATTTAGTTTCAACTGGCTGTGTGCACATGCACCTCGAAATATTACGCAATTACATAGCTACTCGTCGATCGCATGAGCATGCACGCAATCTAGCTTTGCACACGGCTCCGAGAGATCTACGCAGACAATCGTCTACTGTATAGTCTCATGTGCAGACCTCTATTGCCTCAGTTCGTTTTACTGAGTCATTCATTTACCCCATACTTTCGAGTTGAATCTGCTACGATATGTATGGACTAGTGAATTTATCATGAAATAATTTACTAACAATTGACGATGATGATCTATGAGTATTTGCAAATTTAGTCATTTAAAAAAAGTCGACATTAATTTTGTGATGATTGTATTTGTTGGGGTATTTTTTGCGAAAAGGTTTGCAAATAACAACTAGACGAATGCGCACCATGTTTCAGCTGGTTAGAGCCGGGAGAGAGAGAGAAGGGGGGGGGATTACAGGAAGTGCTTGGTCGTTCACGACTGGGGACCATCTGTCATCGGCAGCAGTCAATGGTTGATAGTGTTGACTTGATGTTTACAATTGCAAACCAGTCGGTCAAATCATTTCTCCTAGATATATTTCGACTTAAATTATAAAATTGTACCAAAACGCTGTTAGAATTGGCGATGTTTAAAGTGGCGTTGTTTAAACTTTGAAACAACATTGTTTTGAAAGTCATATCATACCCTATATGTTGTAAAAATATGTTGTTAAATGCATCAAACAAATTTCCAATGATATTAACAGTTTTAAATGATATCGTTGGAAATTGCAAAAAATATTTAAAAACAAACTGTTTAAAGTTTTAAAAAATTTCTATTGGTTTAATAGTTTAAAAAATAGTTGTATATTGACTGGCTTAAACAATGTTTCTTAATATTTAAATAGTTGTTCAAAATATTTTTTTTACTGTGAATAGTCTGAGTATCTATTCAAATAATGTTTTCTTGATCGAAAGTTAATCCATATTCCGGGCTAGCTAGGGCCACAGGCGCACTGACAAGACATTACGCAATTTGCTTATAACTGTCAACCACGTGCGCACCGACCACAGATCAGTGGCACCGACACGTGTGTTATTGGACTGTCAGATCAGCAGCTGGATCGACTCAAACATAATTCGGGTCATGTCAGTGGTCATCAATGTTTACAGTTTGCGGTGGTGGCACGCTTTGACTGTCTCATCATTATTTTCCCCACGTTTTGAGTGAATGTTTACAATTTGCGGTGGTGGCATGCACACTTTGACTGTCTGGTGCACCGCCAGTGCGTAGTGTTGTATTTAAGGCTGGAAATGTAGGTACACAGTTTTGGATTGCATTTGTGCGTGGAGATACGTTTCGGGATTCGGGACGAGCCGGGATCCCGATAAGGAAATTTTGAAGTTGCCAGGACGGTTTCGGACTGGGATTTTTTTTCTAGATAACAACACTATGGCAGACGGTGTCCGGTCGACCATGATGGTTTGGAGAGGTAATTTAATGTAAGTGCTGATGTCCGTTGATTGGTGCCCACATGTATACATCTCTCATTCGGTCAATCGACATACAGAGCGATCGATCGAGAGAGGGGGGATAGAAAGGAGGGATATTTTAACTTTTTTCTATACAGAAAACAGGAAAAGTCTAAAACCAGGAAATAGGACGGATAATGGGTGGGGAAAAAATCGGAATTCCAAGTAAAACCAGAAAAAAAGGCATCCCTGGTTTTCTCCAGCCTAAGAAATCTTGACCAGCCAGACCTTGAGGTAAAAAAATGAAAATGCCAGAACTGTGGCATTCCTGTTCATTGACATTCAACCTTTCATTGACATTAATTTAATTCACCATATCTGCGGAACAAGACACATCACATCAAACCATAATAATAAGTCCGGCGAACCTGTAACACTTGGTATCCCTGACAGAGGTGGCCGGATTCACAGAGAACACCCTCACCCCCTCCCTCCACTTTATCTATTTGGTGTATCTTCCTCCCTCAACCCAACCCTTCTATATGTGCTCTCTTCTACCCCTGTACGAAATTTTGTGCTTTTATTACCAAATAAAAAATAATAATATTCCAAATCCCAAAAACCAAAATGAATATTTACCTCCTATTGTGCTTTCTTGGAACTCATGGAATTGACCTTTGACAAACCGTAACACTAAACTTGACTTTCCAACTGCAGACTCTCCCAAAAGCACCAGTTTGAACTGACATATCTTGCCCTGTGTGCCGTTAGGTCTTTGCGCTCCTCCCCTATTAGCCATTGTTCAACATAAAAAGATGACAAAATCCAGTGAATTAGGTAGTGTCTGTGGGCTTGTTGTGCAGACTCCACCAAAAATGATGTAAGCGCTGAAGGTAACACCAGGAACATCTACTAGGCTCCTTCCTCCAGAAGATATGGTTCTTTGATAACGACTAACAGATTTCACCACCCTCTATGCTCTCCAACCTTCAAGATTTTCACAAAACCTGCAGAAACAATAGACAAAAGAGGTCAGCTAAAATACATGTACAAAGCTCACTTTATAGTTCACATCAAAGAACATACATGTATATGAATTTGAATTATGATTTTGGCATTCAATTTCGGAGACAGTCCCTTGTTTGGGAGACTAGTTTTCTGTATTTTAAAAGAGTACTCCGGGCTGACAATTATCAGGTCAAAATAAACAATGTAAAATTCATCAGGCAAAATGCTAAGAAATTCATAAAAATCTGATAACAAAGTTGATGAACTGTAAAGTTTAGCAATATTTTGTGAAAACAATTATATGCACTTTGTCATGAATATTCATTAGGTGTGGTGAGGATGTCACATCACTACTTTCATTTTTCTTATGTTATTGCACAAAACTATTTATTTCATTTTTCATGCATGTACAATGTATGACTGATCCGTCTGTCTCCCTCATAAGGGTGAGTTTCCAAATGATTGAACACGTGATTACAAAACGCAATATGAGAAACAAAAGGTCTGTTCAATGTCCTTCATTCTCAGCCATAAGAGTAAATGTCTTTTAAATCATTATTGGAAGGAAAATTTAAACATCGAAAATGATGCTTTTGTAAGCGCGATCAGCTCAAATTAAACAACCTTCAGCATCGCCAATGTGACATTGAACACGATTTAGTTTTGAAACGTCTTTAAATTTGCCCTTGCAGTGGAAGCCTACACAAGCAGGTACCAGAATATTTGCCGAAACTCCTTCTCGCTACTCACCGGGGCTCTTTCCAGTAAGAAGCAATACATTAAAAAATAAAAAATTTAATTTGGAAATAATAATCGTTCAAAAAGAGCAAATTTCGCCTACCTCGGCCTGGAAAGTGACTTCGCTTGTCTCTTTTATGGAAATACCAGGAAGCCCGTTGGTGGCGCTAATAAATTTCACAACCTTGATTCAGCTCCTCGGTAATTTTATAACTGTGTCTAAATTCTTATGATTAATTTCCTAATTATGGGCACCAATAAATGAAATACATTCAAAAACATAATTCAAGATTATTATTGGCGATGATAACACTTTTTTGTAATTAATTTAAAACGATAACTAATAAATAAGCCTGAGTCATATCGATTATTTTGAAAACCGGTGTTCGACAGCTTTAATTCGATCGAACATCGATGCATCGAATATTGAAGGCGGGGAAAAGTTGGCTTTTTTTTTGCTCCGGCCGCGTCGCGTCGATGCACTATGCATGCACTGACGGTGTGTGCGCTGGCGTTGGCCGGGTGAGCGTTGCACAAGCAGATGACAGAGCAAAGTTCGTTTGTATTTTCCATGATCACAAAACACAAAAAAGGCCGGGGACCAATGCAGAATTCTTCCTAAAATATCTTCAACAATGATATTTGCAGATGACAACATATAAGTTTAAAATGAAACAATAATAAAGACATGAATCACGCAGAGTCGATCCGAATGATTTTCGGTCAACTAGCATTCGCAGTCCAGACTCGCATTCATCAGCCCCGTCCGCAGCCCCGCACACTCACTCTCCAACAAAAAGGGGTGCTTGGGGCTTGTCAGCGCCAGCAAACAAGTGCAACCAACGGAGAGCACTGTAACTTGCTTGAGATTGTGTAGTTGGATCCAAAATGAGCTCCAAATAAATTTATGGGAATAAATACGTAATTTTCTCTGGATGGTCATTTGAATTGTTATTCAATGCTGATATAACGATTGTGAGGATAGATTGTGGAATATGAGTTGTGACGATGTTCGGGAATTAATCCTGATAATGACAATCCAGTTTTTTTAGACACAAGAGCATGCAATGGAAATAAAAACGAATGTTTCGAATCGAGCCCTAAATTCATATAAATTATTATGATTTAACAAGATTTTATGGTCATACTAAGAATATTGACGATGTCTGCAAAGTATGTTAAGTTCATATGGAAGAATTAATACTGGAATTATTTTTATTGTTATTCCATCTCTGGACGTCTCCTCCGAGCTCCGAGAAAGGAAGCACACAATGCGCATGCGTATTCGATGACGTATGACATATTTTCCATCCCTGAAATCAGAGCCCAAAGTTGGGCACAAACTAGCTTCAAATTGATGGGAAAAAAATATCAAACGCAATTTTCTCTGTTTTGTCATGTAAAATGTTATTATATGGTGATATTACGATCTTGAAAAGAGTTTTTGCATGTAGATCATGTTTGAGAATCAATCCTGACATGATAATTATTTGTTTTAGACAAGTGCACTCAAGTCGATCGTCATGAGATGTCCGCCATTGAAAATCGAAACTAAATACGTTTCACATCAAGCTCTAAATTCATATTACCGTAACGGTGTATTAACCGCACCTTTTTCTCGGCGGGATAGAAGCAAAAGTCGGGTGTGCGGTTTATACACGGTGACGGGTCTGAGCCAGCCCGCCGTAACCCCTCCCGTACATGTACGATGTCTGCCAGTTCACAACACATCGAGTGGCCGGGCGTAGCCGCCCAGGCAATGTCGTTTACAGGGGTATGAGCCGCGGGTAATAGGAAGCGATTATTGCAATATTAATTAAATGTTGTCCATAACAAACGCACCCACCTTCATGACACTAATTTTGACTTTATTCTCGATTCAAAGTAGTGAAGTTCCCTGGCTAATTTAAAAGAGACGCCAAGCATACTCGGTAATATTTTGTCACCGCTGAGCGAGAGTTGAGTGAGCTCTTAGAGATTGCGTTGTAATGTGGTTATAGTGCGACTTAAGCTGGCGCTATTCAAAATCCCGTTTCGCGCCAGCTTCTTTTTTTTCCTTCCTGTTTGCTTTTGCTTTTCTTTTCTTTTTGTTTGCTTTGCATAAGATACCACGTAAACCACGCACGAGAGAGATGGCACGAATCCGTAAAAAACAACTGGAAAAAATGTCAATTTCTTTGTTTCTTGAACCTTCCTATAATCCCGTATCCAAAATTCATGCTAAGACATCAAATTTCTGAAAGTGATTGTGAGATTGTGATGCAAGAAATGTGAATGTTTCTTCCTCCTATGCTAGGAAAGACACAGATCATAATTTGATAAGATGTACTTGCATGACTTGTACTGTATCATAGTTTGCAATGTAATGGCAGTGCTGTGTGTGTACACTGTGACTGTGAGGTGAGCGAGTGTGTAATTTGCCAATATTGTCGGGACTGTTCTTTCTTTCTAACATTTGTAGATGAATTATTGATCAAGAACAGCATATTTCTGCATACCGGTAATCTCTTTGGATACTTTGAAATCTTAAAAACTTAGATTTTGTTTCTTTGTACCTCAAATATGCATGTAAATGTGAGTTTTTTTTTTGTCCAAAGTTGGGGGTGCGGTTAATACACGGGTGCGGTTAATACACCGTTACTTACGGTAATGATTATCATATGCAAATTATTGTTAAATATTACGATTAAATAATGTCCTGTGGTCATGATATGAATATTGTTCATGAAGCAAGATTATTTTACGTTGATCGCGTCAATTTCCGGCCATTTTCTGGTTTGATTAAAGAACTGTACTGCGCATGCACGATCGATGGCCATGACTTCCATTCATGAATTCATCGTGCATAAATTATCTCGGCATGAGCAGACGAGTAAGACTCAAACTATGATCGAAATAAACTTCAAATTAATGGTGAATAGGCATCATAATTACACGATCGGTTTCATTTTGGGGGCAATAGAAATCAAGTAAGTAGTAGTCAAGTTGGACATTACTGATATTTTGCTGATTGATTGTGTGAACCAAACGAATCGGCCGGCAGACGTATTTTTTAAATTATTTTTTTCATGCACCGATTTTGCAAAATCTGCACCGATGTTCAATCGATGTCATCGATCGAACACCGATTTTAAAATCGATTCGACTCAGGCTTTAAAAAAAATTGAAAAAAATATACGTGCCTGGAACGAAACTAGCAGTACAAGCTTTAACGAATGTCAATAATATGGTATACCTAGCCAGGAGGCTTCTAGAAAGTAAAAATCATTTACTAACGTAAGCTTACTCTCAACGAAGCCAGGTCTTCCTTCCTATTCACCTGCACAGAGGGCCCTAAAACCTGAAACTTTCACCCCCGAGATTTCTACTTTCCTTCTGAAAGATCTAGCCCTAAATCATGTACATGGATTACAACTTCATTTCCGACATTTCTACACTATCGATTTTATTTTAAAAAAAAGAATTTATCACAAAAAAAAGAAAAATATTATGAAAAGAGGGAAGAGACTTGCACCGATGCTTACGCCGCCATCTTGTTTCCTATTGTTCTTCCCCCAAGTTAAGCAACACATGCGTTCGTAACGTGGGAGAAGAATAGGAAATGCACCGACGTTTACGCCGCCATCTTGTTTCCTATTGTTCTTCCCCCAAGTTACGCAACACATGCGTTCGTAACGTGGGAGCAGAACAATAGGAAACAAGATGGCGGCGTAAACATCGGGCAAGTCTCTTCCATCTTTTCATAATATTTTTCTCATTTTTTTGATGAATTCTTTAAAAAACAATAAAATCAATAGTGTAGAAATGTCGAAAATGAAGTTGTAATCCATGTACATGATTTAGGGCTATATCTTTCAGAAGTAGAAAGTTTCAGGTTTTGGGGCCCTCTGTGCAAGTACATGTATATAGGAAGGAAGACCTGGCTTCGTGGAGAGTAAGCTTACGTTAGTAAATGATTTTTACTCTCTAAAAGCCTCCTGGCTAGGTATAACAAAGTCTATACTATAGATCTACAATGAAAAGATTGGACACTTCACGGACTTCGCGTAATGCCTTGCGTCTATTTGCATGTAAAATTGTGTAGGTGCCTAGTCATTCCCATGAATGTAAGTCGCGCACCCTCTTTTGGCCAATAATTGCTTTCGTCGCTCATCAATTTTTATCTCCGTGAAATCTTCACTGAAGATCAAGAAAATATACCTATTTTTTTAAAAGAAACATCGAGTCATCATGATCAATTCAAGGACTGACATGACTGAAGAAGTCACGGAAGGGATAATTGATTCAGGAAGTGTCATAGCAGAATGTGAAATCCCGAATAATGTGTGATGTTTCATGTGCATATGATAATTTTCCTTTGCATGCGATTATGATATGACATCACGGATTGACAGGTGGCCTCATCTCACACATTTTCACAAAACATGAATTATGTCAAAATCACACACACTCACAGGGTAGTAGATAACACTTAACAGTACCTAGTTACGTTACAGCTCTGCCAACCATTAATTTTGAGCATATCTTAACAATCGCGCAGCACTGCATTGCATAGCTACAATTAGCCGTGCAACGAACACGTCTGGTCCAGTACCAGACCTGTTCGTGACCCCCGGCCCGGCCCCGCCGGCGCGCACCCGGTCCTGCCGGGTCGATGAACGTCAACAGTTATTTCTCGGCGTACGAATTCCCATGTACAAAAGCCTATGGCAAAAGTTAGACGAATCGGCGACACCCCCTAAGTCATAGTACTTTATTTGCGTTTATATTAGTTACACACTGATCATATTAACATTTTCAAAAATTTTCATTATTTCACAATGCATTACCTCGTATGAATTATCAAATTTTCTTACCAAACGTCGAATATTTGGGTTGTTTTGGGGTCTTGCTATGATATTTTTATCTCAACAGGAAGATGTAAGCCCTTGTGCGCAATCGTGAAACCCCACCTGCATTACGTCATATCACGAGGTTTCACGGGATTTACGAGAAAATAATGTGTCATATAAACGAGATGTTATGTATTTTTAATATTCCTTAGTGTATTATATGTGTCAATATTTATGCTAATGATAAATATAAATGCCTAAAATATACATTTTTAAATAATTTATTATCATGATGATATTATTTAAATAGTTTTTTATATTAATTTTTGATCATAATTTATATATTTTTTTTTATTAAAGACAAATATTTATGAAAGAGCCTTGGCAACATTATACCAAAATAAATATGGTGCAGATTGCTTCGATAGCGACCCCTGTAGTACCAGCTAACGTTAGAACTGCGACTTTTGATGTTGTTACTTGTATACATGGTTTAGAAACTTCGTTTTGAATTAGTTTAAGCGAAAAATATAAATTTGTTCAAAATATAGGTCTCATTGTTTATTATTTTCTTTTTTGTGCATTGAAAATTTAAAATTACAACCCCAAAATATAAATTTGGAAATTTGTTAATGATTAGGAGTGCTTTCGATCGCACCGCAGTTTGAAGATTATCCACGCCTGGACTTCGGGGGTGCGCTCTTTCGGTCAGTGTGCCGTTGGCCGCTTGTGTTGTGTTAGAGCAGCTAGCAGATCAATCATCGAATCAAGCCTGCTGGCCTGACTAAGTTTTGGCTCTACGACCTCACCAGTCTTACAAGTAGAGATCACACCTTAAAGTGTGATTAAAGGGTATTTTCAATAAAATGGCCACTGTTGCTACTCCACATTCAAATGGCGGCATTCTTCGACAAACGCCTCCAAGTTCGCAAGAAAGTGAGGCAGTAACTGCTAGCAATACTGGAAAATTCAAAGACAGAAACCCTGACATGACTGCGGTGAGTATTCTCTCCTCCTAGCTCCTCTATATTGCAGTGCTGCTGGGCTGGCATTGCCCACTGAGGATTTTTTAGTGTGACCTGGGGTGGTATTCTGAGGTCATTTTATCTTTAAAATATTTTATTTTATCTCTTAAAATGAAATTGGTATTCTGAGATGAGATTTTATCGCTCAGATAAAATTTTAGGTTTTATCTTGCGTATCTACAGATGATACGCAACAGAACAATGCCTGCGTACACATACCTATCGCGTATCTGGCCATTGCAACACAGATGATGTGCTTGTGCCCATGTTAGTTGTTACTTTGAAGAAAAAATTTAAAAAAGGGTAGAGGCTATTTTATCTCTGCGACGTTGATTTCACCAATATTTATAGGTGAATTAACCCCAAATGGTGACATAAAAATGAAGAAAAATTATATATTTATTGAGAATAACACCTTAACGTTGTTCCTGTACAATCAGAGAGTATTTCATAAGACTTTTCTTGACTAATATTGTCTTTGAAATGATGCTTGAAAAGATGCGATAAAGACTTCGAAAAAAGATGAGAGTATTGTCCTTTTTGTTAAAAAGAAATCTCCGTAAAGACGCGTAAGCGTATAGTGCAAGCGTATTTGAAGTCAATAAATTGACGCAATCTCACCCCTTTGCCACACCTCCTGGCGGAATGGATTTTAATTGGTTGAGTGATATGAGAGAGCTATAATAGCGCGTTTCTAATTGGATATGGATTAAAAAATAGGTGTGTCTTACAGAGATAAAATGAAGATAAAATGGTTCTCAGAATACCAATTCGGAGAGATTTTAAGGGTATTTTATCTCACTGATTTTAACAGAGATAAAATATTTTATCTGAGATAATATGGATCTCAGAATACCACCCCTGGCTTTTTAATAGGGTGACTGCACGCAGTAAAAAAATTCGCCCTTTTCACTGCATTTACACAGCCAAAAATGGTCATGGTTTTGAGGCAAAAATCAAAGTTTAACGCATTTCTGACATATGATCCTGTATTGTTATAAAAAATCCAAATTTAATGATTTTGGTATCAAATTAAAGAGAAGAAAATGCTCCAAATTATCTACTCAGTTTACATTTGGCTACTACACTAATTTCGATGTGGCATTAGAAAAGGAAGTTCAAAGTCTCGTATTTCGTAAATAAATGTACCATACCATATTTTTGTAAACTAGCGGGTTTTCGTAGTATTGATATTGGCAAATCCAATGGAAATACTCATTTTTCACCTTTTCTTTAGAATCAAGTGTCAGAATTAATTTCAAAATACCCTTCCCCCCCCCCTACTCCAGAAAGCCCAATGGCAATGCAAAACTGCACACAAAATATCTGCACTCTGTGTGTGGTCGTGTGTTTCAGCTGTGTGTGTGTTATGACAAATTATACTACAGAGCCTATTGGGAGCATTTGGTGGAATTTCATTCCAAATTCATTTGGTTATTTCTCAAAAACCAATTCATGGATTATGGTCCCCCCCCCCCCATGTCTGCGCGGTCTCCCAAGTCTGCGCACCCGCGTATCTGCGCGATTCTAGTAAAAGAAGATACGCAATGAGCATGAACTTTAGTATGCAATACATAGGTATTCATAAAAAAATCTGACTCAAAATGGTGGAAAATAATGAATTAAGGGCATTTCATGTGACGGCCTCAAAATGCAGCCTTTCTCATCATAATCCCTGAATCGTGTGCAAAGTGAATGAGTTTTTTTTTTTACAAAGTATAGAGACCTAGCCTTCAAGAAAATTACTATTCTGGGTACTTTTAAGTCGCTCTTTCTGTTGGTGATATAAGTTTTTCAAGACACTTAAATATTTTTGAAGCCTTCTTTTTTGTCTTTGGATTACCATATTACACATGTACGAGTTGGGTAGATTTTCAAAGTAGTTTCTATATCATATTGCTAAAGTATTATTCTATTTCATGTCAATAAAACTAAGTAAATAGAGGCTAGACCTAAGTTTAGTAAAGTTTTTTTATGCATATGTTTTAAGTATTTATGTGATATTATCTGAGCAATACAGTAAGTATGATGTGTTTTTTTTTTCAGGCAGGAAAACTCATAACAATGGAAGGAGAGACAACGAGAGATTGTATGAATATTCCAAGGGTAAGTATCTAGGATGGGAGTCCAATGTACAGACTGATAAATATATATAATCATCATTTTGGATTGTGGTTTTCTAGATATAGACCCTAAATGTATCAAATAGTAGCAATTGTGAAAGTCTATGTATTGGGATATATTGTCTCACATTACTTTCAATCAGTTCATGAAATATTGCTCACAAAGTTCCTGAAACTGCCATCTTGTCTTGACAAACAAGCTGTCCAGATAAAAACAGCAACTGTATATTATTGATTCCATGTCAGTTGCTCCACTATAAATTCCAAACACTAATTGAAATGACTGATTTCAATCCTGGGTTTATAACCTACCATAAGCATATTTCTAATTGGCAGAGGTTAATAACATGATAACAGGAGCTTTTATTCCATTAAAATTAGACCTCACAGTAGTGAATTTCAACAATAGAAACAAGAAAATTGACCAAATAATTACTTGGTCTGGTGGATTTAATGGCGGTTTGGCATAATAACACATTTGTCCTGTAAAGCAAAAACAAAAATCTCTGTTAATATGGATACATCAGGTTCAAGCAACAATGCTCTGAAAAGAATCTATTTAGGTTGAAGACCCTAAGTTCTGGTAAAATTTTCAAAATTAAGTGGTCTATTTATGACCTTGGTATTTACAGGGCTATAACAGGAAATTGTCCCTTGTGTAATTCGCGGGGAGACCCTTTTAGACCTCATAGTCCAGTAGAATAGTTCTTTCTTTTTAATGTTTGAGGATGAGTTTTGGCCCTCTGGTTTTCCTGTATTAGAGAGTGGGCCCTTGCTTCGCTAGATATGATGAATCTGAATAAAGGTAAATATTGAGCCCTATGTCTCAGACACATGTAACTCAGGCAAGTGTTTATGGAATGTGAATATATTACCATCAATCATTCTATCACAACGGTCTAAGATTTTTTATTTTAGGTATTTCTGTGTCCGGGTAACCTTGCCAATTTTGAATCAGGCACCCGAGAACCCCAAATTTGATATGGGTCTAGTTATTCTAATCCAGTCAAGAACTAGTCCATAAGCTTTGACTGTGCCACCATCTCTGGCTCTGGAGTCCAAGCAAAAGACACAAAGTTTGTCTTTTTACAGTTTTGGCGCTCCTTATGTTCCCTATGGAATGCAGTGGACAATGCTTTTGCTCACTGCAGCAAAAAACCACAAATCATGGCTTATAACAGTCACATGTTGACTGCCATTTATATTCTTTCTTACTTCTGTAGGTTCTTACTCCACCACTTGTTAAGAAATTCCGCAACACAACACGACCTGAGCCCCAAGTCAGGAGAGTTTTCTATGGGAAAGCAGATGACCCTGACGTTGCCTCTCCTGTATCTCATGGTGTTATTACTACAGGTTCATTAAAGGTATGTGAAAGGAATATTTGATTAACCCATAGTTGCTTGTTGCCATACTTGATAGTTATGTGTGTAAACCACCTTCTTGTACACCTCACATTGGGGGTGCTTTATAGCATTTCATTTCACCTGTTATTTCAGCTTTTTCTTAAACAACTTAATTTGTTAAATAGTGAGATTTTTTATGTATTGTTCTCTTCTAGATAGCCTTTGATATATATTACTGAGTATTATAGTGGTTTTAAATCTATAATTGTGTTTATTTTTTTTTCAGGCTGGAGAAGTTGTCAACCCCAAACCAAAGACGCTTTTTGAGCAACGGCTTGCTGACAAGAAAGAATCTCAGTATGCCAGTAAGCAGAAAGCACCTCTTGGCTCATCACATGATCAGAGGCCTGGCCTTCCCAAGGACATGAACCCTCTTGAGAAAACATTTGGCACTCCAAATATCTTTGGTAAATGAATGCACAATTATCAAACTTGTTTTATCAGATGAAATTAGTATATTTACTTAGTCACAAAGGAATAGACATACATACCTTGGCTTGTATGTGCTATGTAGTGCTTTCATTTGTCATGTTTAAATTCATCAAGCAAATTAAACATTGAGTTAGGTTTCTGCACTTTGACTGGTTAATTTTTTTTTAAAGTTTCACCATTTCTTTTTTTTTTATGAAATCACTAAGATTTACTTTTCTTAAATGATGAGATTTAGATAATTATTTGCAAATAGTTGTTTAAATACTCTTGTTTTAATATCAGCGAGCAAAAGTATACCTAGAAATTAGTTGTTTCCATCAGTGGAATGGCGTTTGATTTTGATAATTAAGTCTTGTTCTTTTGTTTAAAGCATTAATCAGTTCAGCTGAAATGAAATAGGGGGGGTGTTCTAATGAAGGTGTTCATTTTGTTGGTGTAACATGCAACCTCAGTTGAAATAGGATCTTACAGGATGTTGTTATTTCTCTCTTTTATGGATATTTTATGAAGTAATCTTGTTTTTACCATTAGATTGTTCGGCTGGAGAGCTTGTGAGTCCATCGAAGACATACCAGCAAGTTTATGTCGAGAGTGAAGAAGGTCGTGACCTCTACAGGAAAACACATCATAACTTTCATGTTGGAGAGCCAGTTGACAGGGATTATGACTGGTCACAGTACCCCAAAGATGGATTATTTGGCATCCCCACTCCACACGACAATGATGGCAAGAACGTCTCTCAAACTTTGAAATGGCTGCGAAATGATCAGTTGTAAGTTCTAGATCAATGATGTCCATAACTAAAGAATAGTGATTATGAGTCCATGACATTTGCCTTGCAACAGTTGATCATATATATATATATATATATATACATACATAAGAGCTACATACAAAGCAAAATATAAACTTCACCTCAAATCTGATGCTACAATGTAAACTAATACTAATCTTTATACCATTCAGAACCCAAACCCTATCACAACATTAAACATTTGTCTTCAGAGAAATTAAAGCCGGAACAACTGACTATGAAAATAGCATATGTCTTGTCACCCCTATGATTGTTTTGATAACATTCATTGTAATATTTATTTCAGGAAAATGAAAGAAGATGCCATCTTGTTTCTAAAAATTAAAATTTTGAGAAAAAAATCTAAATTAAAAAAAAAAATCGGAAGTTGGCAGCCGTGACGGGAAAGTGTAAATCAAATTAGTTTTGCAGCCGCTCCTATTAATGAAACTTAACTGGATCTGCCCCTGGGTATGTTATCGAGAGTGACTAATTGGTTGACTGTAGGATGCATAAAATTTTCAATGTAAATCAGTGAACTTGAATTTTTAAACAAAATTTTGTGCATAGTAACCTTAAAATGACAGGGCTATTTGAGATGTATTGAGGGGGGGGCATGATGGCCTCCCCTTCTAATCTCGGCCACCATTTGCGCGATTGCGTAAAAATTTGGCACACACATTCTTTACCACAGAAACTACAAGTCAGTTTAAAAAAAACTATAAAATATTTTTTGGGATAATTTATTCGGAATAGAAAATGCAAATTTATTTGTGAAAAGCATTACTTGCCTAGTTAAACATCCAATTTCACTTCCAAGTTTTATTTTTTTTCTCAGATGTCATTTGTAGTCTTTTTTAAAAGTTTCCCCCAAATAAATTGGGAAATGCCAAATGCCAAATTTTTCCTTGTGTATTTCTTTTTTTTTTAGAATTTCTTATGTATTTCTTTGTTTTTCTTTTTTTTTTCAATAGAAATTATTGCAGACCATTTTGCAATTGAATTCAAACCATAAATTAATTAAGCAGAACAATTAGAATGAAAAATAATCACATATTTATGATCTCCCGTAGACTTTGTACACAAAGTATAAATAAAGCCATTTTTTGGCATGACATTGTCTCAGAAAAAGTCATGTGGCATTGCGACACTTACCCGTACGTTGCAAATTTGGTCTCAAAAGTTGCGCAATACTTGTGCAAAAACAGTCATAAAATTTTGCAGCTCTATCTTTGTGGGTTTTGAAAATTGCAAAGTGTTGAGGGGGGGGGGGGCCTTTTAGGGTCAATGATCAATTTAGATTGGCTTATTTTGTTACATTCAAAGTTTGTAACCATTTACAACTTTGATCATCATACAGGGATAAAGGCACCAAGATCGTATCCAAACGCGTTGATGACTTCAGGGAGCGTACCCAGCCTCAGCTTGGACAGGTCCATGACCCCATCAAAGATACCCTGACAGTTCCTCCTGACCACTCCTTTGGTATCCTGATCAAACCTGATGAATATGGAGCAGGGGATCTTATGCATGGAAGGTACCCTGGTAGCTATCTCAGGGGGAAAGACAGAGAAAGGGGGACTTGTAGCCGCCATCAGACAACAGCTTAAGAAAGCCAACTATCACAATTTTAACAACCTGCAGGCTGCATTTAATCATTATGACAAGGTACGCTTGGTTTAAGAAAATGTTATTGCTTTCCTACCTCCCTTCCTCCTCCTCATTCTCTTTTACTTTCCATCAAAGAATGTGTAAGATCAGATACAAATTTATTCTTATCTCAGTTGCTAAATTATCAGAGTTTGGCAGCATTTAATTGTATCTCACAGTCTGTATATGACTTGCAGAATACCAGAGAGGTGACCTGATAAATATAGGGTAAAACAAAAACTATCCCCTTGTAATCAAGGACTCAGAATATTGAATATGAGAATTTGGAACATTGAATTAATTAAGTTATACTCAATTTGTGGATCCACCAACAAGTAGCCTATTGCACTTGTAAGAAATGTTATGTAATGCAAACAAGATCTATTATCTTGTTTGATAGAAGTTTGTTTTTTTGTAATTTATCCTTGACCAGAATGGTGACGGCAAGGTAGACATCAATGAGTTACGGCTCTGCTGTGATCAGTTCAGTCTTCCCATAGAACCAGAGCTCTTAGAGCAGCTCATTCTCTACTGCGATGCCAACTCAGACGGCTGCATCGATTACAACGAATTCGCGAACTTCCTCAACTGGAAGGACAAGATGAACGAAGGAGAGAGACTAACCAACCCTGCATCTGCTACTGTGAAAGATGAAGCAGAGGGAACAAAGGAAGGAACACCTGAAAGAATGAAGAAGCAGATAGACCAAGCCATTGGTGGTCATAGAACCTCTGCTCAGATGATCAATGCTGTGGTCGGTGGAGTCTCCACGAAAGGTAATCTCACTGATAACCTTTTTATCGTTTGTATTTTTATCATTCTCAAAGAGGCACTCTGTCTTGAGTTTTCCTTGTTGATCATGATGTGAGTTGCTAATATTGCAAAGTAGTGCATGACGTTGTGGCTTCCTGTGCATGAGGAGTTGGCTATTTTGGATGGGAAAATGAGAAAGTTTAACGTGCTAATCCTGTTTCCGATTGTTATTTATCTCAATGTAGATGAGATATTTAAGCTGTATGAAATATGAAAATCCATGTTTTTTTTATTTTTTCAAGTTCCCAAAATCTATCTATTAATGGAAGACTGTATTCTGGCTGGTAAGGCATGATCAAACCTGGAGAAAATTATTTCTGACATGACTCCTCACTGCATTGAATAAGAAATAGGTTAATAATACTGTAGAAATTTGCAATGAAAATGACCTTTTTATCTTTTTTCCTTTCTATAAAAAAGGTTACAGAACTTATGGTGTACCAACCGTCCGAAGCGATATCGCAGCTCCAAGAACAAAACGAATCAGTGACACAAAGAATTATGGTGATGAATCTGATGCATATGGTCTTATCAATCCATCTATGTACAGTAATAAGGGTATCTATGAGAAGGACTTTTTCCAGCCAAGAGAACCAGAACAAGTAAGTAACTCATAAAAAAAGGGAAGTCATCTCATTACTTCTGGAATCTTAAGAATTTTACCTGGGTGTCCCAAACCCTTCCTGAAATATCAAGAAGTGGTTGCTAATTATGGTCTTGTGTAGGTTCTTACAACTAGTTATTTTCACTGGTACTTTAATGTAGAGAGTCAAATGGAAATTAAAGTTTATTTCGTAGATCCTAACATTATTTCAAAGTCCAAATGTATTTTTCTTTTACCTCTGGCAAAAGCTAGCAAAAGCGTGTACTTCATACTTCATATATATCACTTTCACAACTTTCATAGCAGATCATGTTTGAAAGTGTCGATACATATATGCATGTTGCTTAATTTCAAAGGTTATGTATCATGAATTCTGCAGTCAAGGCTATGTTTACTGGTTTGGTACAAACACAAGAAACTTTACTGAGTTACTTGTAAGTTGTAACACTCGCCTGATTGTGTTATGTATTCAGAATTAGCCTGATTTCAATCTGATTGTTTCTGCAGGCTTTGTGATGTTATACTACCATCAAACTACATTGATTTTTAGTAGAGAAATAAGAGTATTCTGTTTTTAAACTTTTTAAACTGTCCAAACAGATCAAAGGAATTTTTTCCGACATTGGTGTTGAGATGGATCCAGAGACATTCCAGAAGCTATGGATGGTAGCATCTTCAAGGAGTGATGGAGGTCAGGTCAGTGTGGAAAGCTTTAGGAATGTCTTAGATGAGGTCCAAGCCTTGCAACTAACTGATGAAGCTCAGACGCTAGGAAGACCAGAACTGGTTTAAGCCACATTCCCATCTAGCCACCTCAGAACTCATTTAATGGTCATGAGGAAAAATATAAGTGATGGATGTCACAAATTTGAACTACCACAAATATTGCAAAGATGAGAAAGTTTACTGCAGAATCTTTCATATTGATATGAACTGTGTCCATTCTTCAAGTGCTGAACCAGTGACCTATTTATTTGGCTTGTGCATTACTCCATTTCAAGTCATGTGCCAAGATTCAAATTTCACAAGGAAATCAACATTTTGCATATATTTTGGGGGGAAAGGAGATTATTTTACCACAGATTTGTCATGTGGGGAAGATAAAATTTTACAATAATTCTGATGTCATTTGAGCTCTCCAGACTCAAATATAAAGAAATTGATGGAATAAAATAAAAGTCATTTTTAGCTAGGAATTATTCACCTGAATTAGATGTGTACATTTGATTATTATGTACACATTACAATGCTCTATTTGATATACAAATGTACAAACCAGTCTTCTTCATGATTAATTGTACTTAATCTATGCAAGTGCACATCACTCCACCCATCTTTTTTATCATCAATATTTCATTTTGTCAATTTGTTTCATACAATCTTGATTATTAGGTGGGGTTCATATAGTAAGAAAGGAAACTTTGAAGAAATGAGTTATTAGTGATATGTATCATATATTAGGACTTGCAGAGAACACCAACCTGCTGAATGCTGATCATTATTTCCACTATTTCTTCCAGTATACTTCATTATTTCTAAAAGTGAACTACTATATGTATGTGCCTTGATTAAGCAGATGTGCTTGTAGAATTAGATTTTGAAAAGTAATTTTCTAATTCCACCATTCTATGCACTATTACAAGTGTTCTGCAGTATTTTCACCCTACTACTGTTTACAAATCTATGTGTCTGTATATACATGTGTTTATCCATTGGTGCAGATCTAGCCATGTTTGAATACATAAATTGACTTGGTGCCTATACAAGTAAATCATTTTGCTTCAATAAGATATTTCAGTTTCATCATTGATGTTGGGACACAATGTATGGGGATTTTCAAATTCATTATTTAAATATTGAAAGGTCATGTCCACCCCAGAAAAATGTAGATTTGAATAAAGAAAAATCAAACTAGCATAACACTGAAAATTTTATCAAAATCTGATGTAAAATAAGAGAGTTATGACATTTTAAAGTTTGGTTTATTTTTCACAAAACATTGATATGCACAACTCGGTGACATGCAAATGAGACTGTCGATGATGTCCCTCACTCACTATTTCTTTTGTTCTTTATAGTTTTAATAATATAATATTTCACTTTGTAACAGATTTGACAATAAGGAACGACTTGACTGAACCATATAGTATTGAACAATGCTTATTTGACATGTTCAGGGGGGAATAAATCATTGTTTCACTTGACG
Organism: Lytechinus variegatus; assembly: GCF_018143015.1. NCBI lineage: Eukaryota > Metazoa > Echinodermata > Echinoidea > Temnopleuroida > Toxopneustidae > Lytechinus > Lytechinus variegatus. Next base: position 78,123,587 of record NC_054740.1, on the reverse strand, counting down.
ATCAAGAGAAAATTAAAATATTTCATATTTTATATAATAAAATACAAAAGAAATAGTGAGTGGATGATGTCATCAGTCTCCTCATTTGCATACCGATCAGGATGTGCATATAACTGTTTTATGAAATTAAGCAAAACTTTTAAATGCCATAACTTTCTTGTTTTACATCCGATTTTGATTAAATTGTGTTATGTTTGTTGGATTTTTCTCTTTTTATTCAAATCAATTTTTTGTTGGGGGGGACTTGTCCTTTAAGTCTGAATCATTCCAGTATGTACTAGAACAAGCTGCCTTTGTCAAGCTGTTTATGAAGTATAATCCGTCCACACTCATTTGTATGATTAATCTATTTACTAGTGTGTGCCTTGATAGTATTCAAACTAATCCACCGAATATCATCTATATTTCAATCTATGCAATTTTGAAATCATGATAATGCAGTCATGTAAATTTCTGTACTTATGTCAATCTTCTATCTTCCATTACATACATTACCTACTCATGATAATCTGCAAGAAGGTAGTGGGCTTTTGATTTTTACAATCCTACAGGACTTATAACTGACCTTTCAGTTTCAATGCAGTCTTTTTCAGTTGTTTGCACTGATATTAATTTATTATGATTCACATGTAGCAGCATAATTTTGCTTGTACGCGCAGTATTAAATTGATCAATTTATTCTGATTTCATGCGAATACTATATCTTGTGACTAGTATGGACTCGCTGTGTTTAAGAATTTATATAACATTTCACTAGGGTTAACAAGTAAGTTTCCATTATTTTTACACTGAGTTCTTTCACTCATGTGTAATATAAATTCATGCAGTGTCTTGATTATCTCTTGCAAGTACATGAAACTCACAACATTGATTTTATGCAACATTATTCCATCCAGGATCATTATACAGTGCCTCTTGTTTTCCAGATGTGTATTCTTTCAGTGTTTGCTATTCTACAAAATCGGTCATCATGTTTATTCACTCTCAAGTAGAGCTGTGTTACAATAGTCAAATCTGAATATGTATATTTTGTATATATAGTGTATTATAAAATATGAATCTATCAGTGTATGATATGCAATAAAATAAAACAAGGAAAATAGCTAGACTTTTGAGTGTTTATTTTGAACTGCAGTGTAAAGGTTTGTTCATTCAAGACATGATAAAACACTGTTTTCAGTAGGCCTACATAAATATTGAACAGCAACTGCCCCACTTTGTTCATGACAGCCTATTGGCCCATATTCTCAAAAGGGTTTCAATTGTACCATGGTACATAACCATGGACTATGCAGATCTATTTCATTAACGTGCTTCATTTTAAGCGCACTTTGCTGAAAGTGCGCATTTAATTGGATTTAACGTGTACACAATGAAATAAGCGTAATTATGTTTAAAAATATACATAGTCCATGGTTTTGTACCATTGAAACCTCTCTTGAGAATACGGGCCATTGGGTTTAGTCCAACCCAACAAAAAGTTGTGTTAAAAAAAAATTGAGAAGTTTTACTTCATTTTCACCAAGCATTGATATAATTAGTGATATGGGAATGGAGGAGCTAATGATGTCCATTACTAACTTATTATTTGAAATATTTTTAATTTCTAAAATCATGTATTGTAAATAAGTTGAGAGCTCATTTATCAACAAAGCAATGAAAAATGATAGGATATTTAATAAAATAAAATAGTGTATGACATCACCAGCTCTCTCATTTGCATATATCATATTTTATGAAAATAGCATTAAAGAAATGTAATTCCTAACTAATACTACATCAGATTATAGAAAATTTGATTAAAAGTCATGTGGGAGCAACTCCCAAATATGTGATTTCATAAAATGCCATTTTTGAATGATTCCCGATAACACTGTTTCTCGTTTGTGCTCCCAGAAGCATGTACTGCATAAAGTACTGATTGAATGCTGATGAAAAATAATTTTCCTGAAAAAAGCTTTTATACAAGACAGCATATGACAGAGCTGCTCATATAAGACATAAACAACCTCTAGAAATCCATAACTCTGCAATTCTTTGATAGATTTCTGAGTGTCATGTTTCCATTACTTGTGTTTCTCTCCTTTTTCCATTTTTATCAAAATAATCTAGTCTTCATGATAGACTTTCCTTGTTAACAAGCAGTGAATGGTAATACACTGTAAGTCTTTTGATAGTGAAAGACTGAAAGTAAAAAAGCACAGTAAAAAACAGAAATGTAATTTCCTTTTGTGTCAGGATGACATTTAATATTGAAAACAACCAATAGGCGCACAATGGATACAACATAGGAAGAAAAAGAAATAGTTTATGTAAGAAACATAGAGAGTAGCTTTGCTACATTAACATAAATTATAGTTACATATAATATCGTATCTTCTAATCTTGAAAATTTCATTACATTTACAGATAATCAAAACAAAATCTGTCAGTTTGTTACATAGGCTAAAAAATACTGGTTTACAGACATTCAGTCATAGCATAATTAAAATATGCAGAATGCACACAGATGTTAAGGACGGGATAAAAAACATGTTTTTCTTGCAACATCTCACTTTTTATTTCCTTCTGGTTATCAATACTATTGTGTCCATAATAGGTTAAAGCTTAGGGTTTTATTAGTACAACAATCATTAAAACTTTTACATATACCAGTAATATGATTTCCTTATTCTTTAATAATACAAAAAATAACAAATATTGAGTATTTTGGATATAATCCTTCTGCAAAGCCATCCACTCATTCAATTTGTGTTATTTTTACATTAGGATTGATTTATTCCCCCTTGGATTTTTACAGGTAAAATATAATGTAAAATCATACACAATATTGAGGGCATAAGTAAGACTTAAATGCACAAGATACCATTGGAACCATTCTCACATGTTTCGTCCATTTTAAACAAGCGTGGGTTATTATTCTAATGCACAGCACGAGCAATATGATGTGTATTACATGAAAACATCCTCATCTCAACACCTTGGAAAATTGCCAGATTGTGTACTGCCAACTCGAACACTCACCACATGGTCTACTCTCATTTAGTCTAACAACCATTTGGTCCATTAACCACTTCGTCTAATCACCATTTCCTCTCATAACCAGTTGATCTAATAATCATTTCATTTTCAATCATTTTGCACAATGAACACTTAGTCCAATTAGACCAAATGGTATATGGACTAAATGGCTATTGGACCAATTAGTTATTAGATGAAATGGTGAGTGGACAAATTGGCAATTAGACCATTTGGATAGTGGATAAACTGATGGTAGACGAAATAATAGTATATAATTGGCGACTGGACGAATTTGCATTAGACGAATTAAAAATAAACCAACACCTGACCAGTCAATAGAACTAGTCCATTAGCAGATTTTCCTGTCCGCTAAGATAAATTACTGGCTTTGTGATTGACTTTATAAGTCAAATCATTTGATTAGGATGCATATCACTATTTTGCAATAGAAATTTAGCATGTAATTAACAACTTCATATTATAGACCCTGTTACATCTATTTTTTATTCCTAGAACCAAGCCCAAGACAAGGGAAGCAAAATGGACAGTGGTCTGAATGATAACCCAAGAGGTGAATGAAAATCATTCATTTAGCTACTCCAACACTTTTCCAAACATTAATATAGCTAGTCCACAGTAGTCTTCTTTTTAAACTTTTAAATCCCAAGAAGTTTGATTGAACTGTCAATTAGGGTATGTGCATGAAGACTACATTCTAGTGTACAAATCGTCAGGAATTTGAAAACCACCTTAAGAACAATCTTGGGAATGACAGAAAATAGATGCAATAGGGTCTGAATGGTATATGCTGCCTCAAGGTAGAAAGTCCTGGTTTGGGTCTGCAACCAATTTTGGATTAAAAAAAAACATGTAACAGGGGGCAGAGTTACAATCAAACTTGGGGAAATTATGTCATATCTTTTAAATCAACAGCCAAGTATTGGCATATTCATTACGGTAATATCAGATGGGAAAACAAATATAACATTAAAAAAACCTTGTGCAGCCAGTACAAATTAAATTACCGTAAACCTCAATGTTGTAATGCTGTTGAATTATTATTCAAGAAAAGATAGTTTACAAAAGTAATTGGTGACATCATGACATGCAATAAACATGTTCATTTAAGAGTTTAATGTGCTCATCACACAGATCTTTGGAAAATATCTGAAAACTCAAAGCAAGCTACTGTAAGCATAAATGTACATTTTACAGTAGCAAGAGCAGAGAACACAAACAGAGTAGGCATGAAGTTTATACAATGAATACACTATTACAGAAGAGGAAAATTGGGAGAGATTTATAATCCCTTTCCCTTTAAGGCTATGAAAATGAACAATGTCCATTGACCACCTAAATCTACCACATAATAATGCATATAACACCTTCTAAATAAAGCACATAATTTTGTTTTTCTTATGGTTAGAATTCAGTCATGCACATATCATTTCATTAACTACACGTGTGTTACACAAAGATACATTCAGCAGATTCATTCTAATTTGAAAGTTATGGTTAGTCAAGATGAGATTAAATTCATTTTCATTGATGCAATTGAAAAACTATGAATGTACATATTTCACATGATTTGAACAAGTTATAATGGCGATTTCCTTTTCTACATATTTCTTTTAAAATGTTTCCCTTTGCAAATGAAATCATATTTGCATGCTAAAAATTAGACGCATATAGATTTATTTAACAATCAAGTATATGTATGAATTATACATGTACTTAACTGATCATACAAGTACTTGCAAATCACAATTTATAAGGAATAAAATAATCACCACACACATAAAAAAGTCATCTTTCCGTGTTTGCTTAATAATTTCAATGTCACTGGACTGCTTCGCAAGACAGAGCTTTAGCTCATTGACAAAACATTGCAACAGAAGAAATATTCATTGAACTTTTCAGATCATCTGTTTGCTAGACCTATAAAATACAGAATGTGGTGACCAATGATACAGGTCTGCTTTGATTGAACTTTGACGACAAGTTTTTCTATAATGCAATTTACTTGATTATCCTTCTTTTCTGATGCACAGGATTATATGCTATTATATGCTTTCCATTAGAAATATGAATTGCTCAGACTTAATGTCAAAATGTAGATGAACAGCAGACATATTATTATCCTTCATCCCCCAAAATAAGATCATGCAGAAATAGTCAGATTGGCAACTATCTACAATTTGCTTTTTAGCATAGAGAAGTACATAACACAGTCAGTGACTTGTCAGACCATTCACCTTTTTGTTCCACATTTACATTTCATAACAGATCTATTTGGTATCCAGTGGCACCAGTAGTACATTCTATTGAATTCCATTAGTTTTCTTTTAATCCAAACAACAAAACACTTTAAAACCCACAATCAAATCTGCAGCACACTTTTTATAAGGAAAATGGCATACACATTTCATATTCATAGATATTTCATTAAGTCCACACAATGAACTCACAGATTTCTAATATTCAATTTATCATACAGCATGATTTAACCACTCGACTTCCTTAATATTCAAATGCATTTTTTTTACAACTCTAACATTAATTTTCTTGAATTCAGATTGGTTATCATTATACGAAAGACTGATAGCTACTGCTATATGAAAAAAATCTTTCCACACCCTAGAAGTCGCACCAGTACCAGGGTGGTTTGATTGGTAAAGTGAGAGACAAGATGACCAAAAATTCTTTTTTTTTCTGACTGAAAAATATCATCTTTCTTCTGTATTTCTTCTCCCGCCATTCCCCCCCCCCCCCCCCCATACACACACATAAAAAGATTCCCATTTTTGTTTGGGGGCACTTTAAGCATCACCTGTTGAACTGCTTCTGGAATAGCTTGCTAGTTTTACATTTCCTACAATAAGGAGCCTTTGAATACATAAAGACTGGTGGCATTGATTCTACTTTGATGGATTTTAAAATGATACGAGGAGAAGGGGATCATCTGTTAATAGAATAATCATTTTGTTGATTTCACATCTTTCTAAAAAACATTACCAATTGAGTTGACACTTTCCATACAGCATGTAAGATATTTCATTGCTTTATCTTTGTATTACACAAAATTCGAAGTGAAATATAACCAGTTTAATTAATTGCAAATTCATCAGAGCCGTACCTAATTTGAAAAAACTAATCAATACCATAATTATTGCATATTTAAAATAATGTGTTGAAATTTAGTTATTAGCTTAAATTTCTTTATAGAAAAATAGCACCAGTAATGAAAAATAATATTATATCTAGCATAATGTAAATATAACACTCTAATAACTTAGTCTTAATACTAATTTTTACTACAGACAAATTCAAACAGTTTCTAAACATGTGCTCTCAAATTTATGCTTAATCCATTATTTTGGGCATACAACTTTTGCATCATGTCAGTTCCTTTACATGTATACTGTTCAAACACTTATTAGACCTTACATGTATCAGAAAAAGAATATATTCCTGTCATTGTTTTGATTGAGTAATTAAATTAATTAACAATATACTGAGAAACATCATAACTTGTATTACAAGTAAAAGATAACAGCCAAATAAAATGTTTGAGTTGACACCTAAATGCTACAACCAATGAAAGCACTCAATCAAACAAAGGCGCACAAAATCTGTGAAACTTCAAGGTGTTCACACAAGTATAATGATTTATGCTCATTTTATTTCAAGTGTGACCTTCTTGATGAAAGATGAAATTGAAAACCTATCACATTGTGCTGCCTTATTTCTCCAAAATGAGGTGACATTTCTTGTGAATTTACATGTATGGGTCAGTAGTAACAGAACTGTACTTCCTTTTATCGAGATAAAAACATGCTGCAACATCAAAGTCTTGACAATTCTGTACAAAGTAAAAATATCACCTTTTCTGTTTTATCTCTGAAGCAGAAATTTTTTAGACTTATGATTTTTTTTTGCTATAAGTTACTCATATAGGGCATGAAGTATGCAAATGACACGCAGACAAAAAAATATGAAATGTCACACAAGTTATAACAAAATGGTTTTCAATTTGCTTAAACAGACTCTTACAGTGGAGAAGGCATTATGAATATCAACCCAGGGGGTGGGGCTATCTTAGATTATTCAGCTTAGGGGAGGTTGACTAAAGCAGACTCCTATGTAGTTCTCAAACAGGCAAATTTTTCATATGAAAAAAAATATACCATGTCTACCAGATCAAGGCTTTGAGTTCATAAGTGCTGCATTAAATCTTGATTCATTTTGCAGTATTATCTTGCTGAATCGTTTTCTCCTTCTTTGGTGCATAAATGTACACTCTTAATATATACTTCTTTAGATTCGATGACTGAAAATTTTAATTATTCTGTCCATCGGTGAACTGGATTCAAGGTATGAACCATTGACCTATGATAACAGGGCCCAATAACGCATTGCAATTTATGTACAGTACAATTGATTGCCACTTGTTTACACATTGTTTACCAAAGATACACTTTACAATTACCACTTGTTGTGCATATATTTGTGGGACACAACTTTTAAAAGAAAACCTGGCAAATATGTGCACAATTTACCATTTTTGGCTGCTTGAATAAATCTGTAAAAAAACATCATAGACTATGTGTTAATACATTGGCTCAGTACTATATACAATAGAAAATGCTTATTTTTCAACACAACATGCAGTTAATATTATACTTTGTTAATGAAAATGACATTAAAAATTGTTCAATAACAAAAATGATCAAAAACTGATGTGGCATGAAACTAAACTGGAGAAAAAATTCTAGTTCCATGGCAAGACAGATTACAAATATTTGGTAAAATTTAGAATGTGTCACTTCACATGTAAACATTAAGAAAAAAAATCTCTTGATATTTTCTAGGAAGTGACAAATTTTAGCCTTTCATGAAACCAAGCTTAAAATGCTACAGAAGAAACAGATAAAGCTTTTTTTTTCATTCTTTCTTTTTTTGGACATGGCTCTCATATACAATAAATTTCTTGTTCTCTTCAAGTTAGTCCATAGATCTCTTATATTTATATGGCCACAGCATTCAGAATATACAACAGAATATTATTTCTGACATGGCAAATCTTTAACACATCCTAAATTAACCATTTGACATGTCTAAAAATTCTAGCTGATCCATTTAAGAACCTTGATCACCAACAGTGCTCCAGAACAGTGTAAATTGATATATCAGGCCAACAGCTAAACTAAAAGACTATTTATTCATCTCAATAAATCTACATGTAAATGCACACAAATAGAGTTTGCAATAACAAATAAAACCAAAGTATATCAGTTATGTACCATAGGTGATGGTTCTACAGAGTGAGATAATGGGATTTCAGAAACCATTTGAAAAAATATGAATGACTCTACAAACAACTGGAATATGGCAAGCTAAGTGTGCTTCTTGATTAGTCGAAATTGATTTTGATACTTGGTATAGGGTAAACATGCTGACTGCTAACGCACATTTTAGTGAAAAGAATATTTACAACAATAGACTGAATCTTTCACAAATTCAGTGAAACTTTGTGACATTGTCAGGGGAAACTGTGGCCTTAGATTTGGCAGTTCATATTCCAGTCATTTGAAGAGTTATGCATAACTTTAAGAATAGGTTTATGAAGTACATGTAAGTCCCTTGTTTACTAGAAGCTTTTCTGTCTATTGTGGGAATACAGGGAACCTCATGCCCATTCCTTCACCCACATTGCCCCATGCTCCCCCAAGGATATGGTGGATGGGAGGGGTTGTTCTGATGGGGAGGCATCTCTAATTCCTTCCCTTTCTTTTGCCTCATAAGATGTTGGTTCAGGTCTGGTCTGGCTATAAGGGGGATCCCACCCTGATGGTGGTGATGATCCATGTGGTGACTATGAGCATTGCCTGGTCTGGTATCAATGGGAGGGGAAAGTCCCTGCCTTTCTATCAGGTGACTTGGAAGAGATCTCTCAATCAACGGCATGGCCATGGCACGATCAAAATGAGTGTGGGAGTTATGGCTTCCTCCACTATTTGCACTGTTGTTCCCTTCTCCATTTCCAGTATGCCTCTCCATGTTGATCACAGATCTCTCTATAAGGGGGTTCCCTAGATGCTCCATGTTGCTATGACTTTCGCTGTGGTTGGGTCTGGAGTGGGTGTCCATGTTGTGCATTGTTGTGCTTTGTCTGTCCATGGAGGCTTGCCTCTCTCGATGGGATCGGTCAGCAGTCCTACTCTGCATGGGGGCTCCTCTGTTACTGTCCATCCCTGGAGGGCTGTCTGAAGAATCCATGCTAAGATCCATACCTTGTCTTTCAGGGTTGATTACGAGACCGAGCGGGAGATGGTTCATACCAGGATTGACCATCCTGCATTCTGAATACTGTGATGTTGGAGGGTTGTTGATGACTGTCTGGTTCCTTGCTTGGGATGCCTTTCTAGATGATGCTGCTCTGGTGCCTTTGGTCTTGGGTGCACCCTCCCCGCTCATCTTTGGACGTCCTAGATGAGGGTTGGCACACTTCCCCACCTGGACACCATGGTCTCGCTTCTTGTGTGTCTTAAGAGAGACATTATGGGTGAACGCTCTTTCACACAGGTCACACTTATAAGGTTTCTCTCCAGTATGTTGACGCATGTGAGCATTGAGTTGTGAACGCTGTACAAATCCACGTCCACATTCCTGGCACAGGATAGGTTTCACATCCCGATGAATTATATCATGCCGTTTCAATTGTCTCTGGAAAAGGAACCGTCGGTCACATATCTTGCAGACAAATGGAAGGTTACCTTGGTGACGGAGCTGATGATTCTTTAAGTATTTCGCCTTTCTAAAAACATCGCCACAAAGCTCACACATAAAAGTCTTTTCTTCAAGGGGTTTGGGGGGTTTCTCTTGATGACGTTTTTGGTGATTGCGCAGCAGGTTGAGGCGCCTATATACTTTGTGGCAGACGTCACACTCGTGTTCCTGCTTCGGTTTGTTATGTAGGAACTGGTGTTTGGGCAAGCTGTATATACTGACATATTCTTGACAGTCTGGACATTCTATCATGATAACTACCCAGCCTTGGAGTTCATACAACACATCGACATCCTCCTCGAGATTCGTAACCTGAGGATCATCCTGGCGATCTTTGAAGAGATCATCTGTCTGGCCATCTTCTCGAACAGCAACAGCTCTTCGATCACCACTTTCATTGACATCACCCTCTTTGTCTCCTTCATCTGCCTTCTTGCTGTTGGTGTCAGGTTCTCTATCACCCTCTTGGGCTTCACCTACACGAGCTGAAGTATTTGCCTCATCACCAACCAACAAAGACATATAACCACCCTTTAGAATACCCCCACCCATGGGAAATCCCTCCCCACCTGCTCTCTCATCCTCCCCTCCATTCTTATCATTAGAAAGCTTTAGTGCTGTCGTACTCTCATCATCAGGTGCATCTGTCACATTCTTGAGGACAGAACCATCACTTCTACCTGTTCCGGGAGTAGTCCTTGAAGAAGAAGTATCCAGCTCCGGGAGACTCCAGACCACTGTTAGACCGCATCTTTCAAAGTGGGGACCTAGGGACGTACGGAATCCAGCAATCTGGTCAGGATGCTCGTTCTGGATGTGGTCGATGACTTGGGTAATAAAACGGACTTCCAGAAGGCAGATCTTGCACTGGAATCGCTTGGCATATTTCATCATCTTCTTGATGCGACAACGATACCAAGTCTCTCCCCTGAAATGACAAATACAAAATATGTATCATCTAACATTGTCAAATAATCACTATGGCCTTAAATTTAACACCAGAAACTGTAAACTCCATGATTTCTTTAAAATCAAATTATACAGATCAACAACTTACTTTAATCTGGTTTTATCCAAATATTTTCTCTTCTTGGGAGGGAGCTTTTCTCCTCTTCTTATCAAACGTTTTCTTCCTCGCTGGGTTGGTTTGCGCTTGGTTTGTGGAGTTAAAAGGTCACTCAGTTCACCATCACTCAATTCTGTATCAGCTGCTAGTTTTGCTAGGCCCTAAACATTAAAAGAAGTATAAGATGTCAATATGATAGATTTTCAAGATTATAGCGAAAGTCTAAAATATCATAGAACATTCAATTTAATATAAAGTCTATGTATATTTTTATATCCCTAAAATAATGAAATGCTAATGTACTAACAAAAATTTTCCACTGTTAAATGAAATCCAGGTCATCTTAACCAAACTTAGCATAGTTACTAAAATATACTACATACAAGGTTCAAAGCTTCTTAGAGGGGACTATATATTTTTTAATGAAGGTAGAACGATTCAATCAAGAGATATATGCCTTTTTATTAAGATAAATTCATACTTTAAGTGATGTATATTAAAAAATGTATCCTAACTTTAAGGCATACAATCTCTTCATAATGGTTGTTGAGTTTGCTTTTTTTTTATTTTTACAAAGAATTAAAACTAATAAGAATCAATCAGAAAGCTTGAAAATCACCAAGAATTAGTATTTTCGATGGCCAGAAAATTATCTGCTGCGTCCTTTATTCTGACTAAGCATAACACATAGCATACTTATCTCCATTTAATCAAGGTTCTGCATTTGTACAACTACAATAAGAAGTACAAACAAGTGGAATGCCTCTGGCCGTCTCACCTGCATCACGCGGTTCAATATAGCAGCAGTGCTGACTTTGAATACTACTCTAACTCGCACAAGATGTACAGTGATACATGGTTACTCTTATGTCCACTTTTTATGAACTAGACCAATAAACTTACAGAGATATGATGGTTATTCAACAAAAAAACCCCAACATGGCCAAAGTTCATTGACCTTACATGACCTTTGACCTTGATCATGTGACCTGAAACTGGCACAGGATGTTCAGTGATACTTGGTTACTCTTATGTCCACTTTTTATGAACTAGACCAATAAACTTACAGAGATATGATGGTTATTCAACAAAAAACCCAAAATGGCCAAAGTTCATTGACCCTAAATGACCTTTGACCTTAATCATGAGACCTGAAACTTGCACAAAATGTTCAGTGATGCTTGATTACTATTATGTCCAAGTTTCATGAATCAGATCCATAAACTTTCAAAGTTATGATGGGAATTCAACAGATATCCCCAATTCGACCAAAGTTCATTGACCCTAAATGACCTTTGACCTTGGTCATGTGACGTGAAACTCGTGCAGGATGTTCAGTGATACTTGATTAACCTTATGTCCAAGTTTCATGAACTAGGTCCATATATTTTCTAAGTTCTGATGACATTTCAAAAACTTAACCTCAGGTTAAGATTTCGATGTTGATCCCTCCAACATGGTCTAAGTTCATTGACCCTAAATGACCTTTGACCTTGGTCATGTGACATGAAACTTTAATAGGATGTTCAGTAATACTTGATTAACCTTATGGCCAAGTTTTATTAACTAGGTCCATATACTTTCTAAGTTATGACGTCATTTCAAAAACTTAACTTCAGGTTAAGATTTGATGTTGACGCCGCCGCCGTCGGAAAAGCGGCGCCTGTAGTCTCACTCTGCTTCGCAGGTGAGACAAAAACTCTGGCTTTTGATGAGTATAGTGCATGCACACACAAACATATGACATTTATCTTCCAACGACTGAAAGCAGCACTTACCCTAGGAGAAGATGCCGAAGAGGAAGAGGATGATGAAGACTTTCTGTGTCCAGCGGGCATGTAATCACCATCTGCATCTTCATCATCAAAGAATTCATTGCCATCATCGTCATCATCTTCAGATCGCCAAATAACCTTCATTTCCTGTGGATCAGACATTGAGGTAAAATAAATATGAACATCACTATTTTTAAGCTCCCAATTCTCTAAAATGTCGCTGGCTATATGATGGAAACCAGTAAACTATTTAATACTTAATGCTGCTAATTCTTAATACTGCTACAATCAGCAAATGTCTCAAACTAAAATAATAGACAATGATTTGTAGCTCTTTATAAAAACAAAGAAATTATTCATCATGATCCTAAAACTAATAGAAGCCTCATGAAAAGATTTTTCGAGAGTCAAAGATTCAAAGACTTGAATGCTAACAACTTAACTGTTCTTGGAGAATACAGTAACTTTTGATCAACAGCCATTTGTAATACCATCATTGTTTGTCTTCATTTCTTGTGCAATTTCAACAGCTATATTCATATTTCATGTGGCTTGAAAAGGCCACCAGAAACACACTAAATTCTTACAACAGTTTGAACAGGTATAAAAGGATTAAAGTATATATTCCCATTTTCTGATAATGATCAAATAGCCATCATATCAAACTTCACAATCAGGCACTGAGTGGGGAAGAAAAAAAAAGAGGAAAATATTTTGTTGCAACAATCGAAGGAGCGGAGCAACCAAGCGGCAGGTGGGTGAGGAAGGGGGGTGTTCCCCCTCCCACGGCCGGGCGGGATGCTTTTTGATGAATGGTGAAATTTAAGTATACTTTTAATGACATTGTTACATGTAGATACTTTTTGAGTTGGCAAACTGTACAAAAAAAATACAGTGCTACTTCTGTAGTTATTGACATAGATCTAGTTCTATTACAAAGTCTGAATGTCAAGATCAAAGTTGAAAATTGACATAAGTAATTCGGTAACCAACTCCTGATTAGTCCTCTTCCAAAATCGGCTCTAACTTTGTTTGACATTATGAACAGTTTGAATAATTTAAAAAGCAATCCGCATCCATTTATCGGGCCTCAGCTCAGCAAACAACTCTGCGGCTAGTGTCCCGTACAATTCCAGCGCTAGCCATGTTTGCTTCATTCCGTGACAAAGTCATTGATTAGCGAATCACTGCAATTTCAAAAATAAGTTCAAATTTGGTGTGTCACCATGAACAAATCAGTACTCCATGACTGTAAAAATGATTTGTTTCCTAAGTTGAGGAAGTAAAATTTTAATCCGATAAAATTCTGAAACGATGAGATCATACGCGAGCACTCGACAAGAGAAATTGAAGCAGCAAGACTTTGGCAAAATGAGCTGGCCATCAGCAAACACTAGCGGGCTAATGTGCTGGTACTGCTACAGTGCTGTCCCGTTGCACATCACCGACACATGCGATGAAAACCAGCTCACACCTTTTGCTGGAATATTTCAACAGTCGTATTTACAAGTAGTATCGCCTCAATTACATACATTTCTACATAAAATTACGCATGTATATTTTAATGTCGGTTTTGCAAGGCTGACAATAAAATGGAAGAAATAGGAGGAAAAAATAGAAAATGCGGAAAAGAGCAAAGAAGCGTTGAAATGAATTCTTTAAAAACACGGAAATTCGCAGAAACACAAAGTCTCACATACCTGACAATATATTTTCAATGTTTATGACACAGGTATGAATATCAAGACTATAGTAAACTACAGAGCACTCATGTGTGGCTAACCACCTGGAAGCAGTCCTAAATTAATAGGTAGAATTGATGATGTCCTGTAAAGCAGTTTTATTTGAATTATACTAACCCTCGGCTGCTTATAAGGTACATTGTCACTAGGAACTTTCCGCTTCCCTTTGGGTCGTCCCCTCTTTCTCTTTGTGACTGCTGGTTCGGAGCCCTCCTGTGTTTTGATCGTAATTTTCTTGATGGCATCCTGCTGTTTCTGTAGTGCTGCCCTTCTCTTGGATTTCTTGGTGCGTGTGTCACTGGTCAACTTGATCTGAAGAATGTTGGGTTTGTATACAGGACGCCCTCTACTTGTCGTTCGAACAGGGATCTTGATCTTAGTGGCAGCTGCCTCAAGTCTGTTAATAATGGAGAGGGGAGATGATAATGATGATGTATCTCGTCCAATATACCTGCCCTATTCAACTGTAATGTGAGACCAAAGTTTAACCAGAGCTATCCCCTTGTATAGCAAAACATGTAACACAATGCTAAATAACGTTCATGACTTGTGTAGATATCTAACTTACATCCAGTGGCGTACCTAGTATTTTCCACAGGGGGGGGGCAAAAACGTCCGCCCAAAAATTTGACAAGCAGTCCTTCAAGGTCTTAATCACAAATAAATGATTTCATACCAGAAAGAAAAATTGAAAAGGTCTTCAAGCTCGTCAGGGGGGGGGGCAAAAAAGGTCTTTCAAGTACTTCAGGGGGGCAGGGATACTTCCTTTGCATGGGCTGTGGCTTGTCAGGGGGGGCAGACTGCTCCCCCGTAGGTACGCTAGTGCTTACATCCTTATTTTCATTTCATGTATATGTAGCTTTGCTGGAAATACTAAGAATGACTGCTAAGTACTTAACAAAGGATGGTGGGTTGACCCCCCCCCTCCCGCAATAATGAAACAGTACAATAAAAAAAATCTGGTCTGGTTAGATTTATAATTACTCTTTTAATTAACTTGCTCCTTCTAGGATTCAGATTAGCTAGGAAATATGCTAATGAAAATCTTACATACAACTTAGCAATGAATGATATACAAACCTCTGTTTGGATTTCTTCTTCTTCTTTTCTTTCTTCTCTAGTTGTTTGCAGTCTTTGTGGTCCGACCTAAAGTGAAATATATATATATATATCTATAGAATTTCAGTCAGATCAAACACACATTTTATTTTGTGCATTTTAAAATACATGTGCCACCAATGTTGACTTATCAGAGGCTTATGGGTGAATAAGGTTTTCCTAAGACATACAATCTGAGACTTCATGCTACCCACGAGTGAGAATTGACAAATCTAATTGAGCAATCAATCCCAATAAAAACATTTTCTGTTAGTACTTTCAACTGTGTAATGAATATTGATCACAAAATATCCTGAAATTACCATCTTGTCAGGACAACGCACCCATCCGGACATACAACAAATGGTAAACAAGGCTCGACATTAGCTGTGGCCCAGTGCCACCAGAAATTTACCTCGGGCAACCATTATTGAAAAATGCTCAGTTTCGATGGCCCGAGTCGGGCAATAATTTTCAAAGTGGCGCAATTTTTTCCCTGATTTTTTAGGCATTTATCAACTATCTACAGTTCAAATTGCAAGCCAGTTTGTCAAGTGACTTTTTATTTGATATACACACACACAAAGTTTGCATAGTCATGACAGTACACACCGCTAAAACACTGCTATCAGTCGGTCGGCATGAGCTTAAAGCTCGCAGCCTACAGACTCAGGAAGCTGCGATACAAAATGTTGTTGCAAAGAAATCTTCAACAGAATTTTGAAAATCTAAGGTAAAGCCACATTTTACACCAATGAAACGCCCTTCTACAATCCATATTGCTAAAATCTGGTGTACCCTGATTTTTTGCAAGCATTAAAAGGAGAAATTTAGACCCCTCGTTTGACTTAAAAGGATAGAGATCCAAATTAATTAATACACACAAAAACACACAGGTGAGTACATTACAGTCCCACATGTGCATTTGTATGTGTGTTTGTGCCTGGTTTCTTTTGAAGCTGTGTGTTTTCTAGCCAAAAGTAAACACATGGCCTTTTTTTATCATTTATAAATGACTTCTTAAACCACTCTTGAGAAAGTAAATACTAGGACTTTGGGAAGGCATTTCATTGATATAAACAAGTGGAATGCCTCTGGCCGTCTCACCTGCATCACGCGGTTCAATATAGCAGCAGTGCTGACTTTGAATACTACTCTAACTCGCACAAGATGTTCAGTGATACATGGTTACTCTTATGTCCACTTTTTATGAACTAAACCAATAAACTTACAGAGATATGATGGTTATTCAACAAAAAACCCCAACATGGCCAAAGTTCATTGACCTTACATGACCTTTGACCTTGGCTTGATAATGTGACCTGAAACTCGAACAGGATGTTCAGTGATACTTGATTACTCTTATGTACAAGTTTCATGAATCAGATCCATAAACTTTCAAAGTTATGATGGTAATTCAACAGATACACCCAATTCGGCCAAAGTTCATTGACCTTTGACCTTGGTCATGTGACCTGAAACGCGCACAGGATGTTTAGTGATACTTGATTACTCTAATGTCCAAGTTTAATGAACTAGACCAATAAACTTTCAAAGTTATGATGGTAATTCAACAGATACCCCCGATTCGGCCAAAGTTCATTGACCCTAAATGACCTTTGACCTTAATCATGAGACCTGACACTTGCACAAAATTTTCAGTGATGCTTGATTACTATTATGTCCAAGTTTCATGAATCAGATCCATAAACTTTCAAAGTTATGATGGGAATTCAACAGATATCCCCAATTCGGCCAAAGTTCATTGACCCTAAATGACCTTTGACCTTGGTCATGTGACGTGAAACTCATGCAGGATGTTCAGTGATAATTGATTAACCTTATGTCCAAGTTTCATGAACTAGGTCCATATATTTTCTAAGTTATGATGACATTTCAAAAACTTAACCTCAGGTTAAGATTTCGATGTTGATTCCTCCAACATGGTCTAAGTTCATTGACCCTAAATGACCTTTGACCTTGGTCATGTGACATGAAACTCTAATAGGATGTTCAGTAATACTTGATTAACCTTATGGCCAAGTCTTATTAACTAGGTCCATATACTTTCTAAGTTATGACGTCATTTCAAAAACTTAACCTCAGGTTAAGATTTGATGTTGACGCCGCCGCCGCCGTCGGAAAAGCGGCGCCTATAGTCTCACTTTGCTTCGCAGGTGAGACAAAAATGTGGATTTTTTCAATATTTCAGCACATATAGGAAATGACTTTTCTCACACTTTTTCTCTCCAGATTTAACTTTTGTCCTGCTTCCTAGTTTGTTATTTTTTTTGACAGTGTTTAAACTATTTATTCCCCTTCCCATTGACTTTGCCTGATTAAAAAATATTTTGCTACTGCTACTGACCAAAAAATAATTTATAATACAAAATAAAGGATGTAGAAATAGAAATGCCCCATTCCCGAAAGGCAAGTGAAAAATATTATCTTGGAATTTAATTATATTCCAATTTCCATTCAGAAAAGACTTACCACAGCTTTTAAACAGTATTTGTAATGACTTCTTTAGATCCCCTCCCCCATTTTTCTTTTCATTTCATTTCATTCATATTTCTTTTTTTTTCCTGTTCTTTGTTTTTTTTTTTTTCTTTCATTTCTTTTTTCTCTTGTTTTATTTCTCTTCTTTTTGAAATCATTTTGTATTGTATTTTTTTGAAAATATTTTTGCTTCTTTCCCCATTTTATGCATTGCTCTAATTTTGCAGCATATTTTTCTGTACTTTAATATGTTGAAATGGAGACAACAAAAATAAATTGGATTTGAGGCCTGCACACTTTAGGTTTTGGGATTCAAAGAGGAAGAAAGAAAAAATTATTTTGTATCCGAGTTTTTTATGCATAATTTATTTATGAGTTTATGTCTATATGTAGATCAAAGAAAAAACCTGGGAATAATACAATTCATTTATTCTTTCAATCATTTCATACAGAACAATATATATTTAACTACAAATCAATTTGCATAATATAATAACAGCAGCAAGGTTTACAAACAAGATGTAAATAGTGAAATAAAATTTGGTGGTCATGCTGGCTGCAGAATTAATATTTTAGAAGTTTGTGTGAAATTCATTTTTAGTGTTGTTCTTTGTTTTTACTTTTTTCTGGCCACCAAACTTTAATAACAGGTCTCAAAAAACATGATATAAGTTTTTGGTGGCCCAAATGGGGCATCACCAACCAAAAAAGTTAATGTGGAGCCTTGTGGTATATTATATGTAAGTTACTAGTAACACAATCGCTTGTTGTCTTCAGTGGTGCAGCATGTGGTGGAGCTCTGTGACTGAGTAACCATAGTACGATGGGGGGGGGTCCAGACACTTTAAATTTTGAAGCTCTCTTTTTTGTCTTTGGATTACACAAAAAATATGAATGCAATAACTCCTAGTTGTTATCTTCTTTAATGTTGTTCTTTATAATATTGCCTAATATTTTGTACTATCAAACTGATGAAACTTTGCTTGTTAGCTTTTCCAGATGGCTGTTCAAAATTGATTGTCCACACACACAAAAACTGGGTATAGTCTAGACTCTAGAACACTCTCGTTTCGAATTATCAATCTAACAATCATTGTTGTTTGTTGGATATAAAGGCCACCAGTCATGTTTGACTAATACCGCTAACTCATTTCCTCATTATTTCTTTTCATTTCATGGACTTTTGATATGCACAATTAACTGAACATGGAGGAAAGGAACATGACAAAGTGATAGATAAGGGGAGAATAATTGGAGAAAAGAGAAAGAGAAGAAAAAGAGTGGTGTTGAGAAAGCATTTTAGTTAGTAAGAAGAAAATATAACACCACTTAAAAAATAGATAAAAGTAAAAAAACCTAAAATCACATCCATGCAAATTTACAACACACAAGTCTACAGTTGTTATGCAGTGTTTTAAGACACATTTTTTTATGGGTGTTTTAAAACTGCAAATGAGGGAACTGATGACATCACTCACTCACTATTTCTTTTGTATTTTATTATATGAAATATTCTAATTTTCTTTTCATTTTTCTGTAAAACAAAGGTTTATTTCTGCATGAACATGTGGGGCTACTATTACTTAAGTTTCAGTCAAGTTGTTTATTGCCAAATCTGTAAAAATTGAAATATTGCATAATTCATACAATAAAACACAAAAGAATTAGTGAGTGAGGGACACCATCAATTCTCTCATTTGTATGTGAGTAAATTGTGCATAAAGAGTAAAGTTGCCAAACATTGGACAATTCCGAATATCGGACGAAAATGACTTCAACTCCCTCCCCATAACTACATGTACAGGGATCCGCATTGGCAGGGAACTTGCATGCATAAGATACATAAACATAGATCTGCTATTGAACTGCACACACAGTAGATCCAAGTTGCTGCACAAAAAAATATTCCAGGGGATAAATCCGAGGGTAAAATCCAGGCATGATTTTGACTTCCAGAAATTCTTATGACCCTCGCTAATTATAGACTCCAAGAGATCGATGACCAAAAAATCTTGTAAGGGGGAAGTGATTTCCGCCGGAAATATCGCTGCCGAGATCGCACATGATCCATCTATTGCAAAATATCTGCAATGGCCTCTGCGGGGGTTCCTTACGGCGGGAAATTATACACCCTTCCAAATATGGCACGATCCAAAACATTGGACATATTGGCCAACTGAATTTGAAATGCCTGCTGTTGACGCGCACGCACTCATTTTCAAAATGAAGTCGCGCGCAACTGAGCGAAGACATCCGATGTTCGGAGACGAAAGAGGTGTGTTTGGTAAGTAAATTCTCATTATTGGGGCAAAGAAGTTTTGCAGGTAAAACTTTACACCCACAACAAGGTATGTTATTAACCAATTTCTACATCAAAATTTTTGATATTAATTATTAAAATCGACATTTTCGTAGCTAAAATAAATTATTTTGACAATTAAGCAATTATTTTGGGGTCTAGAGCGCAATTTATATTGCCGAAATTGATCGCAGCTCACAACTCCAAAGTCCAATATTTGGAAACTGCAGCTGCATCCGATTTTGAGCAAAATTCAAACTTCTGGTAGTAAGTAAATAATTTCCGTTACCATAATTTTCTCGATTCTATTCAACATTTTTACTACGGAAATAGACATGATTTTTATTTGATTCGATGATTGTATTTTTGTTTAGGTCCAATTATGCTTAAGTGACTGATATTTGGACACTCTACTCTATTTTGTAAAAAAGAACCAAAACTTAAAGCTTAAATGTCTTAACTTTCTTATTTTACTACGTAATATCGTATGAGATTACGTGTATGAGAGAGCCCGTTACTGCGCATGCGTCAATTCGTTACTGCATGCAAATGGCGGCTTGCTGAGCCCCATTTTTTCTCGGAATATTTCCTCCTATATCGGCGGAATCTTCATCGTTTTCAACGATTTCTTCTTTGTTTATTCAACTAATTTCGAAGTAGCCTCTGTCAAACACACTTTTGTGGACAGAAGGCCTTTTCATCATGGAAAAATCTTCGCTTAAATCTGCTAATGACAAAACCACCACGAGTGGTACCTCGACCGCTTCCCAGGCCGCCACGGGCGGCGGACAGACAGCGTCGCAGCCTGCTACCCCTGCGGGGAGCGGAGCGGGAAGTCTACCAAGCCGAAGCAGGCCCGCTCGAATGGGTCCGTCAACAAAGCAAAGCATAAATCAGCAAATACCACAGACTCTCCCGAGGTCCTTACGAGGATGAATAAACTTGAGGACATGATGTCTAAAGTCCTACAAGCTCTACCACCACCGGTGGACGATTCCCATGTTGGAGTCAGGCCTAACATCAGGGCTAATCGCCACGGGCGAGAATCAGCTTCAAAGTTAAGCTCATCCCAACCACGTGTTGACGTTGCACCTATGGGTCCCACTTGGATCGGTGCTCAACCCAATTTTATATGACTCACCGGACTTAAGTCCAGACGAATTAGAGTCTGGTCAGATTGATGTCGATCATGATAGAGGAGCAGGCCTGGCGGATGAAACTTTTGTCCCGCCTATAGCGGCAAAATTTGCCCTTTCTGACATTGGGGAACCAGTCGATGATGGTATAGCGGAGTCAACTACATACCTGCTTAGTTACCAGCTAGAGCAAAAAGTGCTTATTGACACAGCTACCAGGTACCCTACTCCCAACAACTGCAGATTACTGGATGCACCCAAAGTAAACCCAGCTATCTGGGATAACCTTCCAACTTACTCTAAGTCTAATGACTTGAGACTTCAAAAAATTCAGAAATCACTGACACGAGGGCTAAATGCCTTTGTACACACGCTTTCATCTACTGACATTACTGAAAGCCAGCAAGATGCATTAGCACTTTTGTGCAATGCCAACTTTGAGATAAACTGCATGAGGAAGGAGTTGATAAAACCTGCCATGAACCCTCGCTTTAGGCACCTTTGTAAGCCTACCACACTAGTCACTGACTTGCTGTTTGGAAACTTGAGCAAACAAGTTAGAGAGCTCAACGAGGAACAGAAGGTTACTGCAGGGGTGATTAAGGGCCCCAATTGCAAACCCCAATCATCCATTCAGCATAACTATCACCCCTATAGTCGGGGTTCAGGACGGGGTGCACACTCACAGTATGCTAAGGCTGGATGGAAAAGAAGTGCAGCACCAGCCACTGCAACTCGTCCACCACCAGATAGTGAAGATCTGCATTTTTTAGACCAACGACCCAGGTGGAAGGACCGACAGTCCCCACCTCACGACAACCCTCAGAGGAAGCAGAAACAGCCTGCCCAAGTGCCACGTGCACACCACAAACAAGGTCACAGAACCAAGTAATTCCTGACGAGGTGAGAAATTACACATTTGCTTACCTTAGATCTACCTTTAGGCCCACTGTTGGAGGCCGACTGAAAAATTTTATGAAAATTGGCGTGAAATCACCTCAGATCCTTCCATTCTAAATGCTGCACAAGGATATAAAATTGAATTTGCGAAACCACCACCTTCACGAAGTTATCCCCCTTTCACTTTCAAGTGTAGTGGAGAGGAAGAAAAAGCTTTGTCAAATGAGATACAAAAGCTTCAGGAGAAAGATGTTATTGAACCCTGTCAAAGTGAGAAAGGGGAATATGTATCAAATATCTTCTCTAGGCCAAAAAAGAATGGTGGTCTTTGTCTTATTCTAGATCTATCAGATCTTAACAAGTATCTACCTTACCAGCATTTTAAGATGGAAAATATTTATACTGCGGTGCAACTTATCACGCAAAATTCTTTTCTTTCTTCAGTCGACCTCCAAGACGCCTATTATTCAGTCCCTATTCATAAAGATCATAGGAAGTACCTAAAATTCCTCTGGCAAGGCCAATTTTGGCGATTCAAAGCTTTGCCAAACGGGCTATGTTCAGCCCCTAGATTGTTCACAAAATTACTCAAACCATTGTTGGCTGATTTGAGGAAACAAGGACATGTGGTTGTGAGCTACCTAGATGATCTTCTCATTATTGCTGACTCAAAGCAGGATAATGAGAAAGCCCTAGAGGCTGTTGTTGAAAGTTTCTCAAAACTTGGTTTCTTAATCAATCCAGAAAAGTCTGTATTCACTCCGGTGACAGAAATCACTTTCTTAGGCTTCGTTCTCAACACAGAGAAAATGATAATGATAATGATAATGACCTTGCCAGAGGAAAAGGCCCAAGACATTATTAGCTTGTGCTTTGAATTGCTACATACTCCCAATCCTTCCCTAAGACACATAGCCAAAATTATTGTTGCTGCTCTACCTGCCACGAGATATGGTCCACTATTTTACAGGGCACTAGAGAATGACAAGATTGTCTCATTAAAAATGAATAGGGGTCATTTTGATAGGAAGATGACTTTGTCACCAGAAGCCAAGAAAGAATGGTGGTGGTGGATAGACAATGTGCAATTAACCTTCTCAATTTTGAGACGGTCCACACCACAACATGAAATTCGTACCGATGCCAGTGGTATCGGTTGGGGGGGCCACAGATCTGAAATCTAATACTGGTGGCAGATGGAACAGCATCAAACTTTTATATGCCCAGAATAATAGAATAAACTATCTTGAGACTAGGGCAGCTCTGCTGGGACTCAAATCTCTGTGCTCAGAGTTATGCGATACACATATATTGGTGCGTGTAGACAATGTCACAGCAGTGTCCTATATCAATTCCATGGGTGGCACTAAATCAAATGAGTGTAATAAGGCCGCAAGAGAATTGTGGATGTGGTGCAGAGAAAGGGATATCTGGGTCACAGCCATAGGCGGCGGAAGCGGGGGGGACGGGGGGGACGTGTCCCCCCCTAAATTTGAGGAGGGGGGGACGGTCCCCCCCTAAATTTGTTGTTGATGACCTTTTTTTTTTTTTTTTTGCTTGTCAATTTATTTTCCTACGTCCCCCCTAAAATTTTGGGGTTGAGAACCTTTTTTTTTTTTTGCTCGTCAAAATTTTTTTGGTTATCCCCTCCTAAAATTTTTGGCTTCCGCCGCCAATGGTCACAGCAGCCTACCTCCCTGGAAAACTCAATACCCAAGCTGATAAAATGTCAAGATCCTTTAATGACAGAACAGAATGGATGCTAAATAGAGATAAATTCCTTCAAATTGTGCATCATTTTGGTTTGCCCAAAATTGATCTGTTTGCTTCTAGACTCAACAAACAGTTAGAGAATTATGTTTCATGGTTGCCTGACCCAGAAGCAGTAGCAGTAGATGCTTTCACCCTCAAGTGGAAGGGGCTGGATTTCTATGCTTTTCCACCCTTTTGTCTTGTTGCTAAATGCCTCCAAAAAATAAATGAGGATAATGCATCGGGCATTTTAGTAGTCCCAAATTGGCCCACTCAGGCATGGTTCCCCCTCTTCAATAAAATGATAATTGGGAAACCCATGTTCCTCTCAAGAAGTGAATCACTACTTACACAACCTATTACTAATGAACCTCACCCTTTACATTCTCGCATTGATCTTGTCTGTTGCAGGTTATCACCAAACCCTTTGAAAATAAAGGTCTAAAACCTGGAACTGTAAAGATTATTATTTCTTCATGGTGCAAGTCAACAAAGAAACAGTATGCAATATACATGAAGAAGTGGAAAAGTTTCTGTGAAACATTAAGCTCGGATCATTTGAATGCAGACGTGACTGTTGTGTTAGATTTCTTGAGCAAACTTTATTACAAGGACAATGCTGGATATGTTTTGAACTGTGCACGGAGTGCTCTATCTTCCTTTCTTAATTTACTGGACACCCCTTATTCAGTTGGAACTCACCCGCTCATCAAGCATTTCATGAGAGGTGTGTTTCATCTTCGTCCTCCCACAGCAAGATATAAAGAGATTTGGGATGTCAGCCATGTCCTTAATTACCTACGTTCTCTTTCACCAGCAAGTTCATTGACTCTTAAAATGTTAACGCTGAAACTATGTATGATTATTGCGCTGACCTCTGCGCAACGTGTTCAAACACTCCACCTCATGAAACTGGACAAAATGAGTTTGTCTAACAGCGCAGTCTCTTTCCACTTTGAGGAACTGTTCAAACAGTCGAAACCAGGTAATTTAGATACATCTGTAACCCTGGAAGCTTATCCCCAAGATAAGAGACTTTGTGTTGTAAGATACTTAAAGTACTACTTGAAGCTGACTAGACCAATCAGAAAAAATGAACAGAGATTGTTCATCAGTTTTAAGAAGCCACACAAAAGGGTTTCAGCTCAGACAATTTCCAGATGGTTAAAATATGTACTGAGTTCAGCAGGCATTGATACAGTCAAGTACAAGGCCCATTCTACTAGAGCGGCTTCAACGTCGGCAGCAAAGAACAATGACTTGCCAGTATCAGCTATACTAAGCCAAGCAGGCTGGTCAAATGAAAGGACTTTCAAGACTTTCTATGATAAACCAGTGGATAGTGGAAGGACCTTCTCTCAGACCATCCTAAGCCATTAGTCTACAAGATAGTCCTGCTTTATTCCTTAAGTGGTATGTGTCATGAATATGACTCCTGTTTTACTAGAAGGCGACAGTGTTGCTTTAAAATCTCATATACGTAATCTCATACGATATTACGTAGTAAAATATGAAAATTAAACGAGAACTTACCATTTGAAGTTTAATTGATATTTTATTAGTAATAAGAGGAGGAGATTACGTCCCTCCTCACCCTCCCATGTACTTCAAACGCTAAATCAGTTCTCGAAAAATTTATACACAATCGCCTTCTACTCTACGAAAATTGACGCATGCGCATTTACGGGCTCTCTCATACACGTAATCTCCTCCTCTTATTACTAATAAAATATCAATTAAACTTCAAACGGTAAGTTCTCGTTTAATTTTCATATTTTACTTTATACTTTTTCATGTTTACATCTGAATTTGATGAAATTTTCAGCATTATTCTTGTCTGATTTTTCTCTATTGATTTAAGGTAGACTTGACATTTAACAAAGTAACAGTTACAGCTAGACTCGCTCCTCATACTCATAGTTGGTCATACATCTTATCACCCCCTGCCCCCCGCCCCCCCCCCCCCCCATACCCAGTCCCAGACGCACATATTCCACTGCAATACACATTTATTCATAGATGGGACCACGATAACTACGTTATTTACCAAAAATTCATGAGGAACCCTGCCAGCCGGGCGTCGCTTTTGATGCCAGAAATGCCCAGGAAACTCTTCAAATTTGCCCATTTCCCGAACTCTTCTTCAAGTGAAATATTTGTACATTCAATTTCTTCATCTTCTAGCTGGCAAGAACTCTCTTGAACTGCATCGTCAGGATTTTCTTCCTCTTTAATTTCCACATCCAATGGATTTTTCTGAACCTCTTCGTCCATAGCACCTTCCAACGCCTCCATATTGCATGTCGGTCTGGCCAGTCTTACAATCAGACGCGACGCGGAATATTTTTATGCAACTTTTTTTTTTTGGGGGGGGGAAATGTGTAATATACTAGTAAGACATATTTCTATCATCATCATTACCAAAAGGATAGCACTGTGACAGGGTATACCATTTTTTGTTTTATCTATCCCCTCCTATTAGATAATATGAATGAAATGTTGAAAAGGGGAGAGAAGAAAATAGTTTATTATACTAGCTAGTTTCTCCCTTTTTTCAACAGGAAAAAGCTACCGGGCCAGGCAGAAGGCTTGAATTGCATGGTTACAAAGGTTTTTAAATCCGCGACCAGTTTAAAGGTCAAGTCCACCTCAGAAAAATGTTGATTTGAATCAATAAAGAAAAATCAGACAAGCAAAATGCTGAAGATTTCATCAAAATCGGATGTAAAATAAGAAAGTTGTGACATTTCAAAGTTTTGCTTATTTTGAACAAAATAGTTATATGAACGAGCCAGTTACATCCAAATGAGAGAGTTGATGATGTCACTCACTCACTATTTCTTTTGTTTTTTATTGTTTGAATTATACAATATTTCAATTTTTACGCGGAATTTGACGATTAGGACCTCCTTGCCTGAAGCACAAAATGTTAAAATAATGGATTTCCACGTGTTCAGGGAGGAATGAAACTTCATTTCACATGACAATGACGAGAAAATAAAAATATTTCATATTTTAAACAATAAAAAACAAAAGAAATAGTGAGTGAATGACATCATCGACTCTCTCATCTGGATGTAACTGGCTCGTTCATACAACTGTTTTTGTGAAATGAAGCGAAATTTTAAAATGCCATAACCTTCTCATCTTACATCCGATTTTGATGAAATTTTCAGTGTTATGCTTGTTGAATTTTTCACTTTTTATTCAAATTAAGTTTTTGTTGGGGTGGACTTGTCCTTTAAGCACATTTTTAACAGAACAAAGTATATGCCTAAACGAGTGCGAGCTAGTTTTTATTGAGATTGAGACCCTGATTTTTTTTTAAATGGCCCATTCTGAGCACTTTTTATAGTGGATAATAAATTTTTAAAAACTATTGAATTGCGAAGAGCGAGCTAAAAACTTTCTCTTTTCGAAATTACAAGTATCACATCTTGAAATGAACTTGAAATGAAAATTCCGACCTGAAAACCTGGACATTCTGTGCACTTTTTGTAATCATGAAAAACATGGCTTTCTATACCTAAATGATGCGAGAGCGGGCTGAAAATTGGTGATATTTCAATCTGATATGAAAATTGGATATTTCAAGCACGTTTTCAATAATAAGAACGACTAGATAAAACAAAGATTGCGAGCACGTTTTACGAACTTTTTAAGCACTGGAATTTAGTAAATAATTATGCGAATTAGACCTTGAAACAAACACTTTTTGTAATCATGAACAATATGCCTACCCATCGTACGCAAGATTACAGTGATGAGGATAAACTAAGAAAATTTCATACAGACAAAATAATAGTGAGTGGATGATGTCATCAGTTGCTTCGTTTGTTTTGTGAAATTAAGCGAAATTATAAAATGTCATAAATTTCTTATTCTACATCCGATTTTGATGAAATTTTCAGTGTTATATGCTTGATGTTTTTTTTTCTTTTTATCCAAATTAACTTTCGGTGAGATTGACTTGTCTTTAAAGCAGAGTGCCTTTTGAATAGTAGGCCTAATAATGCCAATACTTTCCAATTTTATTTTATAATAAGTCTTAATTAAAACATTTTTTTTTCAGATTTCTTTTAAGTTTAGCTTCAAATAAAGGTGCATCATCTAGGTAGGCATGCATTTCAGAAAACATAGTGAAATAAATATCTTTTTTATTGATTCTATGATAAAGTAGATTTTGAAACTATAAACTTGCCTGGTATTAAATATGATGTTGAAATACAATTATATATAATAATATATTATTCATTCATTCAGGTTACCCTATATATTTATTTAATGGCGGGGGATGCATGGCTGGATGCTAAACATCGCCACTACACAAGTGTAAAAACCCTTGTAATTTAATCAAGCCAACATCTACGTACCCACCCGTCCCCTCTCCCCTCTC
Source organism: Lytechinus variegatus (assembly GCF_018143015.1). NCBI lineage: Eukaryota > Metazoa > Echinodermata > Echinoidea > Temnopleuroida > Toxopneustidae > Lytechinus > Lytechinus variegatus. The sequence continues at coordinate 78,095,114 of NC_054740.1, read as the reverse complement.
CTATGAGGGTCCTTCCCCCGAGGTCCTTCCCACATCACGAAAGAAAGGTCTTTTATTTATTTTTTTAAATATTTTTTTTAAAGAAAATACGTCAGCGTCTGAATACTGCACTAACTGCACTGACGAAAAGAAGCCTTGCTAGGTGGGACAATTCAAGTTCTTCAAATTGACTTTAAGATGCTCCTTAAAACAGGTACGGATATGTGTAATCGAAACAAAAAGTCAAAACCGAATATTATGTTCGTTAGAATTAAATGATCTATCATTAATTTTTGGACACGCAAGCAAAATGATGCAGAGTGTAGAAATATTGAGGATTTGTAAAATTTAACTTAGTTTTTCACTTAGTCCCATATACGGTTATTTATGTGAGATTGTCCGCGCGCGTTTGTTTCGGTGCCGCCGCCTATCTGTTTGTATGTGCGCGTGCGGGGGGGGCTAGCAAATTAACTTGAGTTTCAACTTAAATTAATTGTTATCACACACCAAAATTCTCTTGATAATGTTCCTGATATATTATTGTATGAGTAAGTGAGCCAAAATTAAAAAAACCTCGGCCAAATCGTGTTTTGGAAACCACTCATAGATTTGTGTACGCGCATTATATTTGTGTACAAAGTGAATGGAGGTGGAAATAGGGAACCGTGCGTGCGACTGAATAAAGCGCTGCTGTACGAAGTGAATGGTGGTACCTATATCACGATAATGCCAAAACCTCTAGACTAGAGTCTAGGCCTATAAATATATTTTTGAAAATAGGTAGACTAAAAAAACGGTTTGTCTCTGTAAGACCCCCGGAGGGGCCACTTACATTGAAGAGTGGATACCATGCGCGACCCAAAAAACACGTAAAAAGGATGTCTTTTTCACGATAGGGCACGTTACGTACGTAACGTGATAAGGGTGTCAAAAACACAAAAATAATGAAAAAAGGTATCTATTTCGCTAGGAAAATTACGTGTTTAGGGTCGAATTTGCGGGGATGATAAAACAAAATTAAAATGTTTTATAAAGGATGTCCTTTTTGCCCCAACACTACGTGTTTAGAGTCCGATTTGCGCGAGGTGTAGAAGTGGGGTCGTACTACACCAAATAAGGTAAAGCCGACGACCGAAGGAACCGTAACAATAAAAAATTCCTGTACTTGTTTAGGTTCATTTCAGGGAATATTTGCCAAGAGTATTGTTTTGTTTCCAATACTTGTTAAGGGTAGGGTATCATATCCCTATACTTGTTAAGGGGGCATTTTCAGAATATGGAAATTACGCGTTTAGGGTGCTTTTCGAGACCCCTTTGTCGCGCATGGTATCCACTCGTGAATGGAAGTGGCCCCCCCGGGGTAAGACCACTTGTTCACTGCAACCATCCTGCCTGTGGGGAATCTACAGGTAGGACTATGTTATGCCAATGCTGTTAATAGCACACAATAAAAACATATTTAAAAAAATCATTAAAATATCACTTTTGTGACCAAAATTACTCATTTCCATACAGTTGCAATTTATTTTTCATTAGTAACTTGGGAAAATTTTTGTATTCACCAGAGCGCTCAAAAACTTGAATTTTGGGAATATTTTTGTATACGCCCTCTATTGGTGGAAAGTAATGTGGTAAGAAAATTTTCATTTTTCAATCTCTACTTTCAATAAAGGGGAATCCAGCCTTCGCCATAGAATGTTGTGGTTGGGAAGGAGAAAAATGAATTAAACAGAATGGTGAAAGTTTGAAAGAAATCGAACAAGCAATAAGAAAGTTATAGCTGCTTTAAAATTGAGATCACTAATATCATGTAGATTTCAAATTGGCAACTGGGTAAGTAAATTATGACGAGGGCAAGGACAACTTTCTCATAGGCCATGTACTTTATTATCAGGGATTGTGGTTTTCTCCTATAAGTACCCATTCCCCTGGGGCAGTAATCTAAATATAACCCAGGTAGTAGTTGTTTAATGTCCTCATGAAAGAAAAAAATAATTTGAAATGAAACTTTTGGGGAAAATGACATTTTAGCCAGAATATGTATTGGAGTACATGGAAGAAAAAAATTATTATATACGTAACTTGATTTAAAGCGTTATGCGAAGTTGGCAAAGTGTCCAATCATTTTACTGTAAAGAGTTTGGTGGAACATTAATTGACAAATGAACGGTAGCACTTACGGGACTCCGTTCAAGGTACGTAGAATTTTCTATATTTTTTGCTTAATTTGTCATCGCTTTGAATATTTTCCAAAAAGTATTATCGTCACCAAAAAACAAAAATATTATAAAAAGTATGTTTTTAAGTTATTGCTTTTATTGGTGTCTCTATTTTATCAAACAATCATTGGAATGGCTCATACAATGAATAACAGATCTAGTTTATAAAATACCGACAAGCTGAAGTAAGGTTGTGAATTGTATGAGCGCCACCATCGACCTTCCTTTTATTTCCGTTGAAGAGACGTGGGAAGCCTGGGAACTTTCCAGGCCGAGGTAAGCGATTTTGCTTTTTTTACATGCTTTTTCCATTAATATAATATGTAAAATTGAAAATGGAACACTTTTTACCAGCAAAAGCCCTGGTGAGTAGCGGAATAAGTTTCGGCTAACATTATTCGTGTTATGAAGCGATGTTAACCAACAATTCTAAAATCCATACTGTAAACATGTACTTGGTGTGAAGTTTGTATAGCATACTAACCTCGCAATATGTGTGAGTAGGCCAGTGCCACTTAATCAATGAACAAGGTTATGATATAACCTGTACCTGATTACCTGTCATGCCTATGTGTAGGGGCCTATTTTAATTTTTTTGTTTACAATCTAACTTGCATTCATTAAAATTTTTTTCTTGCAGTCAGGCAGTGACCACTTATTAGTGTCTTTAGTGTAACCCCTATCATTTGGTCACTGCAAATTGTGAACTCCAGAAGTTTTCAATGGTTTCACCAACTCAATGATGGCAATGTTTTGGGCTGCATGAGCCATCCTGTGTGTTAGCTCAGTTAAAAGAGTGTCCATCTCACAACCAGGAGGTTGGGAGTTCAAACCCGGCTGCGTCAGACCGTAAAAGATGGGAGTTGCTTCTACCATGTTTGGCATTACCGGTAAATGATAATGATATAGAGGATAAACTCTATTGAAAGCATTTTTGATCTGGCGCTGCACAGTGAAAATGAAAATGAATTTTCAAACTATTTTCATTTCAAATTTCTATTTAACTGTAACAATGAAATAAATATTTTCATTTAAAAAAATATCCTTCTCAATCTTATATTCACTTCTTTATAATTCTCTTCCTGACAGGTATGTCTATTTGTCTCTCAGCGAGACAGTTTCCATCAACAAGCATGATGATGAGGATGATGGCTACAGCTGCTGCTACAAACAGCAAGGCAAATCTGGCGAAGCTGAGAAGGAAAACTGGGTTCAGTTTTGTAAACTGCCGGAAGGCCCTTGAGAAATTCAATAACGATGTTGATCAGGTAATGTTTGACCCTTTTGTTACATTGAAATGTTAAAGTGATTGTTCAAAATTTTACCATTGCTTTTCACAGGCTTTTATGTTACTCACAAAACCTTTGTTATGTTATGAAATTGAGCAATTAGTGCATGCAACAAAATGCAAACATATGAAGAAAACCACATCAAACCAGTTATTTTTATAAATGATATTGGAAAGCATCTTGTATTCTGGATGTAGAGCAGATTTGAAGCACAAACATCACTAGTTTACTCTATGCCCCACACATGTTTTTGTATTTTAGGCAGAGGTTTGGTTGAGAGAGCAGGCCCAAAAGGAAGGTTGGAGCAAGGCTACCAAGCTACAGGGAAGAGTTACAGCTCAGGGTCTTATAGGGGTCATGTGTCAGTCTAACTCTGCTATTATGGTTGAGGTAATACTTTAACCCAATTTTGTACATTCTTTCTGAATGCTTCCAAAGGCACACATCATATCATGTAATGTAATCAACGTTGGGATTTCATAAGAAAATAAAACTAATGCAATACACAACAAATTTCTCAAATCAAACCTTTTTTTAAAAAAATACATTTGATCAGAATCTTACAGAGAGTGATATGGTAAATGTAAATTGTTTTTAAATGTTATTTAAAGAATTCTAATTTAAGATTTTAAATGCGTGTAAATCATCCTTAAAAAATGAAAAATAAACATTTTCATGTATTTGTACTAATTTGATAGATATGGGCCTTGAAATCAGCCTTTCCATTTCATTTCTTCTTTTTCCTTGTTCACAGGTGAATTGCGAGACTGATTTTGTAGCACGTAATGCCAAGTTCCAGAACCTTGTTAGCCATGTAGCATCTGCTGCCCTCCTAAGTCAGAAAGGCAAACATGCAAATCAAGATATTTTGAAAGTGAGTTGAGTTACAATATGTGTACAATGGGAGGTTGAATATTAACTTTATAACATACGGAACAGAAAAACATAGACAATGTCACATCTGGTTCCCTATAGTTGAAGCAAACTCAAGTAGTAACAATGCTCAATGATCTAAAAAGAAAAAAATTGATATCAAGATAAGTTGCCGTTAGTTCATCTTCCACTGTTCTACTAAACATCTTGGGAGCGTTTTATGAACAATCCTGTCAGACGTTTTATCCGACCATTACTATGGTAACAGTGCCTCTAAGCAAACCATAATCAAGGAAAGTTTTCAGACCTGACAACGTTGTCGGTCAAAAATGTCGAGTCTAGAATTGAATGTTTGCTTACACAATATTTTCTTACTTAATCAACACCAGATGGGTGTTTCATAAAGTTGTTTGTAAAGTTATGAAAGACTTTATGCACGACTGGAACATGTTCTTATGTCATAAACTAAATTACATGGGACATCACATAGCACAAGAAAGGATCACCTGTCATGCGTAAAGTCATTCATATCTTACAAACCTGCTAATTGTCTATTTATCTGTTTGTTCTCATTCCACACGGTCTAATCCTAGTTAGTGTACAACCAGTTCACCTCTTAATAATTTGGTCTAATTTTATTTAGCCCATTTACTGCTTTGTATGTATCCACTTTACCTAACACCAATTAGTATGTATGATTAGGTGAACTTTTTATGAAAGAAATGTTCATTTGAAAAGTGCTGAATAATATGTAGACAAAATGGAAAATAGACCTTACATGCGTAAGAATGAATGACTAAGTGGGTTTAACCATGGTGGTATTACATGATCTGAGAATTAGACCATCTGCTAGTAGACCTGGGGGGTATTCTGAAAAGTCTCGTAAGTTTACACTTAAATTTCCTTTTAAGTTACCCATTTAATGGAGCGCTAATGTACCTCGAAATTCGTATTCTGAAACTCTATTAGCGCTCAATTAAGTCCCTTTAGGCCACTCCCCTACTGAGCCGAATTAGCCAATCAAATGCGCTCTTACAACGTAAAAATTTCTCCTAGCGCGCAGTGTCTCTTCACTTTGCTGCCTTGCAGCGCAGCGCCTGGCTGCTGCAGGTGCACTGCACCACGATCTTGAAAAAAAGAATTTTTGCTGAAATCTAAAGCAATTGCATCGGAGATTAGAGGTTCGTTATATTGTTGAAATTAACTGTTGTCTTTTCCCTTTCGATTCATCCACCCAGTACCTAGACTATGCAACTAGATTGTTTACTTGGATGATGTGCTAACAAGTTAATTCATCAATCCTTACCTATGTATGAGAAAATGTGGTGTGTTCTGAAAAACAAGTATGCTGAAATTGTCCTTGCAAAAATGCACACAGCACTTCTATGTATTATTGCTTGTAAAACTCCTATCTACTAACTGAATGCATAGTCAATTTGTTAATTATTCAGCAAATCAAACAGAATCATTTGGTACTTAAAGGGTGGTTGGGGCTGAAAGTATTTATAACTAAAAAATAGAGTAGAATTCACTGAGCAAACTGCCGAAAATTTCTTCAAAAAATCGGATAACAAATAACAAAGTTATTGAAGTTTAAAGATAAACAATATTTTTTTATGAAAACAGTCGTCATGAATATTCATTTAATGATGTCACATTCCCACTTGTTCTTTTGTATTTTGTTAAAAGAAATTAGGTTATATTCAAAATTTTTTTCCAAGAACTAGAAAAATAGATTGACAACTGATTTAGTGCATTGGATATTCATTGCTGCAACTTATTTCATACAAGGGAGACATATCATTCACACATGTGAATGAAATAATGAAAAAAATATGATGTCACATTTCCCACTTGTTCTTTTGTATTTTGTGTATAAGAAATTAGGTTTATTCAAATTTTTTTTCCAAGAACTAGAAAAAATAGATTGACAACAGATTTAATGCATTGGATATATCATTGCTGCAACTTATTTCATTACAAGGGAGACATATTATTCACACATGTATGAAATAATGAAAAAAATATGATTTCATGTAATAACATAAGAAAACAGAAAGTGGAGATGTGACATCATCAGCCCACCTAATGAATATTCATGACGACTGTTTTCACAAAATATTGCTAAACTTTAAACTTCAATAACTTTATTATTTGTTATCCCGATTTTGATGAAATTTTCAGCATTTTGCTCAATGAATTGTACTTTATGTATGAAGATATAAATATTTCAACCGGGCCATCCCTTTAACGTTTATTTATACACCCAACCTCATAAGTGTGCATTTTGTTGAATTCCGTTTGCATTCATTTTATGATTATTACTGGACTGTATGTTCAATCCAAATGTTATCTACACATCTTTGTGATGATGCGTTTGTTGTTTCATTCATTATTTTGAACAGCTCCCTCTATCTGCTGAAGATATGAAGTCATCAGTGGGTGAGGATGGTAAATCAATGGAAGATCTGACTGCCTTGACGATAGGTCAGGTCGGTGAGAACATGTCAATCAGGAGAGGGCTGTATCTAGAAGCACCTCAAGAATTGTTCATTGGTAAGATGTGGGATCATTCACTAAGAGCTCAAATCAAATTTGGATAGATGAGATTAATTTTATGATATTTGTATAGCTTCCTATAGTTTATTTTGGACACGAGTGAATTTCTCCTGATCTTGGCATAAGCCACTAACCTCATGATAAAATGATGAAAAGATATGAAAAGCACTTTATATATGTATGTATGAGATGAATGTTCAGAGAGTACAATATCCAGAGCTACCAAGTCCACGCATTAGGCGTGAGACTCAAGCATTTTGGGACTCTCGTTACATCCCCTCAAATCTCTGTCTCACGCAACTATTACAGCCTATCCCCATATACATTGTACACAATGTCTGTGATCTCACTCAGATTCACAGAAAATCTCACGCATAGCTGGTCTTTGAACTTGGCTTCTCTGAATATCCCATTATAAAATGTAATAGCTTGTTAAATTTGTATACCTCTACCCATATTTGATGGTGCTGGAGGAATTATGCTTTTGGGTACCGGTAGTCTGTTTATCACATTTTTAGCTCATCCGGCCGGGATGAGCTTGTGCTGTGGCGTTGCGTCCATCGTCTGTCGTCCATCCAAAAATTCAAAATGCTTCTTTGTCATTTCAAGTTCGATTTCAATTCTGTTTGCTTTATATGATAGCACTAGGTAGGGTATTCAAAACTTCTACCCAGAATTTTGAAACTCATTAAATATGCTAATTTGCGCACATTTTTTAAAATTCACCAAAAGTGCTTCTTCTTTGTTGTTGACCGATTTTGATTTTTTGCTTCCAGCTGGTAGAGCTTCATGAGGTTCACCAAATTTCTACATAGAATTTAGAAATTTTGACTAGATAATTCATGTGAAATTAAATGCTTCCTCCCCTTTGTTGACCAATTTTGATTTTATATTTCTTCCATCTGGTAGAGCTTCATGAGGTTCACTTGTAAACAGAATTTAGAAATTTTGACTAAAAAATTATTTATGCCAATTTATGCAAAATTTATTCATAATCACAAAAAATATTTCTTTTTTATTTGTTCACCAATTTTGATTTTTTTCATCCATCTAGTAGAGCTACATGAGGGTCACCAAACTTCCACTCAGAATTTTGACATTTTAACTAGAAAATATGCGAAATTTATTCATAAATCACAAAAAATGTTTTTTCTCCTTCATTCGTTAATCAATTTTTTTTTGCTGTATATGTTTGCTGTAGGTGGGGATGCAAAAAATCTACACAGAATTTTGAAACTCATTAAATATGCTAATTTATGCATATTTTTTGAATCTCATAAAAATGCTTCTTATTTGTTGACCGAATTACTTATGCCAATTTATATGAAATTAATTCATAATCACAATTATTGCTTCTTCTCTGTCATTTCTTCATCAATTTCAATTCGTTTTCCTCAATTTATATCACCAATATAATTCACTACAGCGTCAACTGGGCTGAAATTAAAAATTGTTTTAATTTTTTTTGCAAGATGCTGTATGAGCACCACATCATTGATGTGCTAGTTTTTATTATTTCATTAATTTATTTATGTATGAGAAATTATTATCACTTTTGTTTCGTTACATAGGTTCTTATGTTCATTCAGCACTTCAAAAGCCCCAGGACAACCAGGGCAAATGCACCATGGGTAAATATGCCGCCATCGTTGTCTTCAAGAACTTGGGAGAAACAACACCCAATTTCCGCCCAGAGGTGCTTGGCAGGAGGCTATCACAACATGTTGTTGGGATGAATCCACTTAGAATAGGGGTGTATTCACCACCAGACCCTGAGGGTAAGTGTTTTTTTTTTCAAATACATTTGATCTAAATATATTATCAAGAAAAAAATGAATTTCTTGTATAGTTTATCAGGTGTGTAGTTTGTCCTTTAATGGGTTAGCAGGAGGATCAAATTCAGTGAGTACAATAAATTTCATATAATGTACATCAGGTATAGCCTATAGACATAGTCTTAAATGGTTTTGGAAGATCTACAGGTGACCCCATACATTTTTCATTCTGTTTCGTTTATGTTTACGGTAACTATCGTAGGAACTTGGCAGGAAAGCGTTTTGCTAGTAAACACCAAGCTGGTATATAACCAATTACCTAGGAAATATTCATGTAAAATGTATGACTCCAACCTCTCATATAATACTCTTCTTCCTTCTTTCCCTTCTGCTCTTTTCTTTTTTCTCTTCTTTTCAACTACTTGGATATCAAAGGACTATCATCTTAACCCCCCCCCATTGCAACACCTGTTTTTATTTCATGCTCTTCATCGACGATGAAATCTCTTTATTTAAAACCCCTAAAAAGTAAGTGAAGATTATTTCTTGTCTGGAGAGTATTACTAAAAGTTCCATATTATTTCTAATAGACCCCCACTTAGACTAGAGATTTTATTGAAATTTCTACTTTCTAATGAGTAAAAATCCTTGTTTTTCATGCTCTGTATATCAAGTTGAGTTATTTTCATTTCTAATTCATCCTTAAAATAACTTTCTAGAGCTGGAATCAAAGGAGTCAGCTCAACCACCAGATTCTGACCCAACTGATGATGATGCCCCTGTGCCATCATCATCTCCAGAAACAGAGACGGACGAGATGGTGAATCAGGAATATTTATTGGATCCAAGCCTTACAGTTGGAGAACTATTGCTTCAAGAAAATGTTGAGGTTGTGGACTTTGCTCGTTTTGAATGTGGGGAATCTACAGGAGAGAGTTGAAAAGAGATCACCGAATGAACATTCGATAGCTACAGATAAAAACATTTGAAAGTGTACCAAAATATTGCACTCGTATGTTCGTCTAGAGCAAGTCAAATGTTTGAAAGCTATGATTGGAACTTTTTTATTTACATGTTGACCAGTGGACTGCTATGCAAGTATTTCATAGTAGTCTGTTTGTGTTCACATTATACAAAGTCAGTGGAGTATAGCTATGCAAGAGCGTGCCCAAACTGAACTAATGTTGCCTGGCATATCAACTTTTCATGACACTGACATTGACTTTCTCCAAAGAACATCTTTTTTGTGAGAATAAAGGACAGAGTCTTTGTGCATGCTTTGTGTGTCACAGTGCTACAGCTCACCCACCTGGTATACTGTTAACACAAACCAGACTACTTGAGTAGTATCATGACATAATAGTAGTCCATGGAAAACTGAAAAGTCATTATTGATGAAATTTATAGGGAAAAAGTAAATAAAATTTTTTGACATTTGGAGGATTTAAGTTGACGTTGCTACATCAAGTTGAATTGAATTATATTCATGACCTGTTTATTTTAATACAATGAAAATAATTAATTACGAATATTTTTATCAAGTTTTAAAAAAATCTTATGGAACTTGCTGGAAATCTGAAAAGCGTTACACTTGTAAAGCAAATGCTATTCGATTGTATAACAATCCTCCATTTTCTATCTCCCCTCTCTCTGTCATTTGCTACAAGTCTCCATCACCCTGTTGTAATATTGCACTGTACGATGTTTGATGGTAAATTAGGGAAGCCATTTTTCAACAGTGCTATTTTTGGTTTTAGTATCGATAATATGAACTTATATTGTTTCATAGTGAAGCCATAATTTCTGCAAGTCCTGCAGTTACACATGTTTAGAAAACCCAAAGATAGTTATTGCATTTCCCTGAACAAATTTATGAATCTTTGCCTTCTGAAGATTAAATCACAGATTGAGATCTGTTTTCCAATGAAGCCCTCCCTGCATGATTACAGAAATGCACGAAAGTATGCCAGAGATTACTCACACTAGGATGTATGTGCGTTATACAGATATCATATGTTAAACATGTTTTCATGTTCTTTTGAAATGTTCCAGTAATGCTGGATAAGTCAAAACTGCACGAGTTTAAAATATGGATAATATTCTAAATATATGTTCATATTAAACTGAAATACGTGTTAGTAAAGATGTTGGGTTTTGTCCATTATGAAGACAGGTAATTTCTGGTTTCTATTTATATCAATAAATGAAAGCCTCGCCCATTGAAAATACTTATCATGGCACTAAATTGGCCCATTCTGGTACACGGGGCATGAAGAAAAATTGATGAAATACATTTATACTGTCGCATACATTCATAATTCCGAAGGTTCGGATATTTCAAAGGTTCGTTATTCCGAAGGTTCGTTAATCGAAAAAGAAATGAGGTTCGTAATTCTGAAGGTTCGTTAGTCCGAAAACTAAATATTTAACCTTATTTCGTTTTAGGACTAACGAACCTTCGGAACAACAAACCCTTTTTCGTTTCGGATTAACGAACCTTCGGAACATCAAACCTTATTTTGTTTTCAGATTATCGAACCTTCAGAATAACAAACTTTCGGAATAACGCCACAAATGTTCGGATTAACAAACCCTTAACGTTTTCGGATTAACGAACATCGAGGTATAGGCAATTTGCGTGTTTCGGAATTACGAAGTGTAACCTTATACTGTTAGAGTAACTTACACAAATCCAGCCCTTTGTCATTGTAACTAAAACAGTAATCAAAATTGTTTTTGATATTTTTTTGGGGGGACATGATTTGGTTGAAGACATGGTTGCTCAAACCTGATTTGGTATGACCAGTCTTTCCTTAAACTTTTCATTCCTGGATGATATTCAAATGTTACATTACAAAATTGCTGTTAAATATGGTTAACCTTGGGATTTAATCATGCTTTTACTACAATATTTGACCAGGACATGGGTAATAACAATCAATAACTCTTTTACAATTTGTTTACCCCTATAAAAGTTTGAGAACATCAGATTTACATGATGAAGGGTTAACCATCATGGATTATTTTTAATTTGACAAAATACTGCAATTCATGGTCAAATCACGATTTTGCCCTACCACAGGACCATTATTTAATTATTTTAAGTCTTTAAAAAGTCAATTCATCAAGCCACCCACCCATCCATCCTTTCATCCATCCATCCCTCCAAGAGTCCATTATTCATTCAATGACCCTCAAGGAGCTTGAGTGAATAATTGAAGACATTCACTGAAGTGTAGCAACCAATTTGGCACATGTATACTTGTTAATGTAAAACAAATAAAATCAAATATAAAGTATAAACTCTTGCTTTGTCAAAACTATTTTATTTCACTCTGTATGCTATGCATTGTCTTCTACATCAAGAATGCTTTTAATCATGATACAAAAGTTTGGCTGTCTCACGGCACAAACAGTTTTCAAAATTCCTGAATACCTTAATGAGTTGAAATGGTACACAATGAATCAATTCTTCACATTTTCATGCAAAAATATAATCCTAAAAGAATCAAATATATAAGTTCCTAATAATATTTCTGGGTCAGGAGTTAAAATTGATTCAACCTTTGAGTCTGCTCAGGGCTGTGTACTGAAGAGATGGAAGCTGAGATCAATATTAAAAGTTGCAATCAATACGAATACATCTATATCATCAAATCTCTAAGACAAAATGGGAGCCAGGTTGGGAAATCACTATTTATCTCCAGCTGATCCAAACTTACGTTTGATACAGGTTTCCATTTCCATGGAAACTTGTATTATGTAATGGACTGTTGAGCCTTGTCAGGAAAAAAAAACTTTCTCAGTAAAGGACACTGGCCAGAATAGCACAAATATCCTTAAAAAAATACTGCATGATCACCCCAATTTTTTTTTCTTCTGTTGTGGCAAAGAAACAATCTTAATATTTTAGGCCTTACCACTGGCATAACCCAGTTACCATAATCATAACAGATCCCAAGGGCCCATTGCAAAAAAGAAAAACATTTTTTTTGCCATTTTTTATGGCATAAGTTAATATATGGAACAGGCCTAAGATGTCTGCACTAGAAATGTGTGAATGATCTTAAGGACTTATTTCAATGCATGCTTCTTGCAACAATCCTGTGAGGTTTTTACAATTACAAATAACCAACACAATTAGCATTTTCTAATTTTGCAACATGATTTTGATAATTGTATGTTCACTGACAAATAATTACAAAATTAACCTATTGTGAAAATTGTAAGTGATCAGGTGAAATTATCAGAGATTAACTCATTAAATTTTTTTTTTACAATAGTACCATCACACTGTTTACCTGAATGGATGTCTTCCATGAAGTGAGTTATACTTTGACGCAAGTTTTTACAGACAATATTTTTTTCAGAAAATGGTCCTTCTGCAAAATTAATGACTCTAATGACAATCAGCACAATCGGTCATAAAATTTCACTGAAAAACTGCCCTTATCCATTTAAACATCCAACGATTTCAGTAAAATATTGACTACATGGATGGAAATGAGTACTTGGTGGGTTAAATTAGAAATGTTGAGAATGAAAATAGATGTTGATTGCCATTGTAATCAAGGTGATGAATTAATCATGCCGTGCTTTTAAACAAAAGAGTAGACTCATTGAATAGTGAATATTTGCTCTTCCATTCTTGACAAGAACATTAATCCTAATGAACCCATGTTCAATTTTGTGTTCAGAAATTACCATTACCAAAAATTCTACATATTTTGATATATTTCATCTACTTGTAGTGAAAAACATATTCCTTAAAAAAAACATATATCACCAATACTTCTCACAACGCTATTATTTAGACACATTACAAATCAAGATTCAATATATACACACTTTTCATAATTTTGCAAAATGATAGAAATTAAAAATGAACTCTTCTGATACAATTCACAAATGACAAACTTGATACAGGGTTTCAATTTCATGGAATATTCTAGGCCAAATTAACCTATTATAATTTGGTCCTACAAGAAATGCTAAAGAACATTAATATAAAAAACAGGAATTGCATGGTAAACACCTCGTAGTTTACAAAGCAACCATAGCCCACTTGCTGATAGTGCAATAATGATTCAAATTTGATGTCTGATAAATTTAATAGACCTACTCCTATCAAACAGTTTGAAATTAATCCACATGATTTAGAAATTCACAGACCAATGTTTCATCTCAATTTTTGCAACATTATACATTGACAATGTAAATAGGTCATACTTTGCATAATATGGCCTTAAAACTTGCTTCAATTAAAGAGAATCATTGAGCTATATATAGTAAGTAAACTTGTAAAGATTAACTGCAATTGACAATTCTTTATCTCATTATCTAAAACAATAAGTCAAAAGAAATAAAAGTGCTGTAAAATGAAAATAATTTTCCATCATGAAACAGTTACGGGGTATTTCACGCGTGGCCGTCAGATGGTAGAACAGTCTATCTCAAAAATCGCTGTTCTGAGAAAATAACTTTAAAGTTTAGAGGTTTGAGTTTTATTTATGAGACGGAAATAATGCATTTTTAGCAATGGGAAAAGAAGAAGCACAATAAATACTGATAACTGAAGAATTTTGAGCTTATTTGGGGATTCAATTGTGAAATAAATGAGATTTTTGATAGACTGTTTAACCACAGCACATGTATACACTTATACTACACATCTTACCCAAATAAGCACAACATTCTTCAGCAATTTTTGAGATAAGACTGTTTTACCATTTGACAGCCGTGTGACGTGGCGGTAAACTGGTCTAACTCGAAGATAGACCATTTTACCATCTGACAGCGATGATTCAAGAATCTCAATTAAGGAGGTTAAAGGTTTACGTAAAAGATCATTTTACCTCCAAACAATATTACCGACAATGGGCTAACTCAAAGCTAACACAAAGACTATTTTACCATCAATCTGAAGGAAAAATACAAAAAAGTACCAAGAAAGTGGAAATTATCTGTAAACCAAGACATTGGAAAGAGTGCCCTCACATTACCAGGAAAGTGAATTTACCTCAAAAAGTCAAATTTCGAGTAGACCGTTTTACCATCTGATAGCCGTGCAGAACAATGATCCATAAAGAATAAAACTTGAGGACACAAAATTTTGGACACAATCAAATGCTAACTACTTCAAAAATTTGGAATTCCACACACTTGAATAGTTAAATGCCTATTCAGTGCTTCTGGCAGAACAGAACTTACATTATTTCATGTAAATTCTTACCATGTATATTTTACTCCCTCAAAAATTAGTACGGGTATGCATTTCAATTCATTTTTTTTAATATAAACTCAATCCCCAATGAAAGGTCAGCTCTACAATAATTCACATAAAACTATATTGATAATCAGATATAAAAGTTTGATGAATTTGCAAAGGTGATCTCGATTACAACAGGTGCTTGATAATCCAACATTTGAACAGAAATGTGACAATACATGTACAAATAATAACAATACATTTGAATTCAGCTATCGTTTGATGTTTAAACATTTAAACATCAATTCATCTTCCCAGGATTATTTCACAATCAAATGAGTTTTTTAATCAAACAAACATGTTTTGATAGCCACTAAAACTCAAACAAGAACAATATAAATATAAAAACAAATACATGTACAGCCAAAACAAATATTTCATTAAAACAAAATATACAGCTGCTCCTTACAATCGAACAGAAACTGATTCCATCTTATTTCTCCAAGAGTTTACAATACAACCTTTTCCCCTATCTTTATGTGCTCAACATTTAATTCAACTGACATGAAATAATCAATATCAATAAACCTTTTACATTACACACAGTCTACATCTTATTTACATGAGTAAAATCTTGTTTATAGAGTACTACATCATACATTTTTTTACCAAGCCATGAATATTCTTGAATCACACATTCACAATACAGAGACACACGATAATTGCAATCTTTCTGCTTAAATACACTTGGAACACGCATTAAGTGGTTCAAAAAATCTTTTTTTCTAAATACAAATGAGTTATAAAATAACGATTTCTATACATAGCAAATAAATGCAGATCTTACAATTGTACAATTTAATGCAGATAAACTAAGCATGAGCAATTTCAAAAATAAAAAGTAATATAATTCATATCATTTCAATTCTTCATTTGTTCCTTCACTTGATTCTGGAGGCTTATGAATAATTTGTTGCACTGCTGATTAACAATTTAAATGTGATGCAAGGTTATAAATAAGGCCATAGTCAATTATGCTTGTACTCAAAATCTCATCAATCCAATCAGATTCCATAACTTCCCGGTTTCAGATGAATCAATTGTTAGCAGATAAATTAATCTATCCAAGATTAAAGGTCAAGTCCACCTCAGAAAAATGTTGATTTGAATCAATAGAGAAAAATTAGACAAGCATAATGCTGAAAATTTCATCAAAATTGGTTGTAAAATAAGAAAGTAATGACATTTTAAAGTTTCACTTATTTTTCACAATTTAGTCACATGCAAATGAGAAAATAGAATACAAAAGGAATAGTGAGTTAGTGATGTCATCAGTTTCCTTATTTACATACCGACCGGGATTATGTGCAATTAAGTGGAATTGAAAAATGTCATAACGTTCTTTTTTTTATATCTGATTTTGATGAAATTTTCAGTGTTATGCTCTTAAGATTTTTCTCTTTTTACTCGTATTCAAATCAACATTTTGTTGGGATGGTTGTATTCAAGATTCTGACAATATTGAAATCCAAGGTCAAACTGTTATAAATAAAATGATCTTTGGAAGCAGGATTGATATAAGCATGTCATAATTCTTGAATTTTTTTGTCCACATCTATTGGTGTCTCTTGTTCACTGAGTTGCCATTCAATGCACACCTTTCATTGCTGAGAGTGCAAGTAATCACCATTCAAGCCAATCATACCCACTTTCTAGCAACTATTCATTCATTTTCTTTCATATTTACAAAGTATTATTTTTCATCATAAATTATACAGAATCATTCATCATAAATGAATAAGTAAATATGTAATAATTTTTTTCACTGAAGAGGCATAATTCCCTAACAGCTAAAGCTTTTAAAGCTATCACAAGCACTTTTCAGGGAGAAGCATACATGTGGCAGTCTCAATTAACAAGAGATATCATAGACACAATTGAGTTGGGACAAGAAAATATATTAAAGCATTTGAATTAGTATGGGATATCATTAATAAATATTCATGAAATATCAATTTCAAGACAAGTGGATATATTGTAATGCATTAAAAGTCATAATCATATGCAGATTTTATCTTTTTAAAGACGATAAAACATACATGTACCTTACACTAAGATAACATAAATAATTCAATCTATAGTTTAAGAAATTTTGCAAGATATTTCATCTGGAGGTATGACACAATGAAGGGGTCACTTTGCCTTGAATCTGATATCCCTAAGTTTGACGATATCGGTACTTAGGATTCCCTTGATCTTTTCATAGGCTACCTCTCTGTCATCATTGACTACAACGAAGGTTGCGTTTGCGGATGTCTCTTCATCGACTATAAATAAAAACAAAGACAAAAACAAGGATTAAATGTGTTAAGAGCATCTATCTGGGCCACTTTAATAAAAAAAAAAGTCAGTTATTTTCATTTTTGTTATAAGCTACTAAAATCCATATATCTGTTTGGATAAGAGCAAATTTGTAAGTGAAAATCAGTTTCATGAAACAGTCCCCAGACTTCAAGATTTCTTTGACTATTTTACTTATCATTATTTATTTTTTTTATTATAACATATTTAATCAGGTACAAAAGATCAGTATAAAACTGTTTTTCATCAATGACCTGATGAAAACATAAAGAATAACATAAATCATCACATCATACATGAAAATATAGTCAAAATCTAAATCAAAGATAACAATACTTAGTAACATAAATAAACAAATACTGTTACTTAAATGGTAATATTAAACTAAAATATTTTTAATTATTAAAAAGAACAGTAACTAATTTTAATACTACTAATTGTATTATTTATTCGCTAATAAAAACAATGAACAATGAAATAAATCTGGCACAATAGAAAATCGAGTGAAAAAAAAAAAAAAAAAAAAAAAAATGGCAATCAGTTATAAATGTATGTCTAACTATAAGATATCAAAGGGTTAGGATCATTACAAATAAAAGCAATGTAACATCAATATTAAATAGGAATAGGGGAATTGTATGTTACAACAAATGAAATATAAGTAAGGGTTATTATGGACAAAATCATTGGATATTGAGAGATAAATCAATAAATCAATATCATGACATATCTTAGAAGGATATATATAATGACCATCCAGTTTTCTATGAGGCAGATCTGTGGTTTTATATAATCCTATGTTTAATACTAACAAATCAATTCGGTGATTTTCCTCTTAGGATGTATCTTATCATCCTATATTATTTTTAGCCGCTATACAATTTTTTTGCAAATGTTGACCTCTTTCTAGAAAGAAATGATCGATCTTCAATAAATCAAATACCCCCCCCCCCCCCCCCTCCACGGCAATTGTACATTTTGTTAAACAAGAATATTACCATTATTAATATAGAAAAGATATGTCACCAAACTTCCCACACCAGACAATCAAGCACCCACACTTTTACACATCACAACAATTAATCCATTCGCTCAATTTCAGTAGATCTATACTTTTTCTGACACAAGTTGTAATGTTAGTTTCCATAACCCCATAATACAAAAAAAATCACTAACACAAACACAAACACAAGGTATTTTTGTGTAAAAAATGAATATTGTCATTCTTTTCCTCTTCTCATTTATACCTAGTACACAGGAAAACAGTTTTAAGCAAGGGGGCGGTAGAACATGGTTTGCAACTACCCATGCCATTATACACTTTGAGGATGAAGCGCACCCCCCCCCCCATGTATTTTTTTTCTCAATATAAGCAGAGGAAAGTTAGTTATCAACTCAAATGAAAGCTGTTTAGTGAACACAAAAACACAAGCCATGATGAAGAAAGAGGTGGGTTTGTATCAATTTACCTACAGGTCCCCGAAACAGTGACACAATCAATACATGTATTTCAAATTGACTCAATCTTTTCCGGTCATTGTATTCCATAGACTGAATGTTGTGTGTAATAATCAATTGTATCTTTCATGTTAAAGGGACCTGGTAGGAAACCCAATCTTTGCTCTACCTTTTCTCTGTAGTAAAGGGACCAAAAGTAAGAGTTGTGGTTGGGTTTTGATAATGTGAGGATTAGAATAAGGGTTAAGTGTAGGGTTTAATGTTAGGCTAAATATAAGGTGTCCTTTTATGTGCAGATGACCAGATGATCCATGATGCAATTTTTGTCAAAGCAATAGTCTTGAAAAAGAGGTTTGTGCGCTACTGATGTTATCTCAAACATGAAGATTAAACACAACAATCAGCAACTTTTTAGTAGTTACCTGTAACTCCACCAATTCACCAGTTATTTTAGATATTTCAAATAATATACTAATACAAATCTAGATGTAAAATGTATTTGTTAATAACATTGACTGTTTATCTCTGATAACCATGAAAAATTAAAACAAGAATGCACAGTTTGAATTAGTTACCTTAACCCAGTCAAATAAACCATTCATGATATGCCATTGACAATTAAGTTAACAAAGGTTAATGCTATTGAATATTTGAAAGACGTTTCAAAATTCAAAATAAACATATCAAATTTTTTATCCTGCCTTGAGTCTGTTTATCTCATCTTGTAAGATTAGACTAAGTTGAGAGTATGCTTTTTCAAATAAATCATTCACGATGAAATATATACTCCCTTCAGTAGGCTCTTGCTTGTCAACTGTAAGCATGTAAGACAAACCAAATAACATAATCATGTCAAAATAAACCAGATCTGTGTATTAAAGCAAAAGCCTAAAAATATCAATAATGGCATTTTAAATTGTCTTTTTTATATAAAAATAGACAACTGAATGACTGAAAAGGTCGATCAAGACTGCAGTAATCCACTAGAACCTGTTTCTTTTATTTTTCAGATATACCCAATACAGTCAATTTCCATTTGGTTCAATTCAAAAGGAAATTTGGAATGAATATGTGAGAAATAGCTCCTTACAATAGAATTTTGTTCTGACAGACCCACTGCATTTCTAATTGAAAATAATCAAATAACACCCCTTGTGGCTTTATGTTATGATTGGAACACCCCCCCCCCACCACACAAAAAATATTTTAATGCAACAGAAATAATAACTCATCTAAAAAGTAAGCTTGTATTTTTTTCATTTGGACACACTAATTTCAACTAAGTCTAATACTCTCTACTGCGTTCTTGCATTTATTTTAAAGTTTAGATACAAAATGCACCTACATGTAATGTATCCATTATTACTTCTTAATTACCCCTGCAGATTTTAATCACTGAAAAAAAACCTTTCTTGATATAGGAATATGGTGAAGATTGAAATGCTTAAAAATGCATCATAAATATGTACGGCTTCACACAGTACAGTGAATAAAAAGAGCAAAAGAATGTCCATGCATAAAATAGATGAATGCACCATGGTATACACACACTGAGGAATGAAAGCAAAGTGCATATTAAATTTAAAAAACCTTCAGATGATGAAAGTGTAAATGTGATATAAGTATTACAGCTGCAATGTGACACATGCATATATATAAATGCATCAAGGTAAATCCCTTTCATTGTTAATACAGCAATATCAAATTCTGACATTTGTAAGGAACACCCATACCTTATCTCTTTGAGTGAATTATCAGTACACATTAAAACATAGCAAGTTGTATATAATTGTGTTAATGTGCACCTTTAGCAGGTTTAACCAGCTGAACTACAAAGAGACCACATTCTGTGGTTTGGTAAAAAAATATCTTGAAATTTAAAATATCACAAAAATACATTTACAAAATAGTTTTTAAAATGCACATACTGTGCCAATTTTACTGTATTCATACATCTTGATCAGAGTTAGAGAATGCTTGAAGGAGAATTATTTCTAGAATCATTAAATTGGCAATGCAACATCTTTATTTATTTATTAAATACAATTTTCTTTATAGAAAATGAATGATCAAAGTCTTTTAAAAATTCACCATTTCCTTTTACTGCCAGAAAATGCATTTTAGTTCCTAAACTTCTGCCATAGAAGACCCAATGCATAAATATATAAATAGAAATAATAGAACTTCCGTTTCTATTAAAAGAAAAACTTACTGTACTCCAATTCCTTTATTGCAGTAGCTAATCTCTTTTGAATGGCTTCTTCAGAATCTGTTTTTCTGCCTCTAAGTCTCTCCTCCTAAAATTAAGAAAGAAAGAAATAATACTTAAAATTAAATGATATATTTACAAGAGAGTTTACACCCTGAGCAAGAGGACGGGCAAGTGAAATTTTGAAAACTTGCATTCTTTATCCTAACAAAGTGTTAGTTACATGCATCTCACAAATGCCCCAGAATGGGTAAAATGTGCTTGTGATCCTCAGGGGATCCTATCTCAAAAACAAAATACTTTAGACACACAAATGCACGCGCATAATATACTGTAATTAAACGCTCAACCATCTTCATTCACTTTGCTATTATAAAGAGAGACTATGATTTCTGAACAATCAAGCCCTAAACACAACATTTTACATGTATTTAATAGTGAAAAGTTAACATCAATTCATAAGTTATGAATGATATCGATTGCAACTTATCATTTAACTCAAACAAGCATGATTTTTAATCTGGTATTTCACTGATTCATACATCATTCAATTTATTCTTTCACTAATTTAATTCATCCATTCATTTATTCTTTCATTCCATTTATTAATCCATTCATTAACTCCATCAATCCTCTATCAATCCATCCATTATTCTATTGATCAATAAAACGTCCACCCATCCATCCATTCATCAAATCATCCATCCAAGTGTCCATCCATTCCTTCATCAATTCACTCATGTTTGTTAATCAATATGAAGGATCTCAGCCCCATTGCATAAAAGTTACTATTATGGTAACTTTGCCATCTAATGGAATCTACTATGGTAATGATGCGCAGCAGCCAATAAAAACCAAGGATTTCAGGGAAGTTACCATAGTAACTGTTATGCAATAGGGCCCTGCTTACCAAGACCTCAATGCTTGGTGGCTTGACAAAGATGTAGATTGGTTTTAGGTCCGTTTTCTTGATACTTTTCACCCCTTGGACATCAATATCTAGAATGCAGATCCTTTTGGTTGCCAGCACATCCTGAACTGCCCTTTTACTATGAAAGAAACAAAACAGCAGATAAGCTTGAATGTGTTGTAATAACAAGTGGAATGCCTCAATCTTGCATTACGTGAATCAACATAGCAACAATGCTAACTTTGAAAACAACAACTATTCACACACACAAAACACCATTCATATGATAATAAAATACAAAATGTATGTTCATTGAGCCTAAATGACCTTTGACCTTGATCATCAAGACTTGTGCAAGACGATCAGTGAATTGATTACCTTTCTGTCCATTTTTTCATGAAATAGATCCATAAACTTTCAAAAGTTGTGGTGGCAATTCAACAAATACTCCGAGCATGATGAAAATAATATTTTAAAAGGAATATATGAATAATCATCAAATCACAAATGTCTATGTCAGTGAATTTGAAAACCACCTTCAAGGTTTATCTAAAATGACCTTACTGCTCAAAGTGCTCATGCACAGTTTAAAACTGTGAACAGGCTTATTGAGCTCAACTTCAAAACAAGATGTATATATTATTGGTATAAACAGAAAAAGAATAGTCTGTAAAATAGTTTGTTATAAATATTATGTTGGACTGTAATAGCTCAGTCACATTTCCCCAACGGCGGCCGTTCGGTGAGTCAAAAACAGCCGTTTTCAAAGTAGCTGGTACAAAAACTGTTAAATGGAGGTTTTCGACTCGTCTATAAAAGATATGTGAATGAGATATAAAGTATGAATGTTTAATCTCCACATCTAATCAACCATTTTTTTTTTCAATTTCGTATAAAACACATTTGGTACATCCTGCATAAATGCTTTTTGCACTATTTAAGTCCATGAATGACAATGGTCATAGTCAGACTGAATACAAATATGTAAATACTTTGAGTCCGCAAACAGCAGATTAGGGACACAAAGAAAATTCCACTGTAACTCACTAATGCTTGGACTATTCTTTGTTTTGTACTTAAAAAAAAAAAACCTTGGCCCATCTATAAGGTCTGATGTCAAGTAAAGATCTGAGAAAAAACTACTAGAATGAAGTGTTCCGCATTTAAAATTTGACTTGAGGTGGTTTAAACACATATTTAGAAATGTTCAAGGTGATTGATATCAGCATGTATCACTATCAACCATTTAATTGCAAGAGCATTCTATACTTAGTACCCAATCGCTATGGAAGAGAAAGTAATCTCATTTAGAGGCACTATTGCAAGTTGCTATGGAAACAGATATTGCATTGCCCATGAGACACCTTCAGATGGAGAAATCAAATTACATTTTCAGAGTCAAACTTTGTGCGATACATTAGATACTGGTTCAGGGACGTGTATTAATGGAATGTGGTGTTATTTGATACAAAGTTAACAATGGACTGTGTGAATTGCACTGGAAAGTAAGAAAAAAACATTTCCATTTTTCCCCAATGCTGTTTACTGTATGTGATATATCCAGAGAATAAGTTCACTTCCAGACATTCATATGAAACCATTCCTAAATCAAAATGGAAATATCAAAAAAATATTCTTCATGATAAAAATTGCAAACGTAATTCAGATCAACTTTATCAATAGAAAAATCTTTACTGATCATTAAAATACTTTCAGTATTGAAACAATTAGGTCTATAGGCTACAGCAAATCCATTTTTAATCACTTTGAAGTAAAATTTTATTCATGCCATGCCATATTAAACTCAAAATGAAGTTCTTTGGAAATTTCATAAACTACAATGTGAAAGTACATGCTCACCTTGTACCATACATATTGCCTGAAAACTGTGCATGCTCTAGAAATTCTCCATTTGAAATGGCCAATTCCATCTTCTCTCGAGTTGTATAATGATAATCTGAAATATTTATAAAATGAATATAAACAAATTATGCAAAGCGATTCTGTGGTTTCATTTCAATAAAGGAGGACTTCTGATACAAAATAAGAATGATTTTAAGTCCAGCATTGAACAAAATAAGCTTGCAAGTAAACTGTACATACATGTACAAGAAACCTACTGCGAAAAAATAAGATCGATGAACTTCAAGGATACATGATAATCAATCCACATAGAGTTTTGAAAAGGGGCATTCTAAGACTAAATTATTTTTAAGAAAAATGGACTTAATTGTGTCACACCTGAATATGAAAAGCTCACATTTCTTCACTTCAGAATACTTCATAATTCAATTTCTTCAGAATGATTCAATAGATTCACCCTGGTTCATGCTTTAAGCTTCATTCTTGTGATTTTCACATAATAATATCAAAATTAGATTATTCAAGGTGGCTTCAACTGAATAAACAAAGTATAATACGCCTCCACTCCCAGCTACACAACATTGTAGCAGAATCGATTACAATAGAAAACTGACCTTGAGCTTAATCACAGGCATGCATTGAACTATGACTATGAATAATAAGGTATGCCTTAATACACACATTGGGGTGACTTTATCTTTAATACTTCCTTATTCCTGGTATGATTTTTAAAGTGTTTTTTTTTAATAAGCCTGTGGTGAACTACATACAAAATGTTGTAATAGATCAATCTTTAATGTGTGTCTCTTTATACACCTTCTCTTCAATAAGTGTATTTTTATAAAGCTTTTCATCGACAACAAAATCAAACAAAAAGAAGGTCTTGTGGGATGATTCTCAATCCTGTTCCCATCAGCTACAGATACTAAACAATTCTTGTTGCCAACAAGCATGTTGTTATAAAGTACATTTATTTTGTATAAATAGGGTGTGTAAGGGTTGTGATTCAGTCCCAGTGTTAAAATACCTTAGAAAATTTAAGGTATCTCATTTAGCCCAGGATCATGTTCACATAGTCATTCAGTCATGTGCAACTTCATGAAACAGACTCTATTCATGTACATGTAGTTCTGATATCGGATCTGTATACAGACATATACTTCCTCATTTTCTGATTTTTCTCCCTCACCACCATCAAGGTATTTAAGATAAAGGTCAAAACTCATGACCATCATATCAAAATGAAAAAAATAAAATTCTGCCACATACATTCTGTTCAGCATGCCTTCATCTACTGCACTGTACTGTATGTAAAGTTCTACTACTACATGTACACTACATTAAAAAAAACAATTCTAGAAAAATGTTTGACTCACGAACTCCATCCTGTTCCCCAGGTCTTGGATTCCTCGTCGTATCTAAACCAAAACATACAACAAAATGTACACATCAAAGTAACATTATTGCCAATGACAAATTCATCTGTGACAACAATTTTTATTTGATTCAAACTTTCTTTGCTTGTCTGAATTAGTATATAGGGTGTTTTGTATGGTTATGTTTTATATTAATTAGTTCTTTTGGTACTTGTGTGTGTGGATTTTTTCTTATTTTACATTTACTGTACTATGTCGGACAATTTATCCAATAACTGCATATATCAGAGAGGAATTCTCAAGTCTAAAGTAAGGAATGGCAGCTTGCAATGGACATACAACTGCACAAGGTACATATTATTTTCACAAACTGAATCAATTGCATATATTTGTAATCTGGGGTAGTGAGGTACATTTAGGTGGCATACTATGAAGGAATTTGAGACAAAGTAATTCACATTAAATTGAAATTCTCAATAACAGGCATTTAAATTGACCTTCAATTGTTTACTCTCATTCATTCTCTTATTTGCCAACTCCTTGCACAGACCAGGTCACAGACCTGATTTGAAAAGATTGCCAAAACAACCTTCTTACCCTTCCGTCGCATTGTCAATGAGAGGATCTACATGTATGTACATTGCATTATCAATCTCAATATTCAAATGCTTATAATTCATTCACTCTTCCTTGAACTTTCATTTGATAAGTGTTGCATGAATTCAAATGATTTTAAGGATTTCATTCTCCTATAATGAATCATCAAAATGGTGCTGGAAATTTGACTCAATTTCACCAATATGCATTGAACATGTAAATTATATAGGTTGCAAAAAAGGTAAGACTTGAATGTTTTGGTTGTTTCGGACTACATAATGCGAGGGCATTTGAAGTGCAATCTCTTGCAATGAACCATTTTTCTGTGAAAAATTCCCCAAATTATTGAGGAAATAACTTAAAAGCTCACAATAGAAGACTTTAAAAGTAATATTTCATTTTTCCAACTAGTGGAACATCACTTTCAATAACAAATCCTTCATTACTTACGACTGACAGAGAACCCAAATGTATCTTTGTGTTCATCCATCAGCTGTTTAATCAATGTGCTTTTACCAGACCCTGAAGGTCCACAGAAAACACACGGTCTTGGAATGTATTCAGCCATTATAGTCAGACCTGAAAAAAAATAAAAGGAGAGTGAGAAAGTTAATGAAAAACATGATTTAGTATTAAGTATCCCAAACTTTCAAGTTTCCAACTTTTCATAGGTTTGCTATGCCAGGAGTCCATTACCATTACCAACACAAGTGATTGTTATGCATGCACATCGAATAGACTTCTCACATTTTTCCTGATACACTTTTTATTTGTGAAAATTGCTGGGAATTGGTCATTTATTGTTTGAGGTCACAGGAACATGATAAATACTTTTTTTATTCATTAGTGTGAGAACATAATATAGGGTATTGGTCTAGATGTAGCTGAAATTGAGGCAGAACAACAGGCTCAACTTTTTTTTCTGAGGCAGAGCTTCCATGGATGTTAATCAAGTAGAACCACAACATGACCATCAAGTTGGGTATGTACATGTATGCGTTTTTTCAGATGAAAGTTGTAGTATACGGTGTTTACTTCAAGAATCCGATGGGTGCTACCTGGGCACCCTTGGGTATTTTTCACATTTTAATTATGACTTATCTCTTATCTAGTGTACAGAATAGTGAGAATTCACATGTTTGGTATCAAATTAAAGCTTATGAAAAACGGAATGTCCATTAATAAAGGTTATAAAATATTAAACACATGAATGCAAAGGTCACCTTTAGGTCATTTACACTAATGAAAGGTCAAATGACATGTAATCAGTACTTTGAAAAAGTGTAACATTTTTTTATCAAATCAATCCATGTGATTCCAAATAATCTACACAAATTAACATTTTACACCATGTCCTGTTATATCCTCTCTCAACTGTCCTCTGTCCCATTCCTCTTTGACCAGATGCTCATTGGATTACCCTTTTCTCGACCGCATGTCTCTGCCTTAGCTGTCCACTTTGTTTCACGATTGAAGTATGAATTATGAAATATATGATTTGACTCAATACATTTTCTATTTTTCATTTACAGAAAAAAATTACATTCACAAATCTCCAATTTGATGGAAAAAAATATATTACAAACATGCGTAATACTCAGGTAGCATAAGTAATCTTCTTCAACAAATTGGCTAAGTCTGATTTTTCACTTTTATGTGATTGGTGACATCATAAGTAACAACTTCCAACTTGGTGACAAATTTCTAATGGTCATCTTGACTATGTGAGGGGTCAAAATGGGGTCAATTTTCGAAATTGCCCCAATTGTGTCGAGTCATACATCAAATTGTTTGTCCTGTTATACTGAACAAAAAAGTGTGCACAACCTTATACTCTTGACCTCCTGTTAAAAAGTTACGACCGGAAATATCAAAAGGTCAACAAACTTTTGTTAAATTACACTGAAAGTGTTAAGAAAGCTACTTTTTTCTCTTTTTTTATATGTGTGTAGTTTTTTTAATTTCGATTTTGATAAGTTCATCTTCAGAAGTCCTTATTCAGAAGATATAAATGGTCAAGCCAAGGTCAGGGAAAGGTCAAAAGGTCAACAATCTATCATTGGTAGCCAAAATACATAACAAGTGGAATGCCTCTGGCCGTCTCACCTGCATCACGCGGTTCAATATAGCAGCAGTGCTGACTATGAATACTACTCTAACTCGCACAAGATGTTCAGTGATACATGGTTACTCTTATGTCCAAGTTTAATGAACTAGACCACTTTTTATGAACTAGACCAATAAACTTACAGAGATATGATGGTTATTCAACAAAAAACCCCAACATGGCCAAAGTTCATTGACCTTACATGACCTTTGACCTTGATCATGCGACCTGAAACTCGCACAGGATGTTCAGTGATACTTGATTACTCTTATGTACAAGTTTCATGAATCAGATCCATAAGCATTCAAAGTTATGATGGTAATTCAACAGATACACCCAATTCGGCCAAAGTTCATTGACCTTTGACCTTGGTCATGTGACCTGAAATGAGCACAGGATGTTCAGTGATACTTGATTACTCTAATGTCCAAGTTCAATGAACTAGACCAATAAACTTTCAAAGTTATGATGGTAATTCAACAGATACCCCCGATTCGGCCAAAGTTCATTGACCCTAAATGACCTTTGACCTTAATCATGAGACCTGAAACTTGCACAAAATGTTCAGTGATGCTTGATTACTATTATGTCCAAGTTTCATGAATCAGATCCATAAACTTTCAAAGTTATGATGGGAATTCAACAGATATCCCCAATTCGGCCAAAGTTCATTGACCCTAAATGACCTTTGACCTTGGTCATGTGACGTGAAACTCATGCAGGATGTTCAGTGATACTTGATTAACCTTATGTCCAAGTTTCATGAACAAGGTCCATATATTTTCTAAGTTATGATGACATTTCAAAAACTTAACCTCAGGTTAAGATTTCGATGTTGATTCCTCCAACATGGTCTAAGTTCATTGACCCTAAATGACCTTTGACCTTGGTCATGTGACATGAAACTCTAATAGGATGTTCAGTAATACTTGATTAACCTTATGGCCAAGTTTTATGAACTAGGTCCATATACTTTCTAAGTTATGACATCATTTCAAAAACTTAACCTCAGGTTAAGATTTGATGTTGACGCCGCCGCCGCCGCCGTTGTCAGAAAAGCGGCGCCTATAGTCTCACTTTGCTTCGCAGGTGAGACAAAAACGGTTAGAATCTTAGAAGTTGGTTCTTTATTTTGAAAAGTCTCTAAAAAAAGGGGTGAAATGTACTCACTTATACAATAGATAAACAGAGAGAGACGTCGAATACATTCAGTGTGGTATCATAGTATTGCAGGAATACCTTGAAACGACTTGACAAACCCTAATGCCCATAAATCATCTTCATGATGTTATAAATGCAACCAGCTTTTTCCGAGTTTCTTGATTTAGGAATTTAATTCAAGTCCAATTCATTTTCAATATACCAGTCTTTGGTATGTAAAGAAACATGTCATCTATTTGATTTGTACAGAATATTTTAATCAACAGAGATTATTGTAATGTATTGGGGTATATGACTTTGTGTAATACTATGTTAACAGAGTAAATGCATCGATAGATCAGTGCTCCCAGCTCCTAAGAAAGATGCCTAACATCTTATTTGGATTAACTTATGAATACGATAATGAGGTCAGGATTGAGGATGATAAGTTGGGCTCCAATTGCTCCTTAATGAATTCTAATGTGTGACAGTTATATTATTTCTGACAAAGAGGCAACATCGTGCAAGCATGCTCATTGTAGTCAGTCATGGGTGTCCATCATGCTGATGTGATAATTATATTCTGACCATTACTTGATCTCTGGAGCCAAGAAGGAATTCACAATTCTGATGTGCTGCCATTAACACGGCTTGTACTATTTTATCAAGTGTTATTTTTTCCAGAGTATACAACGAGAAACTAAACTTAATACCAGTTCTCACGATAGTGATGTGCAAAGATGCAGATTTTGTTTTTGTTCTTTTGTCGTTCTTGTTTTGTTCCTACTTGCTGAACTTAAAGTAAACCACGGCCATACCGCAGCGGGGGGGGGGGGGGGCAGCTGCCCCAGAAATTGTGAAGACTTGCATTTTTACTGAAAAATAAATATGATTGACCAAAAGTATGCATGAAATCCTTAAATTTCACTTTACAAAATGAAAAAGGGCACCAATGATAACCTCAAAACAGCACATGCACCAGAAATGTGTAGTCCTTCTTGGCTCCAAAGATCGAGTAATGGTCAGAATATATCACATCGGCATAATGGACACCCATGACTACAATGAGCATGCCTGCACGATGTTGCCTCTTTGACAGAAATAATATAATCGTCACACATTAGAACTAATTGAGGAGCAATTGGAACCCAAATATCATCCTCAATCCTAACCTCATTATCTTATTTGCAAATTAATCCAAATGAAATGTTAGGCATCTTTCTTAGGAGCTGGGACCACTGTTCAATTGATGTATATTACACATACACCCCAATACATTTCAATAATCTCTGTTGATTAAAATATTCTGTACAAAGCAAATGGATGAAATGTTTCTTTACATATCAAAGACTGGTAAATTGAAAATGAAGTGGACTTAAATTGAATTCCTAAATCAAGAAACTCGGAAAAAGCTGGTTGCACTTATAACATCATGAAGATGATTTAAGGGCATTAGGGTTCGTCAATTCGTTTCAAGGTATTCCTGCAATACTATGACACCACACTGAATGTTTTCGACGTCTATCTCTGTTTATCTATTTTATAAGTGAGCACATTTTACACCTTTTTATCTAATGGAGAATGTTTTCTTAGAGGCTTTTCAAAATAAAGAACCAACTTCTAAGATTCTAACCGTTTTTATGTATTTTGGCTACCAATGAAAGTTTGTTGACCTTTCCCTGACCATTTATATCTTCTGGATAAGGACTTCTGAAGATGAACTTATCAAAATCGAAATTTAAAAAGTACACACATATAAAAAAAAGGAACTTTCTTAACACCTTCACTGCTTCAGTGTAATTTGCCATTTAACGAAAGTTTGTTGACCTTTTGATATTTCCGGTCATAACTTTTTAATGGGAGGTCAAAAGTATTTTGTTGTGTACATTTTCTTGTTCAGTATAACAAGACAAACAATTTGATGTATGACTCGACAGAATTGGGGCAATTTCAAAAATTAACCCCTATGGACCCCATTTTGATCCCTAGCATGGTCAAAGTGACCATTACAAATTTGTCACCATGTTTAAAGTTGTTCCTTATGATGTCACCAATCAAATAAAAGTGAAAAATCAGACTTAGCCAATTTTTCAAAGTAGCCGGTAAATCATGACATACATGTATGCTGCCTGACTATAACATGAAAAGTATTCTGGATGTCTGGTATCTTCAACCAAATAGTTTGATATCATGTTCATGTATATGCTTGGATAATCAGGGGGTATTCATTGCTTGTCAAAGTAAATTTTACTTTGAGTAAAAGTAAGTCATGACTACCATTAATGAATACAGATGATCTGTATTCATTAATGGTAGTCATCATGACTTACTTTTACTCAAAATATCTTTAATGAAATCATAATCCTACAAGAACTGCACAGTAGAATCCACTGCAAAACACATTTTCAATAATCAACATGAGAACACTCATATATGTACATGTATCAAATTCAAAGGTCGAGGGTTTGCAATGAAATTTCATTATTAGATTAAATGTGTGTGCCCTAATATGATTCATTTGATAAACTTACTGATTGTAAATCCTTCTTTTCTTAAGCATGGAAACTTTCAGGATATAATGTTTGTCTGTGGCTTTCTCATATCCAATCAGTCACTGATTAGTGCTCAAAGGGCTATTTTAATATAATTGAAAAGGTTACTGATACAGCTGGGTGTAAGATGCTTAATTTGACTACACTTCTGGAAATGCTCATGCCTGGGAGGCGAAAAGTAAATGGAAGTACTACGACCCATATCTCTCTTCCCGATATAACTGATCGGGGGAGTGCAGGTGGACCACTACACTGGGGTTTCCCCCTACTTTGGAACGAACAGTGCAGTGGGTTCTTAATGGGCAAAGTTTATGACCTAAACTGCAACATTGGATAAGTTGTAACATTGCGATGAATGGGGATTTCCAGTGCTCCCTTTTCTACTTTCCAGCCTGGCTCTTTTGTGCATTTCAGGGACTAAATCACCCCCAGCCCCTGCGTAATTTTTTTTCCTTGTGACTCCTCTCCAAGGGGCCTCCATTTAAGGTCCTAACCAGGGGATGGACTTGTTTTTCTGCTGTAACATCGCCTACATCTATCAAACAGGGGAGGAGCACATTTACACACAACGCAGACATCAGTCACCCACCCAGGGTGGACTCAAACTCAGAATCATTTTACATTCCAGTATTAAGGAATCACATTACTCACCCTTTAATTAATTCACCCTTTAATCCCATGACAAAAGCCAAAATGGCTGATGGCAGGTAACTATGAGGGTAGACCGATAAATAGGTCTATTCCTGTCAGGGATATGCTCCACTGAGACTTTGTCTGGCTCCGCAGCATCCCCTCCATCAACAGACTGATGACGGCCATTGGTCTCGTAATGGTGGAGCTATCAACTGCCTATTAACTACAGCATCAATGGAAAAGAGGTTGCTTTTGCACCCTCCTTGATCACTCCTAAATTTTGCTTTTTGACTGGGTAAAAGGGAAGAAATAATAAAGATAAATTTATATTAAATACATTCAGGTTACCACCTTTCTGAAAAATAGACCGGAAAATAGCGAATTTTGATGACAAACAGATCAGGATCAGCCAGGTTCTTCTTTGATCGCCTTCAGTGCACCTACAACTGAGCGTACAAATATGCCAGCCAATCCGTTAGCGCGTCAGTATGCTCAGCTGTAACATTAGCTGACCGCAATCGAAGAAATACCTGGCTGATCCTGATCTGTTTGCATTCGAAATTCGCTATTTTCCAACATATTTTCAGAAAGGTGGTAAGCTGATTGTATGCGATATAAATTTATCTTTATTAATTATCTCTTCCTTTTTTCCCCCGTCAAAAGCAAAATTTAGGTGTAATCGAGGAGGGTGCAAAAGCACACCCTTTCTCCATAGACGCTGTAGTTAAGCGGCGGTCGTTTGCTCCACCATTAAGAGCCCAATGGCCGCCATCCGTCTGTGTAGGAGGACAAACGAAATATCAGAAAATGTTTTTGCTTTGCCTGGTTGAAATGGTTACATTACTCTGTTGAAACCAAACTCGAGTCAAGACTCAAGACAGTCAAAGTCAAACTTAGACAGGAATAACCATGGTTTCTGGGGATTTATTTAACAAATTCTGACATTTTACTATCATCCCCATTCACCGACGGTAGTGTGTTAGTGCGAGCCTGCATGTATAATCAGGACCAACAATTCAGGGGACTAGGCTTTGTCTAGATTTTTTTTTTTTTTAATTCTAAATGACATTATGTTATCTTGAACGAAGGACGACTATTTTTGTTAGACTCTAATCTTTCTTTTGATTCTATACATATTGCAAGAAAATATTGGAAATATACGTTTACCGATTCCTTATTTGTTGAATTTTTCTGCTGGAGAGGAAAAAAGGCAGCCGTGTGTTGCTGCCCTCTACATTCAACGGGTTGTGCTTTCATCAAGGCTTTTTTATTAGAATTTTTGATATCCTGGCCAATCAATGTGATAACGTCATCCAAGATGGCAACTCACGTTGACAAATGAAAGGATCAAAGATGACTACATTTTGATCATCATTTGATAGGAATTAGCAGTAACTGCGGTCTAAGGTACGATATTTTTTTATTTTATATATTTTTTTCATAAATTTGATGTAATTTCTTTTTTATGTGACATTTTATGCACAAAAAAACGATCCAAAAATCTGGTTTTCGCCGAATGTTACATCTAACGCACCCAAGGGTTCATTACCATCCTGCCTTTGGGGAAACTACAGGTAGGACTATTGTACACAGCACACAATTTTAAAAAATCATTAAAATATCACTTTTGTGACCAAAAATACTAATTTCCGTACAGTTTTAATTTATTTTTCATTAGTAACTTGGGGGTGATTTTTGTATTCACCAGAGCACTCGAAAACTTAAAGTTTGGGCATATTTTTGTGCATGCCCTCTATTGGTGGAAAGTAATATGGCAAGACAATTGTAGATTTTCAATCTCTATTTTTAATTAAGAAAAAATAATTTAAAGAATCAAATTTACTTAAGAGCCAATTTATATGATGAATAGCTGTAATGGAACCTGACAGTGTCAAAAAATCAAGCATTTGTCCCAAAGAAAAAGAGAAAATAAGCCAAATATTGCCAACCTTATTTCACTACACAAGAAGGAGTAACAGAGAACAAGGTTATATCATAACCTTGTTCATAGAATGAGTGGATCTAACGTTACTGCTAATGCGTTGTCTGTACGTACAGGCCAACAACTCTTCAGTCTACATATTGGTGAGTGGAGCCAACGCAGTTCAGCGGAACAAACAAAATACACAGACTGAATCTTTGTCTAACGTTAGGCCTAAGACTATAGTGAGACCACTGCATATCGACCACATCTTTTGAAACCGACCACCTTGCGCACATTAAAATTATTGCGTATTACAAACAATACGCGCGGGAGAGTAGGCGCAGTGTCCATAGGAACGGTAAGAATCAATTTTACGAGAGAAAAAGAAGGGAGAGAAAAAGAAGGGGGAAAAGGTAAAAATTTAGTAGAATTGATCAAAATTGTTTTGACTAGACCTGAACCCACCCCGTTTCCGATAGGAAACAGCTTTAGAACAAATATCCGTCGTCAATCATCGAATCATGTGCCGGAGCTCGCAGTGGAAGTAGTGAGACGATCATTTAGCATGTTGACATTATATAAATGATTTGGAAGAGTCAAAATATTTCGCCACCGCGACAAGAATCGGCCATAAACTTAGTGTATCGCGGGTGGTGGGTTACAAAAGGGTGCAAATGAGCTCAATTTTCTGCAGAAATGAGACGAAAACTAGGTCAATCTGATAAATATTTTCGCAGATATGATGCTTAGAAAATTAGGTGGTCGATAAGGGGTTGTTCCAACCATACAACTTACATTTACAACTTAATACAAGTCAAACTAAGACTAAGTTAAAGTAGAAATATATTGAAAATCGTAAAAATGGAGAATCATATATCACAATAAAGGAGAAAATAAGGAGAACACGATGGTGTACATCATTTATCATGGAGACCGATGAAACTCAGTTGATAGTTTAAAGTTCTCTCTCTGGATTTTTTATGACGTCACTGTCTGTACGAGAGGCGTGATTGGCTCTCCCACGTGAAGCTCCACTTGCATGCAAAACCTGTAGCAAGGGTACATTTTCTCGTCATACTTCGATCCCGAAATGAAAGAAAACCCAGAATTTTATCTAGATTTGGATTTTCAAATTGATGATTTTGAGATGAAGAGAATGATGATGAAGTGAACAACACAGTGACGTAGTTGGAGGTAAATTGGGGGAATTACGCCGATGATGATGATGAAAATACAACTTGCAACACGATCACAAGTGAAGTCATGTACATGCCGATTCGCTACCAATTCATGCTGCTGGAAGTGCTAGCTACACCGTGCGGGCCAAATTGAATTCATGCTGAACATGAATAAACACATCCAGACAGAGTCTATCATAAGAAGGAAAATAATGATATAACTGTACTTACAAACAAGTGAATAATCCGAACCTGAAGGCTAATCAACTCAACGAATAGTAGCAGACGATATGGCATATATGCACTGACGATAAACTTCATGTGGCTGGGATAGATTGTCACTCGTTCTGTTAGATGTAACTTTTATCTCATTAATTTGACAAAATTACGAAACTCTGGGAATTATTTATCTATATAAAAATATAGTAACATCTCTTATCATTTTTTGAATTACGATAAAACCTGTTTTGAAGGAAAACGTTGAGGTAAATTAAAATTAGATGTAAAAGATCATCCCCATCATTATGTGATCGTAAACAAACCATCACAACAACACATGCCGTATTGTTTGCTCGCCTTGGCTGAGACTGAGAGAATAGATCTATGCACGTGTTGCACAGCTCTCAATCAGCAAGGCGAGCAAGGAAGGAATACGTGCATGTTTGAGATGGTTTGTTTGCAATGACATACAAGCTACGCATGTTGGGGGATGATCTTTCACATGTAATTTTAGTGTACCTCAACGTTTTCCTTCAAAACAAGTTTTATCGTAATACAAAAAATAATAAGAGATGTTACTATATCTTTATATATATAAATAATTCCCCGAGTTTCGTAATTTTGTCAAAATAATGAGTTACAAATTACATCTAACAGAACGAGTGACAATCTATCCCAGTCACATGAAGTTTATCGTCGGTGCATATCGTCTGCTGCTATTCGTTGAGTTGATTTGCCTTCAGGTTCGGATTATTCACTTGTTTGTAAGTACAGTTATATCATTATTTTCCTTCTTATGATAGACTCTGTCTGGATGTGGTTATTCATTTTCATGGATTTAATTTGGCCCGCGCGGTGTAGCTAGCACTTGTAGCAGCAGCTGCATGAGTTGGTAGCGAATCGGCATGTACATGACTTGTGATCGTCAGGCAAGTTGAATTTTCATCATCATCATCATCGGCATAGTTCCCCCAATTTACCTTCAACTACGTCGCTGTGTTGTTCACCTCATCATCATTCTCTTCATCTTTAAAATCATCAATTTGAAAATCCAAATCTAGATAAAATTCTGGGTTTTCTTTCAATCCTTAATAGAAGTATTCAGTGGCAGTGTGGAAAAAACGTACCCACGCAACAGGTTTTGCATGCAAGTGGAGCTTCACGTGGGAGAGCCAATCACGCCTCTCGTACAGACAGTGACGTCATCAAATTCCAGTCAATTCAGAGACCGATGCGAGGCATATTTCGGAGGGGCATGTTAGCGTTCTTTTAATCAGCGATTTTCACCTTTTTGTATTACTTTCGGTATTTTTGAATGACCCACTGATGATCCCCACATCATTATCTTTCCATTGATATATAATAAGACCACATAACTTTTATTTCATTAATTCAAAGTTTGACAATATATAATATCAAACAGATTTTCATTAAACAATTGAAAGTGTGCTATTCGATATACATATTTTGTCAAATCAATCATAAAAATGGGCTGAGCAGGTCTCGGTTTTCATACGTGTCACAGACATCCAAGCCCATCGACCGGAACGGAAATTGATTAGCCACGTTGCCAGGACTTCTCCGATAGAGAGAGATCAACATTCGGTCACTATCATGCGGATAGCATTGAATCATGTCATCATTGAAAAATCAACTTATTATGCACATCATTCGTCATTCAAATTAACTCACCTCTCCGTAGCATTTATCCAGAAAGACCTCCCAATTTCTCAGTGACAAAATGCCGTCTTTTCTGGTTGATGGTGATATAAACAATTGTGTAACCTCGCCAGCCTAGCTCGAAACAGAAAATACACTTGACTCACCACTCTCCAGTTGTAGTCAGTCATGTCACGCAACGAGTCACGTCGAGTCACGATAAAGAATTGGAAAAAAAGAAGCGCGTTTAGCTAGCTAGCTGGCCGTGCGTACAGCTCTTACACTTCCTCACATAAACTCTGCCCAACTCAGTGATTTTAATACTAGTTTTTTTAATCACCATCATCATCATCATCCCCATGCGCACGAACACTATCATTTCCGTTGGCCACCACATCATTTTATTCATCAAAACATCGGCATTATCACTCTCATCATCATAATCACCTTAGTCTAACCCAATTCTTCACTATCAATTTCACCAACACCATCATCACTTTCTTCACCACAACCAAGATACAAGTTTCTTTTATTGGTCAGTGTACGAATACAAAGAAATTTGGTTTCCAATGGCTTCAACCATTACCATATCCTTCACTGTCCTTCGCTACATAACCATCCGCCGGATAACCATCACCTCGAGCATATTCTGCATATACCGTACGATTAGGGGATGATATGGCAGCATACATAATCATCCACATGCATTGTGGATTTTAGGGGTATTAAAGTAATTGCAGACAGTATTTAATAATTTACATGTATCTTGATTGTTCATGTGAATCATTTCAGTATTGTTACAATGTATAGTACTCATCCATGTACTCATTGTTAAAGCCATTGGAAAGCAAATTTCTTAGTATGCGTACATTGACCAATAAAAAATTGTGAATCTTAATCACCATCATGATTGTTACCATCACTATCAATCAATCACTGTATTCAACATGACATCACTATTATTCTCATATTATCATTACCATCAAAGCATCAATGTGCTGTGGTTCAGCCCTAAATTCAATATCCAGCGCAGTACGATTTCAGATTCCTCATTGCAGTACATCATGAACAGTAGAGCCAAGACAGAGTTCCCTTTCAGCCTCACAGCCTTAGATCACAATAAGGCATTTTATACAAATGTACTTTCAGCAACATTTAACCAAAGAGTTGCATGTTCCCAAATTTTAAACCCAAGGTTAGTTCTCAAGCCCCTTCTCTGCAACTCTATTGCAGCCCGTACACATCAAGTGCCCCCTCCCCCTTGTGGCACGATGTAGGACTTGCTGTAGCAAACCTAGGCCTATGCAGAGTCATTTGGATGCCCATAGATAAAAAGCTTTGATTTCAGACACAGAGGAAAACACAATAAACAAAGATATTCAATATACATCTTTATTTGAATATACTCCACCTTCAATTAATTTCACATAATAATTCATACTTCAAGATGATATTTCACATCGTTATTTCTTTCTCTCTCTCTCTTTTATCACGCACACCCTCTTCATGCATTCATTCTACAGCAATCGCATCTTCCTAAAATAATTAATTTAAAATAAAACATGTCAAATACATGATGAATCACACTTGATTCACAAGCTGCATTATTATTATTCCTTGTCCACAAATAAAACTCTGAAAAAAACCCATCCATACACAGGCATTTAAGTATTACTTCACTTCATCATCATTAGTGATACAAACACTTTTCAATCTTTTTCCATAAGAATTCAAGCAAGTTTTCCCTTTTAGATTATGTTTTCCTGCCAGGATAGTGTAGAATCTTGTTTAGTTATATTTTTTTCTGTATCATAATCTTACTACCTCTAATTAAACTACACTGGCAAATAATCTCACAGTGAATCACAAAGCCAAATTTCTACTATACAAAGGAATAACATACAATAGATCTAACAATGGAATATTAGATAAACCTACTTATTGTTGTTTGGATATATACACGTACTGCAAGTTTTTAGTTTCACAATCTTTTCAAGATTTCAGTGACTATACAAGAACCTTCCTGTAAACCTATCTGAAACAAAAGAAAAGATTTCCTTACCCAGTATAATCCATCTGTGCATGTGGGAACAATAAAACACATCTCATTGTTTTTCATGACATTACTAAGACTAAATTACATAGCATTGGCAGGCAATGCAACGAAAGTGCATTCAGTGAGCATGAAATATTTATGTGCCATTGCTAGTAATGGATGGGGCATGCATGTTAGTTTGGGAGCGTCCCCTAGCTGGTACAGACAGTCTCTAGTATATTTGCTTACTACAGGACAATACTAAAACATAAAAAAAATAATAAAAAAATCTTTTAACCTTTCAAATAGAAACTTGAATATAGTTAATTATTGAATTATTTCATTGCAAGCGATTTGGGCCTCATGGGAAAAGTACAGTATAAGTAGTAAGTAATAATAATGATATTACAGGGGAAAAATATCTAATAATGAATATCTAATTCAAATGACGTACATGCAGTCAAATTGCATTGGATGGATAAACATAATTCGTGTACAAGAGGGTATCTGCCTTAATAACAGTGTATTAAGTTAATAAGTACATATTTATAAAGCTTTTAATGTGGAAAAGAAGACAATGTTACACATACACTTGATATTCCTTCAAAACTTTTTTTTGTCAATATCTAAATGAAAATGACTCAAAAGCCTAATAATTTACTTTTTACATGACAGAGCTTATCTTAACAGAAGAGTCAAACGATCTTCATCATAAATCAATCTTTTTATCTACAATTTATAATACAGTACATTTCTTATATAATTTCAGCTCTACTCCATATGAGAATAATATCTTAAATATTTACAATTATTACATAATACACGATAGAGAAAAAAAATGAGAGATAGCTGTGTATCTCTTAAAAAGATAAGTCATCAAAAATAAATCTAAAAAGACAAATTAACAAATATATGTTGTTTTACAATAGATAAAGTTATTTTCTTTTCATAGCCCTATAAATAATAGTAAATGTTAAGTGCAAGTGTTACAGACTTATCCCATCACAAGTTGTGGTCTCTAAGGATATTGTATACAAGTTTGTGCATATTTCTATTTTGGTATGCTGTAACAGATTTGAATGAGAAAAGATGAGGAAAATTGAAATGGAAGAAAATAAATGATTTTGTTTAATGAACCACATACAAGTATCATAAATCAATAAATTCTGAATGCAGAAACTGACACAATACTGAGCAACTACATCTATGAATGCTCTAAAACGAAATTGCAAATTTCACACATTCATTATCAAACAGGAAAATTACATGAACATCAATTTTATATCACCTGGATCCTTGGTTGCCTTATTACTGAATAGACGTCATGATCTTAAAAAGATTCCTCAATTGACAAGGCAATATGCCCAAAATCCAGTCATTACAAAAGGACAAAATCCAATATCAACCACTTCATACAGAAAAAATATACATGTATGATCTATGAATGATGTTTGCATCACACTACATAATCATGATTCATAACTTATTAGGAAGAAATAAGGAACGCAGCCAGTCTTAACAGTATATGAAAGTTGAAACTCAACCTTGAATGGAAAAGGGAGAAATAAAATTGGCATATTCGCACAAATTTTCACAAATTAATTTTTTTTTTTTTCACACATGATGAACGAATTTTACTATCTGCACTTCAACACATATACCCTTATCCCCATACAAAAGCCATACAAATTTAGACATTTAAACCCTCTTTGCAGCACATCTACAGGCAGGCCTATATGAGTAAATAAAGTTAACATGGAAAAGACAAGGTATTTCTACAATGCACAGTAGTAACTTTTCATTTATATCAGAATAAATTCCAGTAAATTTAATTCAATCAATAAGAAATGTAGGTTTTACTCTAGGACCTTGATACCAATATTTGACCACTCATGGACTTGGAGGAGAAAGGTCTAGGTCCTAGTGTCTGGTATCAGACCAATTATTGTCCTCTGCTTGAAGGAGATCCTGGACACACCTTGACACATCATCATTATGCTTCTCTAGTAGTTCCTGGTTCTTGGTCCTGTTGCCGAAGCCCATCTCAATCAGCTGGTCCATAGGTGAGAGGCTTGGTGGTTCGTATGGGGCAGGCATCGGGATGGGCTGTCAAATGAAAGGCAAAATGATGCTTTAAGGTGAGAAATTATAGTTTTCATTGAAACAATTATACTTTGATGACTCAGCATTTTGAGAACAGCATTGAAGTACCTGTAATAGAGGTTCTGGGAGGGGTAGGGGCAGCTAAATCAGTTGCCCCAGCATAGAGAATCTTCAAATTACTTCAGGCATCATTAACTAGAATAAGTTAGATAATGACTATACCATATGATACCATAGGTGGAATTAACAGAGCATCAACAGGCCTGTACATGTAGGTCATAAAAGCAAATTCCATTCTATGGGTTGAACAAGACCTGTAAGCAAAACCAAGTAAACAACCAAAGACTATGTCCCCATTAATATTGGTGAGTCTTGGCCTACAAAACACCCACCTACAAAAAACTGATTAATTTATGCATGGAATCCTTCCCCAAACAGTCTAACCCTCTTACTAATCTCCTTTTTATCACTATTCCCCTCTTTCATTCTTGATTTCTTTTATTTTTCCAATCCCTCATCATTTCATCTCTGAGAATTGAGAAGAATCAGTTCGAGTCCTTTCATAGTTCACAACTTTCTCCTTACATTACCTAATTCAATTAATCTTCAAATGTTTGCTGGAAAACAGTGTTTGAATTGATCTTATTACATTATGATGTGAAAAGTTATGTTTTTATTTTGAAAAAGAATACAAATTGAACTATTTTTTCAAATATGAGGTGAAAGTATGGAAAAAGGATGTTTGTGAATCTTTCTTTTAAAAAGAATCTTACCTGTGGTCTTAGAAGAGCATTCACAGAGCTAGCAGCTGT
This sequence comes from Lytechinus variegatus, assembly GCF_018143015.1. Classification (NCBI taxonomy): domain Eukaryota; kingdom Metazoa; phylum Echinodermata; class Echinoidea; order Temnopleuroida; family Toxopneustidae; genus Lytechinus; species Lytechinus variegatus. The sequence continues at coordinate 78,053,076 of NC_054740.1, read as the reverse complement.
ATCAAAGGCTTGTCTAACAACACTACCTGCTACTTCTACTGCTCGTGCTGCAGTGTACCTGCCATTGACAAGATAATCAGAATTGTTTTCATGAATGTCTTATTCAAACAACAACATGCAAAAATAGCACATATAAGTATATCATGATACACATAATCAATAGCATAACTTGCCAAGAACCAAGAAAACAGCTTTTTGAAAGACATTTGAAATTGTCTTTTAATACATTGCTTTCAGGGTTCTGGAAATTTGAAATCATCCAGTTTATATATGGGAATAGGCCGAGATGTAGATGTGATAAAAAAAAATTTGGGGGGTGGTAAGTTTTTTTCCAAAATTACTCTAAAAATGCAGGGTTTAGCCATTTTTTACAAGTACTATTCTATTAATTTTCCCTATTCTGCAATAATATAAGGATACACTTAAAGAGATAAAATCGTTACACCTTGCTTGTTCTTACAAAATACGAAGATATCTACGTTCTGGTTCCATATTCCATGAGGCCATAGGCTGAATGGAATATGGAACCAGAATATAGACTGAATGGAATATGGAACCAGAATGTTTATATTTCCCATATTATGTGAACAAGCAGAGTGTAAACAATAATGCCTGGGGTATGTCTGGAGTCATGAGCCCTTGAAAGAGACTTACCCTAGGAGATCAACTGGGTCAGTTTCAAGTTGGACATCATTGTAGGTGTTGTTATATTGGGTATTCATCTGCTGGGTTGGTACATCTTGAGCATCGTGGAACTCATCATCATGATCCTCATGCCTCTCAGGTTCTTGGACCTATGAACATTGAAGGTGCATTCAAGTAATGATTACAAAATAAACTCTCAAAATAATCCAACAAAAGTATGAATATGGAGTGTTTGGATATATGAACAAATAATAAATGCCCAATTATTCTGATAGAAAATGAGTAATCAATGGATCTTTTTCTCCATTATATAATATTACACATACCCACATGTGCTTATTCATATTGCAGATTTTCCACAAATCTTACTGTTGCCCAGTTTCCAGGAAGTATTCATTATTTTACAAATCTGACTTGCTTTAGCCATGTAACACCTGACCATGATAGGATAACCATTGAACTTTATATCAAAGACTCCATCTTGATATTATTGCTAACTGTGAATAATTTACATTCCACTTTCCTACACTGTGGGCTTCATTACATTGACCATTATTCTCCATTATCTCATATATCAGGGCCTACTAATATATAAAAAAAATAGAGTTGTCCTCAGAATATGATTCAAGGACAGATTCAAACACTTTTCATCAGTCATATATCTTATTCCTTTCTTACAGTGGCCAATGGGATTGAATTTCTTTGCCAGCTTCAAAGTCAATCTCTTGAGGCAATTGACAAAATTCTGAATAACTTTTCAGTACTTTCAGTAGGAATCCCACTCAGAATTTTTCTTGCTTTTAATCCTCCATTTTCTGTGTCCTAGACTAAAACATGAGGGATCAGAAAAGCCAGTGTGAAATCCCCATGTGACAAAGCTGGTTAAGGTAAAGATACCTAATTTAAGGCTCTGTCACATCGTTCTGTGCAAGCCATGAGGGTGAGATGCAGGCAATCACTCAAAACTCTGCAACATCTTCGACAAAGTTTTAAGCGTGTTCAAAATTTTTTTGGATGCAAATTAGACTTGTGTGCGCTTGAGAAGGCAACTGCATGTGAGATATTGTACAACGCCTACTCAGCTTGTTATACGCGAGCAAATGGGAGGATGAACGTCACACATTCGTACCGTTGCACACAAGACGTACCATCCAAAATGTACCGTTGCACGGCTTTAGGTAACGTCACAATGCGATTTCATTGATTAATTTGACAATGCGCGTATAGCTCGCTGGCTAAATGCGCAATTCTGTGTGTGCTTGTGGGTCCGGCTTGTGGGAATTGCTTTTCGCTTTCAATATTTTTGCTCCCTTTTCATAGATTACTGCAGGGAAAAAGTCTTGTTTATTCATATTTTCACTAGATTTCGAGGCGTTGTACAACATAAATAGCGAATATTCTTATTTGTGCAATGGTGCGAGATTTCGCATTCAATGCCTCGTTGAATAGAGCATCTTTCTTTCACCTCATGCCAAATCTCGCACCATCGCACTCCTGCCTATTCGCTATTTGTATACTGTCAATGTGGGTGACCAGCGGGTAGAAAAAATAGTCAAACGCAAGGCTTGAACAGAACAATGTGACAAAGCCCTTTACCTTTGTGAATATAGTGGGGCATTTCATGAAAAGTTTTGTCAGTGATATTCACCAGCAGATAATATAAGCTCACTGCAAGCCATTGAATCTCATTGGCTAAGACCAAATTAATCAGTGAATGTCACTGACAGAGCTTTTCATGAAATTCTCACCAGGTCATTGTGTTCCAATACTGACCTTTGTTTCTTGAGGTTGGACAGTTGTTTCAATCAAGTCAAGGTTGGTCCCTTCAGCACCACCAACAGCAGGGGTTGTACGAGACTCTCTCACAACCTGTGACAAAAAGATATGTGATAATTTATCACCGAGATTTGTACAAACATGTACCACTTCTTACGTCTTTTTCCTACTAAAGTTAAAGATTCTGACATTTCTTAATAGAATACTACATTCAGAGAGCTTCACGCCCAAAGCTGGCGGTGTTTAAGATTTACAATGTGTGTAAGAAACGACAGGGAGCACTGTCAATGAATTAATTGGGTGGTTGATTTCACCCAGGTGGCAAGTTTCTGTGTAAGGTTTATTTAAATGTGTAATATATTCATTCTTACCTCACGCTGTCTTGTGGCGTAAATGACACTCCCTTCTGGGTTGATCAGCACAGCCTCCTCAGACTGGGTCGGTACTGGACTGGCCAGGAGAGTGATCTCCGGCATGGGTGCAACTGTGACTGTCTCCTGGCTGGGTGTGGTCGGCTTGGGGGACGGGATGGTAGCATCACTGACCTGCTGCTTCTGAACAGGGGTAGCAGCCACTAACGGGATGAGCGGGGTGATCTCCAGAGCAGGGTTTGAAGTGCTTAGCATGGCATCTACGGAAGGTTCAGCATTGATAGAGTCTTCTGCTTGGACCTTTTCCATCTGGATGATCTCTTCTGTCTTTCCACAGTCTTGCTCAGCAGATGGAGTTGCAGTGTCTTCAGGGGCAGCAGCAGCTGCTGCAAACTGAGGAACTTCTTCCTCTATGATGATGGGAGTGGATGCTTTTGGAGACATGGATGAACTTTCCGATGTGGAGGGAACTTCAGAAGTGGAGGTGCTTTCAATCTCTGCTTGGCTCTCTTCATAACTAGGTAACCTGACCAGGGGTGCGCTCTCAGCACTTGGTGCTAGAATGCTAGAGGTCTGGGGTTAAATTAATCGGAAAGACATTTAAGAATTCCAAATATTATCACAATAACCTAATGTAACCTAAACTAAATGCTGATTTTGCACATCCAATGCAATGAATGCAAAACATTCCACTTCAATCATCAAGAACGTCCATTATTAACCTGTATAAAAAATAAACAATGATTGCAACCAACTATGTTGAAGACTTCAACAAGTGTAAACATGCAAATCATAAGCAACATTCCATATTCATTACAAAAGATTCATGAAACAGGTGAAAGATATTCTATCAAGGTTCTATCATTAAGGGGTAAAGTGCTACCTCCCATCTTCATAGTCCTCCCTTATCTAGTCCTTACATAATATGAAGAGAGGCTGCATGGGGAAAACATTGATGATTCCATGACAACTGCTTTCGCTAAAATTGCTCCAATGGAAAATCTGAACATTATATGGATAAAACAAAACCCAACTTCAAACATTCCACGTATGAACCTACAGTGGTACTCAAAATTTACTGAACCCCACCAGAAAAGTGTTCAAGTTCTACCATGTTTTTTATATTTAATTGTGAAGTCAGGTGATACACTATTACATTCAATAAAGTTTGTTTCTCTGGGCTTGCTGAATATTGTAGTGTTGTTATCTCCATTCAACACTCAGAATGAAGGAGTGCATTTTTGGTGGGGTTCACTTTTGAGCACAACTTTTAAGCACAACTGTATGTATTTCAAAAATAAAAAGAGGAGCAAGTATCGTGTCATCTCAGTGAAGATTTATATTCACTTGGTTGACCTTTTAGATAGGACTAAACCCAATTGATCTACTACCAATGTGTTCTAATCACCATTTGGTCTACACTATACTTGGTCCAATATCCACTTGGTTAAATTCTCATTTAGATTCCTGGATGGTCTAAATTCCCCTTCATTTTTACTTTTTCACATGAAATTTGTTTCACATACAGTTCATCTAAACATATATCCTAAGAGGTGTAGACAAGTGGATATTGGACAAAATGCGTAAAGCCAATAAATTCGACCGAATGACAAATGGTCTAAATTGCAATTTGACCTAATGGCTAGTTAAAGAACTGGTTGTAGACAAGCTAGGATTAACCATGTGTGATGAGACCAAATGGAAAGTTGACAAAGCGGGTGTAAACCAATCAGCAATAGACCAAGCTGACTAGCATTCTTTATGTAGAGTTACCTACCAATGATGAAGACATGGATGTCCTAGAGAGAATCATGGACTTATCCAAAGGTTTAGAAGGATCAAAGCAATCTGGTAGAGGTACCACGCAGTAGTCATCAAGCATGTCACTATCAGACGAACTACAGATACTCTCAACCTCATCTGAAAAAAAGGACAAACATTGAATACAATAAAGGCAACGAACAATCATGGAAAATTAATGCCTATTTAAACTTTTTCATGCAGTAGATACACACAAACTTAATAATGTATCAAGCTCGTTGTAACTGAGGACAGTTGTGATATTTCATTGGATTGAATTCTTTGTTGCAATCAAAGTCATTACATAAACATTCTCAAAAGAAAAACAAAAAGATAAATTTCTTTTATAAAGTGATGATGAGAATCCTTTTTGTTTTTAAAGATAAATCACAATATCCAGCATGAACAGGCATAGTACTTAACTTATGACCAGTAATCAACAGTCATAAGTAAAAGTGCATTCAAGGCAGAAAAGTGCATTCAAGGCCTGGTCACGTAGATGCTATCAACCAATCATTTGATTAGAATCCACATCATACATGATATAACTGTTACTATTGACTGGATACATGTGTTTGTATACCTTCATTATCAGAGAAAGAGGATGCTACTGGAACACCATCCTGAGCTATCTCCATGGTTGGTCCATCTTTGACTGTATCCTGGGTTTCAATGATCTCTGGGATGTCTTCACGATGGATAATCTCAAGGTCGCTGTGTTCAGATACCCTACGGCATAGGAGCTTCTCATCCAGCTGAGGGATTGGTGAGATACAGGGGGTCAGTCCAACTGTAAAGAGGAAAATACAATGGGTAAGTTTTGAGGAGTTGGGACAACTCTGATGGTAAACCTTTAGCTGAGCCAGTGTACTATGGTAAGGCATTGATCTGTATGTCCTCTCACTACTCCAGTTTACCGATTTACAAATAAATGGTCACTTCATATCTCAATTCTCAAGGCACCACAATTTCCTTGCTTTTGATTTGTTTAATTCCACATAAACTCTTGAGGAAAACAGTTTTAAAAAATCATTCTTCTCCAAAACATTGCATTTGAACAACTCCAGGTAAGATTAAATCTTAGAATTGATCCAAAAACCAATTAAATCAATAAAAAAATAATAGAAAGAAAATTCTATTAACTGGGAAAGGGTCCTGTAACTCCAAGGGTGAAAAGAAAAGGGGTTGATTTCTTTTAATTTTCTGAAAAACAATGGGGGAAAGCTCACTCTAAAAGAAGGGTAGGTAATTCTAATACACAAGTGAGGCACGATTCCTGTTTCCTAGTTCCTGCTTCTCGTATGAGCATTAATTACAACAGAGGATCTGAAATGATTCTCTCCTTACCTATTGGAGTATTGTTAGGCGTAGTAGTGGCAGCAGGACTGTTCACGCCAGCAACTTCCTTGTCTGCATCCTGGTCATCATGGATACTGAGCAGTTCAAACGAGAGGACATCATGGGCAGTAAGAACATCAGAGGATGATACCATCCTGGTCGGAGAGCCGTTATCTGATTGGTCACTCTGGAGGTGGGCCACAGCACTAGATGCTGTATTCTCACTGGACTCAGTCTGGACTCCATCATTCTCCTAAGGGAAAGCATTAGAAGTAGATAACATGGAATGATAACAACTTTGTCCCAAATTGCAAAGTTAATCATATTTGACAAAATGGCAATTTGTCATGAGAAACATCAATTGGACAAAATGATACCAAGCACATGCAAGTACACAAACAAGTAAAATTGGACAAAAACAAAAATTAGACCTAACTGCTAGTTGGCCAATTGGATTTAGCTATAGTTGTGTTTAAGAATCTTGAATAGGACCACATGTTTATAACCACTGACATGACTAACCTTGACTTTTGGTATAATCAGCTCCTCCTGCACAGTTTTCTTGCTCTCACACTTAGGCTCCAAGATTTCAGCCTTATCCACAATAATATTGCACCAGACACGATGGCCAAACTGTTCCCCCTTCTGTGTAAGTCTCCAGTGACTCTGATAGTGGCCTGGTTTGGCAGGTGCTTCAAAGTCCACACAGATGGGTCCTTCCTCTCCCGGTAACAGGAGTGGGATGATCATTGGGTCAGGGGAAAGGACTTTGATGTTACCCCACAGGTACTTCAACTGAAATCAAACATTTGATTCAAAATGGTCAATTACAATTTTAGAAGATTCTACACAAATTTCATTAGATTAGTAGATTAGTCCTTCCTCTCCTGGCGTAATAGGAGTGAGATATTTGTTGTTTTAGTGCAATTGACATTTCAATTCAATTAATAAATGGCTGACAAGCAATAAACTCTTCTTTTATTTACCATACATGGATGTCTCTAATCACTCCATACCAATCTATTCTACAACTAGCAAAGCTTCACACAGTCTAACCATTAAACCTTTTTATGTATGACTGCACATGATCATCAATGCAAGCCAGAGTTAAAATCGATCCTATGATCAATGGTGAAGCTTTGTGGTACAGGCCTTAGTAATCAGATCCCATATTTATCAAATCACTCCCAGAGTGATTGCTTAAAAACTGTTCAAGTTACTCTTCTGGTGACTACATGTTTGGCAAGAACTACTTCACCAAATAGAACACGACTCATTCATTTCAATCAGATTTTTTTAAAGGCCTGGACAGTGTTTTGCGTGAAAGAGCCTGTGGTCTGTTGTATATCATTTCTTACCTTTGTATCTGAGTTCCACTGCACACTACCATTGTTGACCATGATCCAGCTCTTGACAAACTTAGTCATGGGTTGAAGATGGGTCTCATCCGGCAAGTTACCATCACTAACAAAGGCAGCATCAAACTTGGTCCTGTGTAAATCATAAAGATGTAGAACTAATTGTTAATCCTAACAAAACAAATTCTCCTGACATAATCTTAATATCAATGATCTATTTCAAAAGACATAAATTGTTTTACATTGTGTGCATAGGACAAGTATAATCTTTTTCTTGAGAGTAATTACCCATCAAGACTTGTATCACTCAACCTCTTGATACTGAAACTCCCTCCTACAAGGTATTTGATTACTAGTGATCAATAAATCTCCATATAATTAAAGGATGACAACACAAGGAGTTTTAAGAATAACTTACAGTGCAAGCAGAGGAGTTGTTTCAGAGGTGGAATCTGCTGCTGAAGTGGTAGAGGTTGTAGGGGAGGCAGCCACACTTGCAGCAACCACGATCTGCTCGGCCTGTTTCTCAGCCATCTTCTCTATCCTCTCTCTCTTAGTTGGTGATACCTGGCTGTGACACTCGACCCTGACACGGCGCTTCTCCTCTCGGTATTTTCGCTTGAGCTCTGCCCGAGCAGCTTTCCTGGCCATCTTCTCCTCAAATTTCTTGATCCTAAGTAGAAACAACAAAAAAATCAAAAGGAAAATCAGTCATATTTCAAATTCTAAAGCCAGTTCCAAGTTTTATCTCAAGTTAAAGCAGAAATTTATTTGAACACACAGGTACAAATAATTATGACTTCTAATGGTGAATATCACTATCATTCAATAACTTTCCTAAAGACTAGTAACAAAAATCATGCTAATTAGTACAACAAAATGCATGTACAGTATGACTATGAAAGTCTGATTTTTAATTCATGGTCATTGAATAAAATTATCGGTATATTGGATGAAAAACATGTCCCACAATCTAAAACAGATTGAATTCAGAATTAAACTAATTACAGTTTGGAGGGCATTCTTTTGGGGAATTTTTTTTTTTTGGGGGGGGGGGTCTGTTGGATTTAACTAAAATGCTACAGTATTAATTTGTAAGCATTGGAATCCAACTGACTTGTATTCCCAGACAGGTGTGTCATCATCAGCATAGATAGGATGTTTGAAGATAGGAGCAACCCTTCCATCAGACTTCATTCCAATACGATATGCTGGTCGTTTGAGCTTCAGGAACACATGGTTAACATCATGCACGCCAGGCAGAGCTTCACACTCTTCACATAGGTCAAAGTTCAGGCAATGGCTGAAACGGAAGGATATAAAATCCACAATATGAAATTGGTATAAATGTATTAAGGGTGTAAACTCAGAGGCCCGTATTCTGAAGTCGGGTTTAACTTAAACCCAGGTTTAAAGTTGTGGTTTAAAGGTAAATGCTAGTTTTGGTAACGCTATCAAAATGAGTTCGTACAGAATCCAATGAAATGACCACCAAAGTGTCTGTTTGTATAAATAAAACGCATGTGCCAAAGGATTCTGGAAGAAATTGTGTAATTGCTGAGAAATCAGCAAATAAGCACAGGAATCGGATAGGGCGTCGGGCCCGACGCCCAAAGCAATAATTATACATTGTCCCACGTGCGCTTATCTGTGTTGGGGATCTTCGGCGTGAACATTTCTCAGCGTAGATTTCAAGATTTCACAAAGTTCAGTTAATGTAACTGTACCAGATCTAGATCCTCGATGATATACTGACAATTAAGCCTAGTTTTACAGACTTTCTCATAAAATCAGTGTTTACTGCAACTACTGGAATTTCTCTTTAAGTATGGACAGCCAATTGTTACATAAATCATAACAGTAGAGATATAATATTTCAGCTCATTTGGCTCTCAAATCATTCGTAACTGTCTAGGAAGTATAAGTAGATGATTGCCTTCACCATCGATGAATCAGGAAAGATCACATTAAACAGAAGAAACATGAAAAAATTGACACTTTTGAATTGCCATAATTTTAGCACAGAGTTAGACCATGGTCTAAGTTAAACCTGACTTCAGAATACGGGCCATAGTCTTTCATGGTATTTGATCCTCACAAGTTCCATATATGTTTGTACGCTTGATTAAATTTTGTCATAAATCATTGTTTATAGAAGATCATCAAATATTTAACTTGACCAGATAAATCTAAAAGAAGGTCCAAATCTTTTGTCACATTTCTCAGTGAACATTGTTATGATTCATTTGCAGGTACAAACCCTAGTTGAAACTTTAATGAATTATGCTGGTCTTCAAAGAATTCTACCATAACACCTTCATGTTTGGCATTGTGGTGTGCGCCTGTGAGGAAGTAATAAATTGATGTAGAGGTTCCAGCTTTGGTCAAGCCTTTCGGATGGTGATGTTAAAGGTCGGTCCCAGACATAAATAATCATATCTGATTGACACATGTCTGACACTCAATTACACACACACACATAATTGCTGTATTCTCAGCAACTTCAGTATTCTATGTTCACCTATTTTGGTTTACCATTTAGTCTTCTATTTGAACACAATTAAAATGTTTCAGCTTGCAAACTCTTATTTGTTTTATGTTGAAAACCTATAACATATGAGAAATAAATATTTCAATTTCTTAGGAGGCTTGCTTATACTCACCCACATTTGTATCTGATGCCAGAGATAACACAATCACACTTGTCACATTTTACACCTGCATGTACTAGCTTAGCTACAAGAGAGATTAAAAAGAAAGACAGATTTGATAAAGTTAAAGAATAAAATTGACAAAAATGAGCGTAATTAAACCAAATTCACCTACATTATTGGAAACAAGAGTGTCGCTAAGGCGAGCATATAATACGCCCGTCTCTAACAAGGAAATTGGAGCTATTGGTCAAGCAAGAAAAGTGGAAGATGGCGACTTCACCTTTGACCTTCTGACCTCAAAATCGATAGAATTGCTAGGATCTATGCTAGTATCATTCACACCAAATTTCATGAGCCTAGGTTAAGTTGAACTAAAGTTATCGCATTAACAAGGACTTCAAAAGGATAAGATGAAAACATGTCACTGTGATCTTGACCTTTGACCTTTTGACCTCAAAATCAATAGGTTTCCTGGGATCAATGCTAGTATTATACACATCAAATTATATGAGCCTAGAGGTTAAGTTCAACCAGAGTTATCACGTTTACAAGGACTGCAGAAGGATACAATAAAAATAAGTCACTGTGAACTTGACCTTTGACCTTTTGACCTCAAAATCAATAGGCTTTCTGGGATCCATGCTAGTATCATACACACCAAATTATATGAGCCTAGGTTAAGTTAACTGAAGTTATCGCGTTTACAAGGACTGCAGAAGGGTACAATGAAAATAGGTCACTGTGACCTTGACCTTTGACCTTTTGACCTCAAAATCAATAGGCTCCCTTTGATTCATGCTAGTATTATACATACCAAATTTTATGAGACTAGGTTAAGTTAAACTGAAGTTATCGCGTTTACAAGGACTGCAGAAGGTTACAATAAAAATAGGTCACTGTGACCTTGACCTTTGAACCTCAAAATCAATAGGTTTCCTTAGATCCATGCTAGTATTATACATACCAAATTATATGAGCCTAGGTTAAGTTAAACTGAGGTTATCGCGTTTACAAGGACTGCAGAAGGGTACAATGAAAATAGGTCACTGTGACCTTGACCTTTGACCTTTAGACCTCAAAATCAATAGGCTTCCTTGGATCCATGCTAGTATTTTACATACCAAATTATATGAGCCTAGGTTAAGTCAAACTGAAGTTATTGCATTTACAAGGAAAAGTTAACGGACAGACAGACAGACGGACGGACATCGAGCATGATACCATATGTCCCGTCAAGACGGGCGTATAAAAAAGGATAGCATTTAATGGAAAAATGTGTACATGTATGTTTCTAATTAACAATGTTCCATTTACATTATGGAATATGATTTTTTCATGGTCGACTACAATACAATTATCTAAATTCATATTTATCAATTTAATAAAAGTAGGCTACATATATGTTCTTAATCCATTTTTGTGTATCAAATCATTTTTTTTCTAAATAGATGATAGATCACAATAGTTTTATACAAACAATGAAATAAAATCTGAATCTCAATTTCCAATTATTATAATCAAAATGACATACATGTTATGAGTCCAGAAGAATCAAATGAACAAATTTAACAAATGGACCATAACTTGTATGCCATTATCACTTTTGTAGCACCAAACATCTCACCCTCTTCTCAATTACAAAAAATACACTTATCACAATGTGTTCAGAATGTTTATAATACCAGCAAATCCTACAGTATATTCAATGTGATATTATAAACGTTTGATGATGAATATGAACTCACCTGGTGTTCTGTTCTTGGGCTTGGTCCCTTGCTCATTGGTTGGAGGGGTGGAGCACACCGGGGACCCGGTCCCAACCATTCTCTGGGATGGCTCCCAAGGGTAAGGTTGGGTCTTGTCCAAGTAAGGTTTTCCAAGACCATCGATCACTCCTTTGACTATCTGGTCTATCAACTGCAGAGTCAAATCATCAGATAAGTGTATTCCATAGTAATAAGAATATACATTTATTAAAAAAAATAATTTGAATTCTTATTTTCAAATTGTCTAGTTGGACCCATCAAAATTTCGACTCCTGTGGGTTAATAATTGATCAGACAGTTGATATGAATGCTTGATTGTATAAAATAATCAATAAAAATCAAGTGTAAAATACATCCTTATGATTAAGTGAGAGTATCGAGCGGGGCCCTGGAGTCCAAGGCAGAAAGAGATGCAAGCAAACGTAGCTCCATAATTAAAACACAGCTTCATTTTCATCTACTACTCACAAACTTAGGATTTGCATTATATTTCCTGAATTGCATTTAAACAACTTGTTTATATAATTATCAAACAACCATGCAACGATAATTGATATGGAAGAATTAATGTACTACAAGTATTTCTGCATATGCAGTGGTGTATTTACTGGTAATTTAACACTAAAAGCAGAGAGGCAGTCAGCAAAAGGAACATCACAGTGGATTGATTTGCAAGTTTCATATATTCTTTATACTTGTGTTTGCCTTATTACGGTAGCTGTGAGAAACCAGTGCTCAAATCTAGGCCCAATATAACTCTTTTTAAAATTGTCAAATATGCAATCCAATCAAAACTTCAAGCTTGAATCCTACCTCTCTTTCTTTATCAGGACCGTCACTTTGCTCTGGGGTGGATACATTTAGCTGTTTGAGTTCCTCCACTGCCTCCATCACATAAGACCTCACAGCATGAGGCTGCTTGTGGGAGGGTAACGAGTTTGTCCGGGTCAGGCGAGGTGGAACTTTAGGGCGTGGTGGGGGCACAGGGATGGGAGGGGTACTGGGGATGGTAGGGCCTGGTTTGGTGTTTGGCGTTTCTTTCTCTGGCCGAGGTGGTGTATGCGCTCTCTTCCTCTTCACTGATTCTGTTGTCTGTAAAGAAGTGTATTTAGAGCATAGAATATGTTAACAGGTGATGGAAAATCCTTTTTCTTTTGACTGAAGTTGAAATTCAATATTCCTAAAACAAACTCCTTTTTAACAACCTTTTGAATGCAAAGTTTGTTAATCAAGATTTAATCAGAATTCTAGAAAGTACACTTCTATTGTGTCATTTAAACAAGGTCAATTTTACTTAGCATGAGAAAGAATCACCTGGCATGTGTTACTTACAAATAGCTTTATAAGCACTCCCCAGTACTGATACAATTGGTGAAGTTTGGGCAGAACAATCATGCTTAATTGGTATGTAGTTCCACACATGTTTGTCAGTCTAATGCAAGGGGAAGTTGGTAAATTCTAATTTACATTGAGAACTCTGGCATATCACAATATTTATGTATGTACAGTACACCTAAACCTTACCTCAGGAGGACTTGCGTTTTCCTTTCGAATAGAGTCCAAGCTGGGTCTCTTGTCCTTGGGGTAGACTCTAAGACGAAGCACGTTCTGACACTTGGAAGCCAATGCTTTGGCCTGGTCATATTCTTCTGTTGGGATACAGGAAGAAGGATGGTTATATCATCAAAGATGTACATGTACCTACATTACATTACATTATGTGCAGCCATGTCAAAATATACATATCTATATATACATATATATCTTTGACTTTATACTAATAAACCTTACCCAGGAACCTTTTTTTGGCACTTATTTGATCAGGACTACTTACTTCATTGTAGTTACGCTACAATCAAGGAGATTCCACTTCCATCAATCATATTGCCAATCTTATGGGAAAGTTTCACACATTCATACATCAGAATATTAGTTACTGAATAGTATAATAATCTGGACAGGGAGATTATCAACATGACTCAGTCCTAATACAGTCTTACATCATATCAGGTACTATTGGAAAACAGATATTATGTGTCATCTTAACATGATTCCCACAAAACAGGAAGCAAAGTGAGTTGGAACTTTTTTTATACACAAACATACATTAAATAAGTAAGGTTCAGATGACAACATGGCAAAGCAATTTTTAAAAAAAGCAAAGCCTATAACTTAACTTCTTCAAAATTTACAAAGAACTAAAATAGAATAATCACAATGGATAGCAAAACAAAATGTTTTTTAATCAGAAGAAACAATTCATCGTATCATTAACTGATAATTCACTTACCTTCAGTGTCTACGGCAATCTGTACATAATAAACAAAAAAAGATAACAAGACCAAAGGTTAGAAATTAAGATTAAAATACAAGTTGGTGATGAACAAATAATGACAATATTGAATATATTAGTCATGTGCAAATGAGGGCATGACTTCACATTCTTCAATTTCTTCTACACTTGTACACTACACATAATACATTTACCTCAACTATAACAAATCCCTCTTGACAAATAATGTTAGAATATATATATGTAATTCAGTCATTGATTTAATACATTCTATCCCAAGCCTAATGACAAATTCAAATGGAAAGATCCAGCCACAAATGTACAGTGCATGTAGGAATTTAAAAGGGGTTACTGTAATTTTATTGGTCCATTCTGTTCATTGAGCATGGTCTCTCTATAGATTTATAAATTGTATGCTACTAAACCAGTTGAACAATGATGGATTTGTTCATCTTTTACTGATTTTTCATTCAAACTGAATAATACTGAAAAGTGGTGAAAGCAAGCATGGATTCACTCTGTAGATTGCACTTCTAATTGGAGATCATTCATTTATTTTACTTCATCAATTTTAACATTTTAAAGAAAGAAAATGGCCCACAAAGTTAGAAACAAGTACAACTACTGTCAAGAATATAATGTACCTCATCTTCCTCATCATCAATGTAGGTTGCAAAGACATCTTCCAAATCGAAAGAACACTTGAGCTGCATGAAATATAAACAATACAGCATGAGTACATGTATGTGATTTAACTGTTAACTATAGATCACTTCAAACAACCACGAAGTTTAAAGGAAAGGACTTCAAGAAACTGTTAATGGGTGTTAGTTATCATGAACATCCAATGAATCTTCAGTACAAAAAAGTATGACCTGTGAAAGGAAAGAAGGCCCTTGGTCACTTTGGTCAGTTAGAGAGGAACACCAATAGTGAATGGCATATAATGAGGGTGCTATGATTATTCACTAAAAAAATGTGTGCATTGGCCAATAAATATCATCTCACCTCAATGTTAAATCCCGCTTCAACTGGCCTAGCATGTGGGATATTTTATCATCGAGGTGAGATTCACATGTGATATTTATTTGCCAATGCGCACATTTTTTATCTAGCACCGCTCATGATGTTGCCGCCTACTATACGCATGTCGTAGATAGGCTACAATAACAAAGACGACAAGATGGCGACAATAACATCTGTAACTGCTAATCTTCTTATGATCTTTTTTCATAATTTAACAATTAATTTTCATTAAAACAAAAAAAAAACATTAGTGCCTCAGGGGAAGATGAAGTTGTAGCCCATTTACATAATTGAGGGCTAGAACTCTTTAATTGTAAGAATAACTACGGTGTGCATAGCCAGGAGGCTCCTAGAAAGTAATAATCATTCACTAACGTGTGCTTACTCTTCATAGAGCCAGCAGCGGATATCTGCCGCCTCTATATTCGTCTCGTAGCTACATGCAAGCTACTAACAAAGAGAACAAGATGGCCACGTAAACATCTGCAAGTTTTTTCCTGTCTTCTCATAATATTTTTCTGTTTTTTTAAATGAATATTTGTTTAAAAATATAAGCAATATTGTATAAATGTTGGAAATAAAGTTCTAACCATTTACCGTAAGTAACGGTGTATTAACCGCACCTTTTTCTCGGCGGGATAGAAGCAAAAGTCGGGGGTGCGGTTTATACACGGTGACGGGTTTGAGCCGGCCCGCCGTAACCCCTCCCGTACATGTACGATGTCTGCCAGTTCACAACACATCAAGTGGCCGGGCGTAGCCGCCCAGGTAATGTCGTTTACAGGGGTATGAGCCGGGGTAATGGGAAGTAATTATTACGATCTTAATTAGATATTGTCAAAAACAAACGCACCCACCTTCATGACACTAATTTTGACTTTATTCTCAATTCAAAGTAGTGAAGTTCCCTGGCTAAATAAAAGGGACGCCAAGCATACTCGGTAAAATTTTGTCACCGCTGAGCGGGAGTTGAGTGAGCTTAGAGATTGCGTTATAATTTGGTTAGTGCGACTTAAGCTGGCGCTATTAAAAGTTCCGTTTCGCGCCAGCTCGTTTTTTTCCTTCCTGTTTGCTCTTCATAAGATCTAAGATACCATGTAAACCACGCACGAGAGAGACGGCACGAAGCCGTAAAAAACAACTGCAAAAAAATGTCAATTTCTTTGTTTCTTGAACTTTCCTGTAATCCCGTATCCAAAATTCATGCTAAAACATCAAATTTCTGAAAGTGATTGTGAGGTTGTGATGCAAGAAATGTGAATGTTTCTTCCTCCTACGCTGGGAAAGACACAGATCATAATTTGATAAGATGTATTGGCATGACTGCTACTGTATGTAGTTTGCAATGAAATGGCAGTTCTGTGTGTGTGTACACTGTGACTGTGAGTGAGTGTGTAAGTGGCCAATATTGGCGGGACCGTTCTTTCTTTCTAACATTTGTAGATGAATTGATCAAGAACAGCAGATTTCCGCATACCGGTAATCTCTTTGGATACTTAACTTTGAAATCTTAAACTTAGTTTTTGTTTCTTCGTACCTCAAATATGCATGTAAATGTGAGAAGTATTTTTTTTTTTTTTTAGTCCAAAGTTGGGGGTGCGGTTAATACACGGGTGCGGTTAATACACCGTTACTTACGGTACATGATTTCTGTAGGGCTACAAAACGTAGATCTTTTACAGGGAAATTAGAAATCTCGGGGAGCTGAAAATTTCAAGTTTGACTGCGGTATAGGCACAGGATAGTGGCACAATCCCTGGCTCCATGGAGATTAAGGACATGTCAGTGAATGATTTTTACTCTTTAGGGGCCTACTGGCGAGGTGTGTGTAGACATCCTGCCTGCTATGCAATGCAAAGATGGTGATGAAGACACCCTTTGCTTCATCTCCTCTTGTAGCCATCTACATTCTCAGCGAGTCACTTTAACATTGAATGCCAACAAGGTCTCCTCTTTCTTTCAGAAAGTAATGCGTAATCCTACTGGGTATGATTTAATGTCAACAACCTCAAAGTATGTTTATACGCTGACAATCCATTTTTATCTTGCTATTTATTTCATTATCATTTTTTTTGTAACTACCATGTATAAATGTTTTTGTGAAAGGAAGAAATAAATGAACTATGAACTATAAGACACTGCCTGATTTGGGAATGAGTGTCAGTCTCCCTGCTAAATTCTCCTCCCAAACCAAGACCTCCCTGCAGACATTGTGAAATCTTTTACCACACTTGCCCTCAATTTTTTCCTGAAAATCCATGTTAAGGTCATCTTCACTCGAGCCCTAGTCATCTCTGCTGAATTACCTTAAGACTCTGACTGACCAATCTTACAATACATTATACTACATGTACTTTATGTGCAGGATCTCTCTGCTGATCTCTGAGTCCAAAGCTAATGGAGGAAGAAGATATTGGGGCAATCCCTGGCTCCATGGTTCCGAGTAAGTACGTTAGTGAATGACTTAATCTCTAGGAACCCTCCTGGCTATTACACTGCAAATCGCCTGCATATCATAACCTTGTGCATTGATCGTGTGCTGTCGTGTATCATCTTTCTCAACGTTAGAACCTTAATAGTTAGGACTTTCAAATGCCAGATAAAATTTATCGCAGATAAAATTTCAAATCTTATCTAGGGTAGGCAATGCCATCGCACTAGATTTGTGTTGTAGACATATGTCCAAAAAGTCAATTGGTGAAATGGCCTCTAATTTTCTCTCTATATATTTCAGTGAACAATGTAGGTCTATCTAGTAAATCTAGTTAAACTTAATCTTAGTTAAACTAGCAGCATCTTCACATTTTCTGGCAGCCAAGTTGATCTATCAATGTGACATGTTTCCATGGCTTCTAAAAAGGGGCTCAAACTGTCTAAGTCAGCATAAAGACCTTATAACGCCTACCGGTATTTTTAGGCACTAGCCCACACAGTAAAGCCTACATAGGCAGATAGGGATGAACCAATTGCAACATGCATTTCCAAAAATTCCAGGCACATTTTATGGAAATTATAAGCCTCATTTTTCACTATTTAGGAAATGTTGAGGTAAGTTTAGAGCAATGTCTGTGATATGCCTCTTTTTTATTTTAGTAGAAGTAGAAATACTGTTGTCTGAGTGTTGAGTGTTGTTTTTTTTCCTGCCTAACCTTATACGGAAATATACAGATTAGGCCTACACTGACTTACAGTTTTATTTTAACAAGTATGAAGTACCGCCGGGCAGTACCATATAGTAACACTAGTCTTGAGGACGCAATGATGATGATTTTTTTAGATATGTTATCTATTTCTTCATCATTGACGTCTTGACACTCTCTCCATAGTGCCTTCAGCGAACGACCAAAACAAGGATGGATTCCCCCCCAAAATCCATCCTTTTAAACCGAAGTGAATAGCATTCATTTAATTTTATTAATTCTTACACCTTCCTACGCCTAATGCGTAGGAAGGTTTTAAATATTACTATTTAAAAATGTAAAAAAATGAAGATTTCTTACCTAACTGATGCCGCGTAGACCCCTCGTTCCACATGTAAACAACGGAAATACAATAGCGTCGACCCTTGAACCGCTTATGTATGACGTACTTCCGGAAAGCAATGCCGTCTCAACGAACAATTTAGAGATAAAAAATCTTATTTAACAAATATTAGAATTTATTTCGTGATCATAAATAATATCAATATATATAAATTATTTATGATCACGAAATAAATTCTAATATTTGTTAAATAAGATTTTTTATCTCTAAATTGTTCGTTGAGACGGCATTGCTTTCCGGAAGTACGTCATACATAAGCGGTTCAAGGGTCGACGCTATTGTATTTCCGTTGTTTACATCACTCCTAGTACCAATGAGGTCCAAACATTACATGTATGGACCTCATAGGCGACATCAGTGCTAAAATTGGGTTAGAGATTTATGTGGATCTAAATTTATTGTAATTTCAACAAAAGTACTAGCTAAATTTGAGGCTTTTGTTGAAATTTTGCTTTAATGATACATTTATGCTTCAATAAGTAACAAAAAATTGAAAGAAATGAAGGGGAACTTACATTTTGACGACTTTTTCCTGATTTTCTTGGCAGTTGTCCTTCACTTCTGACTCTCGATCGGACCTGATATGCAGATCACGTATACGCGTTCTCGTCAGGTGATCGGTCGGTTATTCTTTTTGCCAGATGTTGATAATTATATATTTCATAACGCAGCGTTCATCGCAAATTTAGCTGAAAGAGATTGAAGTTGAACAGCGCAAGCTTTAATTTATTCAGAAATAACGTTTGATTGCACAAGTTTCGCCTCGGACATTTAGGATCATTTGGTCCCATATTGGCGTAACTACGGGGGGGGGGTGTCCCTACCACCGTCCACACCGGGCGTCCACAAGCCAGCAATTATCTTTTTTCTCTCTTTTTTTAACCAAAATGCTTCCCCCCAGAAAAAAAAGAACCAGGGTTAAAGAGAAAGACAATTATGATAGAGGAACACAAAATACTTTATTTTTTCAGCTTTTAATGCATCGACTTATAATCAAATATTAAATGGGGCTCAGAACATTTTTTGAAAAAGTCATTTAATAAAAATATTCCGCTCTTCGGGATTTGAGCTTTCATGAAATATCAATCTTTTTCATGATTACCGAAAATACTTCAAATGTCCAAAAAAAAATTATCGGTGTATTAGCTGATACCTTGCGCCCGCCTTAATTATTTTAATGTTGAGATACTTTGCTTTAATTTAATGAATTCCTAAAAGCATTAATTCTCAGATCATTTGTCGCAATCGAATGATTCGATTGGTAAGCTAGTTGTATAATTATTATGATTCATGAATTGTTTAAAATGTGTCTCTCTATCAGTTTGAATATTTAAAAAAATGTCAGCTCGTGCTTTTTGCTCGCAATATTTTGATTAGTAAGAAATTCTTGTGTATGCGAGTTTGATACATAAATAACTAGAGAGAGAGAGGGGGGGGGGTGTCCCTCAGCTACTTGTCCTTGCTTATTCCATATTTTTTTATTATGCTCGTGTTGTGAGTATTTCAAAGTCTTTTCTTTTTCTCACCCTTTTTATTGTCTCGGAGCTTCCCTCTATTTCTTTGCTACGATGTATAGCCCATCTTACTTGTTTCATTTTTTTATGTTCTCATTTCATTGAAAACATAATTATTAAACTGACGTAGAAGACTTTGCAACAAAATTTTGATATTGTTTTTTGTGTTTTTGTTTGGCTTTCTTTTTTCTTCTCCTCAGTCCTTTTTCTAATTAGTTTCCCTTTCCTTATTTTATATTATTTCATTTCATGAGGCATCCGCCAACTTATATACAACAACAAACGTTAGAGGCGGATATCCAGTAAGGGGCGTGGTGGTGTGCCCTCTAAAAAGAGGAAAATAGGAAGGAAAAAAAGCAGGAAGGAGAAAAAATAAGAAAAAAAGACGATGATGGCAATGATGATAATGATGATGAAAATTATCTTGGTGAAGATGATAGTGGTGGTGATGGTGGCGGTGATGATGATGATGATGATGATAATAATGATGGTGGTAGTGGTGATAAAGATGAGAATGAAGTTGGTGACGATGATATGATGATGATGTAATTTTGTCTTTAAAAAATAATAGTGCAAAGGCGAAATCATTTAAAGTTTATTATGAAAATAGCAGAAAAAAATAATTTGAAAAAATTGTACGTATGCATATGGAAAATCCATCCCCCACCAAAAAAGAAAAAAAGTGAGATTTTGTTTTGTTATTTGTGACGGCGTAGGCCTATGCGAGCAGCTGTGTGATATAATTATGGTAAAAAAGTAAATGAAATGCCAAGAAATACATGATAATGACTTTTATTGTACATTCAGTATATCAGTAGATAAATTCATACTCGTTCCAAAAAAGAAGAAAGTGGGTGTATTATGGACCATTAAAAATGGGCAGTTGCTCTATATATTATATTACATAGAATATATAGTGCAACTGCTCGTGTGTAGCGGTAAGTTATTCACCTGATCTACATAATTCATGCGGCGCACGGCGCGTGCGCAATGTTTAATAATTATTGCTGTGAATACAATGAATGTCATCAAAAACATAATAACACAGATCAAATAGTGCCAGCTCGACGCGCAAAATGAGAAAAAAATATATATTTTCTGCCCTGATAATTTGATAACCCTAACCTAACCCAATTTCTAAGTATTTTTATCATAAACAGGATAACTATATACAATGATTGAAATTAACTTTATATTCTTTTGCGAACAAAATGAATATGAAAGACAGCTTTTTGATAAAGAACACAGTTTTAGAGCGTTAGAGCGCGATTTATACCTACAACCGCTAACATAGGCGGATCCAGGGGGGCCGAGGGGCCCGGGCCCCCCTATTGGCGGAGCAAAAAAAGAAAAAAAAAGAAAGGAAAAAAGAAAAGGAAGGGAAAAGAGAGGAAAAAAGAAGAAAGGCAAACATAAGAGGAGGAACATGATTAAATGAAATAACATTAGGGGAAGACTCTGAAAATAATTTTTTTTTAAATCTATTTGTTAGGATAAAAAATTTTCGCTCGCGCTTCGCGCCTTATTGTCTTTTAGGGTATTTGCATATCTTGCTCAATATGGAGCTTGAAAAATCAAACTTTAAAGTCATTATACAAAACATATTTCAGCTGGGAAATTGAACTTTTATTATTTTGTTTCATTTACAAATTGATTTTTAAAAAGTGCTCTGTAAAAATGTCTGTGTTATCATCTGAACATTATCATTTTCTGCTTGCGCTGCGCGCTCGCAAAATTTGAATTTTCAGGTACGTATTATTTTCCTGTATTCCATAAAGTTCTCAAAAAGTTCCCTATTCAGGTCAGATTGTTAAAACGTATCAGCTAGCGCCGCACGCTATAGCATTTGGATTAGTCGGTTATGTATATCCCAATATTAATTCTAAATCAAACTAATTTGATGACAGTTTATCAAAAAAATCGACTCGCGATTTCTGCTCGCATTGATAGATATATAATGCCTCTTATGCATAATTACAAAGTGCTTTAAATGTCCAGTTTTCAGGCCATAAAATTAACACATTTCGCGCTCCCATGCGAGAGAAATAGGAAGATGGTCATCATTTTCATATGATGACATAATGCCCTCATAGCATGTTCCGGTCCTATGTAAGAACTCAAAGTAATAAAAATAAAATACATCAGCTCTTTTTTAACTGTGATCCATCACAATTCACAATTTTCCCACAAAGTGTTTGCATTACAGAGCTTAAATTCACCCTTTGTAATATCATATATATTTTTAGCTCGCGCTTTGCGCTCTCTTTATTGATTTTCATGATAAGAAAGTTACTTAGAATACCCAAATTCTAGGTCGAAATCTAAAACACACGTTAATTCAGATACGCAGATTGTTCTCTATTTAAATCATTATCCAGTTTCAGATCACAATATCAAAAAGTGTCTGCTCGCGGATAAATAACTTATCCTTTTCATGATAAAACATGAATAGTGCGTCCAGAATCTTTCCCCCATAATTTTGTTTACCCATCACATTTCTCCTATTTTCTCCTCCCTTTTATTTTCCATTAATTTTTCTTTCGTTCACTTTTTTTCTGTCCTCTTTTCCCATAATTTATTTTACCCATCACATTTCTCCCTATTTACTCTTCCCTTTTATTTTCCATTAATTTTTCTTTCGTTCACTTTTTTTCTGTCGCCTTTTCCCATCTAAGTTCTATTTTTTTTCTCGTCTCACCGCTTTTCCTCATCCCCAGCCCTCGATCGACGCCCGTGCAGATTCGCAAACAATATCAAGAGTATGTCTACTTGCAAGGGCGGAAATCTCTCCCCAAAGGTAGGGGGACCAGGGGCTGGAAAATTTGACAAGAAAAAACAAACAAAAAAAGAAGGTTTATCACCCTCTAAAGAAGGTCATCTTGACCAAAAGAAATTTGACAAGCAAACAAGCAAAAAAAAGGGGGCATGCCAAAAGTAAGATCGTCTCTTCCAAAATACATTTCGAATTTGAACGAAATGACCAAAAATAGTAGGGGGACATTTCATAATGTGCCCCCTACTATTTTGGGTGAGGGGACATGTCCCCCGGCCCTGGGGTTTGCGCCCATGTGGGTGGGGGTGTTGCGCCTCCCTATCGGGATCATATCACAGCGAGTATACACTCTTCCATATTGGAAGAGTGTTTACTCGCTGAGATTTCGATCTCACACATAATTTTATAAAAAAATAGAACAGCTACGCCTTGAACACAGGCCAAAATGCCTAACGATTTCTCCGCGGCATTAACAACTCTCGTAAAGGGCGCTCCATTTATAAATAAAGTTGCATGAACAGCTCTCTATGGCGACAAAATTTAACGCGGAATTGTAGCCAACATCGTGGGAAATTGGCAGAATATTCAAGAAGAGAACCGGTGAGTACCGATTTAACAGTATTCATGTATCAATTAATATTTATTTAATCATAAGAATAATTTTTTTTTACGGAAAGAAAGCTTAGTTCTAAGCTAGGGCGGCCCAAATGCGAGTGAGTGGAGTCCCAGTTTCTTAACACGGGTAAGTATTGCGGTGTCGCCTAGAGTGGTTTACATGTGGAACGAGGGGTCTACGCGGCATCAGTTAGGTAAGAAATCTTCATTTTTTTACATTTTAAATAGTAATATTTAAAACCTTCCTACGCATTAGGCGTAGGAAGGTGTAAGAATTAATAAAATTAAATGAATGCTATTCACTTCGGTTTAAAAGGATGGATTTTGGGGGGAATCCATCTTTGTTTTGGTCGTTCGCTGAAGGCACTATGGAGAGAGTGTCAAGACGTCAATGATGAAGAAATAGATGACATATCTAAAAAAATCATCATCATTGCGTCCTCAAGACTATAGTAACACTAACATGCTTATCCGAAAGGAGATATAAAAACATCTCATCAGATCATCAATTTCATTTTAAAACATTAAATAAAATATTTTAAAGATAAATGAAATCAGAATACCACCCCTTAACTTATATAATATTTCTAGGTAGGCTGACCACTTAACTGCGACTGTGAGTGTGCAGTGTATGCAGACATTTTAACAGTTACATGTAAAAAGTCAATTGAGTTGCTCACCATTGCGAGAAGATCCTGCCATGATGTTTTGTAAGCAGGGCTGTAAATTTGTGTTTCTCCTCCAAATCTCACTTCTAGGGCTATATTTTCATTCATTTTCAATAATTGAGCTTGAACTTCCACTTTATGCACTCGTTCAACTATTACTGTCCCACTCGGCGCAGAAATAGGTGGATATTGTGATCAAATTTAGCAATCCATTATTGTTTTTCGCAAGATTCCTTTTCCATTGCCTGTTGTTTATGTTGACATTTCGAGGAGTAACTTAGAATATTCGAGCGCGCAATCATTAAGTGCAGAGGTACAGTTACATATTTTCACCATGACAAATTATGAACATTGATTCAACTTCAAGTTTGCAATATATAATGTTTTTTAATATTTTTTATCGTAAAATTATTTCAGAATCCCCTTCTGTAATAATATCATAAAAACCGTATCACCGTGCCCATGGATATGACTTTGGTATGAAAATAGAAATTACGTAATTCGTAGCCCTGCATTCACAGTAGCATGACTGGTACGTGTGGGTCTACGTATTGTATGACATCATCCTTTATTTCACATACAATAATGTTCTCGATATTACTAGACAAGAAATTACGCAATCGCCATGAGAACTGCATTTTTGTCTTCTATCCTCAGGGGAGTCGATCCGTCCCCAAAAATCAAACTTTAATCGATACACTACAGAGACAAAAATATCCTGCCCAGCTAGTTAGAAGCGAATTAATGTATATGCTACAATCTCTACCCCGGGATCATAAACATCGCGAATAAAATTGAATACAAAAGTTATGACGTTCAGGGACGTTTTCAAGTTTCGCTTAATTTCATGAAAAACTTATATTCACTTTTTATGGCATGCAATTAAGAAGCGAAGACGCCATCCATGCACAAACTATAGCTCACATAATCATGTTCACTGTTAAATTTCTTTCATGATGATAATTCTCATACTCGGTGATTATGGTTTTATTGATGTATAAAGGTGTGATTCATGAAGATGCTTTCATATTGCATAGGCTGATCCAGGGGGAGGCCGAGGGGCCCGCCCGCCCCTGCCATTAATTGTTGAAAATATACTCAAATGCATCCTATCTGTAGTTGCAAAAGTGATCCAAAATCCCATTTTCAGGCTTTAATGTAAAGAAATTTCCCGCAAATTGCATTGGGATTATTAGACTAACAAATAAGATAATGAAATTTTCATGAATTTCTGATTAAATGAATTTGTCCCTTTTCCAGAATAGAATATCGACAAGTTTTATCTCGCTCTTAGGAAGAGGAATAGGAAGACAAAATGTCCTTAGAATGTCCCGTCCTAAAATAAAAAAAAATATCAGCGTCACGCTTCGCGCTCGCATCGTTTATTAAGTGCGATTCATATCTACTCCACATTTTTTTTTTTAGTGCTTGAAATGGTGCTTGAATTAACCGGGTTTTTTTCAGATCAAAATATTTTAAAGTGTCTGCTCGCGATTCGCGCTCGCATTAATAATGTACGAAGTTACTCAATTACCCATCTTCAGTGGTTTACAAAACAAGAATAGAGTCCCGTTGTTAGGTCTAAATCTCAAAAAAAAATCCGCTCGCACTTCACGCTCGCATTGTTTAGTTATATACCTATCTTGTTCATGCCTTTTATTACAAAAGTGCTTAGAATGTAAATTTTTAGGTCGGAATGTCAACAATTTTCAGCTCGCGCTTCGCGCGGTCGCATTATGATTCAAATATGTATCGTCTTCATGGCTATCTGCAAACAGTCCATAACAGGTCCCTTTTCGATCAGGCAAAAGCGTATCATAATTTCTGCTCGCGCTTCGCGCTCGCAATATTTATTTAGTTACATACGCAGATCACAAACGTTACTCAGAAATGTTCAAATTTCAGGACAAAATATATGAAATTTACAAAAATTTTAGCTCGCACTAGTTCAATAAGGCTTATGAGATTATTATTATTATATATATATATATATTTATATATATATATATATATATATATATATATATATATATATATATATATATATATATATATATATATATATATACATATATGTATATGTATGTATCTATTTATGTTGTTATAGAGGAATAACAGCTAAGAAGTGATTGTTAGGACAACCCCTTCAAAGAAATAAAAATCAGCTTTGATATCGGGGAAAATTTGGGTGAAAAAAAAATCCGGGCGCCCCCCCTCTCCCCGTTGGCGAAAGCTGGATCCGCCCCTACTATTGTGTGCACAATTTCAATGTATGTTTCAATGAAATACAAAATAAGTAGAGAAAGCGAGTCGGAATTATATCACTGTGTTGTGTAGAGTAACATTATGTCATAATTAATTTCCTTATCCGCTATTTGCTTTGATATCAGGGAAAATTTGGGTGAAAAAAAAATCCGGGTACCCCCCCCCCCTCCCCGTTGGCGAAAGCTGGATCCGCCCCTACTATTGTGAGCACAATTTTAATGTATGTTTTAATAAAATACAAAATAAGTAGAGAAAGAGAGTCGAAATTATATCACTGTGTTGTGTAGAGTAATATTATGTCATAATTAATTGAGTCTGGGCACCTGGATAGTCATTAAAACTATCTGCGAAACTATAGTTTGTATGAAATATATTCATTAATTTATTTACTTCGCTATTTATTTACGTTCTTTTATATTTTATTTACTTAATAACTTACTCACTTACTTACGTTCTATCTTAAATTACTTACTTACATATACTCACTTACTTACTCATTCACGTACTCACGTACTAGTATACTTACTTATTACTTTCTTACTTTTTTACTTACTTAACTTACTTACTTACTTACCTACTTACTTACTTACTTACTTACTTACTTACTTACTTACTTACTTACTTACCTACTTACTTACTTACTTACTTACTTACTTACTTACTTACTTACTTACTTACTTACTTACTTACTTACTTACTTACTTACTTACTTACTTACTTACTTACTTACTTACCTACTTACTTACTTACTTACTTACTATATCCATACCTCATATAGGTTGTAATATGTATTTGTATATCTGTACATGGATATAAGCTGCTTTTTCGTATACATTGCGTTGTCATGTTTTATTTTTGTTGTTGTTGATTATTATTATTATTGTTAAAATCACTGATATATTTTTGTTTATGTTTTTTTATTATATTGATTCAATAAAACACATTAAAAAAATTCGACCATTATGAGAATGGATCATGGAAAATGGATTAAAGATGATCGTGATTTTAAAGCACGTAGAGTAATTTTTTTCATTGAAAACATGTTTGAACGGTGTTTATGAATTGGAGAAAATGCGAATAGGCAATGAAACCATTATATAAAATGGATTGCTCAAAACATAAAAAATGTAATATAATCGAGCATGGGTGTCGATCCCGGGGATGGGGGTATATACCCCTCCCCCCAAATATTTCAGGTGAGTGTGTTTTCATTCCCAAATAATCTACGGTCAAACAAGTATGATGATGATCATCATCATGCATATTATAGTGATAATAATAATGATGATTATCGTAATCACTAGCGTACCTATGGGGGGCAGACTGCCCCCCCCCCTTGACGAGTCACAACCCATGCAAGTGACCTATCCTTGCCCCCCCCCCCCCCCGACGAGAAGTTGAAGACCTTTTTCAGGCACGAAATCCTTTATTTGTGGTTGAAGACCTTTTTTTGCGGACGATTTTGCCGCCCCCCCCCCCTCCTGTGGAAAATCCTAGGTACGCTACTGATCGTAATGGTAGCGATTCCCGTAGGACTTATTCTTGGGTATCGATCACGGGGTGGGTGAGGGTGTGGGAGGTATCTCCACGTTTCAGGTGGCGTGTGTTATCAATGGTAACATTGATTGTCGTATATACGCTTATGAAGAATTTTATTCTCACTGAATTTAGGACCCTTGTTATTGAATGAAACCATTCCTTTTAGATCTCATTAGAAGCAGATAGATAGAGAAAAACACCAGGATGAAATAACATGATAATGTTTTTATTATATACATGATCACTGGCGGATCAACGGGAGCCGGGGGGGGGGGGCTCAGCCGGTTCGTGCCCCCCCCCCCTTTGAGGGTCACAATCAAATTTTGGAGTGTAAAAATGCCGTTGAAACACAACTGTCCCCTCTCTTTAAAAGTGAGGACCTTTCCTTATTTTTTTGCCTGTCAAATTTTCCAAATCGGGAAAAAGTGCCCCCTCCCCCCTTTGGAAAATCCTGGATCCGCCCCTGTACATGACATTAGCTTATCAAAATTTTCCCCTCCCCACAACCAAGCGCTTGGGATGTACGTGCCCCGTCTATATACACCCTTTTGAATGTCACTTCTTTTTTTCGTCAGTATTCTTCATCCCAACTTATGATGTAAAAGAAATGAGGATTAAATTCAAAAAAGTGTATAAACAGGGAAATAAACCTGAAAACCGACAAAAAATTCTCAAAATGGGATATTTTCTGGTCATTAAAAAAAAAAACAGCTAGCGCTTCGCGCTCGCATCGATCTCGTATGCATGTACGCCGTAGTACTTGGTCTCGTTTTCCAATAAAGCGAACTTGTACATAGGACTGTAGTCTTAAGGACTATACCCGCTGGCGTGCAGATGTTGGGCAAAGGGGCCATGGAAGAAAATGTGTCAATTTCTAATCTAATTTTGTAACAGATTGAAATATAACATTTAGATATTGTGTCAAAATCATCTGTTACAAAATTAGACTTTTTCATTAAAAGTTCAAAAATTTTGCTCGCTCGCAGTTTTTTTTTTAATGAAGTACTAAGCAATTGGGGCAGAGTGTCAGCTACCCCCATATATATATATTCACAAAAAATAAGTGTTCACAAAACCCTTCAATGTCACTCTAGAAAATGCAAAAGCGCCCTAATGGTAAGCTCGGTCGCTTCGCTCTCTTGTTTTCGAGTTTCATCAAAAATGTTTAGCCCCCGGAACAAATTCTGCTTACTACCGTGGTCACCCACCCCCCCCCCCCCCCCCCATTATAAACACAAATCGACACCCATGCAATCGAGAAATAATATGGATAGCCTGTGGTGGGAGGACTTTAATTGTCTTCCTCTGGCCTCGTGTCTCCGAGCTGATTGCAAGATTATCTTTACATTATCTTCCTCGATGAAGACGATTGGCAATTTTGAAGGGAACTTATAGGTTATTATATACTTTTGAAAACTGCGAGAGCCAAGTTACTACAATTGCTATGGAAACAGTACATCGAGAGTCGAGACGATGGCTTTATTGCGTGGCAGGAAATCAGTAGGGGTAATCATGGTAATTGCCCAAAGAATGAAAAATAATAAGCCATTATTATATTTCACCAACAAAATCATGATGCAATAAACACAATTTTCTAAGATTATGAAAAAAAATTAATGCCACTTTCTGGTCTGTGACCTTCATGTTCTCCGCAAGTCTAGATCCTACGGCCCTCAGTGGATTCGTTAGAAATCAGTGACATACCCGGGAAGCACCCCATTCTCTATTGCAAGTAAAATGCCTTCCTCTTGTTTTCTTTTTATTGATTTTTTTACTTTGTGTTCTTTTCGAGACAGAAGCGAAGTTAGAAAGGGCAAGGAAAGGAACACTTCCTCTATTGAAAATGGCAACAACTTAAAGGGGGAGTGAACTTTGTGTGGTCTGTAATTGACTGTGTGTTATAACTACATAGTTTTTCAGATATTAAGACTACAGATAATAAATTGAACTACAATTGTATTTGTATAGAGAAACTAAAATGGTTTAAGAGGAAAAGTAAATGTTTTGCTACTTGGTAACATGATTAGGAGGCGCGATAACTCGCCTTCTAATGGTCATTAGAAGGCGAGTCATTGCACGGTTCGATTCCCACTTGGTGCGCTAGTGCCCTTTGGTAAGGCATTAATCCTCAGTACCAGAACCTCTGGTTGCTTGCTTACAAGCATTCATGCTTTCTCATAATCAATCAAATTATTGCGGTATAATGTATTGAGTAGTTAGTTAGCATGTTGAGTAGTTAGTTAGCATGTAATCATTCAAGTGGGTCTATATTACTAGACTACACTAGCATTATGGGTCAGGAAACTTGGCCAGGTATGAGTAGTTGAGGACTCGAGGTGGTGCTATTGGTTCGTATCTGATTTAAAACAAAGAAAAATAGCATCTACCCTACTCTAAACAAATTTCATGAAACTTATAGCCTGTGGGATATGGGGTGAATTATTTTCTTGGGGTGGCAAATCGAAAGCGAAGGTAGCGAGCGAGCGGTTTTGGAAAAAAAAGAAATTCCAAGTCGTAAAATATGCTTTTTGGGTTTATTCTCGTGCTGATTACAATTCTTTTTTTTTTATTATTTTAGTTTGCTTAAAAAGTATATGGAAAATTATTTCCCTTCAAATGCTTTTGTTGTAAAAGAGAAAATGATCGTCGAAAATTTCCCTCACCAAAGACACTTTTTATCGATTGAATAGGATAAAACCAGAGGCGTGTAATTACGGGGAAAGAGGGGCCATTTTTTGCCTGCCCGCGAGGGAAATGTAAGAAAAGGAACCAAGTCTTTCCAGGCCTTAAACGTTCGTTGAATAAAATTCACCCAATTATGTCTTCTATGTATTGTACACATACCCCTTCATCAGTGGCGTACTTAGGATTTTCAACAAGGGGGGGGGGGGCAAAACCGTCCGCCAAAAAAAATTGACAAGCCAAAAAAAAAGAGTTTCAAGCTCGTCAGGGGGGCGGGATACGTCCTTCGCATGGGTTGTGACTCGTCAGGGGGCAGACTGCCCCCTGCCCCCCCCCCCCCCGTATAGGTACGCTAGTGCCCTTCAAGGGCGAAAAGAGAGAAAATGAATGAAAAGAAAGCAAAGAAATATTTCACATTAAGAGTGTAAGAAATAAAAGATAATCAACTTATAATTAGGGACGAAAATGTGCAGAACAAAAATTTGTAACTTTAAAAGGGCACCTTTCATTTTTTTCCGAACCGATTTTTTTTTTTTTTTGGTGGGGGGGGCAAGTGCCTCCACTGCCCCTCTTCGGTTCCGCTCCGATAAACAAAGGGTGCTGATTTCAATCATAACATACTTTTTTTTTCTTTACAAATTAGAAAATAAAAGAGGACATCTATCAGAAGTAAACAAGATCATATTCAAATGGGGAAATTGGTCAGAGGTGAAAGAGGCACACTGCAGAAGATGAGTTTTTACTATAAAAAGGAAGCTAAAGCGGACAATAACGCATATTGAAATGATTCATTCAATTTAAAGAGGCTTGCAAAAAGAAATAGAATACTAACTAAGCAAAACGGGAGCTGATCGGACATGAAAGGATCGGTTTTAAGTAGGCCAATACGAGACTGTCTATAAAAAGGCAAATAAGCACTCGTGCACATAAAATTTATTGTAAGGGGGAATATTTTTCTTCGCTTAAAAGGGGTACGTTTTCAGAGTTTCAAAAAGTGGGGGCACTGTGCCCACCCCTGCCCCAGGATCGCTCTCCCTGTTTCAGGTTAAGACTGTTTTTTGTAAGAAAATTCTGTAAAAACCCCACCATTTTTCGCACTCCTTAATTGTTTATGAAATCATTGATCCGTGTGATCTTGTCCAAAGCTGCTCATTTTCTTTCTAAAATGTGTCATGATTTTTAGTCAAATTATAATGTAGAGGCTGCAAGAGCAATGTTAACACAATTTTTGTGTACATCCAGTATGTGTTTTTAACCCCCCTCCCTCTCTCTCACTTTCACTCTCTATCATGGATGGAATAAGTAAGTTGCATAAATTATTTCTTATAACATCTTTAACATTTTTATTGACATTTCCACATACGAGCTCCATATATTGTAGGCCTATATAAATTGTGATAACATAGCTTTTAGCTATGTAAAAACACCTGCTATTTGCAACAAACCATTGATAAGAAATATACAAAATCTGCAATAATTTTCAAAATAAAACGAAACAATACAGATCACTACATTATGTAATATACTTTATTTCTTTTTCATTAAGGCCTATATTTTTCAACAAAATAACCTTTCCAAAATATTCTAATCTAAGCCGGTAAAACTTCAAATTTATATAATTTTGAATGGAACACAATTTGTTCGAGGCCCTTTTTTATTCAAAACATATAATAGATAATCTATTCATCTAAAAAAACATTAATGTAAAGCAATTCGATTTGCAAACGTGTTTACGCTTTGTTACATCAAAACTCGTAACTTTTATTCCAAAATCAAATATAGTTAATTATCGGTTTTTATTTTCACCCATGCACTTATTAACAACGTGAAAACCTAAATGTTTAGAATAACCATAAGCTACATTTTGTTGGACAAATATTGTTGGGAAAAATGCCAAAGTTAAAATAAAATTACCCCTTTTCATTGTAGCAACCATTTTTTCTGTAACTAAAAGTCAGAAAGTAATTCAGCAGCATCCCACCTTCAGATGAGCCTCATAATCCTCGTATTGTAGGCCAAATAGGACATTTTTGGAATCTTAGTTGGTGAGTTTCAAAGTCTGGTTAACGATTATGCCACACTTTGGTCAAATTTTTAATTGGCTCAATAAAGTTCATAAGGTACAAGCTTTATGTTCTTTCCTGGTATAACACCGCCGCATAGAATCACGAAATGCACATGTCGCATAACCAGCCATAAATAAACCATGCATGCCATCATTACAAGGCATTTTATACAAGGCGTTAAACTTGAACAGAAACTGGACACCGTGCCAGCTAAACGACCACAAAGACTGATAAAAATATTTGTGATGATAGATTACTTTATACAATGCACACCCACAAACAATAAAGTTATATACATACACCATCATTGTATTATAGACACTTTTGAGATGTTTTGTTCACTGAGCATGTAATAAAACTGAGATTTAAAATTCACATTCAGCTACTCGTGCATATATACAAACATATAAATCGCCTATAGTCTGTAGGCGATTTATATCAAGTGCCATGCCACCTTGAAGATTTTTCACCAGAAATGAGTGCATTATCATTCTCTTTTAGGAGTAAACTACAAAAGAGTAAATCGATAGTGGATTTAGAGTGAAATGTGCATGTCTTGATTGATCTCAAGCGTTCAATGAGGTCACTCCAAAATGGGATCTTTTCACTTAAAGATAAATGAACTCTTTAAAGAGTGAATATTTTCAGGGGGCAATAGACAGATGAAAGCTTCAAGCAAATTTGGCAAATTGATAAAGGTCTGGTGACCATGGAGCTACTATACCCTGACAGAGCAGTAAGTCCATGCGCTGACGGGTGCCCATCAAAGATATAGAATTGTTCAATATTGTTCATTAAAATCAAACACAAGTTTCACTGATGAATACTCACTATAAAAAAAACATAACTTCAACAGGGAAACCGCAATCCCAGGCCAAATTTTACTGTGAAAATAGCGTAAGCTTTACGAAAGACCCAATTTAACGGTGAAATCAGTGTAGAAAAGACCCTATACTGTAAATGAAATTTACCGACAAAATAAAAATGCATCGAATTCCTGGCAACTTGCTGCGCGACTTGAAATTGCATTGGTTACTGTATTTTTTTTCATCCGTTTGTCTATTTTTTTTATTTGGGAGGGGGCTACACAGATTCCATTATTGATCTGGGTCTGTCGTAAAGTTTTTCGCTATTTTTACTGTAAAATTGGGCTGGAAAATTGTGAAATTTGTCCACGATTGAAAAATAGGATATATCTAGAAATTAAATTAAATATAAGCTAAATTTTAAGCCTACACACACTCTTATTCCTTAATCATTTTTATATATTATTTATCAACACTATTTATTTCATTAAAATATATAACTACGCATTACATAAAAATATAAATATATTATACTTCTTACAAAAAGGACGGAGGTCATCAATATCAAATATAATATTGCACGCTATATCATAGAACAGGAAATTCGGTGCTTTATTTATTCTGATACCATAACTAACTGTATTAACTAAACGGTTGATATATTATTCAATGTCAAGCCAAGTTTGATTTCTTATTCAGGTTGAATCCAGAATAAGCTCAGAAATATTATAATATACATAATCAATACTGTATTAAATTAAACTTGTTATCTAATTTCGGATGTTCCCTCACGATTAAAATCAATTCAATAATACTGCTCATTTAACATTCAGTTTTTAGTGTGCAATTACATAACAATGTGCAGCATTCTTTTCAGATAGTTTCTCTAATGATTATATATTACATCTCAACTATGTTTGATTGTCATGAATTATCATGGCGGAACTCCAAGGGGAGATAAGTGACGTCACCAGTTGATGCATCATTCCAAAGCTCATTAATTAACTCGGTTTAACTTTATGACATGAAAGCCCTACATGAGAATGATTATCAATTCTGAAATTTGAATAACGCAGAAATGGATAAACCCTCTTTTAAAACAAGCCATTGAGTTATTTTCTTAAAAAGACATTATCGTATCATTATATTAGATTTGAGAGGAATTTATACTCTTTGAGATGAAGCTAGATCGGGTGCACATGTACTTTACCAGAACATGGGGATATGCTGGAGCCTGTCATGAGTCATTTTATGCTTGTTTGTAAAGCCATAAAAAGAAGCAGCCTATAGCTAGGTTGGGAGAATGCAGAGGAGAGGTGTGCGTTTCCTCAGAAGATGGTGAACATCTTGTAGACGGATCAAGTCACTGGTACCAATCTCACCATGACAACAGGCGCTTATACTGGAAGCAGTATATTCAAAGTCTTTTTGCTTGATTGCAATATCAACTAATGACGCAGTTGCCATTCTTCTTCTTCTGATGAGCCTGCATAGCTGGAGCTGTGTTGTTTTCCTGGATGAAGAAGAAAAAGAAATGACTGACGCATTTACAAAGTCGCCTTGATAAATCATGCCAGTGACACACCCATTAAAATATTACTTTAAAATAATGACACATCATTTCAATGAAACACTTATTATAATTCAGACAGGACTTGTAAAGAAAATTATACTATTTATTAATTGTCGCGCATTTTGTCGAGGCCTTTATATGTCATTTTCAAGGAAGTCGGCTTAAAGTAAAAATGCCCCAAAAAAGTTTCGTCATTGGAGATGAGGGAGAATTGTGCAATATCGACAAGTTTCCTCTTGCGTTTAGGAAAAGGAATATCAAGATAGCTATCATTTTCATACTTTGACAAAATGTCATAATAATGTCCCGGTCCCATGTCAAAACTCCAAGTAATAATAGTGAAAAATGTCAGCTCTTTATTATTAAAATTACAAAGTGCGATCCATGTCCACCTCAAAATTTTCCTATAAAGTGCTTGAAATATAGAGCTTAATTTGATCCTTTTCAGATCAGAATACCACTCGCACTTATTATTATTAATTATAATTAGCATTATTAATGTAGGAAGATCCCCAATTACTCATCATTTACGATTGAAATTCATGATTTATAAAACATGAAGAGAGCGTCCCGTTTGTATGTCTAAATTACGATTTTTTTCTTCTCGCGCTTCGCGCTGGCATTAATTGTTTATTTGTAAACCTATCTTGTTTACGATTTTAAAAAGTGGTTGGAATTTCACTTCTTTTTGGTAGAAATGTCAAAAATTTTCAGCTCGCAATATTAATGTAGGAAGATCCCCAATTGCGTATCCTTTTGTCTCGCCCACCAGAGGTGAAGGCGTCTGTCCGTCCATCACATAACTCCGCAACCGTAAGTCACTTTTCAACCAAACTTGGATTGTAGATGGACTTGGGGAACCTACATTTTACGCTGCAGTCAGAGATCACATAGTAAGGTCAAATGTCATTTTCAGGTCAACGTTAAAGTTTACTTGCAAGACTATCTTATGACACCTAACTCCGCAACCGTAAGTCACTTTTCAACGAAACTTGGATGATAGATATTCATGGGGAACCTGCATGTTATGGTGCAGTCGGAGTTCACATGGTAAGGTCAAATGTCATTTTCAGGTCAACATTTAAGTTTACATGCAAGACTCTCTTATGACACCCAACTCCGCAACCGTAAGTCACTTTTCAACCAAACTTGGATGGTAGATATACCTGGGGAACCTGCATGTTATGGTGCAGTCGGAGTTCACATGGTAAGGTCATATGTCATTTTCAGGTCAACGTTCAAGTTTACTTGCAAGACTCTCTTATGACACCTTACTCCGCAACCGTAAGTCAATTGTCAACCAAACTTGAATGGTAGATGGACGTGGGGGACGTACATGTTATGCTGCAATTGGAGGTCACATGTTAAGGTCAAAGGTCATTTTCAGGTCAACGTTAACGTTTACATGCATGACTCTCTTATGACACCCAACTCCGCAACCGTAAGTCACTTTTCAACCGAACTTGGATGGAAGATGTACTTAGGGGAACTGCATGCTATGCTGCAGTCGGAGGTCGCATGGGATGGTCAAAGGCCATTTTCAGGTCAACATTAACGTTTAAGTTAAAGACTCTTATGATAAGTATTCCATGTCAGTCATTTCACAATGAAGTTTCGATACAATTCTGTTGCGTACCCTTGCAAATCACGATATTTCTGGTTATTTTCATAAGTAGGCGAGACACAAAATCGCTTATGCCTTATCTAAATTTTTTAATGCATGTGGACATAACGTGTTTAAGGGGATTTTGAATACTCATGTTCGCGCGAGGGTGCCCCCCCCCCCTTACATAATTTGATAATTCTGGGATATTCAACATCAACCTTAGACAATTAAATCCTAGTAATTTTGTATGCTTTTAAGAGAAATGTTGAAATATTGCGAGATATATTTGTTTCTAGGGGCCATTTGTACTTGAGAGGACATTTTTTAATCTCTCACATATTTCAATTTCTTCGATACATCTAATTGATTCATCCAGAAGTAATTATTTCACAGGCCTTCGTGAGCCCAATTATCTATATCGACTTTCTAATAGTCAAATTTTTCAAGTGTCGTAAAATTCATCATGTTACCATGGAGATAAATACTTGTCACCATGGTAGTGACGCAGACTCTTACGCACGATCAAGAGACGAGTAATCAAGTGAACTTTGGAAGGTAACATAATGTGAGATAGAGTTCTAAGCTCTGGAATATATGGATACTGTTGAGAATGATGACGGTGTTTATGATGATCATGGTATTACTACAACATACATTATTAAAACTGAATTATTATTGTTACTATAACATTAATGATGTTTTTGTGGTTATCGTTCTTCATATTCTTCTTCTTATTATTATTATTATTCATATTATTACTATTATCATCATCATTATTATTATTATCATTGTTATTATTATTGCTATTATCATTATTATTATCATTATCATCATCATCATTTTTAGATAGATTATACTCATTTTCAGCTCCCCTTTCTTTTTCAAAATTCTTCCCGTATAATTGTAAAGCTTCGTTTTCTTCATTATCATATTCTTTTCCCTCCGTTCCCTCTCCCCCATCCAATCTTATCCCTATTTCCCTCTCATCCTTCTCTTCTCACATCATAATTATCATCGGTTTATACAACACTCAACTCAATCTTAATACATGGATTTGGCTGTAACTTCACAAACAAATTTTCCTAAGTTTTCCTAACTAAATATCATAAACTTATTTCTAAACTAGATTTATCCAAAAAGAAACAGAAAGAAACACACCTGTAATTCATCCACGTCTTCTATATCATATACTTCAACGTGTTTCCCTTTCGTTTCGTTGATTTCCTGTGATGAAAAGAGTGAAAGATATTCGTACTCAGAGGGAAATATTGACAAAATATATGTTTATCATACTTGATACCGAAGACGATAAATGATTCATGAACGCTATTTTAATTATTGGTCTAAATTTTTTATCATCATCATCATCTCATCACCATCATCATCACCATCAACATCATCATCATCTCACCACCATCACCACCACCACCATCATCATCATCGTCATCATCATCATTATCATCATCCTCATCATCATCATCACCACCATCACCAACACCAACACCACTATCATCATCAGCATCATTACCATCATCATCTCCACCACCATCACCATCATCATCATCAACATTATCATCATCCTACCATTATCACCAATTCACCACCACCACCATCATCATCATCATCACCACCACCATAGATCCCACCAGTGATTTTATCCATAAACTACACCTTGATTTCTGCTTCTAGAATTCTTATCAACGCATCTCTGTCGTTAAAAATATTTTTAGTAAGTTTCAAGGTTTACTTACCTCATAATTTGAAACGCCATTCCCATTAGCCACTTTGGAATTCTATAAGTTGGAAAGAAGCACGTATAATGTTTTATAATGATGTCTAGATTATAAAGATTAATTTTCTTCACTCATTTCAAAGAATCCTATTATCAGTTTATTTAGATGGGAAAAGTCCATACGTATCGAAGACGTACATCGCAAATACAAGGAAAGAGGATTTGTTTATATGGTAACAATGTTAAGAGCCTCTTAGAAAAATGGCATAAAGGCCCAGGTGAGGTAAATGGGTACCGGAAGGAATAATTCCTTAAAAAGCAGCATGCGCTAATATATAGCTTAGCCGGGTGATATAGGAGCGCCTTTAGCACTTAACAAGGTGGATATGTGCGCAATATAAATACCCTATTATTATCATTATTATAATGCAATTAATATAAAAAGTGTAATAATAAAACTTTAAGCTGTTGTATAATTAGAGAGGTTACGTGCAGAACGTACACTACATATGCTAAACCCATGGACATGAACAAAAAATTACTACTGAACAAAATAAAAGAGAAATATATATGCATGTATATACTTCTTGATAATATGAAATATTTTATCACTAGTAAGAAATTTGAAAGAGTGCTTATATCGTAGGGCTCAAGTGAATGCGTCCATGAACCTGATCCCCCAAAGTTTTACACTGTGACTGTGTCCATACTCATTATCTGAAAAGTATCCTTTTTCTGAAATGCTTACTTGATTTTATTTTTTACATTTTTACATCCATGCACGGAGTATTTTATTGAGTAACGATCTCATATTTTAGAGGTTCCGGAAGAGTGATTTGAGGGAGTAAAAGAATCGGCTAAAACAATATTTATTAATTTCAATATCGTGTCAATCATTCATCTACCCCAGCTACTATTTAAGAGGAGACACAATAATTTAACATTTTTAGGCAAATCACACATTATGCTGTAGAAATGAAAATTGATACTTGGCATCGCCTCAATATGATAGGTTCCATACTTACGTTGTTTGGTAATGCTTTTAATTTTTCCTCGATTAATTTGACTATATCGTCATAATTCA
Organism: Lytechinus variegatus; assembly: GCF_018143015.1. Classification (NCBI taxonomy): domain Eukaryota; kingdom Metazoa; phylum Echinodermata; class Echinoidea; order Temnopleuroida; family Toxopneustidae; genus Lytechinus; species Lytechinus variegatus. The sequence continues at coordinate 78,013,583 of NC_054740.1, read as the reverse complement.
TTCTTTCTGCATAGCTTTTCGCCGTATCTTCTGACTGATCATCCCACTAAAAATGAATTTAAAAAATAATGAAATTATGAAGATAAGACTAAGGATTACAAATGTATCATGAAATCTATTTCAACCAGATGCGAACCTAACGTTTGGAATCTAAATTCCATTGAATTGGGCACAAGAAATACAGATTAAAGAAACAGTTCATCGAAATCAATGACAAAAAAATATGATAGAGTGATTTGTTTCAAGCACTATATTCTTCAATGTAATATCATTAAAAGGGCCATTATACCTTTCAGGTAAAATAGTCTCAGAGTAGTTTGTTGAAAATTTGCATTTTGCACGAATCAAGACAAAAAAAATTGTAACATAAAAAAATTCTCCACACTTTTCTCAAGCTTGACAATGATTAACTAAATGAAAATCAAGCCTAAGCCATTTCATATAAATCACAGCTCAGTGTATAAGCAAATATCGTCACGATGGCCTCGGTGAATGGGGAGTGGGGTGGGGCGCATTGCACTCTTCGAAGTGTTTTGGGTAAGGAAACAAGTTACAAAAAGGTAAAAGACATCTTCAAATCAATTTTACTAGCTAAATTCCACGTGTTCTTCATGATTAAGGTCTACTTTTATTTGCATAACTATTTCATAGTTCTGCGCAAATCGTTTTTCACTAACTTTTCAAAAGAAAGTGGTGCTCACTCAAGCGGAAATATTTATCGTCATTTGCTTAAATAGATCTGTACCAATGTTAAAATGTGAAAAAATCTTCAGGATATTACAATTGTGTAATTTCAGAGGATTTTTTCAAAGTGTAATTTTTTTTGATACGCACTGTATACGTGCACAAATACATACAAACAAGTTAAAAAAACATAATTGTAAGGGTTCAAAGTACGGAAGGGCAAGTGTATTTCAATAGGGGTGAAGTAGACGTTTTTGTGATGAAAATAGGGGTATTCATCATTATCTACGGATAAGTACCCTCTTCAACACGCTTTTGTCTTCTTTTTTTTCTCTCTTATATTTTATTATTCTGTTTAATTTTATGTGATGCTTGAATAGGAAGCAGTCACCTCCTACCTCGCCTTGTGACAAAGAAAAAAAAGAACACAACTGGACGAGTAGCAAAGACGCTGTAAGGGGTGTTTGGGAGAGAATAGAAGTAGGGCTGGAGGTGCATCGTGCATAAATGACATTTTGATTTTACATTCGTTGCTAAGTTATCATAAACATGACATGATCGAGCTACATGTAACAATAAGTTACACAATATAGAGAACCCTCGCAATGCAGGAAAACGACATTGATGGATGCCAAAGGTGGTTTCATCATGAACACGTATCATGAGGGAGCACTCGGTTGTAAATTTATATCCCGCGTTATCTTCTCCTTTTTTTTAACCAATGGCTGGTTTGCTTCCTTTAGTAATCACCTCTCATATATCGGCATCCGTCAAAATTCTATCACATACAGATTGGCAAGTTCAACGTAACACCTCTAAAGCAGCAAATCAATATCACACTGGAAACACCTTCGAAATTATAACTTTGTATCTTTCATTGTAATATTTTGTGAAATAAGCTGCTGCAACTGCTCGTTCTGATTACTATGAGGGTTTTTCAGCTTCTCTCACTAATATAACGCCAAATATCCTGCTATAACCTCTCCAGATTTGGGGCGGTCAAATTTGGCGCCGCCCGCCCCCCCCCCCCAACCTAAAATCGCAACCCTTACACAATTGGGTAAGATCCATAATTTGCCTCTTTTCACTTTCATGATAATGACAATGTACATGACCATGATGACAAGAATTTCAAATTCATAACAGTCATGTGAGTGCAAATTTTGCTAAGATACATTGTTGACTAGAACTCTCCACATCTCATATTGGTACATTTGCCCCATTTCCACGGTGCTGCGTTGGCTTATTTAGATACTGGGGTTAGGAAGACCAAACAATTATTTTTAAACATAAAATTAGGGGTATATTAATCATTACTTGCATAATTTATCAACTCTTCTCATCTTCGCCCATGCACACATCCTCTTTGGCATCGCACTTTGTTTTCCACAATTTTCTTTTTTAAGGGGGCCCAGATATAGGAGTGTAACATATTCAAATATAATGACTTTAAAATACCTTCATCACGTGATGTAACTCGACGCCATTTTGAAGTAAAATCTTGGCAATATCCACGTGACCTTTTATGAGAGCTAGTTGTAATAGTGTACAATCTGGTTGGTCTATTTCAGGAGGCTGTTTGGTTACAATGCAAAAATTAGGGAATTGTTATACGTAAAATACAGCATAATTATACTTTAAAAATTATAAGCACGCTATACTGCCTTTTTTTTTATAAATATGATATAAAAACAACAGTTTTAATTGCCGGCGTGGTGTAGGATATTTGGTCAAAATGAAGTGCATGCATCATAAAATATGTTATCGTTAGTTTGGCACTAAAACAGACTTATAAAGCTCACCCGTCTGCAGGAATGCATTTTGGACTATTCGTTTTTCGAAAAGTTTTTTTCAGACTTTAAGCAAATCAAAATTTTGCTTTGACCTGAAAATATACCTTAATAGTAATACCTTAAGTTGCATTCAACCTTAGCTAATTAAATTCACATCATTAAGATATTTATAATTTTGGTCCGCATTTTGAAACATCCGTAGGAGGGACAGGCTTTGTAAAACACTTATACTGGAATTATATGTTTTGTCCAATTTTCTCCTAATTTTGATTGTATCATTTGCATAAGAATGCGTACAAACATCGGAGAAATGATTATTGATACTATACTTACTCGATACATGACGTTGACATCACCACCTCGATTGATGTTATCTTGTACGTAATCGATATAACCGTCTTTGACCGAAGCTGTTAATCTCTGCATATTTGAAAACATCAATAACAAACATTCAAGCTGCACTCTACAAAATATTAGGTGAAAGTGCTCCATGAGGGTAATTATGTGTCTAACCAACATTGGGCATTTCTTTTGGGCACTTTGATTTATCCAATGTGATGACAATTTGGCACATTCTTATTGTTTAACCTTACTCGACAATAATGTTTCCCGCATTGGGTAAAATACTGCCCCAAATTGGTTGGACAAAATAATCACCCTCGTACTGGTTAAAATTTTACCCAATGTTTTTTTCAAAGAAATAGCAACCTTCATACAATAATTTGTTTTCATCCAACATATTGATATCTAAGTTGCTGATAAGATTTTCTTTACTGTTAGACAGATCTGTCTCTAATTATATGTCAATATCAATAACTAATGCAGTAAGCGAAATTATGTTGGGAAAAAACACAACTCATAGGCCTACAAACTAAATTTGTTTATGACTGACGGTATAAAAAATGGTCAAAACGTCGGTTATCAAGACTATTGACGTAATCGAAAATAAAATTTGTTATATCAGGGACAACGTGCAAAGGTATATGATATTGTCGATATTGTCGACTGCAAGTGATTGTGTGTTCGGTTGCTTATTATTCTATATGCATTCTTGATAGGTGACCAGGCGACAGAATATAAATTGAAGTAGGCCCTTATACAGAAAACAAACAATGTGCATTATGAAATAATGGATCCTACGAACCTCGTTCATGTCAAGTTTATATTGCATGTAGTTAGCCAAGTCATTGAATCCCTTGTCTCTGGCAATGTCGGGTACTGTCTTTTTCGTACCAGATAACTGAAATTGAAATTAGAAAATAAAAGTAAACCAAAATCAATATTGAAAAATTAATCAATGCTCATGGAGAAGACGATGAAGAAGAATGATAATTCAACAAAGATAAAATCAGAAGATAAAAAAAATCAAGCCTTATGCCTATTTGGAGTAAATTAAACTTTACATCGCAACACAGAAAATTTCATAATTATTCAAGCGTAAACATATATCACATGAAAATGGCTTCAATGGATAAAATTCCCTCTCATGACAAATAGAGTGTTGTGTTCCGGAATTTTTTTAATAAAAATTACGAATTTGTAGGTGTAAACTTTTTTCTGACTCACTAGGATAATTTTGATAAATCACTATATCACAAGATGTACGAATTTAATTATACAGCTTTTGAAAAACTGCAATGCGCAAACACCAATGATAATGTAAACAAAGTTCTATTATTACGAATTATTTAATGTTACAATAATGGTGACCAGTTTACAAAACATTTCATCAGACGGAGAATGAGAGTATACTTACTGTTACAGTGACGGTTAAATCGGCACCCTTATCAACCAAGAGCTTTGCAATGTGTTCATGATTCTTCTCTATTGCTAATAACAGAACAGTTTTCTTAGCAATATAACCTCCCTGAAATATGAAATAACAAAATAACCAATTATAAATGTATGATAAAGATGGGAGCAATAATCTTATTTTATTCATAATAACTATAATTAGTCTCTATGCATATATCTTAACAGCTATAAAACCACGTCATGCCATACGCACGTTATGTTTCATTTTTTATATAAAGTTTTAAAAAGCTGATTAATGTCATGTAGATTCAGGAAATGAAATAAATTATAACATACTTATTTCAGTAATAACTCTTGGTGGATTGTTTAAAGTGTGACATTAAAGAGATAAAGATTTCTTTTAAAATCATATTCATTTCATCTATAATTTGAATACTGATTTATTGTTAACGATCCCACTTTCCACAACTAATTTCAAGACATGGTGTTCCGTATAAGATTTAGATAGATGCCAATTTATTGATTTTTTTGGTTATCTTACCTCACTTTCGTTTACATCTGCTCCTCTACCAAGCAAGTATTCAACTTTCTCCGTATCCCCTTTCTCAACGGCTTCCAAAATTTCCTGAACAATAAAAACATGTAAAAATATCGATATTCGTATATGTGTTACCTAACGAAAGGCAGAGTCTATGACAATAACAAAATTGATCTGGTAAATATTGAAAAAAATATCAAACAAAACATTCTGCTGAAAATGTTCTCAAAAGAATTTTTTTTCATACGAAATATGATATATTTCGATATGAAGTTCTTATAAATTTGGAGATACTTTACAAAAGCATGATGCAATCATTGAGCATTAGTAATTTACTCGGTAGAGTGATCTGGATCCTGTTACATAAAAGTTACCATTATAGTAACTTTGCCATCCAATGGTAACTACCATGGCAACAATGCTCAAAAGCCAATCAGAATCAAGGATTCCATGAAAGAGACCACTGGATGGCAAAGTTACCATAATGGTAAAAAACTTTTATCCCTTTATTGTAAAAAATCTAATAACTGATAAATTAAAAAAAATGCCATATACCTCCCGCAATCGTTGTTTGATACTCCAATTACTCATGGTCTTCCAATGATGTAGTTACCTCCAGGCGAGAAGAACCGGAACCATCACGGTGAAAAATATGATGACGACCTGTATAAAGAAAATGGAAGAAAAAAACCTAATGTATTGTATGTCTGTACAGTCTGTTGAAAATGTAAAGCGCCGCTGCAATCCCGTCACTCTAACTCTAACAACAGTTGTTTAAACTTTTAAACAGTTGTTTTAAGAAGTTTGAACAACATTGTTAAACAGTTTAAGCACTGATAGTAGTTAGAGCGACGGGCTTAAGCAGCGTTGCTTAACGCTTCTAACAGTGTTTTTACAGTGTATGACAAATCATACAAAGGGAATAAGACAACTTTAGAAGCGCTTTATCACTGTCAACATCAAAGGCTATTTAACAGTTTAAAAACGTAAAAGTCGAAATACCCCCTATACATTTACCACGTCTACTCAGAGCCAATATTATTATCTACGTGACGTTGTAAAAGTATGCAAAATACGTATACAGTTAAGAAAAGCCATAGAAAATGTTTGTCTGCATACCCGTAATCTTGAGGGAGCAAACAGTAATCGACCAAAGGAAACCATATAAATTTGATGGTGAATTTATAAGTATTTTTAATCAGATGTTTTCAATCCATGTGTGTCAAACGCGAACGAATCTACAGCTAATGATTTCCGCCACTGATCTGTGGAGGAAAGGAATTAGAAGGAAAGGACGAAGAAGAAGGTAAAGGATGAGAAGAAGAAGAAGAGGATGAAGACGAAGAAGAAGGTGAAAGATGAGAAGAAGAAGAAGAAGAAGAAGAGGAGGAAGACGAAGAAGAAGGTGAAAGATGAGAAGAAGAAGAAGAAGAGGAGGAAGACGAAGAAGAAGGTGAAGGATGAGAAGAAGAAGAAGAAGAGGAGGAAGACGAAGAAGAAGGTAAAGGATGAGAAGAAGAAGAAGAAGAGGAGGAAGACGAAGAAGGTGAAAGATGAGAAGAAGATGAAGAAGAAGGTAAAGGATGAGAAGAAGAAGAAGAGGAAGACGAAGAAGAAGGTGAAAGATGAGAAGAAGAAGAAGAGGAAGACGAAGAAGAAGGTAAAGGATGATAAGAAGAAGAAGAAGAGGAGGAAGACGAAGAAGAAGGTGACGGATGAGAAGAAGAAGAAGAAGAAGAAAGCATGAAATCGGGAGCAAGTGTTTCATGGTAGATAATAAAAAATATCATGATCTTACTTCATAAAAATTGGTGAGGTGTGAGTCAAAATGGATTGGATGGAAAGATTTGGTAGAATCACTGAACAAAATTCCCCATTTCCTTTACAATTAATCTGACATCATGCACAAAATACTTGGAATGGCTATTCAAATTCTTGAACATTTTTAAGACGTCAAATTGGATAACCAAAATAAAATTCTAGTGAAACATGAATTGATTATGAACAATACCAACATCACGATTGGCTGATGGTAATTTTTTTTTTCAAATAATATTATAGCCCTGACATCATGACATAAAAGAAATTCTTTCGGTTTCTCGAAAATTGAGTTTATTGTCATGGTAAATTTACTAGAACATGACGTATAAGCGTTAATAAAATGTGTACTTGTTGCCATCATTTTTTAATTTTACAGCTTTTTTCTTTCATTCGATTTATGAGTTGTACCATTATTCGTATCATTATTCATTGGCTACTAATCGATAATAGACAATATTTATGATTTTGTTTGTTGGATTTTATTTCATTCAAATCTATTTCAACAGCATATCATTTTACAAATAGGTTTATCACATAACAAAATTATAAACAGAAACAATATTTTAGCTGAAGATATTTATATGAAATAACCATAATAGACATTATTAGACTCACAGTTTAATCACTGTTATTTTGTTTTGTTTTGTATCAATCTTGATCATAAATTTATAATTCAAATACACGAACACGATGCACTCGTATAGTTCACTACACCTGTTCATATTTTATTGGGGTTGTTTAATTTTTTGTTAATATGTTCTTTTTTACCAAACAAGTGCACACCAAGTTACCAATAATGCATATAGCATATCCATTTATTTGAAAGCAGGATAAAAGAGCTTTGTAGATTAAATGCCTTGCTTACGGGCATAGGAGCCGCGGCCGGGGATCGAACCCCGGACTTTTTATGTATAGCCAGGCGCCTTGGACCACTCGGTCGCGGCACCTCCATGATTGTTTAATGAGAATGCCTCTTGATATTCACATTTTCGATTACCACAGGATGAGACAGCGTTACAGATGTACCAGTCTTTATAGATATTATCAGGCTGGGAATAGCTTACGAAACTCAGCTAAAAACAATATGCCTAACCTTGCTGATGAAGATAAATCTATTTCTCCACTTTACATAAAAAAATAGTGCATGGGAGGATAAAGATCGATCATGAATAAAAAGGTAAATTGCCAATTCGTCCACTGCCAACTCGTCCACTCACCATATGGCCTGTTGCATAAAACTTTTTACCCGAGAAAACTCTGGTAAAAACTGAAAACTAAGGTTAGTCTGATTTCCGCCATTGACTTTAGCACAGGCCAAAAACTCCGGTAAAAACAACCTGAGTTTTCTCAGGTAAAAAGTTTTATGCAACGGGCCCATGGTCTACCTTCATTTAGTCTTATGCCATTCCGTCCATCAACATTTCGTCTATCAACCATTTGGTCCAATCATCACTTCGTGTAATCACCATTTCGTCTAATAACCAGTTGGTCTAATACCCATTTTCTTTTCATTCATTTTGCACAATTAAAACTTTAGTGTCGTTACTCCAAATGGTATATTGACTAAATGGCTAATGGTTATTAGACGGAATGACATAAGACTAAATCAAAGTACACTATGTGGTGAGTAGACGAATTGATGAAGGACCAAATGGGAGTAGACGAGTTGGCAATTGGACGAATTGGAAATAAGCCATTAAAAAGGAGTTAACCATGAGAAGCAAATTTATGATACATGTACTTTATAAGATATTACTTACTTTATAATGATAAATGTAGGTGAAAAAAAATGAAGCTTTTGTAATCAACCATTAAATCAATTCAGCGGATTACAATATCATCAGTGTTAAAAAATAGTTTGATTAGAATGCTTCAACAGAGTCATTCTAACTTCAAGAGGGAAGACAAGTATGGTCAACCAACCCTTAACTTGCTCCTTTCAATAATTACATACCAAATCAATATCCTACCGGTGGCGTAATGAGCAAAAAAGGAGGGGGGGCACAAAATTGCAAACACACCCTTTTTTGCTTCTTTTAAGCCTTTATTCAGATACTATCACATTTGTCATACATACAAGGGTGACAAATCAAATACATGTATGAACAAATATTATCATTACCCATAATACCAATAACAAAACCTCTTAATTTAACAAGTATTTACCGTATAATAATACCGTATTGTATGATGAAAAATCGAAAGCAAAGACTTTTCAAGTAAAGAGGTTATCACCCCCACCAAAAAATAGTACTTATACATGTATTTCCATGCCTCCAACTTTTGTAAGACAATACAAAAAAAAATAATAATAAAAATAAAGTCTCTGTTTATTCTTAGAAAGTATACAATAATCTGAATAAAGATTTTATATATAAAACACACACAAAAACAAAAAAACACACCCTCACACACACACGCACCCACACACGCACACACACACACACACACATATATATATATATTATACATATATATATATATGCCATAAAATTTATTGTGAAGTTATCATTTTTCACACCCAAATAAACACTTGTTTTTAGAGGAAAAAAAGAAAATCAGACAAATAGACAGGTGAAAGGGTGACCAATATCGGACAAATAAAGAGAAAGATATGAATTTTTAAAAGTTGTAAACATTAATAATTGATACACGAGCCCTTGATAGGTTATCAAATACATATAACAATTGAAAATGTGTAAAATACAAAATAAATAGATAGATGGAAATATATGAATTTATCGATTCTAAATTTAAGAAAAAGATAAAGAGAAACATTGGAAATGTTAATTTGATGAAATAAGTGAATAGAAATGATAAATGAAGAGAAAAACTAAAAGATAATTAATCAATGTAGATAATAAACTTCACATACATGTGATATTCCCCTATTGTTTTCTCTCAAAAGCTCCCATTAGACTATTCATCTACCTTTCATCAAAATTATTTGATATATTTGTTTCGTATTAAAAGTGAATCCATATATTGTTGTCGACGTTTGAAGATGAAATATCAATTCCAATGCATCTCATAAAATGTTCAATGAACTTTAACATATCAATTAATGGGGTATAATACATCTGAACAATATAATGATGCGTGCGAATCAATTTCAAATGTCAAATATTTCATAAAACTCGATATTGGAGTGTCATTAATCTCCTGTTGATTGCTTTGATCAACCTACAGTCGGAGGAGGTTTTTCAAATCTGAACTTTTTCGAGATAAAATATATATCCTTCTTCTTTTTGGCATTAGGCCTGCATGAATTATTGATATGAACATAATGAAGTAAGATTTCAGAATTTCACAATTGGAATCATAAAACTTAATTCATTAAGGCTGGTTTCTAGGGTATTCAATCTAATTAGAGATTTAATTACTGATCCATCCCTGTGGTCAGCTTTAGTGTGCATATGTAATATGGAGGGAACGAACCATATAAGCAAATTGAACTATATAGGCCTACATTACAAGTATATAGTTTGGCTTGAAGTATCATCGGGCCATGACACACTGTAGTAAATCAAATGGACTCATGGTTTATTTTCGTCTGCGAAATCTTTCAACTAATTTCATCACGTTCTAAAAAGCTTCTTTTAAAAAAAATATATTACTTACAATGATAATTATGCCTCGGTCTTGCAATGTAGTACACATATAAACAAAATGATGAAATGTAACATCGGTCTTAAAGACACAACTTTTATCATGATGAGTTGACGAGAATCATATTCGGCAGATTATTCTTACCAAGTTGTTGAAATATCAACAGAATTCGACGGAGAGGGGTTTATTCCGTGGTTTTCCAGCTGTGGATAGTTTCTGAACACTTTCCAATCTAATACAGATAGTATATCCACTTTTTTTCGTTCGGCGCCGACAGCATATTAATAGAAACCACTCGCGATATTCCCACCTGTCGCTCGGTTGTAATCCTGATCGCTAAAACATGCAGCGAAAGAATGTACAACCTTCTGATTGATTGTGTATGTGGTGCGTGTACGTACTAGTATTGTGTATTCGCTTTTTACTTTAGAGCCATTATTTTGGAGATTATTCGCAGGCTTGTTGCGTACGCTTTTCGGGCGTTCGAGCTCGCGACACCCCCAGGGTATTGTCTGCTCAGCTTTAAGAGCACACAATATCCGATGAGTATTGACTGTTGACATGGTAGCAATGTACGCTGTAGTCCGGTAACAAAAGAGACATATAAACAGGGGGAGGGCTGGGAGGGAGTGCATATGGACCTTTTTTAACTTCCGAATTGTTACAGTATTGGACCGTAAGAACATCTTGCTCGAGATATTTGATGGGACATTTTTGCACGAATGATTTTTGAAATAATCATTCCTGCTCCTTTTTTTTCAAAATAAAAGTATAGGAGATGAAGGATTAGAATAGTCGGTGTTTTGTAAATGAGTTGGTAACATACTAGAGAAGGGCCTTCAAATATTTTGATCCAATATGTTAGAATATAAACTATTTTGTTCAGAAACCAAGTAAATATTATTATCGAATAACTGTTTGACATACAGACCTAAATATAGATGTGATATACAGGTTCAAAATAATCACTTGGAAACAGTATGAATCATAAAAAGAAGAACGCAGTTATTATTTTTCACTGTAGACTTGAACAATATAACAGGAATAAACTGTTATAGAAGATGAAATTAAACGAAGACAACCGTTCCATTTTGATTGTTACCATGGTTATGATATTTTTATAGGAAAGTCATTAAAATACGTCAGCAAATCATGTTTCCCCTCCAATGCAGGCACATCAAATGCTGCTTTTATTTGGGAGAACAGAATTAAAGTATTGATAAAAAATGGAGTGTATATATTTCTGTTTATTGTAACTCCCGTATAGAAACCCGACAGGGCAGCTTTTGCTGGTGAACGCCAAGCTAGTAACCAATCACGTCAGAAACATTTTACGTCCAGGTTGATGAGGGATATAGTGGCTGACCTTATACTACTCTCGGGTCATTTTATCAAAGTGGAGACAATGGCATAGTGGGGATTCGAACTCATAACCTTGCGATTATGAGTCCAATAACCACTGGACCACAAGACCCCTTAAACTATATTCAAATTCATTCTATTGGGGAATATCAGTGGGCATGGTAAATTCTGCTATTTTAACGCGTGGGTGATCTTCAATTTGTAATAGTTATTGTGAAACATAGAAACGAACACTTAAATATCAGCAAACTCACTTTATCGAGAAATATTGAGTCATTGGCAAATTGAATGCTTTTTCAATCCTTACCCTTTTTCGGATTTCCTCATAATTATTTCACGTCACTAATGAGTCCTTACTTATCCAATAAGATAATGTCATTTGTCTTTAATTTGTATGTCACTTTAGGAATATATAGATATTTGTGTGTGTTTTGAAATATTTACATTCATTTGAATGTGAAATTAAAATGCCAATTATGATGTTAAGAGAACACAAAGATAAGTATCATGCTGAATTTTGTCATTTCTGTAGTTCTCAGTTTAGAACATTTGGATTTATTACTGAGAATGTTTTATTATGTTTGATTGAATCAATATGTATTACATGAATTACGGCTTGGGTGTTGTTGTTGTTGTTTGTTAAAATAACAAGACAATATGCAACATTTACCAAAAGATATTATCAGATACATGTATATTATCAGATATGATAACCATAAAATTGTGGAGTGGGAGAGGATAGTGCCAAGCGTCATCGCAAGGTTCTACGTGACAACATCCAAGGTATCACGAAGCTACTCTAGAAGATAATCTAGAAAATAATGATAATAATCATGATACCATAAAGTCAAATGGCCCTTAAGGTTTCATCACTGAGTGGCTTCAGCGTCCTAATGACCATAGGCGGCGGAAGTGGGGGGGGGACGATCCCCCCTAAATTTTTAGTTGATGACCTTTTCTTTTTTGCTTGTCAATTTTTTTTTACATGTGTCCATCACAAAATTTCAGGTGGACCCCCCCCCCTTAAAATTGTTGGCTTCCGCCGCCAATGCTAATGACCACAAGGCTACGAGCCTAACAAATATAGAGCTAATCGATTTACTTAATTGGTCTCATTATCTGTCATACGCAGGGGCGGATCCAGCTTTCGCCAATAGGGGGGGCCGAAAAATATTTTGATCAACATTTTTTCGATTGGCCGCTACAATCTGGCTTTTTTTTGGGGGGGGTTTTCAGGGGCTAGTCCTAACTAAAGACTGAAGTTTTAAGTATATGTTAGTACAATATAAGGTATCTCATGTGGTCTTAATATATAATGCGAGCGCAAAGCGCGAGCTAAAAATCTTTGATATTTTATGTCCTTAGAACTGAAGATTCATAGCAGTTTTTATAATCATGAACAAGGATAAGTATCCAACTAAACAATGCGAGCGCGAAGCGCGAGCCGAAATTTTATCATATAGTAACGTGAAAAGTGACTCAATTAGGACTGTTTTTAGTGATTAATGAAGAGGATACAAGTATCCCCAATTAAATAATGAGAGTGCGAAGCGCGAGTTCAAAATTTCTGATATTCCGACCTGAAAAAATAAACAGTCTAAGCGCGTTTTTATTTAAATAAACAAGCTGTGTGTCTCAAACAATTAAATGCGAGCGCAAAGCATGAGCTTAATTTTTTGATATACTGACATGATAAAGGAGCATTTTCACAAATTTTGGTAAGAATTTCCAAAGAGCATAGGTTTCTCACAAATCAAACAATGCGAGCGCGCAGCGCGAGCTGAACATTTTGATACACATTAACAATTTGTGTAAATCAAACAAAATAATGAAAGCTTGATGTGCGAGCTAAAACATTGTGTGCAAATTGATATCAGAACTGGATATATTGTATATATATTGGTTATATTAGTGTCATTTAACCCTCTTTAATGGGATTCATTACACAGGCAATGCGAGCGCGAGCGAACAATTTTATATAAAGTCTATTTTCCAATTCTTCCGCTCAACTTTTTTTGTATCCTTTCGGGGACGGGCCGGTCGTTAGGAGGCTGTAAAATACACATCATGGGTAAAATACCTCTTTCTTACTTTTCTTTCTGTTTTTCGTAGTTTCTATCAAGGTAAAGAGTACACTTTTTCTGTAGGTTGTCAAAAAATAGGGGGGGGGGGGCCGGGGCCGGCTCGGCCCCCTCCTGGATCCGCGCCTGATACGTATTTCTCCTTTTGATTAACAAATGGTATTACGCAATTCAATGTCATTGCTAAACTTTAGACTTCCTCTATGAGGGCATTGAAAAGAAAGTAGTTCCGAATAATTGAATATCTTACGTCTGAAGTAAGAACGCGAAGTTACTGCGTTGAAAGAATCTGCGCACGTTTAGATATTGCCATCGAATGAAAACATGTCGAGGTTCAAATATTTGTCAGGTTCTCTCTCCGATTCTTTACCATTCAAATTAAAATCAAGTAATTGGTATAAATCATAACTTCACAATTTCAGAAAAATTGTACCCACAGGATCAGCTATCTACTCAAAATTTGTTTTTAATAAGCATGGTTTTAGGTATCCGATTTTTTTGCACATATTATTTACCTTGTCTTAATCTGTTTGTCTCCTATTCTACATTTTTATTTGTTTTCATTTTGAACGATATGATGTTAATATCAAATTAATGTTCCTATCATTAGCAGGGGATCCAGGAGCGACCTGGCTGATTATGACCTCTTTACATCCTCTTTTCTTCCTATTTCAATTTCTTTTACTTATCATTTTTTTAACGTGTGGTGATAACGCTTTTTGCTTGCCACATTTTTTTTTTTTGGGGGGGGGGCACAAAAGTTTCCCCGGTCAATCCCTGACACTTCCCTGCTTATTACAGGTGAATTAGACTCCAAGTGCATTTGATGTCTTTAAGATGACATTTTAAGGTATGACGCCAATGTTTTGATGAGTAAAGGTCTAAAGGAGCCAATGGATTGTTTATTTTTCGTCCACCTGCTAAAAGGCAGACCGAGTCCATGCAGCATTGGAACAATCAAACTCATGCCCGGATCTATAGTGGCACAGGGTGTAGTGCCCAGATTGACTAAATTTTAAAACTTTGGCATTATACCCCCACTAATAGAATATACGCCCCTTTGAACCCAAACCGTCATAAAAACATTTTATAAGAAATTAAACTTCTTTTTCAGTCAAATTTTCAAGAAGTTTACAGAGAATATTAGTGCCCCCCCCACACACAAACACTTTTTATGAAATCCTGAATCACCCCTGATAAAACAATGTATCCAAATTAAAGCAATGCAATTTGATTAATTGTTTGGTTACAGCATGGTATAATGGAGAATGATAAACAGTAAATTTGTGAATAGGACATTGACAACAGCTCATTATGTTTGCTAAAGAATTGACTTTAAACTAATACAACTTGTTAAAAAGATGCATTATTTGCAATATGCTGTCAAAAACATGTTAAACTTAGCTTTATTAAAAGGTTAAGGCAACAAGTGAACATGGCCGCTCGCAAGTTTTTTCGGGGAGGGGCAAAGCAACGTTAAATGTTCTAGAACAGGAAGAAACGATGACACGAAGCGAATGAGCTGATGTGTTAAAAAACATTTTGAAATCAATGTATCTTTTTCTAATTGTATTCACTTTTGTTGCATCGTTATACTTTATTGACCAGAATTGCATGCACAGATGTACGAGTAACATTGGTCAATGATTTTAAAGCCCCCTCCCAATATAGCCCAGAGTCATAACTTAAGTAGGAAAAGAGTCTGAACAGTCGTCAGTAAATAGAACGATTGCGTAATATAACAATAAGCTACATATATTTGATGTTCTACTTATAAGCTTACCTCTGGAGTAAACATGGACGAATTAAAGATTCATTGTTGAGTATATTCTCGCTATTGAGGATACTTCTGTAAGTCTAATAATTGAGTGTTTACATTATTAGAAGAAAAGTAAAAACAACACCTTTGCAAAGAAATACGAAAAAAAAATCAAAACAAAAGGAATGGATAGTGTAAATGACGTACACTTTGAAGACTATACATGGGTTATTGTCATGGGTGTCTATCAAGGGGGGGGGGTGATATGGGTGCCATTCGAAATTCCGAAGGTTCGTTCGTCCGAAAGCGAAATAAGGTTCGTTATTCCGAAGGTTCGTTAAGCCGAAAACGAAATAAGTTTCGTTATTCCGAAGGTTCGTTAATCCGAAAAATGAAATGATCCGTGGCGAAGGAGGGAATACATGTTTTTTTTTACCCCTCTCCGAAAACTAGTGCATGAGTGTGCCCCGTTTTTTATTTTAATACCATTTTTATGCCATTTATTTTTTTTCTTCATTATTCTAATTTCCGTAAAACCTCAGAATAAAGGACTATTCTTTCCCGTTTGCGTACATATTTACCTTGTGAAAACTGCGGTGTTAAAACTGACACCATTTGGTATTAATAGAAGACCACAACCTGAGGTGTTAAAATTACACCCTAGAGATTAAACATAACACCAAAGAGTGTAAACGTAACAACAAAAGGTGTTGCAATAACACCACCAATTTAACACCGGTGTAAAATAATTGGTGTGGTCCTCTATGTACACCGGTTAACACCACAGTTTTTGCTGAGTAGGCCTTGGCGCAACGGACCCCCTCCCAAAAAAAAGTATAAAAGAAAGGAAAATAAACGGGTGAATTATTATACATACTTTAAAACTCTTAGAAAACCTATAAAAAATATATTTTATATTTGAAAGAGGTCAAAATTTTTTTTCGCTCGCTTCGACTACTCGCAGTGTTTTGCCTGTTTACGCCATGTCTGGTCTAAAAATTTGAGACTCGTAACACCACTGACCCCCCCCCCCCTTAAAAATGCTCACACAGAACAAAAAATTTACATTCTAAACATCAAAGCATGCCAGGTAAGGTATAACAAAAAGTGATGTATGTATGCAAACATGGTTTCAAATATTGCAGTCTATTTATTCATAACGGTAAAAATAAATTCCTCGTTAAAAGTTAATGATGATAAAAACAGGTCTGTTCGGAAGGGGTGGCGCTATTTCTTCGTGCGTACTAAAAGCAATGATTTTGCCTTGAATCTCAATGAATAGACATGGATGCATGCAAAAGCATCTAAAAGCATTCCTTTTAAACGGATTTTAAACACGTTGTCCAAACACTTGTAAGAGATTTGTCAGACAAAGCAAAAAGTAATCTAGATACATTTAGTTCCTAGAATCAGTAAATTAAACAGGCAAATCATGACCGTACACAGATTTTTATTGCTGGTGGCAGAAACTTCCAACTTTTGGGGAAAATCTCAAAATCAAGGGAGCAAAGCGACCAAGCTTGTCATCGGGGAGCTTTTGGATCTTACAAAGTGAAATTGAAGGATTTGGTTAATTTTTTGAAAATTTTCAGTAAACAATTTTAAGTTTTCAAACTTTCTGAGGGGGGCAGTGCCCCCTGCTGCGTACGGCCATGCATATGAAATCTACGTGGATATATCTAAATAACACAAATTCGTTTGGGGTCATGGCGATGAACTGTTTGACGTGATATATGTAAAATTGTTAAGGAAACAATACTTTCCATAAATTAGACATTATGGACTATTTTACAGATGAATATAATACAAAATTACAGCAAGCTATTGAATTCACCTGTCAAGAATAACTTATTTCAAAAGGCAGAATTTTAATTGCATACGTGTACAACTAAGCTTGTATAAATAAGCCAGCTCGTAGTTCCATTCTGCAAATGATCATAAGAAGGTCATTGGTACTCAAGTGACATGATGGTTTGATATATAATGAGATTTAAAAAACACACTAATGTCTCGTTTATTCATATATTCTTTTGAATTGTATTTTTCAAGAGATCCATAAAAAACAATGCGTCTATATTAGCGACTGGTATTTCACAGCTGGCCAAGTAAATTGGTATAACATGTTAATGCATTCAAAGTAGAAATGCAACAAATACCTTCATATGTGTGTTCATTGGTGTGCTATTCTAGTCCTGGGTCCCGTAATACAAAGATTAGCAGTTAATCGTACGCTTGAATTTCATGATTGATTGATTGTACATTGTAGACTACAATGTACAATCAATCAATCATGAAGTCAATAGAACAGGGGCGGATCTAGCTTTTTATTAAGGGGGGGTTGGGGTGGTTTGCGAGGGAGCGTAGCGATCGAGTCCAAGCGAGCGGAGCGAGCGAGGGGGGAGGGTGTGGGAGGGCGTGTCCCCCTCTCACAGTAGGGAAAATTTTTGAAAATCTGTGTGTGAAAATGGAGTTTTCTTGCATCTAAACACCACTCTTTTTGGTATAGAGGTCGTTGCCAAATTAACCCCCATGAAAATTTGTAAAATTAAGTTGCATTTTCCTGCAATGTAAGGCCAATTAACAACACAGATACAAAGAATTGGGGACCTTGGATTAAGCACTGTTAGCCTAATACTTTTATTATGAACAGCTTTAAAAGAAAAAAAAGATAAGATTTTAAAAAATGGTCCCCGGATTTTTTTTTTTTTTTTTGGGGGGGGTTGCAACCCCCCAACCCCCCCCCCCCTCTAGATCCGCTTCTGTAGAATCAATCGTAGAAAAATGTTCTACGATCATTGCTAAGCTTTGTGTTATACGGGCCCCTGGTCTATACATTTTCTTCGTCCTGCTATGTAAGGATTCCATACGTAATATCCTGCTTTGAAATCTGCATATCACATTGAAAGAAATGAAAGGTCATTAGAACAAATTGCCCATGAGGTAACTACGAAATGGTCTATTGCTTCCCCAAGCAATAGTAATAGGTCCATTCATATTCGTGAACTTGACAAGACCGTTTTCATAATACACCTGTTTACTGGCACTAATTTAAAGTTATTCATCGGACAATACTATTAACAAATACGATTACATTTTAACACAGATTAGTTTTGACAACTTGAAAGCTCACAGCGTTTTGCATGGTTGATGGATCAAATAATTATACAAACTAGATTCCAATTATTGTAGTGCATTCTTTATTTACATGTTAAACGTTAAAAGGATATCTCTTAACACAGTTCCCATGAATGCAAGCACAGAAAATAAATCAGACATTTTGATGGTCTATTCAGAGAACAATCTGCTGACGAGTGAATCGCTCTCAAACAGATCTCTTTACTAGTACATTCAAATTGTATGCACACTTTTCAAACAAATGATGTTCTTGGAACCTTAAGTCTTTCTAAAGGCATGCCAGACATAGCAACAAGTAATATATGCAAACGATGTATTAATGTTTATCTAGAATGGTAAAAAGAATACCTCGTAACTAGGTTTGCAAGAAAAAAGGCATACCAAAAATTTAAAGCATGCCTAATTGTCATTATTTGGGGTTTTGGCATAACTTAGAGCAACAGTTGCGCATGAGTGGTTTAATTAGCAACTTCTTGTCAATTTATACAGCCTTGCAAATGGTATATAAATTGTCGTTCGTAACTCGCATTCAGAAGGATTTCTAGGAGTTACAGGGCACGTCCAACTACGCTGTGTCTCAAGACATCATAGTTCTGCACGACAGGTTGCTACTTCCCAATCCATATAGAAGATGAAGTCCGTTCTCCTCCTTCTCTGCGCCGTCGCCATGGCTTGCGGCACTCCCGTCTCGCAGTCACAGTCGCAATCGACCGACACCGTTCACTCCGATGCGCAGTCGAACGATGAGACGATCGTGGACAGCGCCATGTATATCCAGAGCGTTTCTCACATGGCAGTCGTCGAAATGCTCTCTCCCTTGATGTCGGCGATGTCGTCTCTTGATTTACAGGTAGGCTTAAAATACTAACTTGCTACAAGAAAATAAAGCTTACATTATAGGCTACAAAATTTAACAGGATAAATGAGAATTATTCCAAATGTTAGAATATCATTTTTCAAAATACATGCATTCAAGCGAGTATTTCGTGTCATTGTGTATGCCCCCCCAAAATAGGGTTAACAAGCTCGGAAAACTTGAACATCGATTCGAGACTTAACATTTTGTTAATTTACTTTGAGATCCTGGTCTTTTAAAATAATTACATCGGTCATCGCCTTTTCTCTTTTTCAGATTTCAAAAATCCACAGCATTGCTGTCAAGACAGGCGTTTCTATTCCAAGCGTCATAGTTCCAGAAAGTGAGTTATATATTATATATGATATGTATATTTAATATATATAATATATGTATATTTTACATGAAACAAAACTTCCAAAACAATATTGTCGTGCTTCAAAGCACTCAGAATGATTATTCCTTACTTGGTCATTGTGGACTTGTAACTCTTAAAATGTAACCTGATGATAATCCTAATGTATACATAATCATATAGGCAAATGAATTATTCTGACAAACATTGCACTGATAATTTGCGATTCTTTGACAATATATGAGGAAGAATTCCGTGCTTTGTTTGGATAGGAATCTATAACAATTTAGTTTATTTCAAATCTTTTAGAGTATCGTTGTCAGCTTTATACAAACGAAATGTTTACCACGACACCGTTATAAATTTTTGTGTTTTCCCTGTATGGTTTATGTGATTTAAATATTCTGACATGGCAACACTAGACTTGTCACAAAACTCTATTCATTCTTTTCAGCTTTTGGGATCCCTCAGTCTGGCCCAAACGATAATTACGAGTATTTCTCCCCCTTTTTTGCAGTCGACATGACCATTATATACAAGTGCAAGGCCAAATCTGAGCCCAAGTTCTCCCCTGCACTCCCCTACCTTGTGTCGAAGAGAGACGAGATAAAGTCCCATACTGATACAGCAACCCTGATCGCTCACGGGATCGAATATGTCGGTAACCTCCTTGCCCATGGCGAGACGGACCAAAGTAAGTCTTAATATTCGAGAATCTGCTGACTTTTCTTTTCGTTTTGGTAAATCCATGGGAGGAACTTAGCCTGAAATAGATCCAAGAATTCATAATTAGGAGGGGGGAAGGGGCATGAAAGAGCCGGGATACCTACGTTTTGTTAGCAATTGAAAAAAAAATTGTTCTCGACTAAAAATCGTAAAAATCTTGTATCGGGAACTGGGACCTGGGGAGCGTTTCATGAAAGCACTTGTCGGACCTTTTATCCGACATGTCCTGTTTTATCCGACAGTTACCATAGTAACAGTGCTTGTCAGCCAATCAAAATCTAGGAAAGTTGTCAGACCTGACAACTTGTCGGACAGAAATGTTGATGAAACGCTCCCCTGGTGCATTTTCTGAATGTTTGTTTTGGAATATTTTCTATGATGTATATTCATATTTTCTTATTCACTGCGCTTCTCTTTGTTTACAAAGAATATTGTGCAACTTTACCGAAGAAAAATTGACATTGATGGATTTTCATATACCTGTATACTTGAAATTGATCAGATCAATCGTAACTCTTTGTAAAACGGGTCCCAGGTATTCCTAACATACAAAATATGTAATATATTATCCCCTTTGCTTTTTTTGCAAATGTCTGAAAATGTTTCATATTGTCAATAGTACATTCTGTTATGTGAAATAAGTATCCATGAATTTGAATACGATATTAAGATTTTTTCACACTTTGTTGCAACGACTTAATAAGAACGGATTGGTTTAACAATTTTTTATTAAATGCCAATTAAGATAATCCCACTCAAAATATTCTTTATTCATTTACAGAAACCCTGGAAGCGATGTCCTCCAAGCTGAGTGATTTCTTGTCCAAATATTCCAGTTTGATCTCCGGATTGACGTCATCAGTCTGTCTTGATGATAAATCTAAATCAAGAGAATCCATGGATCAAAGGGTTCCACAATCGAGTCAGTAAGTATAAGATTAATGTGTCAAATTTTAAAAGGGAGAGTTAAACAAATCTAAGCTTACTAGTTTGTAAAATCCCCAAGTGCATAGTATACAGCGTAAACCTTGTCTCTCAGAATGACAGATGATCTCAGACCTAAACAGAAAAATGGCAATAAAGTAAAGGGAAAAGAGAACTTCCAACGAATTTAACAGTTAAAATTGAATAAAATTTTTTTTTTCTTTATGATGAAACAATGTTTTTTAATAGTTTTATGCATATTTGTCAATTAACATTGTCCATGTATATATCTGACGACGCTAAACAATATGTTAATCATTGTTATTATAATGAGATGAAATGCTGAAAATTAATATATACTACATTGAAGTGTAAAAATAAAACAAAAATATTATAGCTCTTTGAAAATTAGCTACTTGATATACTGTCGATTGGGTTAGGGTATAGGACATGTGCTCTTTGTATATCGGCATCTGGATGCCAAACCTAGAATTCATTTTGATACGTTGATCTCCTCATCTCATCAAAATTTGACAAGGAGATCAACGTTAATGTTTCTTCTACAAATTTCCAAATGTTCGCAATTTGCTCTAGTTAATTTTCATCTCATTTACAATTTTCCCTGGTGTTTCTGAAATGGAAGTCAATTTCCCGCACCCTAGTCTATTCATAAGAATTTGAGCTGGTAGGAATAAAAGAACTTCGATTTTTTTTCTTGTATCCAGAGGACCAAATGAATATGATAATCCTCAAAATATACTTATGTCGCTTATCGCATTCTTTACTTTTTCAGGGAAAGCATGGATCCTGCCCTGGAAATTTTCTTTAGGGGGTAAGTTTCATTTAACTCGACGAATCGCTACTTATCAGATAATAATCCCAAGTATTATTTTAGTAACAGAGTCGCAAGAAGTGATTTCATATAAACATCATTTAAATGATAAAAGTAAATGCAGATTGTAAATGAAATATAATTACCATGGTCTATTGGTGGGCGCTTGTAAATGCATATTTATACTGGTTAAACGAGAATTGGCAAAGGAATATCTACCGGCACAGAATGGTAACTGACGTCAATTCCAATTTTGACGGTTCACGTTATAGAATCAACGCATCGTTTGCTTTCTTTGATTAAAAGATCTAGAAAATAGCTGGCATTTTTTTCAGTAACTTTCCGATTTCATTTTCGTTTCAGATTCTGCCCGACGGTAAGTAATTTTGTTCTATATAATCCTTTTTAACGTTAAGGGGGGAACGTATTAGTCATAAATGATGCATTGATATAGTCTATCGTGTTTAAACAATGATTTACATTAAATGAAAACAGATTTATTTTAAGGCAGAATTTTTGTTAACATATGCAATTTCTGAAAGGAGCTAATTTTAATTCACCTGACAAATCACAAAGCATGTCCAGGTTCTTTAAAAAAATTCAATTTTAAAATTCGCTCTTTTAATATTTGTCACCGATTTGATGTAATGTTTTTTATACTCCACGTACAGGGAATCTGTTCCAGCAAGTAAGGTGAGAACTAACAATTTTCTTCTATATTCATAGAAACTATTACATAATTTATAAGAATCAATTCTGCTCAAGTTGTACCAAAAATGAGAGAATTAAATTGACAAGCTCTTGTATAATATTCATTCACCATTAGCAGTTAGATAATTTCATTATTCATCAACTGGACATTTAAAGAAGTTACTTTAAATCACATAGCAGGCAAAAAAAATATTAGTAAATCAACAGAGCCGAAAAGCTTTTTTAATCCCTTTATTTTTCTTCATTGCAGGACGAGCTGGATAGGATAAACTAGGCAGCATAGCTACCCAATGCCGTTGGGACAGTACAGTTTGAGAAACTCTACCATACAGAAACGATTTTATAACCAATGACCGAGAAGTCTCTAAAATAAATCATCGTAATTTCCTCATTCCTCTACAATTTGAATGTGATCGGATTTTGATATGGCGTGTTGTATGCAATAAAATTGAATTCAATATCTAAAATGTTGATTGTTCTTTATTTGTTTCTTTAAATATCCCCAAGCCACAATTTTAATGAAAATATACAGATCTACTGTGTACTGTATGAGAAATGTTTGATTAATAATAACAGCTTGTTATTCCAAATGGTCATTCCGAAGTTTTGAATACTATACTTAGAATGTTACATATTAACAGTAATTTGTTTTAGATTGTCCGAAAATAGAAAAAGGTATTTACAATTCATTGATTTGTGACTTTCGATCATTTGCAATAACAAGCCCTATGTTATCGTTTTTTATAAACGAACGCTCGGAAATGATGGCACAAATATAATGTAACTTTTCGCTTATCAAACTTTAAAAGAAATTTATCACACTGTAAATCTGGGTTTGGGATATTAAATGTAATTTTCTATCCACCTTTATTGAATGAAAAGGATTAAAAAATTAGAAGTGTTTCGAGTTTCAAAGTTACATTGTATCATACTATTTGTATATAGTTTATATATAGCTAAAGTTATTATCTCTCGACTCCGCGTATAGTTTCGATCCTATATTCGCATATCATTTTATCACATTACTAGTATTAAATCGCCTTTACATTTACTCCATTCTAAGCTATGCATGCCCCCCACTTTCTTCGACCCCTCTCTTTGTCTATCTTCCCCCTCTCTCATCCCCTCTACCCCCCAACTCTCTCTCCCCCTCTCTCTCTTCACCCCCTCCCCCTCTACCCCCCACTCTCTCTCCCTCTCTTCTCCCCTCTCTCTTCCCCCGTTCTCTCTTCACCCCTCTTCTCCTCCTCCTGCCCTCCTCCGTCTCTCTCTTCCCCCCTCTTTTCTCCTCTCTCCTCTCTCCCTCCCTCCCCATCTCCCCCTCTGTATCATCTCTGTCTACTTTCTTAACTACCCTCTCCAACTCTCATCTCCCCTCTTTCACATTGCCATTCATTCTTTAAATTTGAAATGACACTGAACACATTGAAAAAAGACATGGTCTCTCGTGTTTATATTTATACAAAATTGTGATATTTACATTGTACACTTAACATAATACATTCAGTATTTCACTCACGTCATTTATCCCTTGCTTAATATTTATCCATCAAACCGATGTTTATGAAAGCTTCCAGCCCTATAATCAGGACTTCTTCGTTGCCCGCTTCCACGTTACATCTAAAATTTATTCATTTAGTAGAGTTGGACTTTAGTAAACACAATTATTGCAATAAACAATTCAGAGATTGCACCAATGTACTCAATTACTAGTTATGATCTTCTTGCTTTGAGCTTCATATAAGCTTCATATATAAACTTCACACGAATATACCGGAAATGCTGTTCACAGTTTAGAATGGTGTTGAAATACAAGAACGTCGATATGTATTTGACAGCATTTTGCTTTTTTTTCATTACGCAACTCGACTAATTCAATGAAGTGACTTTGAATGTATTCAGTTTGAAATATACCGTTTAGTTCATAAATCACAAGCGAACTGAAGAAATCTAGAAAAGAGAAAAAACACAATATGACAAGACTAATGCTGTCACTTTAAAGCTTGCGTTTCTAAAAGGTAACTCTCTAAGATAGTGGGTATCCCCCCCCAACTTAAAGGGCCAACAATTTTCAATGTTTTGAATCGGACTACAAATTGTCAGGACCTTTTTTGTATCCATAGTCTTGCCTCATTTTTTCCTGAAAACTTTTATCCAATCTGCGTTATTGATCTTGAAGACAGTAAACTCGCAATCGTGACAATATAATAGCGCATCGTTTTACCGATCACATTACGCTATATTCTGTTCTCATGAACCCTGAATATTCATAAGGCGTAGTATGACTAAATAATCCCTATTGGGTATCATAATGTTAAGTAGTCCTTAACACAAGGGAGGGGGATGCGCAGAGGGTGGCGGTAACTGGTAGAGGGATCCATGCGAACATGCTCTAGTGATATCACACCAGGAGCCCGTTGCATAAAACTTTTTACCTGAGAAAACTCAGGATGTTTTTACCGGAGTTTTTGCCCTGTGTAGTCAATGGCAGAAATCAGATTAATCTTAGTTTTCAGTTTTTACCAGAGTTTCTCGGGTAAAAAGTTTTATGCAACGGGCTCCAGGTGGGCGTTTCATAAGGCTGTTCGTAAGATACGAATGACTTTATGCATGACTGGTATCCTTTCTTTTGCAAGTGATATCCCTATGTAATTGATTTATGACCTAAGAACATGTTCCAGTCGTGCGTAACTTTAACAGTTTCACGAAACACCCACCTGAATGTATGTTAATATGTCTGAATGATACCATGAGAAACTAAATATGGAGAATTTCCATGCTCCTTTATTCGCGTATGAGCCTTCGTTTACATGACCATGTTATCCTTTTAAGCACAACGCTGATTCATCCCGAAAACAGTAGCTAAAACTAAAGGATTGACGAAACATCAGCATGTTTAGAATAATTTTATCGTTGGAGATCAGAAGCATCCGCATGCAAAAGGAATGCCCGTTTATGAGCTTCCGTCCATGATCAAACACCATTCAATGAACATTTCTCTGCTCAGCTGCCCGTTTAACTTCTACAGCAGGGCATTCTGAGTGTAAAATTTATATTTCAACAAATATTCATCTTTTATTGACACGTTTTAATCAAAGGTTATTAGGCAGCACGGAGGGTTCAAGAATACAGTAAAAGATTTGAAATGCCCGTCAAATGACAAAAAAAAACAAGGTCTTTGTCGGAAATTGGTAATCTGGAAGCAGTTTCGTCCTATAAGATTCGGAGCGGACAAAAAATTACAAATGTCGTTTGTGAAGAGAGTCAAGGACGAAACTGCTGTTTAGATTAACCGATTTTCGACAAAGGCTTTTTGGTTGCTCTTTTACTGAAGGGCACTGTAAAATACATTTTCTTTGTTCTTCAATCTTCTGTACGTCGAGGAGTGAAACTCCCTTTTAAATTTAATTATTTCAAAGTTTGGCAGAGGCCTGTCAGGTATAACAACCTGAAAGCTTGACTCCAAGAATCGTAGATCATTAACTTTATACGAGGATAAATGAATAGGGTTTTTCAAGAAAGAAATATCATGAAATCATCTTGATAAACAGTGCTGGGTGCCTCGTTCGTGAATATAAATTTATATTTCTGGCAAGTAGACCTATACAGAGGCCTCATATCAACTCAACATTTACTTGGAGTACAAATAACCCCATCTGCAACCTATATATACAAAAAATGAAAATGTTTACAATAAGTCCTTTCCACATTAATAAAATTTTGTAGCAGACATCATGAACCTGGAAAGTGGTAAGCGCTATAAGTGAAAACGGGTATTAAATCGGCAACGTCATTTCGTCGTATTCTCCTGAGCGCTTCCACAATCGTTCCAACGGTTGCGCGTTTGGTATCTCTGCTATGCCAGGCAATAAACAAGGCCCTGGCTGGTGGGGTTGATACTGTACATGTTTGGGCGATGTGAACGATGTCTAGATCTGAAAATCCTAGTTCCCGGGCCAAACCTCGCCAATCACGACCGTCCATTCTAGAGACTGACAGAGAGCGTTCGACCTCGTGACGTTTATCAGAGGGTAACTGCTGATATGGCATCGCACTTGGAACTGAAAAGTAAATGGAATTAAACAATAATTTTAGGAATGACTGAACAGGAAATATGATGGACGAGCCTTAATTTATGTTCTAAAAAATGTAGAACTTCTTCCGTTTGAGTTAGACGGAAAGTTTGCAAATTCTTGCCAACTATTCGCGCATTCCGACTGATGACGTAAATCCGAGAACGTGTCCGATAAGAAGTTTTCGAGGATGTGTCACCATTCGGCTTAATGGGTATAGTCGCCGAATAATGGATTCAAGAACAACAGACCAAAGCTAGAATACGAAATTGAGAAATCATTGAACGTAGAAACTGATTGCAAAAAAAAAAAGAAACAATTGCAAAAATGTCGAACATTCGTACACTCTCAAAAATATTTTGGAGGCTTATGTTAATTTCCCACGACCGAATTGATCAACTTTATCAGACTCAATCAAGATATCGTTCAACAGTGCTTTGCCTCATTTTGCACATGTTTATAGTGTTCTGGTCGGCAATTACCAGAGTAATGCTCATCAAAGTAGACCGATGTCAATCATGTTAGATGAGCTATCAGGATACAAAAGGCTATTTGAAAAAAAAATATTCTGGTATCTCGATGCTTACCTGCCATGAGCGGTTGTCTGCAGATGCTGCCAATACCTGACCTATCTAATGCCGAGTCCCGAGATGTATAGTTTTGACCATTCTTTAGAGATAGAATGGAGATTGTGTTTCCTTCGATATCAGTATGACAAGAACTGGACCTGCATGGTTGAATATAAATAAAGAGCATGAAAAAGATAAAGGTGCAAGATGGGATGGGGTTGTGTGCCAGCGTTCTTGAGAAAAAAATGAACTTTATTTTATTTTACTTTAAAACACATTGATTCTCATTTAAATCTCATTATCTATTTGGTTTTAATGATTTCACTATTTTCAAACGCTATCCTGTGAAATATTACTTGGAACCCGGATGGGTGTTGAGCTTAAATACCACATATTTAACATTTAGTTTCTTTATAATTGTACAATTCAACCCATACTGGATTACTCTTGTTCGGTATGAGGGAACTGTTCTGTCAGTAATAGGAGATTTTTGTTTAGATTACAAAAAAGAGCAGCAAGAGTAGTAGAAAAGAATTTTGATTATACTCATAATGGTATTGACATTATTAAGAGATTGAAATGGCAGGTTTTAGAAAAAAGACGAAATTATTTACTTCCATCTATTATGTATAACTGTGTCTATGGATATACTCCGGTACGTTTATGTAGTTCTATTGATATGGTTTTTGATAGGCATCAAATGATTACAAGATTTGCCAATTCGCTCAAAGTTGTTATACCTAAACCGAACATTGAGTTTTTTTTAAGAATAGCTTAAGATATGCAGGAGGAAATGTATGGAATAGCTTAGATTCGGAACTCCAGAATGCAACTTCAATTGATACCTTTAAAAGGAAATATAAGAAAACACACTTCTTGAAACACTCTCTCCGCTCAGTCTCCATTCTATACATCTCTATGCCGGTTTATGTTTTCAACTTTCAATTTGGCATTCATTACCCAGTGCACATGCATCCTTTGTTATTTTTATATATCTATGTTTGTTAATACCTATGTCACTCAATTCTTTTTTTACTATTTACTATGCATGAATTTAAATTGTTTAATGCGTTTTTTCTGTACATTGTTAGATATTTACTATGTCAACAGGACCATGTTGAAAAACAGTGTATATATTATCTGAACATAAAAATAAAGCATTTTTGATGGTACCAATAAAACTGAGTGCAAATTATTAAAAAATAATGCATTATTATGAATGACAGGCGATATGTCCATTTTTGATGGGCAATAGCGTATTTTAGCATCCAATTCACAGACGCTTTGTGCAACGTTTTTTATTCTATTCAAAATGCCCGTCGAATCACAATGGGCAGATTAAAATGGTCATCATCGGAAGTTGGTGCACCGGGCCAGCACATCGTCTTAAGATTCGGACCGGACGAAAATGGCAAATATGTCGCTTGTCCAGGGTCCAGGACGACATTGGTGATTTGATTCATCAATTTTCAACAAAGGCTGCTTTGTTATGAAGGGCTTTGACAAAGATAATCAGTGTTATACATAGCAAAACTGTGGTGTTAACCGGTGTACATAGAGGACCACACCAGTTATTTTACACCAGTGTTAAATTGGTGGTGTTAGTTTTACACCTATAGGTGTTATTACAACACCTATGGTTGTTACATTTACACTCTTTGGTGTTATCTTCAATCTCTAGGGTGCGGTCCTCTATTAACACAATTTGGTGTCAGTTTTAACACCACAGTTTTTACAGTGTAGAAAGCGTCTGCGAAGTGTTGCTAAAATGCCGTATGTGAATGACTGCGAGGCGAACCCTTACAAACCTTGTCATTTTCTGAGTCTGTCTCAGCTTCATCTTCTTAAACGACCATTTCTTGAAGATGACGTAAGCAAGCAAACCGAAGATGACGAGTCCGAGAAGAGTACAGAAGATGGGTACGACGCTGAATCCTGACGATTTCGTGTTAGATTTCGGTATCCATGTCGTCGTCGTCATTTTATCATTCTGTGGTCTGTCGGTGATTGAAGGTATGTAGGTATCTGTGTATAAGTAAGAAATTACAAAAAATGGTATTGCCTCCGCGTTGATCAAGTGAAACATTGGAAACTTTCATAAGGTAAAAGTTCCCTATTACTCATCATCATGGATGCCAAGGATGATACTTTTGCAGTGAAAAGATTCCTGAAAATACTTTCAAATGAGGTAGAACATAAAAGGATCATGAGTATCACATGAATGACGATGAAAAATTAATCGGTATGATTCTTATTATATCAAACCTTCCATAAAAACATTGGATTAAAATTTTGTAAAGCCTGGACTTCAGTGAATTTAATGATACAAAGGGCTGCTCAGCGTGTATCAAAATAAGGGCATCAAACTTGGTTAAATAAAGACAAATGCTGCCCAATTCATTGGTGGTGTAAAACGCTTATACTTGTGCAACTTTCTAATAATATGCTATAGAAAAAAATTGCCACTTAATTATTATTTAGGGTGCTTATCTGAATATGTTCCATTTATTAGAATGTTACGTTTCCTATATTATTTGTCTTCCTTTCTTTTTGGAAATCATGGTAACATGATTTTTGCAGGATGACGCTTAGGGGTAATGCCAATCAGTTAAATCATTATCATGATTAAATTTGTTTTGTGTCACCTGTGTCCTGGGAGGCGAAAGATAAAATAAAAAATGTTCTCGCGTCTGTCTTGCATCAGTCTTTATTTTGAAAAGGCTAGGGTATATTACTTTGGATGAATTATAGATACCTGAACAGACGGTGTCTGATATATCAGTACAACGCTTAAGTACGATGCTGCCTTCGTTGCAGACAGAACACTTCCTACACCCTTCTGTCGAGCTGACGATATCCGAATAGGTCCCATTCGCACATATTTGACACTGAGAGCTTTGTCGAGGTGAACAAGGAACTGCCGCGCCGAACCCAGGAGGACAAAACATACACTGGCTGCATGCCGATGTGGGGCCAGGTGCCGAGTCATCGGTCTGTGGATCCGTTCGGAAGTAGTTCGGCGCACATTCGCACACCGTGTCTTGCATGATGCTGCATGCTGACGTCATCACCTCATTGTGGCTACATCTTGTGCAGGGTTGACACGGTATCACGTGACTTGTGACGGAAGAGAACGTTATGCCTGGTTCACAGACTGTACAGATCGTGTTGGTGGCGTTGGGGTCCGAACATTTCCGATGAACGCCGAAGCCAATCGGACACTCTTCGCAACATTCACCGGTGGCGGAGTAAACTCCCGTCATGCATCCGTCTGTTTGTGTGACTGTATCATTCATTGGTATCTTTGTAGGTGAGATGGATGTCAGTGGCTCCTCTGTATCGGTGGGTATTGTGGTCTGTAATCAAAGAAGAGTGATAGCCATATTATAAGTAAAATTTATATTCGTGGCTTAGTGTTGCAACTTTAAATCACTATCAAGATGAAATGAGAAACTTGCATTCGTTTTCTAATTCCTGATAATTTATGTTGTGAGAATTGAGATATCATTAAAGCAAACGTTATGAGCACTAGTTTTCATTTCTAAACTGTCTGGTAAGAAGGGTAGGCCTATCTAAGGAGAATATGATTATCTGATGCTGAGAAACATAACTGTGTACTACTTTGGGGTTTCCTTCACAGCATATCAGCATAGATTATCCATGGATTCTACTAGGTCCATGGTTTATCTAAGTCGAAATGGAGTATTTGAAATTGTTCAGACAAATCGCCTTTAGGAATACACCCACATTCATATTGAATGGTGATATTTCTTTATTTTGAACAGCGCCATCTATAATGGATAGAACAGGACCATTCTATCGAGGCATCATTTTGCCCCTGAATGTGCATGAATCGGCCTATAGAGTCACCATTTCACACCGAGTAATAAAACCGAGTCGTATCCGCGTCTTGTGGCGAGGTTATGGTCAGGAATAAAACTTTTGATGAGGTCAAGTCGCGGCACCAGCGAATCAAACAAAAATGTCCATAAAAGAACACTGCTGCGAGATGGTTATAAGAGTTTGAAGGCAATGTTTGTCCCCACCTGCCGCTCAACCAAGAGTGTTGACTTTATGACGGGAAAATAAAAATTGGCTGGAGAAGGTTGATACTGTTTCGAGAAGAGGAGTAAATTTGTTCGACCCGGTCGTGCTGACGCGTTTTCTCAACGGGGAGCGTAATAGAACATGACATACGAAGGGACTTCACGGGGAGTCGATGGCTGGTACGATCAGATCAGGAGGGATAGTCTTAGGGTCCACGGTCTTATCTTACAGGATGGCGTAGCAAAGGATGGTGGGGGCGGCCCCCTCCCATCCTGGGAAATAAATCATTAGAACAAGTGGCGTTTAGGGGGTGGGGTGATATGCAAGAAGGTAGCATTCATTTCATTTCATTCCATTTACTGTGTCTGCTAAAACAGATAATTGTTTACACTTGTCAATTCTTGCCATACAAAGAAAAAATCATAAAATAATATAATAACAGTAAAATTCAGGTGAACACTACATAACATGGACATGATTAAAATATAATACATGTATACATTGATTACAATTCAATCGTAGACATCAGAGAGAAAGATAAGAGTGGGCCGTCGAAACAAGAAAATTAGAGAAGAGATGATCAGAGGAGTGATCGAATGCAAAAAAAAGATGTATGACGACGATCTATGAGAAATATTATTGTTATGACCCTTTAAATCCGTGATATGCCTATGAATATTGTGTTCGATATCACTAAATTCTGAGTTTATCAGACGAAATTTATGTCAACAGTAAACTCTGTTTCACCAACGTATGTATTTCAAATTAACACTGTTGTTTCAAGCTCAGGAGAGTAATTAGGTACCTTCACAATAAAATGGGCTGAAATTCTCTTCATGATAAAAAAATTCACGTCAAACTGATTATCACTGAGTGCGCTACAGAAGATGTAAGCATATATAGGTCCATGATGTAAGTAATCCACCAAAATTGCTTCCGTTATTGAATGATCATTATAAACAAATTTAAGCCAGTTTAATTTAAAAACGATGATTCTTCACTCATCCAGAATGTAACATCAAAATTTGATAAATGGTTTAATCAAACATAGTTATACTTTTATTGTCTTTCTGGACTTGCCGGAAATAAAAAATTAAATTTAATATACTTGCCCAACGAGGCAATGACAGCCACAATCTATAGAGGCATTCCTGACATATTTCCCTATTATAAAAAATGACCATGGAACACGATGTGCCAACGACGGGAGCCATCTTGCTACAATAGAATAATTAGCGCAAAGATTACCACAACCACGATGACTTGTGCCGAGACTATCCCAACGTATTTGACCCCTGGAAAAGTGCAAACGCATGGTGTATATTATTGTGCTATCTCCTCCCCGTTGTACAGTCACAAATTCGCGGTCATGGAGCCTAATATCAATTAGCTAAAAATTGATAATGCGGGTCCGAACAATAGGCGTTCGGGTTGGATGATTATTGCATTTTCTTTTGGTGGGATGGTATTTAAAAGTCGGGAAATATACTTTGGGAAGAGAGGAGAGAATGCTATATGGTGTGCCGTAAAATATGGTTGTGTCATGTGAAAATATCACTTCGCGACAGAGAACGATTCAACCATCTTTAACTGTGAACGTAATTTAGACTGCTGCACTTCATAATTTCATTTGTATGCTCCTAACATTATCATATAGTTAGTTCTTTTTAAGTTATTGAGGTGAAATGAATTTTACTGAATTAGAAGGGATTTAATTTTCGCCGGATAACATAGAGCATTAAATGAGTCGAATAAATAACGATAGGAGGTTACAGATTATGTTTAACAACATGAAGCGGCCGTAATTTCCAGACATGCTTAAAAATACTGTTTGAGGGATGATAAAAGACCGATAGAAAGGGAGTAAAAAAAATAGACAGCTAAACATGGGGGTGGGGGAGACAGAAAGCAAGGGACAATGAAAAAGAGAAGGAGAGGTGCACGGAATGAAAACGTGCATTGCTGTTCTTGCAACACCCTATGTGGATTGTAAAACATTCATTACAATTATTAATAAAACTGGGTTTGCCGATGACATGAAGTGATTTGGCAACAACAGGCGATATTAATGACGGGACCCGGTATTAGTAAAATTGGTATCTAATCATGCAGAACCAGTTATCAAAATTGGGAATGCGTCATAGAAAGATTAATCATAACGATTAAAAGCTTCCCTAGTTTGCTCTATTTTTGTTTTCGTTTATAGTCGGGCTGGCTTCAATGTCAGTTCCAAGGTGGAATATATTTTCAACTCTCTTCCTTCAATGTTTCATTCTGATAGAAAATGAACAAAGAGAGAAAGTAGTCGGATACAAAGGAAAAGAGATGGGGAGATGAGGAAAAAGGAGATGGGTTGGGGTAAGGAAAGAACATAGAAAAGATAAAATGTAGCTAAAACGAAAGTTCATTTACATATTCGAATATTCGATAAAAAAGTACACAACACTATACCTTGACACCATCCAGTTATAACATCGAAACACATTCTGATTACAAACTAATATGAAACTTGCGAAAACCAGTTTACGAAATGAAGAGTAATTTTCGCCCTCTCTCCGCGCTTGGGCTGATATTTACCTTATATACTCAACATTTCTTTTCTTATTTTCAATTCCGCCTCTTACTTTTTTTTCATTCCACAGCATTTCCTCCAGTTTTATTACACCTAAAGATTATCACAACTCAGTCAAAATGAAAGAAAGGAGACATCAGTGAGATCGTTCGTTTATTGGAATATAGGCTTGGTATTTGGAATTCGTCCCCGTAGTGCACTGAAAGTTTATAAACGCGACGAAAAAGGCGCCACTTTAATTTCACACGGAGTTGACCGTCTGCGTGTTGTCCGAGATAGGGCGCCATTTTTCATTTGCTGAAAATAGAAAACATCATGAGTTGTAGCTCAGAAAAATAGTGCAATGATTCTTGGCCATGAATTCCGATTTGTTTGTGTCTGAGCACAAAAGATCTGTGGTGGTTGAGATATTTTTGTTGTTCTTCACCAGGTTTTGTTTCTGAGGTAAAAGGGAGAGGAAGTTCACATTTCACGGATAAATACGATTTCATTTTACGGATGCTTTTTTAAATTCTAGGTACGAGGCACTGTGTAATAGTTTAACATTCTTTCAATTGAAATTTTTATTGATTTTGATGTGTTTAATAAAATGATAAAAGAATGTATATTACTGAAAGATAAGAGCTTATTTGTAGGGTACTATTTAATTACATTTTTGCATTTAATCGTAATTGGTTAAACTTATGAATATGATTCGGATAATTTGTACAAGCAAAAACTGTGGTGTTAACCGGTGTACATAGAGGACCGCACCAGTTATTTTACACCGGTGTTAAATTGGTGGTGTTAGTTTTACACCTATAGGTGTTATTACAACACCTTTGGTTGTTACATTACACTCTTTGGTGTTATGTTCAATCTTTAGGGTGCCATTTTAACACCTCATGTGGTCCTCTATTAACACAAATTGGTGTCAGTTTTAACACCATGGTTTTTACAGTGTATCTAGTCTTTAATGACTGTTTATTCAAATTTAACATCTTTCCGTCATTGCAGATGTCCATGTGCACTTATTTACATGGAATAAATCGCTATCCGTAAGTCATAATCAAACCATGTCTTATGTCAATAATAACAGCAGAATTCATTCTTGGAAATAAAGAATTTTATGTAATGACGTTCGTTTCCTTCAGTTTTTCTTTTACATGTTTTTGAACATCTAAAAAGTTACAAAGAAATTCGAATCCTCTTACACTCAATTCACAATAGTATAATACATTTCCTGGTATATATTGGGATATACTACAAGAATACAGTACGTGGTAAGAGAACTTACAATCGACGTTTTGCTCCATGAAGCCAATAATCTTTGCTGGTTTCAATGGCGCGCACTCTACAAGGTTTCGAAGCTGAACATCACACATCGTGGCTTCTTATTTACCGACTATGGGTTACATGCTTGTAATTATATGGTTTTATTACAATGTAAATTTGCCGAGGAAAGAGATAAGGAGCAAATACTCCTTGACATTTTAGATCCTTGTTGCATAACAAAGGGCAATAACGTAGAAATGTTTAAACCCTATTAACTTGGAGCTCGGTGCAGCAACTTGGTTGAAGGCTAATATATATCACCTCTTAGAGGTGATATCTCCTTGTTAATACCAACATCTTTTCACGTCAATTCGGCATAAACTTTATTCAATGAACCATCATTTATCAAAATACATACGTTAACATTTCAAAGGGAAGGTTCATTCCGATATCAAGATGGCTTAAATAGCAGCAGGAAGATGTAAAGTAAGAAGCATATTGGTGAAGGTTTGACGAAAGATGAAAAATGGGAATATGCCTATAATCAAGTCAAACATTTCTGCCGCATGCATATAGGTCACAACACAATCAACCGATATTTTCAATAGAATACTTTTTGCACATTGTCTGCTATTGATATAAATTTACATTCAGTTGCACATTTGATTTTATATTTAATGTTGCCATGGCAACGGGGGTATATTCTTTGGTTTACGACTACACAAAACAGTGTTTGTTGAACCCGTAGTATGCAGCGTTAGTATTGCAGCTTTGGACATGTGAACTATATTACAGCACTCTCGCTTGAACAAGAGTCATCTCATAAAGAATTAATTCCTCATCACGCCCGGAATGGAGGTTCTTGATGGAGGATAGTAATTGAGGTTGTGAGTACTTTTTAATGATCTCTTTCCAATTAGAAGGATGCCGAGGGTGGAGAAGAAGGCGGGAAAGATGATCGGGAGGAGGTCATCATTTTCCGTCGTCTGATGAACAAGTTCTGAGGAGCACTAAGAGCATTTAGTGTTAGATTTAGAGGCATCTTTGCCGTTGATCATGTAATAAAAGTATATAGGAGGGTAGTGACGGCTGTATTCCTTGTGTTATAATCAGTGGTGTAATGAGGCATAAAATAAACCGAGGGTGGGGGAAGGGGCTAAGTTTTCGATATGGTGCATTTTTTTCTTAAAAAGATAGCAAACGGACAATTTGTAAAGGTCATCTCATTGTGCCATTCTTTTATGTGTTATGGATGTACATGAATTGGCAAAAATGTCGGAGGCAAGAAAGTCTGAAAAAAAATAACAGCGTACAATGGTTTCACAAATTTTCATTTACTATACGAAGCTTAACGAATAACAAACAAAACATAAAACTAAAAAAAAAATAAAACTATGATTTTACGGAATACAGTACCAACAACACGGAAGCATGTATACATTTTAAAACCAATCTAGTCATTGTTATGTCAACATTTAAATAAGATGCTACTATAGGAAAAACACTTTCGTTATATAAATGTGTTGATATTAGAAGTATGCTATCTTCATTCCAGTATGAGATGGAAACATCGTCCGTAGAATTTGAAATAAGTTGTCTTAAGATGCCGTAGGAATGAGTATATGACTGGTAATTTATTGACTTTTTCATTTTTTTTTAAATATCAAAATGTAAAAATATTAAGTTTGTTTAGATGTAAAATTCGCATAATGTTCGATGGACTGAAGCCGATTCTGATTAGGGCATGGAGGACAAAAGTGACTTTGATAAATGTTACGTTGCCCAGAAAATGTCAATAACTATTATGTTTCATGAAGAGACAGAAGATTTAGTGAACTTGCATGGTGAACTATGTATTTTGATATTCTGCCATTTCGATCATATCGGTAGTAGATTACGATTATTGACTTGACCTCTTTATACACAGAGAACATCATAAAGTGGCGCCAAAATTCTGACCACAATGATCATAAAAAACTGTCATAACCAAGGTGACCTAGGCCTATATGGCTAATAATGTTGTCCTGGAATCTTAGTTTTTTTTTAACCAGACAATGAATTCATAAATGTTTGCTGGATTTTGATATGTCGAGGAAATCAATGCGCAGCAAGGGAAGGAGGGGCGGGGGCTATTCGGATATTAGAGAGAGAAAAAAGAGAAATAGGGAGACAGAGTGGGAAAGAGGTGGGAGAGGAAAGATGAAGAGAGAGGAAGTGATGGGGAAAGAGAGAGATTGGGAAGGGGGTAGATGAAAGGTTTAGTTATGACATGAAGCGTTTTGTATTGGAGACGTTATGGATTCACCTCCGCTTGAGGTCATATTTTCTGCGCATGCCCATAAAAGGTCAATCCAGGTCACCATTCGGCTCGCCGCTATAATCTGGTAATGGTTTTGAATTACGTCGTTGCCAGGAGTCAAGCTTTAGAACTATTAGTATTATTCTCTGCTTTTCGAGGGTGCTGAAAATATCAAGAAAATAATATATATAAAAAAAGGTGAGTGAAATGTATATACATGACGTCACTTAGTGCGTAGTTATGGTAACGGGGATACAAAATGATAAATCGGTGTGGCCTGAGTAGAAAATTAGGTTAAGATGAGACTGCAAACTTGAAGTAAAATTTGGTATGAATTTCGGAACACAAATCGGAATTGGAAAGCGTTCCAATATAAAATAACAGGTAAATATAAATCAGGATATATGATATTATTTATTATGTTAGTATTAAAAAAGGAAATCACTTTGTGAAAGATAATAGACGCATACAAAATTGGTTCGACAGAAAAACGTGTTCAATATGGCAACTTCAATCATTTTTTTTAGAACAATCTTATATACTAATTAAGGAACTCATGCAGTATATATATGATTTGATATCAGATATCATCCGTCATCGATCAAGACTTCAACGACCTTCATCCGTTATAAAAAATTCCAGAAAAAACCCAAAACATAGACTAAGGTTTGTAAAAACATATTTTTATTATATATATTTTTTTATATTCTTTAATATAGAAAAAATCTGCAACGAATAGATATATAGTGGACAATTCAAACTGATTTTTTCATCTTCATCATCATATTTGTTGTTTCTCGTTTACTTATTTCGCTCGCTCGCTTGTACTTTTCAGAAATCGTGCACGACATCCACACTTTCAGCATTCGGTTATCATTAAACCACGTTTAACTTTGAATTGTACATTATTTTTTATTAACGATGGTCATCTCAGCCCATAATTTGCTTTAAGAAGGCTTCTTATCAGTGGCGTACCTAGGATTTTCCACAGGGGGGGGGGCAAAATCATCAGCCAAAAAATTTGACAAGCAAAAAAAATAAAATAAAGAATTTCAGTCTGCCCCCCCCCCCCCATAGGTACGCTAGTGCTTCTTATAGGATAAATCTTTCGCAAAATGAATGTAAAGAAAAGAACGGGCGATGATCATAATCAAGCGGAAACTCTTGCATTTCAAGACTTGAAATTCAACAAACTGTAGAGAACACTTTGGGTAATTTTTCTTCTAACATATTTGATATGAAGTAAGGATTAAAACAGAGGAGGCTCCATGGGGGGAGGGGGTGGGGCAACCCCCGTCTAAATATGTACACATGCCCATCGATATTTGGAAGGAAAAAATGCTTCAATTTGACTCTCAGAACCAATGTTACAACATCCTTGACACATCGTTTCTCTTTTCAATTTGGGAAAGAAAATCTCGTTCCCTTGACATATAAATTCCATCCTGATCGGGTTTCCAAGTTCAAGCTTATTGCTAACGCCCCGGTATCTATGTAATAACACGTTCCAAACGCGACCTCTAGCCCCCAACTACACGTGTTTCTCCCATTTTCCAATTCGAAACCTAGTCTAAAATTTCCAGTCGTTATCTTTGCGAAGACAAGTGTTAAGTTACAAGCCGCAGAAATCAACACGGAACAATAAATTGTAACAATTCTTGGCGATTGATAAGAGAGGAATTAATAGACATTATGTTGGTGATTCATTGATTCTATCAATGGAAAAATAGATAAACACGACTGGTACATAAGGTTAGATTTGTTTGTGTCAGTTGCAAGTATTGTACACCTGGGATATATTTACAGGTCACTGTACTATATAGACAATACTTTTATACTGGCTCTTTTCCATTTATTCGCTTCAAGTCACTGATTTTGAGCCTTGGAGTTTAATCGCGTTTAGCTCCGTACTTTGAACCTTATTTACAACAAGAACAAAATCAACGGGATAATGAACTGTGACGAAAAAAAGTAGAAGTGCATGAGATGAGGTGACTCATAGATAGTGAACACTAAAAGTGTAGAATATAATCAGACATACCATAATAGTTATTTAAGCCTAAATACGAAATCAAGGCTTGTAACTGCGTGATCGCTCTGCAATGTTGGTACAGTGATGATTTTCGAAATACGGTGACCCGGGTTCGATTCCCGGTACGCTGCCTTGTGCCCTTTGCAAATGCATTTATCCTCATTACCAAATCCTTCAGAAACGACATGTTTCCCATTCATGCTTTCTTAGCAATCAAGTAAATTTTATTTATTGAAAACTTTAGGTGTATGTGATACAATGAAAACTTTTTTCGAATTATTTTGTTGAGCAACAAATATTGTGAATGATCCTGTCAATCGATGACCCGACCTCGATGAAGTAAATTGAACACCTGGTACGAGTCCATGGTGAAATGAAAGTTGGCATTGTCGGGAAGAGGGAAAGATAAAAGATAGGGAAAATGGAAGAAGTGATCGATGGAACATTGCAAAACATTTTGAGAGGACAAGAATGACTATAGTAACATCTGCCTGTAATATCCGCCGGGCCTTTTGAAATGGCTCGAAAAGCTTTCAGATGAAAGACCAATACCCACCATGCCCGCATGATAAGGCCCTGACACATACTAAGGTTGTGTTTTACAATGGCGTCACTCACACTAATACACTGTAAAAACTGCGGTGTTAAATCTGACACCAATTGGTGATAATAGAGGACCACACCCTGAGGTGTTAAAATTACACCCTAGAGATTGAACATAACACCAAAGAGTGTAAATGTAACAACATAAGGTGTTGCAATAACACCTATAGGTGTAAAACTAACACTACCAATTTAACACCTGTGTAAAATAACTGGTGTGGTCCTGTATGTGCACCGGTTAACACCACAGTTTTTGCTGTGTACGAGTATTTAAATCTACCTCTGTCTAAATGTTTGATGTTAGGTGATGTCAAACCTCTGAAATTCATCTTTGATCTTGAGGAAATTTTAAATGGCAACACTGAAAAAAGGTACCCATCAAAATGCAAACACCATCCAAAAAGCTCCTTTTGGCGACATTTTTTTTTCACGCTAAGAAGCACTTCTGTTTACACCTTCATGGGTGCAGATAGTAACGTTCCGTATCCCAATGGGTACAGAGTTGTACCCTATAATAGCATGTCTAGGAAAGATACAAATTTCCGTACCCTTTATTGTATATAGAGCGCAAACAAGCACAATTTCGTGGTGCATGTTAAAATTTCACCTGTTTCATGCGGGGTGTGCAAAAGCACAAAAGGTGCTAATATACAGTGCGTATCAAAAAAAAAGTTTACACTTTG
Source organism: Lytechinus variegatus (assembly GCF_018143015.1). NCBI lineage: Eukaryota > Metazoa > Echinodermata > Echinoidea > Temnopleuroida > Toxopneustidae > Lytechinus > Lytechinus variegatus. The sequence continues at coordinate 77,972,510 of NC_054740.1, read as the reverse complement.
AAAAAGCCCTGTGAATTAAAAAATATACAACATGTGGGTAATTTTTTAACATATAATCTTGGGTTTGGGTCTTATCTATCTAATGAAAGTAAAAGTTTTGACAGAATGTTAAACTTAAGTTAGCACTGTCCTTTTATGTAAAGCTTGCAGAAATCTGTTTGCGCAGAAATGCTCGTTTTCACGCTGTGTCAAGGGGAAAGGGCGAAATCAAACTTACCCTGCGAAACATTTCGTATACATTTCCCATTGCACTTTTTGTCAATTGTAATTAATGGATACTTTGAAGCATTTTGTAACAATTTTGCCACCCAAATTGAATTTTCAACACTTAGTAAGCACATCCTTTACCCTTTTTGTGCCAGCTGGATCTGAGGACATGTAAATCTGAATAAAAGTTTATATCAGACATCTCCAGCATTTTTTCACTAAGTTTTTTTTTCATTTCAAGGGGGCTTACATTTCATTTTTTATTAAATACTTGTTTCTCCACACTTTTTCCAAACTTGACAATGATTAACAAAATAAAAATCAAGCCTAAGCCATTTCATGTAAATCACAGCTCAGAGAGAAGCAAATATCGTCACGATGGCCTCGGTGTGTGCGGGAGTGGGGTTTGGGTGCAATGCACTCTTCGAAGTGTTTTGGAAAAGGAAACAAGTTCAAAAGGTAAACGATACATTTAAATCAATTTTACTAGCTAGATTTAAAGTGTTCTTCATGATTAAGGTCTACTTTTATTCGCATAACTATTTCAAAGTTCTGCGCAAATCATTTTTCACTAACCTTTCAAAAGTGGTGCTCACTCAAGCGGAAATATTTTTCGACAGTTACATCGTCATTTGCCTAAATGGATCTGTACCAATGTCAAAATGTGGAAAAATCTTCAGAATATTGTAAATGTATAATTTTACAGGACTTTTTCTAAGTGTAAACTTTTTTTTGATACGCACTGTATATATTTTTTTATCTAGGGTGTAGATTTTACTTCGTGCGCAGCGACATTTTAACGTCTAAATATACATATGTCTATTTAAACCAGGTGAAGAACGAGTTTAAAAATTGCAATTATAATATGCATTTGCTTATCACACGGTATATGGTAGCGTCTGACAGTGTTTGTGGATTCTGACAGAGAGCCTTTCGAATCCAACCCCACACTACGTTTGAAGAACACCGCCTCGACACGAATTTCAACTCGAAAGGAAATTAAGATGTCATTTTCAACAAAATTTCATACATTTTATAGACATTAAAATGCTACGGCTTTTCGGAGAAATCATCAACATTTTCTGATTGGCCATGTAGGTCCTTAAATCACTAAAAAAAAACTCTTGTTGAATAGTTTTTATCGGCAATTTAATATTGAATATAATTTTTCCTAGTACGGTCATCTTCCCTGCCTTCTATATCAATTCAAATACCGCAATGACCAAAATGTCAGTCGAATCGAACTATGAATTTCACTACAAGAAACACACATAAATTTCTTTGTAAAAAAAACTGAGAAGTGATATCAAGAGACAAAACGTTTTAATTTGTCTCATTACAAAAACCAAAACGATTGATAGATTCTGAACAAAAGCGGGGAAAACCCCGTTCCCTTTGAAATGCAATATAATTGGAATGCAAGATAGAGCAAAATGAGGAATATCAATATCATGAAAACACCGATGGCGGGAAAATAATAGGAACATCAGGGGAAGATGGTAAACTACCGCTCGCAGGAGTATAGTCTGCCTTCTCAGACCTGTTTCAAATATCACAAAATAACGTCAAGAAAATTATAATCTATTTCTTATCATTTTGCATGTGCACATCCATCAATAAACCCCATTAGTCACAATCGATAACAATGTAGAAAAAGAAATATGTTATTCTTTTTTTCTCATCATCTTATATGTTAAAACTCATTTTCAATTTCTTATCGTTGTCTTATCTATAAATCTTGCATTTTGCATCGTAATCTGTTATCCTTGTTCTCACAGCCTAACTTCCTATTTGCTTTCTTTACACCATTTTTATTTCCATTCTAAGGCAGAACAGTTTGCAACACACCCATCCATATACTAGTACCAAAAAAGACATTTTTAGGGTTTAATTTTCAAGACTATTGGAAAGTGTTCTCTCTCAACGGAGTCACGCCTTCATCGTCTGCATGAGATGCACAAAAAAACTGACGGCGCTTTTTATACCTCCTTCTTTGTGGGGAGACTTTCGTGCCCTCTCAGCTTTCTAATCTCACGGTTAATGAATTTTTATCTTGTGAAAGTAGTCCATCGGGGAGTTGATAAGTGTCTTAAAGGACACCTCTAAAGTTTACTTAAGCGGGCGTCCCCCTTTCCGTTATTTTCATTTTTCGCTTTCGGATGATGTATTCATCCTTTTGATCTCGACCTTCTGTTATCTCTCCGTTCTCACAGCAAACACATATTTCCTCTTTATTTCATCACTACGCGGAGTGAAGTTGACCTTGGATAAGTACAGGAATAAACTAAGAGCAGCGAATAAAAATAACTTGACTTTTTGAGATTCCAGTAATATATATCGAAAATTGAACAATGCTAAGAATATAGGTCTATATTATATATAAAAAATATTTGAAATGATTTATTTATGTTGAATATATCAAATACCATGCATGGATATATTATAGGCGTATATTTACATGTGCATAAATTAAAGTTAGGCCTAATACTTTTTTTTCTGAAAACCACTTGAAATATTCGTGTTCTTCAAGACTTTTCTCATAAGAAAACCGGGTTATCATATTTATTATATGATTTCCATCCTGAAATTGGATTTTAGAATTGGTGGGAACATTTCTATCTCCACTAGAGATAGAGCAACCACTGTTTATTTTGAGACACACTATAGTTGTCATGATATAGAGAGAGCAAACCTATAGTACAGTAGATATTAACCGACAAGGGGGAAGGAAGGGGAAAAAATGACCGTCCTTTCCTCTAATAATGAGCTGGTAGGTCGAGATACTCTGCCGCATCGATGCCTGCATCTTTCTCCCTCTCATGTCTTCGATAAAAGGCGGAAGGAAAAAAATAGAAGTTTCTTTGATCTTTACCGCCACAGTAGACAGTGTTTTATCATCATGGTTTGTCTACGTTGCACTCCACTGTTATCCTCTATGTGGTTCGCCTTTCCTCTCATGCTGCAGTTGGATATTGGCTATCTTAAGAAAAGTGACATTTTATGTCCTATTCTTTAATTTTTATGATTTTTTTTCCTAAGCTCCCCTTTCATTCAGTCCATTCCATGCATCAAGATTCAAGTTGCTTTACTTTCTCCCTTTCCTCCTTCATTTTAATTTTCTTCTTCTCATTCACCTTCTTCCCCCTCTCATTCTCGTTCTCATTTTTTCCATTCTTATTGATCTGTCTTCTTTGTTTTTGTCTTAAAATATCTTGTTCGTCTTGCTTTTCGTTTCTCTCGGAATATTACAATATAGCGTTATTTTGTCTTATTTTGTCCATATTAATTTGATTATTGCATTTTGGTGTGATAATTGTATCATTAAACACGCATGCTAATTGGATTGAAAAGGCATACAAGCGCTCTCTGACTCATCGGGGAATTACCTGCAAAGGTATATTAGCTTTTAAGTCAGCCTCTTGATCAGGTGTATTTCTAGAACACATATTCTAGGGGGAGGGGCTTGGACCATAATACGAAATAGCAGTGACTTAATGATGAATAAAAATGAGTGAGCTTAGTAATGAATATTATGCGGTGCACTATTTTGGAATATTCGTGAGCGTCTGGCACACATCAAGCGATTCGGTTGAAAGAGTATGGAAATTATCATTAATGTTTGTATTTAATGACGATCCAATATAGATAACGTTACGAATCTTGAACTATCTATAATATGTCATTTGTGTTCCCTTAACAATAAAACATATCTTATAATTTCATAATTATATTAGTTTAATTCGTTTTACTTTTGTGGTCGACCATGCCGGTAGAATGGGTCAACATTCTTTTTTATATTTTTCACTGAGAAAATGTGACCAAAAAAAATTAATCAAGTAATTATCAACTCTAAACACGGTCGGCATATAAAGAAACTATTATTCAAAATCTGACTAGATTAACAAAAGGGTGTCTCAAAAATCCCCGTCTAAAAGACTCTGAATCCCCCCCCCTCAAAAAAAAAGAAAGATAATAATAGGTTCCCACACTGCCTCGTGCATTCAGCACTTTGCTCTGATTTTGGAATCGAACTTTCTTACATCGTGTTGCAAATGACAGTGGGGCCAAAATAATGGAGTGTGCATGTTCGTGATTCAAGACAAATGATTGAACTTAGCATTCAAACTACATAGCAATGACTCCCGTGTCTATAAGGGCTCGAGGTGAATGTATTACCCTCGAATATCATGAATATACAAACCTGACTTATTTGGCGCTGAGAAGTGTCCTCCTAAATTTCGCCACCAAAATTACAATTATTCGGATCGCAGGTGATGTATATCCCATGTGTATTCAAGATCAGCCTTGTTCAAAATTTTATATGATTTGACCTCTAGGCAGGAAGCAACGCCACCCTCCACTTACAAATGTCAATGATCTTAAGCGACGTCGGAAAGTTCGACAAATCAACGTTCATCAGTCATTGACAGCAGCTCATGATAGGGAGCAGTCCCCTTTACACCAGGCTGGGCGATCGATCGATCGTACGGCTGGTTTTACAATTTGCATTGATTAGGCCTAATAATAAGTAAATGAATATTACAAATTATTTGTAAAAATTATTTGCTAAGCTTTACGTTAAGCGACCCTGAACTTCAAGATTGGAATATAATTAAAAACGTCTTTTTTCTTTTCATTGCTGATGTCCTCTCCCTAAATGAGATTATCGTTATCGTCACTCACTAATCAAAATGTGTTGAAAAATCACAAAATCGCCATGCAGGCAATGGAACTCTCGATGTTAACTTTTAAAACGGACGAATGGGTGAGAGCTCATGGATTTGGTCGGCTGATCCTCAACGTCATTAATGTTATGGGTAATCTCCACACAAAGCCTTCTGGCATTCAAGGGCAAGGCCTATTCAAGAAATCTCAACTCCCTACTTTAAACAAATTGAATAATATAATAAGAAAATATAGATATGGCAATAACAAACCAATAAGCATTTTCAACGAATAAATCAAAGCGTCTAAACGAGCTTTTTGAAATAAGAAATAAGGAGATTTAAGGAAGAAATAACTTTGACAGGGAATGGTATACGCCCTCTAAAATAAGGTATGCACGTTCCCGTTCTCGGATACATAATGGATTTGACAATACACTTTGTTTCGTAAGTTGGTTAAGTCCTTTTACAGGGGTGTGACCATGGTGAAATAAATTACTACCAACATGAGAAAGGGACAAAAGCGAAACAATGAATTAATCATAGGATCTGAATGATTGTGTCCAGTTATCATTTGTTAAGCTGTCATTCTTGTCGGTTGAATTTCTTCTCAATCTCTTTTTTTAACGCTCTGATATGTTGAGATAATTAAACATAATTATATACATTTTCCAATTCAAATGGTAGCAGGCATAGACTTTGACCAATGCAGTCCAAAAATACAAACATTAGCGATAGAGTGTTGTAAGTCATCGACATGAAATTGAAAAATATTAGAAACTCCAGCATCTCAACTTCGGACATGTTACAATCAAATGCAACTCCAAAAAATTAAACACAATTCGACTTTCAACCTATCAGAACTGATCAATGGAATAAAGATTGACTTTTAGATGCGTTTCTATCTCCAGCAACGGACTCAGAACGGATCAAGGAAAAGGGCATTTGAGGTCGGGAAAGGGTAATGCACTGACTTTTAATGGATATTCTAGCATACCTTACAGAGGATTACTTCAGATTATGTACCCGAAGAAGGAGAGACACGATTCCCTTTAGTCTTTGGTGTCCTAGAGCTACTTCAATCCGATTACCGATCGTGCTGTTACTTGAGGCATTTTAGTTACTTTTACAAGAGAGCGGGTGCAATCAAATACTTTCATCCATTCACGTTCACCTATTGGCATACGTTCAAAATGTAGAAATAAAAACCGATAAAGATTGTTTAATTTGTAATCTTTAATGATCTGCCTTGACAACACATTTCCCCTCATTTTATTTATTTCTAGATCGGTCTCTCTATTCGTGCCGAACAGCCAGAAGAGATGATTCTCATATTTCATCAATTTTTGCTCTCTCTTAAAAACAAGGGTACATTCTACCAAAATCTTGGTCAAACGTCATACAAAGGCATCATGAATGTCCAATACGTTTGGCATGCAATGACTGAAGCTTTCAAAGACAATATTATTTTCTGGATTATAATATTCTTCTTTCTTCACTCACCACCACCACCCCCCCCCCCCCCCCTCTCTCTCTACTCCTCCATATTTACTTCATTGCTTTGTTTGATGTGTTCTGCTTTTATGATCGGAATGAAAACGGACCGAGAGTGTTTCTTTACCCCATTAAAACGGAAGACAAGCTTAGGAGTGTCGGCTTTAATCATCATAAAATATCACCGAAAGAAATGTATCGAGCTTCCATTTCTTCATTCTTGTCTTTTAAATAAAAGGGATACACTTATCTATATATAAAAAACGTATAAAAGGCGCAAAAATAGACACCGCTGATTGGCTGTGGAAAGTATTATTAAGTAACGTCTTTTGAACATTTTCTTTGTTACAGTATTATAATGATCCTGTCTAGAGTTTTAATGTAAAGCCGTAGGGAGTCGTCAAACTTCTGCAAACATCGTAACTGAATTTCGATCTCGCTACGGTGGTCTATTACTGACACAGTTTCTATTTGTTAAAAGCTATCAGTCGGTAATTTGTGATACTTGGAGAATAGAAAACATGATACATTTTTTTATTTTTTTTTTTTTTTTTTTTTTTTTTTTTTTTTTTTTTTTTTTTCATATTGTTTTATTCTGATTCCATGAACAAAAATATATAACATTTCAAATTAACATTTCAAAACACATAATATTTTACATTTCATATTTGGACATTTTTCATTAACTTAATACCAGCATAAATCATATATAACTTAAAGGAGAAACAATGAAATCAGTTATAAAAATGTTTGAAACACCACTCCTCCCCCCCCCCCGCCCCAATCAAAAAGTCTTCCCTTGCACATTTGTGGAGGGCTATTTATACATGGAAACAAAGAAAGAACAAACAAAGTAGACCCAAATCCAAAACAAACCAATTAACAAATAGATATACTGACACTAGGATCCCCTTAAAAAATACATATAATATGCCTAACACTTTTCCTTTCATGTATCAAATATTCAACAATGATACATATCTTTATGGAAGTGTTTCGCCCACAAACACACACACCCTCACAAACGCACCACCCACTATCTCTCTCTTTCTAACACATTGGGGAAAGGATGGGAAACATGGAAATGCCTCATGGTAAATGCCTATTTTAATCATCAATTTACTTGAAAATCATCGCATTTAGTAGAATAGCTGATACAAATTATCAGTTATGCTAAATGGCATGATATGCAGGAATATATGGTAAGGCAGTGTAAATTACAATTAAAGAATAATAGGCCTCCATCTTCTTATTGAATTTTCATATATGAGGTGAGATCTTAAAACTAATAGACCGCCGAAAGATAAAAAAATGAAACTTCGCTCTTACCCGAAAAGGCGACTTTTTGACGGATATCATATTATGTTTCCCACGCTTCAGAAGCAAGGTGAAAACAGAAAGAGGGCATGCAATATTGAAAGCAAACTTGGTTACTGTTTCAAATTCGTTCGTGCACTTGTCGCTTTATTGGCAAAGTATTATCGACGCCGCAGGGATGCAGAGACGATGGTTAGAGAACATGCTATGCCCCTGGGCTAGGCGCGAAAGGGGGTCAATTATGACCCCCTTACTTTGTCCGTAGCGGTATTCTTGGTGAAACTGCAGGGATCGATACCTCAGAATGTTATTAGAATGACCCGTACCCAAACACATGCCAGGCATGAACAACAAATTTTCTGTCTACACTCATATAGTATATTCAATATATAAAATTAATAACCTATACCAGCACTTGAATATACACTCGTGCATACCCAATTTAATTCACCTCATCCATTAAATATTGAATGGCCCCTTTTCTAACTTCATCCGATATGCAAGCGATCGTTTACAATATAATCCCATATTATAATCAATGAATTCATAATCCACAAAACTGAATAATACCAAAGATAAGTACAATTACAGTTTAACAAAAGCAGAGGTCGCTATCGATAACACCAATACCGCATTCTGTATGTTGATCGCTGTGTCGTCTGCCATGAGGTATGGAGGGAGAAAAGCACATTCGTCATTTAACTGAACAAATTATCTTACTGGAGGGAAGAAACATTATCTGGCGTGTCGGCATGCGACAAAAGAAAATCTCCCGGGCTGGGTTTCAAGTTGAAGGTTCGTCATCCGTTTTATGCTGCTAATCCAGCGGAACGTCTTCAAGTTAGTACTAGTCGCCTACGTTCAGTCCCATGTAATTCAATCAGTGTAGGGTTGTGATCCTAAGTAATGAATGAGTTGATGGATTGATTTATCGATTGATTGGACTATTCATTGTTTATTCATCTGAGTGAATGTTGGTTGCCTTTTTGTGGACTCAGTGTTATAGCGTTACATTACTGGCTTTAAGATATCTTCAGATCTTTCCAAAATATAAATCAATCTTTAACGCGAAAAGGATGGTCTGGCCCACCGTAACTAATGATCACTTGAAAAATAATATCAACCACATAATCGGGTGGTGAATTAAAAAAGATACAGCACAACTTATATCACTATTTTGATGGTGACTCTGTAATATTAAAATTATATCATGTGCAGGCCTACCAACAAACTGATTCGAAGATCGCCATTTTTTATGAACTTCACACAATGATTTGATCCCAGATTTTCTCATCAATTAAGGATAAATGAAGCATCTCCATCAAAGATTTGTTTTACTTCAATCAACACGACATTGAACAAAGACTACATGTCTCAGCGGGTAGCATTCCATTGCCACAAAAAAAGTCTTAGTAATATCATATACAAAAATAGTCACCAACATCATCAGCCGAAAGCTTAGACTTAGAGGCATAAATAAATAATCTTAGGTGGGACTCCACGAGACTCAAAATACAATTTAAATGCAGGTATGATTAAATGGAAATACATTTTGATATCAATACTGCCTGTAATGAATACTTGACTTACATGGGCCAGGGATAGAGGAATAATAATGCAAGATAAAGATCTTCAAGAAATTCGACGGTAAGGTCGCCCCCAATAAGGTTCCGGTCTTTAAACAAAGTACGATTTACAGTTCGCATCAGTAACATGTAGAGCAGAGAATAATTAGCACATGTATTAGGGAAAGACGGGAAAGTAAGTTTAAGGGTGTTTTCTAGTCAGCTTTGGTTGGATTTCAGTAATCCTTAGATGATTGAAGGGATGTATGGAAGCACTCTGTACCCATGAATATAAAATCTTTTTCTTCCATTCTCAACTGTGAGGTAGAATACCTTTTAAAATTAATCTCCGAGAAAGCAATGTAAGCACATTATGTCGTTTAGGGGAATTATTCAATGTTATTGTAAGAAAAACATTTCTGCCAGTGTTAATCTGGAACCAATTTTTTTTCAGCTCTAATAACAAAGACACATTGTTATCCTCAGAAATTAAGCATTGGTATACGACCCTCTATTACTCTTACCCGCTGTTTCCAAATGTACATAGTACACACACACACCAACGCATCCCCACCCCCCATTGTCTCACTTAACTCTCCTTCCAATCTCTCATGTGACATCAATAAACTATAACATGATTCCGAGGCTATTCCTATATCAATCTACTCCTGTCTGGACTCTAAAATAAGTAATAACTTTAATGAAAATAGCGTTTTCATCGTTTTCTTTCCTTAACTAACTCGCATCGATTCCCTGACTTGGCTGTTACATCCATGGTACTATACTCCCATCTAGAGTAGATGTGAAATTCGTCCTACTCCGAAATGTGTGCAAGATGCAATTTCTTCTCTTGACCCCTTAAGTCTTATTAAAACAAGAAGACTTGAATGATTTATTGTAATAACGATATACAATCAAATACTTAAAACGTGATTATTTTCTTTCAAACACTATCGTACCTCCCGATATTTCGATTCTGTTGATTTTCTGACTATCAGTTCATTAATAATTGACATGTTAAAAGACAATTTGAATCTTGTAAGTTGATGATGAAGGGGAATTCTTGGTAATAACGAGGGAGAAGGGTTTGCTCTGATTCTAGTCGATATCACGACACTATCTCATTGTTGACGATGGCAGGAACGATAACGACAACGATGATGATGATCGATTAATACGATGTCGTTGTTTGTAGATGTGTTCATGTAATGGGTTTGGTGGAAATATATAGACTGGTAGTCACGATGATGATTGTGATGATGATGGCAGTAATGTAAAATAGTAGAGACGGTGAGGCGGTGGAAAGAAGGAGGGAAGAGATATTTAGATGATGACTGACAACCACAAGTTCCAGAGAACACCGTGAACGCTGTCTTACACGCGGTGATATCATGAGGCTATCGATATGATATATTATACAATAATAATGTAACGAACGACAGAAATGTCTTCTCTCTTTTTGGTGATGAAAGAGATAAATGTCGAGGCATTTGAAACTTGAAAACAAGAGAGGAAGGGTGAAACGCCAACCTAAGCTATCTCTTCCATTATTTGGCTTTGCTCTCTGCAAGATTATAATGCATCTTCCCCATCCTCCCGTCGAGTATATTCTACCAGCCGATAAAGGATGTTCTACTGATGACTATTACTACGGTAATGATTGATGGTGGGATCTTCATTGAAATCCTGGGGAAAAGAATGCTCGACTGATGTACAAATTGCATGGAACTTTTAGAGCAAGATGAGCATTTCACATTTAAAAGTTCCGCCTGTTGCGTATCAATTGATGATTAAGATTAAGCAGGATGCCAATTGCATATCCGTGGGAAAAAACAAGAAAAAAACTTGTGATATGAAAGAATATAGTAGCAGCATGCGCTGAAGGGAATTACATAGCAGATCAGTTTGCTTTAAAATTAATGACTGTTTGAAGCTTTGGATGTTTATGATGATGATTTTGACAATGATGACAACGGAGATGATAACCCCCCAAACTTAAACAATGAAACATAACTACGACAAGAGACGAAAACATAATATCTGATATTTTCTGAAAGCCCCATAAACTAGCTGAAATCGTCTAAACAAAAAATAGGGGTTATAAATCACGTAAGATAAATATAGTTTAACTGTTTACTGGCATGGCAACGATAAAATTGTAAATGATTAAGAATGAAAAATATTCTCAGGTGTGAATGGGTTCACTTCATATTAAACCGCCAAC